>NW_027526407.1:142886622-143486622 GCF_048455015.1 Haemaphysalis longicornis
AACTGACGCAGACGGCCGAGAACGACGATTTTAATGAGATTCATGTGACTAGAAAGATACCGTCTAGATAGCCGGGATTCTCTCAGGTGTTGGAATTCAATTAACGATTATAAAGCTGTTTCTTGCACCTCTTCAAAACGTAACTACAGTGTCGTACCAGGGTGTTTGTAAAGCTATTGCATGAGTAACCTCGTTAACAGCGACCTGCCATGTCCATGAACCCAAGTAAGGTAAACTTCAGTTAGATGTACCGGCAGGAGTAATCTGTATGTCCATTGAAGACAGCTACCACTGTGGGCAAAAAGCGCAAAGCCAAAGGAAAGCCAATCTGAAATCAAGGAAGCAGGATGAACAATGCGTCCAGCTTTTATATACAGAACAAATGATTACAATCCAGAATTTGTTTTAATATCAAGGCGACGAACCAAAAGAGGCCGGTTGAGAGAGGGTGGCCGTATTCTATATTTTTGACAACTCTGAAAAGCACGTGCGTAAATTATGAACCACGCTAAATGAAGGTGTAACAACCTGGTTTGCAACTCACTCATGCATTTATCCTGTGAAGGCAGTGAAAGCTAACTTTTTAGCAAATACGTTGCCCTCTATATTATTTAAAAACCATAAAATGTTTTGGAATTGGGTCAATCCTCGTTACAGTAACGAGATGCTGCTAATAGATGGTGACGGCAACAATTTCAGATGATGATTGTCTTCAACTTCTAGACATGACCTTTACAAGCAACTTTCCTCACTCCACTTTTACTGATGCAAACCAATTTCCAGAAATACTCGTCTACGAATATTCACCTATGCTGCCACTTTTGATAGACGCAGCTGGCATTGCACACATAATAATTTCGTTATAAACCTATTCCTCTGTCGGCATTGACGGAATCAATGTGAAGATAAAAAAGAGTATGCCAGCGCACTTCGATTTTTCAACTACGTTTAGAATTGATTTTTTCCTATTGAGTGGAATATGCCAAAGGTGGTTCCAGTATCTCAATCCGGTAATGATCTATAACCTATCAACTGTCGTCCGATATTCCTCACTAGCATCCTCGGTAAAATTTTTGAACACATCATCTGGTACGTCACCTCCTTCTAATGTTACTACATAGTAACGTTAGCCTCAACAATAACTTGCTGAAATGGGTAAAATGTTTGGTTGTTAAGCCGTACTAACTTGTTTCAGTTAATGATTTCAACTCATCCCCTCCAATAATGCGTTCCAGAGCCCCAGAGGGTTCAATTTTAGAAGCGTTCTTATTTTGAGGATTGATTAACGACTTGCCGATTGTGCTTCACCAATTATTAACCTGTTTGCCGATGATCGTGTTGTGTTCCGATAAATTAAAAATGGCGACGATTTCGCTCGCAAACAACTTCGCACGCAGAGCTAGATAATATAACCACCTGGTGGGATAACTCACGAATGTAGCTCAACTTCTCAAATGCAAAGCGATGAGAATAAACCGTACTTCAACGTAATCTCCTTGGTACTCTGTTAAAGAGCTTTCATTAGAACTTACCAGGAGTATATATCACTAATAACCTGAAGAGGGGTATGCACATAAATCCGCTAACATTAATCGCACTTCGGACTTCAGAAGATATAACTTCTCCCAAGCCCCATCCTCCATAAAACTGCTTCTGTAGGAAACGCTTATGAGGTCTAAATTCGAATATTCCGCTTAGATCTGGAATCCCGACTCCGTTTTTTTGGTCATAAATTAACAATGGTTCAGAATAATTCCACCCGTTTGATTCTTCGCAACTATAGTACAGCAGCCAGCATAAGTTCTGTAAATACGACACTTAACTTAACCCCTTAGCACTCCATTTGAAAATTTTTCGCCGCTGCCTTTTCCACAAACATTGCCATTATCCGCTTTTCAAAAAGGAATTTTTTGATTCCCCTATTTACGTGTCCGCACGACCTGAGCACGCGCACACGGTTGCTATCCTGTCATGTCACTGTCGCTGTTACGCTTCTGCTTTTTCTTCCACGCACTTCAGTAGACAGAAATCGCCTTGCCGCCGTCACAGCCGCTATAGATAACGTGAATAAAGTCAGGTCTGTTCGCGCTGGTGAAATTGAAATGCCTAGCTTTGTATAACTAGTTTTTTTGGTGTAATACCCCAGTTATAATCTTTTTGGAATAGCACTTTATAAATTATGTTCGATGTCGTAAATTGTGTTTCTTACTCGAGTCTCCTTGAAATGTATGTGTTTATGACTCTTCATCTTTTGTATTCATGTATATATTTGCCACTCCCCTCTATAATGCTTCGGCCCGGAGGGTACATATAATTTGAGAAGTCAAGAGTGTGGTGTCCATTTTATTTATTTATTTATTTATTTATTTATTTATTTATTTATTTATTTATTTATTTATTCATTTATTTATTTGTTTGTTTGTTTGCTTATTTATCTATCAATTTATTTATTTATTTATTTATTTATTTATTTATTTATTTATTTATTTATTTATTTATTTATTTATTTATTTATTTATTTATTCGCGTTAGCCATAGGTTCCAACGATCACATTGATCAAGGCGACGAAAAAAGCCTAACGCAAAATTAGCGGAAGCAGTACGGCATAAAATAATACACGGTGGCAACAGAGTATAAATAGCAGACGAGGTAACACAGAAGAAGCATACTATGGTCACAAAAAATGGGGAGAAAACTTGAAGGCAGATGATCGAAATTGGAGTAGTCCTATAAAGAAGAGGAATATGGCTTTGTACTAAAGTTATTGCGTATAAGATATGGGTCACTCCTGCACAAAAACGCGACTGCTTTAACTATAAAATAAAGTGCATCCTGTTAACCGCAGTCATAGGCTCTCAGAAAGCTCCCCATGGTAATTACTGGTGAAGTCTATAGTTCACGGGGGAATATGTGCTTCTAATTATACCACTGCACTATGCGCAATTTAAGAAACCACACGCAACAGCGAAAACCCTCCGTAGCAGTAGATCTAGACGATGAAGACAATGTACAGCGGAATCAGAGAACGATGCACGTACCAACCCTAAAAAAGGGAGCGCGTGCATTGAGTATGTAACTGAAAAAAGGTTCCTGTGCATATCCTACTTTGTATGACAAATCTTGCTGCGTTTCATGCGGGCTCTTGGCTAGAAAAAATTCTGCAATTCTTAAACTACATGTGCACGTGACTGTGCAGGTGACCTACATTAAATTAGAATGTGGGTTACAGATAGGGGTTTTCCAGACCCGCTGCACAGAAGCCTGCGCAATCCAGCCAAGCCAACTTCAATGAATCTGCCATGGCATTCAGTAGTGCATCGTACTAGATGTGGTTTTATTACGTGCAACTTGCTTCCTGTCCGTGTATGCTCCTCCAGTCTGCTTGCCATGTCTTACGAAGGTGTTGTGTGATGTGTGGCTTCAGGTCACTGTAGAGGGCATTGTTCTTATGTCCACTGTATGTGTAAGTTTAGGAGCCGCGGCCATTTGATACGTGGTCACTTTCCCTGTGATCCCAGGGGGTCTGGTACCCAACAGAGTCAATTCAAGATTCGAGGCATATGCGAAGCTAATGGAACTAAGACCAAGACTAATGACGTGGTTTTGAATAACTTTGTGTATGAAAATGCACGCGTTACACCCAGAATCCGTATAAATGACACAATTACGTACTGCCATACGTACATGGGTTTTCTCATGCCATGAAAAAAGTGGGAAAGAAACATGGCATCAAGGTCGTATTCTCCGCCCCCAACAAGGCCTACGGCATGTGCCGTCAGGTTAACAGGTGCGCACCGTTGCCAGTTTGTGACAAAAAACACCAGACAAGGTACGCAGATTGCTGCAAAAATGTCGTCTACAAAATTCCCCTGAAATGCCGGTCCATTTACATCGGACAAACCGGCCGATGCCTGAACGACAGGGCCCGAGAGCATGCTGCTTCGCTCCAAGCAACCCCTTCCGGCCACCTTGCCACCCACGTTCGCGACTGCCCCTGCGAAGCCTACGTGAACAAAATCGCAGTTATCGGACGGAAGAGAAGTAGAATCGGACGAGAGATAGTTGAAGCATTGGCGATAGACGAATCTGGAGATAGCTGCGTCAGTGTGCCGTCTGTGGCACTGTCTCGTACCGAAAAAGAGTTTCTGCGCAGTAATCTTCGCTAATCATTAACTGACTGACGTGAACAAGCTTTTTATATTTTTCGTGTTTTTTCGTATGTATATATCTGTGTTTCCTTCAGTAAAATTCCAGTTGATAGTCAGCAGTGTGTCATGTTACCCCCTCTTCCTTTTGTGTTCGTTTTATTCAAGCTGATTCCCACCGAAGATGTACCAACTAGCACAGACCAGAGCCATTTTGCATTTAGCAATATGTTGTTCAAAATAATGGCTTGCAAACAGCAAAATGCCTAACGTCCCTTGAGTAAAAATGCTGCCATTTCCATTTACGGTTCTACTTGTATTACAGATGGTACCGTGTGCAGCAGACGACATGGTGGATGCACTTTTTTACGTGTCACTGTAAGGTTCTGAAGACCGGTGTTTTCCCTGTAAAAACTGAACTTGCTTGAGAATTGCACACCTTGGCATTCGTTTTTTCTTCATTTTTACAAATGGCAATTGAGAAGACACAGGGTGGAGGTGCCATGGAGGTAAAAGATCCGCGCAAGATGTTTGACAGGTGTCTAAAAAGGAGATAATGAGTTCAATCGCTGGTTCTCTACACTTGTGGGAAAGAAGCTGAAACGAATGGGTGATTTAAAGAGAGCTGAATTGCGGATGTATCCTTAAGAACAGGCTTTAAGGGATGCCATGACTTCGTGTAGCGCAAGAAAACCTTGTGTTGTGCGAATGATTGTGTGCACAAATTTTGTCATGCCTTGCTTCTGTTATGTTCTTTTCTATCCTTGTTTACGACAATATGCCGTTTCAGTGCTTCAACTCATGCATTTTTAAATAAATCTCAGTTGGAAGTCAGCGCCTGTGTCCGCCGCCTCCCTGTGTCCTTGTCGGGGTTTTTTTTGCGCTGCACAAAGTCATGGATTACCGGTACCAACTAACTCAAATCCAAACACTGCTAAGCTTTAAGGGATGATTTTCCATTGATGAAATTTAAAGGGGTATAAAATACACTAAGAACAATTTGTCGCACTCTACGTAAAGACTCTGGATAGGGCTGGTGCGGAAAGCGCCATACGAAAGGCGAATCCCTAATCGCAGCACAGGGGAAAGCATTTTTAGCGCTGCTTTCGTGGCTGTATCGTACACAACACAGCTGTAGCCCATCCGAAATCCTACAAACTGGTATAAAAATTGGTAGGAGTGGTTTGTCTGTACCGTGCGATTGGTGCGATTGGACCGCCAGGGTATATTTATTGTTTTTAACAATGTGTGTTTCAGTTGTTTGATGTGACGGATGATTGTGAGATTTTTGCCCAACACTACACCTAAAAACTCGTGTTCCTTTTTAAGAGTAATGTAGTCACCGTTGAGTTTATGTCAGGGACTGCCTGGAACCCGTGGATCTTTGAAAATACGACGCAGGTACATTTTGCAGGATTACGTTTCGAATCTGTTTGATCTGCATAGTCAGCAAGTTTATTAACTCCAATGTGTACTTGGAGTTCGAAGATAGAGATACAACAGGTTATGAAAGATATTTTCACGTAGATACAATGATACATAGAATAAGGGATTGATGGTGGGGGTGTCTTTCAGTGAGTTAATTTTTACAATAAACAATGTGCAGAGGAGAACTCGTCCAAGAGGCACACCATTTTCATCTATTTGAACCCGAGAAAGCGTCAAGCCTACTCCCACCCGAAATGTTCCGCTAGACATGTTGCTATCACGAGTGTTCATCATATTACCTGATATTGAAAAATATTTCAAGTCCATAAGAATTCCATAGTGCCATGCCGTATCATAAGCTTTTACGATGTCAAGAATACGGTCATGCAATACTGTTTGTGAACAAAACTGCTTTAATTAATTCTAACCCCCAAGCTGATCGTTGGTCGATCGCCCCACCTTGAGGCCAGCCTGGCAGCTCTCGAGAAGATCGTCGCACTCAACAAAGTGCTCCAGTCTCCTGTTATTCATCTACGCGAGGAGGATTGCACTGCCAGCTTGTCAGTGTGATGGGACCGTAACTTGAGGGCAAAGAAAGCTCGTTCTCCTCCTTCAGAAAAGTTACTATTGTCACCTCCCTCAAGACACTCGAAGGTTCCCCGAGAGCTACATTTTTTGTATAGGTGTAGGAGTGTTTCAAGAGCGTCTGTGTGTAGGTGTTGTATTATCGCGTATGTAAAGTTGCATGCCCTTGGAGAAGAAGTCTTCCAAGTGCTCAAGTATCCTCAGTTCATCAAAAAGGTACTCCGAGCTATACGAAGTGGTTGACCTGCTGTTATCACGTAAGTGCTTCATTCCGTGTAATATTTTTGTTCCATAGAAGTTTTCGCGCAATGTGCGTAACTGGACACGTGTTGCAAGTGTTGTGCAGGTGTGTTAGCCTGGTCTTAATTGTGTCATCTACACGGTTTTCTTTGTTTGGTGCTCCCTACTTATTCGGCAGTGCTTACTCTACCGTTTTTAGAGCAAAACTTCCTAGCTTTACCAGCCAACGGTTTTTTCGTGGCGTAAAGGAGAACAAACTCCCAACGCGGCGGGGGTGGCGGGGGGTGGGGGGGGGGGGGGTGAAGCAGCGGAGGGTTTCACTCACGGAGCAAACTAGAGATGGCGCGGCGAATTTACCCAGCGTTCTCCGCGCGGAAGTGCCTGCTCGTCGGCGGCGGCGTCGGCGGTACGGCTTTATCGCCTGCTTTCGCGACAGTTGTTTTGGGCCTGTTTTGGTGCAGGTTCCCGTCAAATGCGCGGTGCCTTCACACGGCTTGATTAACCAACGAAGCCTGTATAATCACTGCCTAACGCGTGAGCGAAAAATGGTTAAACAGCCACTCTCCTGTTGCTCTCTCCTACCCTTTCTCACTCCGCAGCCTTCCTGCGTGCTTTCATGTCCGTCGGCCCGCGCAGCTTCTCGGAAAGTATGCAAAATAGTTGACAGGTTGCTTAGCGTTCCCCAGGAGGCGCTCCTACGGCTTCTGATTTTCCACCATGGTTGTCTGTCTCAATCTGTGGCTTTCAAAATTTCCTTTGCCACGGACGCAAAATCGCTTGTGCTGCCGCAGGCTGATGGCGGCTTTGCCCACTTACCTACTTGAATCACGGGCCCTGAAATTCTATGAGTGGGGCATCCCCCCTCGGTCCCCTTTGCATTTCGGCCCTGTTTAGTCCACGCTGTTTGCACTCCGCATCGGTACGCACTTTTAAAATTGAGGACTGTACTGTAGAAGCGCCCGGACAGCGTGGCTGGGCCGTCACTTGATTATTTTTTTGCTTTCTATAATCTTCTGAAATTTACAAGCACGTGATATTTTTGGAAAGTAATGGTAGAAGTCAGCTCCTGAACAAAAACTGTGCCCAGAATTGTTGTTCCCTAAATCCTCCAGGGAGACAAATATAAGTAAAATATTGGCCGTACCATCCGAAAATATCGTTTTTCTGTTCACTTTTTGTCTATCCGATAACTAATATGTTCTTACACTATTTCAGTTCCGCCTCCATCAGTTTTCTTTCGAAAAATGCAGCAAGTATGAAGCGAGCGACACCTTGAACGAGATCCCCAGTGCGCCCCAGAACTATAGCGTCCCGTACCGGCTAAGATGGGAGTGAAACGGCTCTTGAAACGCGACAAGCAAGCTGACAGGCACACGTCGTAGAAGTGGGTGCAGCGTTAGCGACTCGCGAGCAGTGATGTAAGGCGGGATGTCCGCCGGTTCGCGCCAAGTAGCGGATGAGGGCCTGAACTAAGCGTCCCTACCCTTCCCACTGAAAGCGCGAGACGCGGTAGGCAATGATTATATAGGTGACGTTGTATTAAAACTCTTTCGTTACCGCGGGAAATTGACCAATTTGGAAGGGTGTAACAAAACATTTTTTGTGCTATACATATTGGTTAGGCACACATTGCAGTGACATAAAATGCAGATTATTCCACGCGCTTTCCAACGACACCAGTTTTAATAATGTTTTTCGGCAACATTATTTAATGTTGCCGAAAAAAACTTTCGAATTCGAAATTTTTGACCAAGCGTTGAAGAAAATAAGAAAAAAAGTAAGTTCTGTATAATAAACCATCAGTAGTAGAAAAAATTTAGAATATACATTTTGTAGGTAGACATTTCGAACCGGAATTTTTTTTGGGTTCGGTTCGGGTTCGGGTTCAAGCCTTTCGGGTTCGGTTCGGGTTCGGTTCCAGAGCACCATTCCGTTCCGGTTCGAACCGGTTCAAACGGTTTCAAACGGGTTCGAAGAAAAAAAAGTAGGCGTGTTTTTTTCTGTTAATTTTTTGTGCTCGTTTTTGGACCGCCAGCCGAGATCAGGGTATCCTGGAATAGGGAAGCCCCCCACCGGGCGGGTGCCCTAACATCTGCACCAGCTTGATAAATAAAGATGTATTCATCATCATCATCGTTTCCTTATCAAGTCGGCATAAAAACAAAGTAATAATGAAGGTTTCTTTGTCCAAATATTTTGTCTTCGCCGAACTAAAGCGACCCTGCAACACTTTTTTCAACTTTTTTCTAAATCTTGAGTGCTTGCAGAAAGTAGTCAACCAACACATTAGATTACGGGGTCGCAAGGTGCCTCAGCCAAAAATCACTGCTCTCTTCTCGTCAGATAACATGGAAACTTGCTGAAAATATTTTTCTCTCCTTCCCGGTCTTCCCGTTCTTCGACCGCTGAATAACGTCATTACAGCGGTGTAGCGGCTGTTAGCCGGCTTTCCTTAAGTTGCAGAATAGAACGCATTTGATAGCCACTTAAAAAAAGCCACAAAAGCGAAGCAGAAACGGAAGGTGTATCCGCAGCGACGAGCATATCACGCACTGTTGCTCTGTGCTGGCAATAGCTATAGTTTTCGCAGTGCTTCCAAATGCGAAGAAGAGTGAAAGCGTTTATCGAAAGTGTTTATTTATTTATTTATTTATTTATTTATTTATTTATTTATTTATTTATTTATTTATTTATTTATTTATTTAACGCGCCGATGCAACGCCTACGACGAGGCGCGCCATAGTGAAGGGCTTCGGATTAATTTTGACCCCCTGGGGATCTTTACATGCGCCGAAATTTCGGACAGACGGACGTTTTCGCTTTTCACTTCCATCAGAAAAGCGGCCGCCACGGCTGGGAATCGAACCCGCGTCTGTGGGCTCAGCAGCGCAACGCCTCAGCCACTGAGCCACCGCTGCGAGTTTATCTAAAGTGTTGAAGCTCCTTTAACTGTACCTGCAAAATGCTTTGTATGGTAGTGTGGCGAGTATGTGGCGCCGACTGCAAGCGTGGCAGGTGGCATTTAGAGAAATTTCCTTCTGCTCATCTTTTATCTGCTAAGAGAGCAGTTAGAAAGAAAGAATGGCTATAAAGACTCATTAGACGGCATGTATAGATATGACGGCATTGGATAGGGAACCAGCGGAGATAGGAACTTGCTAATGGCCCTTCAGCGACCGGTGATAGCGATTGGGATCTAGGAAAGATGATAGCCAAGTGAAGTCACAAGCAGCAGTAATGATCACTTGGACAAAGAGAGAGAGAGAGAGAGAGAGAGAGAGAGAGAGAGAATGAAGTTTAATTAAATTGAGGCAAAGTTTCACAGAGGCGTCCTCAATCGAGGGGGCCGAATCGACAGCCGTTTCCACCAAGAGCAACTGATCTTCCAGGCCGGAGCTGGCCATGGCTGTCTCCCAATTCTCTATGGAAACGTGGAGGTTGGATGGATCTACGGCACACTTGTCGCAGCCGCCTACTATGCGTATGAGGTTCCGAGGCTCTCCATAGAAGCAACGAAATGGAGAGAGTTGTGTCCTGCCAAAGAGGTGAAGTCTGGTGTTGTGGTATGCCCACAGGGTGCGGAGTAATCTTTCCTGGTTAATCGGTAGGGATTTGTGCGGGGAGGAATACGTTCTATGGAAGAGGCCATAGTGCTGAGTAACTTCCTGGTCTCTGACTGCAGGATGCATGCACTCGGGCCGGGCTTCATCAGCCCTGGCTAAGCGAGTCAAATCTCGACCCACGAGGTTGGTGATCTTGTTTGCCGGGGATATCAGTTTGAGCTGGTGCCCATACAATCGTGACTGGTCTCGTTGGTGGCCTCTGATTGATCATCGGAAGTGTTGTAACATGCAATCGGCCGTTGGCAAAGTTGGGCCACGCCTGCTAACAGTCTGTTATGAGAGTTTTGGCGCCGCTTTGGCTAAGCGCACGTGCTATCGCCGCTTCCTCAGCTTAGAGGGGGCTGTGTTCGGTGGTTGAGATGCTACACCTGTGGGAGGCTGCAGAACGGTAACACAAAGAAAGAGAAGGTATTGAAGAATGCTATCGGGCGTCTCTTGCACCAAACCAGTTGATCGTTCCTCCCTTTTTTTCTTACAGTTTAGTTTCTTTCCAACTGTCCCCCCTCATATATACACACGTTTTGAAAACCCTTTGATGAATATAAAATATGCATTAGGCAATTAGTTATTAACTTTAGTGCGAGATGTCAATTTTAATATAGAAACAACATAACAGCGCAATACGGGCATAAAGAAAGACCTTTTATAGCTTTCAGAAGGTCGTCATATAACTGTGGCTACTTTGTGCCTGACAAAATTTCCTGATTGGTCGAGAAGGAGAACGCTGAAAAATTTCCAAATACCAAGGACCCAAAAGATATTGCCGCGAACCATGCATGGGTTTGTTTATTTATTCTTTGTTTTTACTGCCGGACCACACCCGGATGTGTTATTTGCGTTCCAAACGAAGCGCGTCTTCCATTCTTTATTTTTTTTTTGCCGCAAGGGCTATCTCATTCAGATAAGCAGACTGCTTCATCTTAACGTCACTAGCCCGAATAATCTTCTCTGATCTACAATGTTCTGGATGTAAATCGACGGTTCCAGAAACACTCGCACCGAAAGATAGAAGCCTGCAGAGCAGACATCGCGGCATTCTTTTCGACGATCCTCGCCTTCGCAAGTCAATTTGTTGACTTCTGCTTCGGCGCCTCTGTATTCTTTTGAGTTGTTAGGGGAGCACAAGTTCGCTCCAATAAACTTGTTTTCCTTGAAGACAACTGCGTCGTCTTTGGCCATGTGACAAAATCATGTTTGGTCCGACCATCGAATCCGCCTTAACTGACCCGCTGATTCCTTTAATCCAAATTAACACACCAGTCCCACTAATTCACATTAGCTCATTCACTCACCTAACTAATTCACTCCAGTCTACCCGCTAACCCGCACTAATCGACTTCAATCCATCCGCCTCTTAAGTTTAAGGTTGAGCAGATTCAAGATAACATGAAGATGCTATCAAATATACTTTAAAAGTGTGGAAATTAGGATTCCCCATTTTTTATATCTCATGTTCTCTTAGAGCAGTAACCAAAGGACACAACGGCACTGTATACAAGAAAAAGTGACGTTGATTTTGAGAACTGCGAGTGTTAGTGTTTCAGTGCTGTTGTATATAATTTCCCATTCAAACTAGAATGAGTGGAAGATATGGATTTATTGGTGATGGTGTCCCTGAAGGCCTCCACAAGCGGACACGGATGCATGCGAAGTAACTACACATTGAAAACTTTACACGATTTTAAACACCATGTAGATAGAAACCATGAAGAATATTCCATGATATGTTGCCTCGTAATATGTGTTGTAACTAAGTTATGCTAAATGTAAAAGATAATTGGGAGAGATGGGCAGTACCTAACGCAAACTGATAGTATATACGGACAACTTTACATTAAATTGAGGACAATAATTAGAAGAGAACATGGTGGGCCTTGGGAACTGCAGACTACGCAAAATATTTCATGGTGATGTCTGGCGAGTGGCAAAATATCTTCAGACGCAAGGTAGGGTACCGAAATTGAAAACTAGAAATCACATTTTTGAGGCCCCGGAACCGGTTCGGAACGGTTCCTTCGATTCGTTCCGGTTCGGGTTCAGTTCCAAAATGGCGGAAAAAATATGGTTCCGGTTCAGTTCCGGTTCCGGGCAAAAATTCGGGTTCGGTTCCAGTTTTCGGTTCGGTTCCGGTTCCGGTTCGACACCCTGATTTCAAAAACCCGTCCTAGAAAAAACTTGAGTTGCGCAATACAATTTGTCAGATATAAAAGAAAATGTTATCCCGCGTGGTGCCCGTGTTATGTGGTGAAGCCCAACGTCTATTTCAAGTTTTGCTGTTTTGGATAGTTCTCTAGAAGAAATCTGGTGGTTTGACATTATTAAAGGCCCAAATTAGCCTCAACGTGATGTAAAAACACCTTGTCAATGATTATGACCGGCACAATATAGAAGGCAAGCAAGCGATGTGAAAAAATCCGCTTGGAGTTGAGAACCAAACTCTTTGGTGGATGCTTGTTGACATTCTGATGTTCACTTATCAATTAGAGCTTTCATTTGCGGTTTATTATCATGTTCTGACTCACTATGGTAGCCCTGCTTGCAGCAATAAGGTACGATGCGCTAGAATCATGCCCAGAAAGCTTTCACCAAGTCGCCGTTGGGCTGTGAAGCGAGTTCAGCACTACCAGCCTACTACATTGCAGCGCCACCTAACAATTTTAAAAAGAAACAAATACAAGGCTGCTGGACACTTTGCCAGAATAGACAGTACTACTAAGAAGCGACGCTACACCTCCGGAAATACCCTCGTATGAAACCGAAACTGGCCGGTGAACAGCTGGTGGTGTTCAAGGCCAATTGGAAGCGTTCTCCTCGTCTGAACTGATACCCGACAACTTGGTGTTATCGTTTGACTTTCAGCGGAACCTCTTATCCCAGAAGCAAGGCGTAGATAAAGTGGAAGCGCGAGCGTCATGCTTGTTTTGAGGAGCAGTAGCGGGCAACGGAGGCGCTATGGCAAATGAGCTTGTAGTTGGGTAACTGCGTAGTAGCGCCAAATATGAATTTCGCAATGCAAAAACGAAACCGAAACTGCTTGAAACTGGTTGAAAATGTCAGGCACACTTGCTAGACATGCGGGGGACCATCAGAAGTAAGCTTTGGGAGAATAAAGCTGCCCTTTGTCCGAACCAAAGATCATTAGTGAATAGCTGCGGCCATTTTGAAGTAATTATAACCTCTCAACACTGTCGGATTACAAAGCTAACCGCATCATTTGGTATTTGACTGACTTGCCAGGAACCTTTTGGCAAAAAAAAAATATTATGGTAATGCAGCCTAACCACGACCTGCATCCTTTTTTCTCAAGTGCAGCAGCCACGCCCCCTTCCTCAAGAACACACGCACCGCAGCTCGCAAAAAACGCCGTCAAAAATTTCTATTTTGCCGGAGCGGGTAAATGTAAACTGATTCTCAAAGGGCAGTGCCTAGACTAACCACTGGCCGCATTAGGTGTACGAGAAACGACTACAACATGTCAAAATAGGCAATATAAATCATCGATCACCGGTGATCGATTTGAATAGGTGTGGTAACGAAAGAGTTAACTTGTTCGACAGCACCTCCAGCGTAACCCGCATCCGACGGAATTAGGTGTTCGTACGGTAAACATACGTTAAGGATTGGTTTGCAGGGCGGGAAAACAAAACGTAAAAACCGCATACAGACATCTGGCCGCTAGAGAAACGCTACCTTTGGCGCACTGCTTGCCACGAATGTGGCTCCGATTTATAAATTGGTGAATACAAATTCGGTTGTGTTTTAAGCATTCCAAAAAGCGAAAGTAGCAACTTCTCTGATCAATAGCGATTATAAATGTTCCCTCAGCTTTCTAGCAATTCTCGAACGTACTAAACTATCTAGTTTAAGTCGGTATGAATGGGAATCAGTAAGCTCACATGCCGAATTATTTCGGTGTTTGCGCTTGTGTCGCGCGCTGGTGTAGCCCCGAGCCAGCACTAGGTTCCGCTGTCTCACCCTTCGAAAGACGCTCTCTCCGTTTTCTTTCTGCGGACGCACGGCCGGGCTACGGCGGTGGCGTCCACCGCTCAAGCCCGGCCGTTGCCGACGCTGCTGAGCTCGTGACGCCACCACCGCGGATTCCAAATAACGGCACGCAGAATCTCTATTTTCACTCTTGTAAGAGCCATGTGTGTGAGTTCAAGTGACGTCGCATGGGCAATTGTTGTGGGTGCCGTTTCAAGCTTTGCTTTCTAACCACCTTCACAGCGTTGATTGGAGCCAATTTGTTTATCGTCTGAGAGTCGAGGTGGTACAAAAAGGTTGGAGGACAGCTCCTCACAGTGTATGTATTAGCAGAGTACTTTTTTGCTTTTCTGGACATGAAACTCCGGCCGAGGCATCATTCAGAGACAAAAGCTGCCGCTAGGATCACCCCTGCCTGCAGCTGCGACGGCCTTCCGCGACGCATGCTGGCCGGCTGTTTCTCCGTCAGCAACACGGTTACATTCTTCCGCTCTTCATTGCTGTCAGTAAAAACGCTAGCGCACGGTGCATATTTTTGTGTCAGTTATTGACGCGTAGCTTAAATGGGAGAAAGAGGCAAGATCATGCGACATAAAAAGGCCTGTTGGGGCGCTCGTTAGTGGGGACCCAACTTTAAAAACTTGCTCTTTAAAATGCAAGTAACTGAAGCTGTTCATGCCCCCTTAAAATGGTACACCCAGGCAGCACAGAAAACGTGGCCAGCCTTTGGCTTATTTTTGGCCGTTGCTTGGCCTGTTTGGCCATTGGCAAAGTTTGGACTGCCGGAGAACTTATGTTCTTTGGCATGCATTTGGTCACGGAATACTTGTTGTCTGTTCGGCCAGCCGAGGTCTTTACACCAAAGGCTAACATCTGGCCACAGAAAACATATTTTTTCATTGGTCACCACACGTCCGAAGACGAACAGCACGCGTCCGGCCACAGATTACTTGTTTTCTTTTCGGCCAGCTGAGGTCGGAAGACGAACTGCAAGCGACTGGCCACGGGGGCCGCGTTGTCTGTTTGGCCAGTTTAGGTCTTTAGATGAACGGCAAGCATCTGCCCACGGAGTACACGCTTTCTCCATGGCCACCATACGTCTGATGACGAACAAAGACCCAGGTAGCACAGAAAACGTGGCCAGCCTTTGGCTTATCTTTGGCCGATGCTTGGCCTGTTTGGCCATTGGAAAATTTTGGGCTGCCAGAGAACTTAGGTTCTTCGGCATGCATTTGGTCGCGGAATACTTGTTGTTTGTTTGGCCAGCCAAGGTCCGAAGACGAACGACAAAAATCTGGCCGTGGAATACTTGTTGTTTGTTTGGCCAGCCGAGGTCCGAAGACGAACGACGAAAATCTGGCCGCGGAATACTTGTTGTTTGTTTGGCCAGCCGAGGTCCGAAGAAGAACGGCAAAACTGTGGCCGCGGAATACTTGTTGTTTGTTTGGCCAGCCGAGATCCGAAGACGAACGACACAAATCTGGCCGCGGAATACTTGTTGTTTGTTTGGCCAGCCGAGGTCCGAAGACGAACGACAAAAATCTGGCCGCGGAATACTTGTTGTTTGTTTGGCCAGCCGAGGTCCGAAGACGAACGACAAAAATCTGGCCACGGAATACTCGTTTTCTCTGCGGCCACCCATCTAGAAAAGATCTCCGGCCAGAGAATTGCGCGTGTGTACGTGACGACCTCTAGAAGGAGGGGTCGCGGTGGCCGGAGAACACAATGGTGCGGGGGAACGAGCCGCTTGTCCGCGGGGACTATGTGGCATGCAGTAGCATGGTATGTAGCTTCGCGAGTGCCAGGCGGTGGCAAGAACCTCTTCAGCGAATACCCCTTTCTTTGAGTCAGCTAATGATGGCCAAAGATCTCTCCTTTAGTTAATAAGCTCTGATAAAGCAGGTACGGCTACTGACATCAGACTTGCTTTAACTGAAATATTAGTGTGTAGGATGCTAACTTAAATTTTAAATATTTTTTGCGCCGAAGCTTGCTTAAACAAAAAGTTACCCCTAAATGCTACATTTTCACCAATACGAGGTCATTAAGTTAGCGCCGCGAAGGCGACGTAAGGGCATTCTTTAAAAAAAAAACGAAAAAAAAACGGCAGCTGTTGCAACGGATCTAACTAGCATCCGTGTTGTGTTTGGAAGCACCGCCCCGCTCTGGTTACTTTAGGCGTGATACCCGTGAATAAAAGCAAAAACAGGCAATGAGCATGTAGACCAGTCATTTCATTTTCATTCTCGCAGCCTACCACGCACATGCATATGCTCCTAGCATACAGCTAAGTGCCCGTGAGACACGTGGCGCTACTGATTCCCATCAGCCTTTCATTTGAGACATGTACTGTGTTAATAAATGTTATTAAATTTGCGGCGTAATAACACCATACCCCTTAGCCCTGCTATGCATGACTGCATACTTCGCTGTGCCAAAATGTCTTGCGACCCAGCTGCTTCACCGAAAACACGTTTCGTCACTGGTGAGTGGAACATCCTTGACGTTTCATTTCGGTTATATTTCCTATATAATTCAGTACCTGGACAAAAAAAAGAACCCTTCGGGTATTCGAAATAAGTATTTTACGGTAGCTGCATGCCATGCTAATGTTTTACGCTCTAATGTATATTTGTATGAACCACGAACGCTCTGAAACGACGTGAGTTATTCATAAAAAAAGGTGGGAACCACGGAAGTTGCGAAACCCTATATTTCTGGTATCCATGCAATAACAACTGTCCTGACATGCACAAAGGATAATACATGCGTTACGAGGTTGCACGTAGGTTGTTGAATACAAGCTATACATACGATTGTGAATACCCTCATACTACGAAAGCACCTGCTGGGAGCGTCCTGAATTTGGAAATAATGTATTCCGTGGTTGTGATGAAACGCGTATGCGTGTTATAACATGGAGATTTAAAGGAACATTACGCGGTGTTTCCTTGCAACGTCATAGCATGCTTTCAATTATCGCTTTAATAATCTTGTGCATATCGTTACCACAAACATATTCTCACCCAGGCAACGTGTATCACGGCTTTTTTTTTCAAAGTAGCGAATGTAGCCTATTTGAACTGTTCCTTCACGATTTTGACTGTCGCCATTTTTACGCAGCCGAGGTGATCAATCTGTCTCCAAAATGAATTATTACAGCAGCATTACGAATAGTTACATCCTTACAATTTCCTTGTGAGGATATCAGTGGCCAAGTACTTGAATAGTATATTTTATATCGCTAGTAACAAGCCATCTATATGGTGAACGACACACCAATGGAGGTTACGGGTGACACTGCTGAAGGAGGATCTGGCATGAGGTCGCCCCTCGCCTAAACAAAAATGTTTGCCCCTACGCCGCCGTCACTCCCATCCCGTTTCTCCCACATGCGCTCTACTCTTGCACCGGTCGCTTCCAATCTGTTCACGAACATTTCCGGCCTAGCGGACATTTGTGGTTTCTAAAACGCTTTTCAGCTACTTCTATAGATTGTTTCTCCCTCGAAAGATAGAAATAATTAGCATCGCTTCTGTGCAGGACGATATGCTTGTTTTAAAACTTGAGGCAGGAAGTAAAAGTCTACTGTCTCCCGCCGCGGTGGCTCAGTGGCTAAGGCGTTCGCTGCTGAGCACGAGGTCACGGGTTCGATTCCCGGCCGTGGCGGCCACTTTTCTAATGGGGGCGAAAAGCAAAAAACACCCGTGTGTACGAGATTGCACGTCAAAGATCCCCAGGTGGTCAAAATTAATCCGGAGCCCTCCACTACGGCGGGCCTCATCGCCTGCGTTGCGTCGGCGCGTTAAACCCTACAATCAATCAATCAATCAATCGAAGGTCTAGTGTCGGCTCAAACGTCGAGCTGAATGTAACTGAGGGAAGAGGAGGGGTAGGAGAGGGGGGATAAGGGGATAGGTGCATTTTGAAGTTTGAAGTTTATTGAAGGGTAAGCATACATATAAAGGAATAGATAAGCGGAGTACATGACGAGGTTCCAGAGTACGAACTGTCGGGGGGACCTCCTAACACATTGTGGATAAGATAATGCATAATATGCTGCAGACAATGGCCGTTATGACAAAGTTTTAAATACAATGTGTAGCGTTAACGCTACACGCTACAATGTGCAACGGGAACTTTTTATCCATATAAATATCATTAGGCATTCCACTCTGTGGAGGTGGATTGTCAGTGACACTTTTTAGCTCTAGACATAGGGGTGACAGAATTCAGGGGAAAGGTATGACAAAAATTTATTTATTTTACTTGCTCGGCAATGTTTCCACCGAGAAAAGAAAATAACCGTCGGCATGCGGACGTCCATCCCTGTTTTTCTGATGGGGAAAAAAATAAAACCTCTAGCTGTGTTCGCCACTCATTTCACGACGCAGCGGTGAGTCGCAGTTCCAACTCTAACTGAAACCCCTTGTTTACGATGCGGCTGGTGGTCTAATAAAATTTGGAATTTTCCTCATAGGCTACCCCCCCCCCCTACACTCCTGTAACTGAAGGCAGCCACACGCCCGTTTCGCGCGCTCTATATAAATACAAAACTTGTGACCCTTACGTACAAACAGGAGCCACGCCATTAGTGTTTGAGATATCACCTATTCTAATTTTGCTGGCTTTAGCCTTCCCCCTCTCCCTCCAGCCACTTTTTTTTACTTTCCGGTTTTGTTATTTTTTTGTAAGTTGCTGCTTCGCGCACTGCACGCGCCTGTTTGCAATGTTGCACCTTTCACATTGCTTATAATTGTTACAGCTAAACTTCCTTAATCCGCGCGTGAAACCTCTGAAAGCTCTTATTAACAAAAATGTCACTGCCTAAAGTATGCGAAAACATCTTTAAAAATTGTTTTTGGTTAGGTGGCTAAACAACCCTAATATATCTGTTGTAATTACATATAGGCGTACTGACCACTTAAGCAACGGCCTCGTGCTAGAAAGAAGCCAATATTTAACTTCAATCTCGTTTTAAAGCAGCTGACAAGCTCAAGGTAGCGCATAAAAAATTTACGTTTCTCTTGAACTTGTGAAGTTCACTTGACATGTTTTAATGAGGTCAGTAGTTATTCAAGCAGCGACTGCGCTCAGCAGTGGGGTGAGGTTTTGCAAGAACGGGTGAAACCAAAATAGATCTAGCAAATGTACGTTGACGTACTATCGGCGTCAAATGAAACGCGAACCCAAAAATATGAACCTGAACCCACAAATAGCGCAATTTCTTTCTATGCAAGCCAAAATGACGCGTGCATTAGTTACAAAAACAACATTTGGAAAAGTGGATTTCCAAACATACCAACAGCAAGCCAATATATGAACTCTGCGAACAGTATTTTTCAATTTTGCACGTTTTGGGTTCATATTTTTGTGTTCGCGTTTCATTTGACGCCGATATTACTGTATTAGTCTATGACATAAAGTTGCTCAGGAGTTTCGAGAATTTCTATGGTGTATGACTATGGGATCTGCTACAGTTATTTATTTTGTAAAGCACCTCAGCAGCAACAAAAAACAAACTGAAACCGAAACTGAACATTAGCCACAGCCAGCAGCAAGACGACAGTAGCTGAAGCCAAAGCAAAGCCAGTAAGCAATGGCCGGCAAACAAGTTGGGCGGCTAGGCACGTTGGGGTAATTTTCGATCGTTTCCACGCGTAATTTCAGTTTATTTAACTTGTTCGATGCTTTTCAATCTAAACTACCGTTCTCAACTTTAGAGCAGCATCCGCCACGTGTATTATACGCAGCAGGAAGCCAGGACTCGCCTATTTCTACCGTACTATGTGCTCGGTCTTTGTTTGAGGGGACGATTGGGTGTGTGTACTGGAATTTCGGTGCAACGAGGGACATCAACGAAGCGGCGTCCTGCGATTCGTCGTGAGTGCCCTCTAGGGCAGTGCATGGTGACGGTGTTTGAAGGTATGTTGGTCTTCCTTTACTCTATTTCATGTATTTGCAAGCGTGTTTGGCCCTGTTGTGCTATGCATGTATTGACAGGGGTGTAGGAAAAAATGGTCCCGAAGCCAAGGCAGGAAAAAAGTGTGGGCGGGGGTGGCCGTACCTTTCGTACGAAATTTCAAGGCATATCAACAGAAAATTTCGCCTCCACATTCTCAGAGTCGTAAGCACCACCTGCAATTTTTTGCGTTTTTCTTTCTTATTTTTTTCGTACACTCTTTGTTGCTGTTTGTTGCTCCAGAATGTTTTTTTCCTTTGTTCATTCATACTTCGGCGTTAAGTATTGTATGTTTGTACTGTACTTACATTTACATTTCGGTGCACGCACATGTTGGTGCAGGATGTCTCGGTGTGGCAGTTTCGGTGCACGGGATGTTTTTTGTCGGATGACATGACATTACGTTCGAGGGTCGGGTTTGGGCCACACTGCGCGGAAACTAATGCTAAATAGAGGCGCAACATCAGCATTTAAAGCCCCATTTCGATAGTAGATGTGAAAAATTAACGTTGCTAATTTACTTCCGTTCCACCTTCTTTTTATTTTAACATTCATGTGAAGAACCCTAATAAGTGTTACCGAAGCGCAGTGATTTCACTTCACCAAACGCTGCGAGACGTTGCTGCCTCTAGGTCATTCCTATAGCTCCTGCCTCCCCCCCTACCCACAGCAAAACTGCCGCGAGAGAAAGAAAGGAAACAAGGTAGCTTAAGCGCGTGTGCATTTACTCATCCTTACTTTCTGTATTAATGTCGTCTTCGTTGCGTTCGGTGTCAGTTCTATTTATAAGCTTATCAACAAACGTGTTTACAGGGGCATCGTTAAAGGTTTGGGGTTGCAGGGGGGGGGGGGGGGTGCTGAGCATCGCGGGTACCAGCCCCCTTGGTAGAGAGAGGGGGGTGTCACTTGTGCTTCTCCAAAGTACTTAAACGCGACTGTCGCGGCCCTCGCCAAACCAGCCTATTCAAAATTTTCCCCTCTTACTATGGAAGAAAGGGAGGAATGTCTGGCCTGTCCGTGGCGTGCGAAACTTGAAGAGGTAATTGCGGAAGGGTCGACCGAAAGCAAAGAATGAGCTATCCTGGAGAGGGGCGCCTTCGGTGGGACCGCGACGCGCAGAAGAGTGCGGCCAGCAAGCTTGTTCCTCCATGGAGGCGACAGGCGCCACCGATCCTGGTCATTGTGTCCCCAGCGGCTTTTCGGGTTGCTTTTTGTTGTGCACTAGAGAGGTTGTGAGCTCATGCTGAATGTATCGCTTTTCTTGCATCAATGCGGTGACGCTTCGGAGACCGCGACCTCCTCTATGCCTGCAAGATTTTCACCGGAAAGTGAACATACCTAATAAGACTGAAAACGAAATCTGGGGATGATTAAAACTTAAAGAGGGGGGGGGGGGGGGGTCCTTTGGTAGCTATGGCATAAGGAATGCACGGGATGGTTCGGAGGAAGGTAGCCTGCATGGTTTACTGTCAGGGCATGAGACTGGGGCGGACTTCAAGCGGAATTCTGCGATTTTTTTTTTGAAACTGACTCGGCGAAACTGTCTCGGTGGTTTTGAAAGCGATGACTAACATTGGTGAAATGTTAGGTGCATTTGCTTCCTGTATTTTTTTCTTGGTGAGGGATCGTTGCTGCCATCTTGAATTTTGGTGTTTCGGGATAGTGCTCCATCCCAACTTTGCCGTTGATCTCGAGTTGCGTGCAGGAGAACACTTGCTCCAACGTTTACGGTAGCAATTGCGGGCTTTGCATGCTTTCAAAACTGCTCAGAATGCATGTGCTCAAGACATGGTCTGGTTGAGTGGCGCTTCACCATAAGTAAAGCACACATTTACGCACACACGCCCGCCTCAATCTGCACTGTCATTATAGCGCATGTTTGCCCACACTCCCCACCGAACTTGAATCAGTGCTTCCTGCCGATAATATGCGTTCAACGATAGCTACAACAGATAGACCCAGCCGTTGTTGTACATATTTTAACACTTTTAGGGAGTACTGTGGTGAGCGCGTCCCCTGGGAAGCCTTTCTAAGCCATAAACACCATTCGAGCAGCACCTAGTTGCACTTATTGGTACTCTACATTATGGTTAAAATGTTCTATAAGTATGGCGGTGAGTGCTCATTCGCAGCACCGCAACTGTCGCGGCAACAAAAACTAACGTGCACGCGTGATTAAAAAAAACAAGCTCTGTTCTGTGGCGGCCATTTTTTTTTTTTCAAAACGTGCACGCGTCATTAAAAGAAAAACATCTGTGCTGTGGCGGCCACTTTTCGGGAAATTCGAGATACCATTCATACAATGGTGACGGGGTTGAAATTCAAGGGTCCCCGCGCACAGTCAGAGAAAGTAGGCAGGTCTGCTTATTGCTTTGATTTCATTTGTTTGTTTCATAATTATTTCATTTTTCATTTCCAGGACCAGCAAAGCCAGACCAAGAAGCCGACAAGGGAATTGGGGCAGCCATTACGAAGAATTCATGGGAAAACATTGCAAGGAAAGACGAAGACACAGACAGAAAGGCAATATAAATAAGCACGACGCTGGACGATGCTGATTATGAAGAAATTGATAAATATACTCTGCGAATGCCATCCAAGTGCTCTGAAAGCCAACAAAAGGAAATTGCATGCATTGCGTAAGGACAAATAAAGATATAAAACTGACTGGTTTGGGTTTCATTTACATAACACCTGTGTGCCATTAACACGGCCAAGGTTAACGGCCTGCCCCAGGGCATGCATGGCAGCAGCCTTGGGCGGGCTTCCTCTGGCCTGCATAGAATAACCAGAATCTGGCCAATGGAAGGCCATACATTATTGGCCAATGGTAGGCCATACATGCTTGGCCAATGGTAGGCCATACATGACCGGCCAATAGTAGGCCATACGTCTTTGGCCAATAGTAGGCCATACTTCTTTGGCCAATTGTAGGCCATACGTATTCGGCCAATGGTCGGTGACCCAATGGTATCAGCGGCCAAAGCAGATTGGCCAATGAATGACAGCCAAGCTCCAGCCTTACACGGCCAAGGACCATTTTGGATTAAGTGCCGAACACTTTGGCCGAAGATTGGCCGGGGGGAAAAGGGCTGGCCAATGTTCTTTGGGCAAAGATTGGCCGCACATGCTCGTGCTGCCTGGGGAGCGTCTGGCCACACATTAATCGTTTCCCATTTGGCCAGCGGAAGGCGGAACACAAACGGCAACAGTCTGGCCACGAATTACTTATTTCCTGTTTGGCCAACGAAGGTCCGCAGACGAACGACAAGCATCTGGACGCGGAATACTCGTTTTCTCTACGGCCACCCATGTAGAAAAGATTTCCGGACAGAGAATTGCGTGTATGTACGTGACGACCTCTGGAAGGAGGGGTCGCGGGGTACGGGAAATACAATGGTGCGGGAGAACGAGCCGCTTGTCCGCGGAGACTCAATGGCATGCAGTAGCATGGTATGTAGCTTCGCGAGGGCCTGGCGGTGGCAGTCCTCTACGGCGAATCTCCCTTTCTGTGAGTCAGCTAACGAAGGCCATTATAGGCAGAAAAATCTCTCCTTTAGTTTATAAGCTCTGATAAAGCAGGTAGGGCTGCTGACATGAGACTTGCTTTAACTGAAATGTTAGTGTGTGGGATGCTAAATTCAACTTCAAACATTTTTTTTTCGCGCCGAAGCTGGCTTAAACAAAAAGGTATTCCTAAATGCTACATTTCCATCACACGACGGTATTCAGTTAGCGCCGCAAAGGCGACGTCAGGGCATTCTTTTAAACTAAGCGAAAAAAAAAACGGCAGCTGTTGCAATTGATCTAACTAGCATCCGTGTGGTGTTTGGAAGCACCGTGCCACTCTGGTTACATTAGGGGTGTTACCCGTGAATAAAACCAAAAACAGGCAATGAGCATGTAGACAAGTCGTTAATTTTCTTTTCCCACCCTACCAAGCACATGCATATGCTCCTAGCATACAGCTAAGTGCTCGTGATACACGTGGCGCTACTGATTCACATCAGCCTTTTATTTGAGACATGTGCTGTGTTAATAAATATTATTAAATTTTCGTCGTAATAACAACATACCCCTTAGCTCTGCTATGCATGCCTACATACTTCCCTGTGCCACAATGTCTTGTGACCCAGCTACTTCGCCGAAAACACGATGTTTTGTCATTGGTGAGTGGAACATCCTTGACGCTTCATTTCGGTTATATTTCCTATAGAGTTCAGTACCTCGACAAAAAAAGAACCCTTCGAGGATTCGAAATATGTATTTTACGATAGCTACAGGCTATGCTGAGGTTTTACGCTCTAATGTATATTTATATGAAACGCGAATGCTCTGAAACGATGTGAGTTATTCATCAAAAGTTGTGGGAACCACGGAAGCTGGCACCCAGGGCATAAGAACTCTCCTGACATGCGCAGAGAATAATACAAGGGTTACGAGGTTGCACGCAGGTTGTTGAATCCAAGCTATGCATACGACGATTGTGAATACCTTAATAGTACGAAATCACGTGCTGGGCGCGTCCTGAATTTGGAAATAATGTATTCCGTGGGTGTGATGAAACGTGTATGCGTGTTATAACATGGAGGTTTAAAGGAACGTTACCCGCTGTTTCCCTACAACGTCATAGCATGCTTTCAATTATCGCTTTAATAATCCTGTCCATGTCGTTACCACAAACATATTCTCACACAGGCAACGTATGTATCACAGATTTTTTTTTCAAAGTAGCGAATCTAGCGCATTTGAAAGCTTTCTTCACGATATTGAATGCCGCCACTTTACGCAGCCGAGGTGATCAGTCTGTCTCCCAAATGAATTAATACGAGAGCATTACGAAGAATTACTTCCGTACAATTTCCTTGTGAGGCTAACAGTTGGCCAAGTACTTCAATAGTATATTCAATATCGTCAGCGACAAGCCATCTATAAACTGAACAACTCACCAGTGGAGGTTACTGGTGACACTGCTGAAGGAAGATCCGGCATGAGGTCGCGTCTTGACTAAACAGAAAAATGTTTGCCCCTACGCCTCCGTCACCCCCATCAGGTTTCTCCTACTCTTGCACCGGTCGCTTGCTATTTTTTCACGAACATTTCCGGACTAGCGGACCTTCGTGGTTACTAAAACGCTTTTGTGCTACTTCTATGGATTTTTCCTTGCTCGAAAGATAGAAAAAAGAAGCGCAGGTTCTGTGCGGGATATGCTTGTTTAAAAACTTAGGCAGGAAGTGAAATTCTACTGTCACCCGTCGCGATGGCTCAGTGGCTAAGGCGTTGCGCTGCTGAGCACGAGGTCATGGGTTCGATTCCTGGCCACGGCGGCCGCTTTTCTGATGGGGCGAAAAGCAAAAATGCCCGTGTGTACGAGATTGCGGCGCACGTTAAAGATCCCCAGGTGGTCAAATTTAATCCGGAGCCCTCCACTACGGCGCGCCTCACCGCCTGCGTTGTGTCGGCGCGTTAAACCCTACAATCAATCAATCAATCGAAAGTCTACTGTCGGCTCAAACGTCAGGCTGAGTGTAACTCAGGAAAGAGGAGGGGTAGGAGAGGTAGGATAAGGGCTCTTAGCGAAATGTAATACGTTTGAAATACCTACGAGTATGCTTGAAGTGCACTGCAAATATGCCTTGTATTTGTATATGTATTTCAAGTGCATTAAAAATTGCATTTTCTTAATTTTTAGTAAATATTGAAAATACATTATTAAAAAAGCGGAAAAAATACAGTGCTTTTAAGTACCCTACAAATAAATTAGGTATGTACTGAACCTCATGACTGCGCGCTTAAGGCATTCAGAATATATTGAAAATGTATTTCTTCCCGCCAAACGATCTAGGTCCAAATGCACTGTAAATATTTAAAAAATACGCTTACCTAACTACATTTAGAGCAGCACTCTGAGTATACTTTAAAAGTGTGCTGAAGCATAGAAATATACTCCGAATATGTTCGAAATATATTTCAAATGCATTGTACGTTTGTGGAACGAACATGGTAGAGATACACTCTCAATGCAGGAAAAATATTCATTGAAAGTACATTTTAAATGTATTATAAAAGCTTTGCCGAAATACATTTCGAGTACACTAGAGGCGCTGCTTCAGTTGCTGAATCGTAAGATTCACGTAAAGCATATCTTAAGTGCCGGATAAAATACATCTCAAATGAATAAACGTACTGAGAATTTCTCCTCTATGTTTACTTATAATAAAAGAAACTGAGGGAGATACTTTCACTTACTGCGCTGTCTAAGGCAGGCATACATATAAGCTCTCTGTATTAGAGAGAAACTCAGCGTACAAATATGTAAGCGACGGTGTTCCAACGTAATCGGCAAAGCAAAAACATCTAATTTAACGAGTATTTATATGTATGAAAACACTTGCACTTTGCCATTGTTGTTACGACGGTATCTCTGTGGAGCATTTGAAAATTTTCTTTTTCTGAAAAATATCGGCTAAATGGACAACGCTGGCTATGCTTGCGAGGGCGAGCAGCTCGGCGCCTCTCACTGCCGCTCACTACCTCCTCCTTTGTGCCCGGTACCTGCGGGGAGCGGCGCACCCCTCTTTCACGTTTTGTCTGCCCTCGCTGCGTTTCTTTTGCCTGTCTTGTGGTGTTACAAGTTTTCGGACTCCTCAACGCGCGGTCGTCGTGCGGACGAAGCCTCTGCTTAGACGGCGCGTTGCAGCGGCGCTTTTATCAGGATTGCCGTCTAGCCAAGGTAAGCACGATTTACCAGCTATTTGCGCGTACGGTGTCGCGCAACAATTAATCGATGTATGTTTGCCTTGCAATCAAAGTGTGTTAACGCCTTTTTTGGAATCCGCACGCGGTTGTTAAGCTTACCTTTACCTGCGAGCAAGATTTCCTACCGTAACTACTCCGTGCAATGGAATGTACTCACAAATCGACGACAGCAAGAAGACGTAAAAAAGGGATTTTAATGCTACCCTTTTTACGCCTAATTTTTAGCTCGGGTCTTGCTGAGTGGCCGGGGGACTGTTGCTACGAATTTTTCTGTAGATAGAGTTATTCCTTTGTGAGCTTATTTAGGAATAACACTTGCAGTAAACACATAACAGCCACGAACGTTTTAAACACAGCCGGTTCACAGAAAGTCCACCGTCCATGTTTACGCGTTTGAGAAATTTGCGAAGTGTATTCATGCTGAGCACGAGGTCACGGGTTTGATTCCCGGCCGCGGCGGCCGCTTTTCTGATGGAGACGAAAAGCAAAAACGCCCCTGTGTACGAGATTTCGACGCACGTTGAAGACCCCCAGGTGGTCGAAATTAATCCGGAGCCTTCCGTCGGCGCGTTAAACCCTACTAACAGAGTGTGAAAGGGGAAGAGGTTCCCCGCATGCGCTACATAAGTATCGCACTCTACAAACAATCAAATCAGATATTCAGGGACGCAGCTTTTTTTTTCTGTTCGCAGCAGCCGCTCACAGCTGCGCATGTTGACAGCAGCCGCCGTACGGGGAAGGAACCCGGTTTGTGGCACACATGCATTCGATTAATGCGCATGCCCGGGCCATACGGCGAGAAGCCGGGTAGCCTTCGCGATTTTTGTCCATCGCATGTCGCCATTCTGTCAACTAAAGCCATGAAAGAGTTTGTGCCGTCTGTTTGGAAGTTACCAAAAGTGTTAAAAGCCACACACGTAATCTTCAGTGCAAGTGGCTGTTAAGTTACAATCAGTTTCCGTTCCCAGAACCAAGAACCAGTCAAGGAAGGACGGAGAAGGAAGGGGGGATGAGAGGGAGGCAACCAGTTCCCCGCACGAGACCCCTCGGTTCCCAGAACGGGTCCCCCGGCCGGGTTCGTCTCTTATTGTTCCTTTGATCGCTCCCCCAAAACTTCGTGAAACTTCAGGACGTTCCACCCTTCCTCTTTTGTGTTTCGTAGCAACTTTTCCCCTCCTTGCTGTATTCATTTTGTCGCGCATTCACGAACACGTGTGCGTGTTTCGAGGAGCCCTTAGGCCGCTCGTGGTCTTGTGACAATTTCAAAAATGTGCCAAAGGCACCGCAAAACAGCAAGTCTAGAGCGGATGCGCGTGGGCTGCTTGGCAGTTGTGTGTGTTTAGCAGCCGCAATTGCTCATTTGCGTCTAAAGGGTGTACTTAAACGAGTTCCTTTTAGGTGTCTCGAGTATTTATGAAGCCACTACTTTTTACTTGATAGTCCCTGACGCTAACAAGTGTTTATCTGTTTTTTATATGTAAACGACGCGAGAATTTACAATTATTTACCGCGTCGATCCCTATAAAATTACCGGTTATGTGCGACGGAGAGCAAGAAAAAACATATGTGTGTAGGCAAAAATACACTTTTTCTTGCTTTGCTTGTTTTAATCGCTTTGGTTAGGTCCCTACCATATCAGAGCTTGTAATTTTAAGGACGGCTTGAAAGTTTTCTTTCTTTTTCGAAATAAACTTACTTTGCCGTTCCTTTGAAGGCATTGTTGAGTGCTTACGCCAATCTAATGACTTTTATGTAAGCTTTCTACTACAATCCTGCCCATGCATTTTTAAACTGTTTCGCTGCGCACTATTTTTAGCACGTAATCTCCGAAGAAGTTGACGCCGAAATACAAAACATATAACAATAATTACAGTTAATAAGATTACTATTGATCTTATTTTATTAGCGCCTTGTGAGGTCACAGACAAGTTTTTTCCAAGTTAATTAAAAAACTAGAATGGCCACCATTTCAAGTTAACTCAAGCGCCTAAGAAAGAGAAGCAGCGTAACGCTAAGAACTCTGTTGCATGTTTGGTAACGTTGTTAGCTGTGTCTTTTTTTGTACTAATTTTTGCTAATTTTCATCCCTAGACAATCTCCATACATAAGCCTCCCCCCCAACCACCATCCTTTTTTTTTGTAATGGTATTGACGATCCAATGTTGCTGCCGCATGACGATATAAACTATGCTTAACAATACATAAATTGCCTTACGTCCTTCAAATGGGCATTGTTTTCATGACGGTTTTTTTTCTTTGAAGGGGAAACTAAAAAATCCTTGCTCACGAGGAGCGTTGGTACGGCTAGGGAAAAGGCCTGATTGATTTGACATTTATTTGCCACTAAAAAAGAAGTGTTTCCCTAATATTTTCCCCTGTTTTCTTTTCTTTTCACTGCAGGTGCTGGTGAAATTTCCCGCGTGGAGAATCCGAAGTACGAGGACTCTGATGCACAACGCTGCATCTGCGCTGGCTGCAGAGGTGGCTGAAAGGCATTCATTCCTGCTGCTTAGTAATTGCGAAATTGGCCACTTTGCTAAGGCGTACAATAAACAACTTTCAAACTGCCAATCTTGCTCATACATGCTGTGCTTTTCAGTCATTTGCTGGCCTGCAATCAGAGCATGGCCGGTTTACATTTTCACAATGGAGCATATCTTGAGGCTACAGCCTATTAAACTTTTCGAAACCACAACATGAACTTTTCTAGTTGAACGTTAACAATGCCCCCAAAGACACATTGCAAAGCATCTCTCAATCTATTCATGATTTTATTTTCTATACACTAGTAACACATTTTGAGTATATTTGAAGCAGTATTTTCTGTGCATTTTAAATGCATTACTAATGCATTTTGGACGTATTTAAAATTACATTTTCTGAGCATTTTTGATGCAATTAAAATTCATTAAATATATATTTTCGATGTTAATCCAAGGTTAACGGCCTGCTGTAGGGCATGCATGGCAGCAGCCTTGGGCGGGCTTCCTCTGGCCTGCAGAGAATAATCTGAATCAGGCCAATGGTGTGCCATACATAATTGGCCAATGGTAGGCCATACATGCTCGGCCAATGGTAGGCCATACATGCTCGGCCAATGGTAGGCCGTACATGCTCGGCCAATGGTAGGCCAAATATGCTTGGCCAATAGTAGGCCATACTTCTTCGGCCAATGGTCGGTCAGCCAATGGTATTAGCGGCCATACTAGATTGGCCAATGAATGACAGCCAAGGTCGGGCCTTACACGGCCAAGGACCATTTTGGACTAAGGGCCGAACACTTCGGCCGAAGATTGGCCGGAAGGAAAAGGGCTGGCCAATGTTCTTTGGGCAAAGATTGGCCGCACATGCTCGTGCTGCCTGGGCATAAGGGATCTCGAGATCCCGTTTTTGTTTGTATGTGTGTATGCGTGTGTTCATGCGCGGGTATATGTTGTCCGTGCATATCAATATGGTTTACATGTATTTTGCGTCATGTATATTCTCCAGTATGATAAGGTCAATTGAATGTTTAGAACATGAGTGTTTGCAGATGCCGGTACTTTTTCATAAACCCTTTTTTCCTTCATGTTAATATGCGCGAAAGCAATGTTCCTATCTTTCTCGGGAATTTTGATTCCTGTATGTTTATGTATGTGTGTGCATGCGTACGTGTGTGTGTGGCGTGTGTGTGTGTGTGTGTGTGTGTGTGTGTGTGTGTGTGTGAGTGTGTGTGTGTGTGTGTGTGTGTGTGTGTGTGTGTGTGTGTGTGTGTGTGTGTGTGTGTGTGTGTGTGTGTTTGTGTGTGTGTGTGTGTTGCTACACTATACTTTGTTATTCACTCCACTTCGTAACCAGTACCCACACTTCTTTGTCTGTCCTGCACGTCCCTCAGTACTTCCAGTGCACCACCCAAGGAAGGCCTAGTGCTGTTGGTGGGTATTCCCAAATAAATAAATAAATAGCTTGTTCGATGAGGGCGGCTTTAACGTCAAGCACACGAAGCTTCTCCACACTTAGGCCTACGAGTCCCGTCGTAGTGGAGGGCTCCCGATAAGTTTCGACCACCTCGGTGTCATTAACGGGCTCTGAAATATCGGAACACGGGCGTTTTCGCTTTGCGCCCCATCTGAAAAGCATCCATCATGGCACGGATCGAACCCGAGTCCTTTGGGCATGCCGAAAGTCGGCGCTCTTTTTCCACGGCGTCTTCTTACGGGCTCGGTTTGGCGTGTTGATTCTCAACATACATTGTTTGCATTCAGTTATTAATTTATATTTACTAACCCGTTCTCGCACTACGTCCCTGCCGGACTGGTTTACGAACATTTACGCTAACCGATTTCTTTCTAAGCGCAAGTTAACCGGTACGAAATGAAGCCACGTGAACCAAAACGAAATCTAGCTAAGCGTCATTTTTTCTGTTCGAATATTCGGTTAGGGGCATTTTCACGGTCACACAAAAGCAACCTATCAAACAGAGCCAGTTAGGCTGAGATAGCGACAGCGTGTTATTAGACAACATAATGTCTACTTCGATTTTTGTTTTAGCCTGGCAGATCTAAACCTTGTCAATGAGCAGATGGCCGTAGGCAGAGCCGCCTGTTTCTTTCCATCAATCTGCGTTATTTCCCATACTTGTAGCGCACAGTTCTGCCACATCGATCTTGCTCAATCGGCTGCCGCTATGCCCGACCTGTGCTACGCTGTTTATAGAGCAGTAACATGTTTGCTTTTGTCTCTCGCCTTTGGCAGGTTAGTTTTACCCATCACGTCGAGTTGTCGTTAACAGATTCTATTTTATTTTATTGTATGCATTTAAGAATTTGATTTAACTTATAGTCTGTTTTAGGCGGGTTACTTTGTTCTTCCCGGGTATCAGGTTGAGAAGGGGCGGGGAGACTTACTAACTCCTCTCGGCTGTCGGGCCAGTCGGTTGCAGCCATTGACAATTTACTTTCTTCCTTATCAAGGCAAAAACATTATGTGCCCCATGCGACGAAATGCCTGACAATGCGAGCTGTGGATGGCTTCATCATTTAAGGTGCGTGCATGGAACACACTTCCCAAATGAACGAGCATAGAACACAGTTTGCGAACCAAAGGACAAACACAAAACGCAAAATGAGAGCTCACGACTTGTGGCTCAATAGCAGGCCAGCATAGAAGCAGTCAGGCCGCGGTGTTCGTCGCAGCTGCTGAAGTCTTTCTCACGCCGTGTTTTGGGGTGGAAAGCACTTGAAGCTCGGGTGCAACGCTAGTTTCTGCGTCGACTAAGCGCTGCCGACAACGCAAGTACGCTATACAAGTCTGGAGAGCAGGAAGCGTATATTGCCATTGGAATCCTTAATGCTTTAGCATTCAGGCCACCTAAGCAGGTCATTTCGAAAAACAGCGAAAAGAGACTGCACACAAGAATGAGGGACCATGCAGTGATAATCCGTGCGGGGATTTTTTTTTTTTCGGGGAATTTTCGGCTATAATTTTCTCCAAAAGCCAAAAGGGCAATCTTTAACTGATTCAGGGAGTTCTAGAAGTTGTGGAGACAAAAACAAATTGTCTGTAGACTGGACATCGCATCATTTATTCCTTTGTTTTCTTTTAAAAGGATCCCTTAAAACTTTGTCGGTTTGATGTTTAAATATCCGCAGTGTTGTTCCCGCAGGCCACAAGCACCCCGGACTGCTTCCAATCCAGTTCATAAAACAGGAGGGAGCATAGACGGAAGAGTACTTCATGACACGCTAGTAATGCATGAAGCAGCAGCGGCTTAAGGGCTGAAGCCTGTTTGCATCTATTCCTGTGTAGTACTTCGGGTGCGCCTTAGTACGCGTGCTGCCAACGAAATATGGCGCCAGCAGTCCCGGCGCTAAAATTACGGCTGTCCGTATCCGCACGCCTCGCGCGGATAACTTTTAAAACAGTCCGCACGCCTCGCGCGGATAACTTTTAAAACTGCCCGCACGCCTCGCGCGGATAACTTTTAAAATTGTCCGCACGCCTCGAGCACGAATGCAGCCAATGCAGCCGATGCAGCGCCGTGTGCGGAGTTTCTTCTTCCGGGTGTTGTTATGGACGCCCCAGTTTCTCCCGCTCTCAACTTGGATGCTATCCGCGTTTTACGTTGTCGTGGCTGGTTACTTTAGTGTTCACTAGTACGATGATGTCCTTACTTAAACCAAGTGCAGCGTCGGTCTGCTAACGCTGGGCTTCGCGTTATGTGCTGTCCTGAGCCAGCCAGCTCACGGGTGAAACCGGCGTGCTAAGCCCTCGTCCGAGAAACGGCGACCACGACGACACCGAGCCATCTCCTGAAGAATCGAGGACGAAGTTTGCCATCGCTAGTTCTGCACTTCCTATCCTACAAACCGCGTTGCAACAGTGTGCCAGAGATCACCACACGAACAAATGCCGTGCAGCGATATGGCGAATACTGTGAGGTGAAGATGATTGTGTGGATCGGGGCGTAGAGCTCGACGTACTACCACATTCGGCTTGTGATTGCGGTGACGGCGTAGCACATGGTAAATGCACGAATGAGGTGGGGCCGAGTGCAGGGTGTGTTCTCTGCGCTATCGCCCTTCATGTCGGCGCATTCGGCGGCTGAGTGCGATGCTTGCACGGGCAGCGATTGTTGCAGGCAGCCGTTGCAAGCAAGGCGCGGTCGCACTAGTCAGCTACGGTCGCCTTGGCGTTTGTTTAGCGCCCGAGGTTCTTTCTTTCAACGTAGCTGCTACCCGCGTAACATTGAAGGGGAAAAAAACGCGATTACCGCACGGAACTGATAACCTGAGCATGCGTGTGTGGTATATTCTGTGCATACCTTGAGTGCTTAGTATTGTTCTGTGGGTGCTTGCTAGCTACTGCGCGTATTAGTTTTCGGGCTAGAGGAACAGGCACAGTGACAAAGCGATACTGAATCAAGTGGTCATGCATTGGTTTTCAAAACAACACGAGGGTACGTAGAATAACGCTCACAGCACAAAATAAAAAGAACTAATGAAAAAAAAACTAGCGCTGTTCGCTGTCCTTTAATCTGCCCGTATTTTGTGAGCATTATGGTTTACCCACTAGCTGGCCCCCTCATGTCCTAGCTGTGCTAGATGTGATGAGGCGTCAAAGACCCTTCGAAAACACTGCTTAGGAAAAATCAGTCGACTTCTTGCCTATAAAAATTTAGTTCGAAATTACAAGCGCTCCATTTTAAAGTACTCGTTTTCGTGGAAACTGCTGTTGTGTGAAGCGAGTCTGATGCATTTAAACAACACACATCATTGCCACATTCTTTCTAGGTAGCGGCACATTGTATGCACTGCTATTATGAGCGCGTTAAAGCATTATAAGTGTGGTATTCATGCCTAGAGAGAGAGAGAGAGAGAGAGAAATCTGTACTATATAGGTAGCCATAGTCCATGTTGCCTGACCGTCTCCTAATCTTCATTAAGAGACGGCCAGTCTGCAAATCTCCCAGAGTTCCTCACTAACCCGAATGCCATGACCACCAGAAGTTCTTGCATCGACTTCACGTCCACACCATGATCCGTGCTCAGCCAGTTTTCCCAGGAAGCGTGTTGCGGCAGGTATAGGGGATGGCACCCCCAGCAGAGGGGTAGTACTGGGGGGGTGTGAAGGGCAGTTGGTTGTCGGGCAAGTGGGGCAGGAGGATTCCATTTATATAGTGGAAACGAGGCTGGGGAGGAAGGGAAGGGGTTTGTGCATTTCGGACCATAGATGCAGCTTCACGAGACAGGGTGAGGTGGGGGACCGGGAAACACTGCCTACTGGCACTAGCGCATGTGCAATATGTGGGCTTGGATATACAAAGCTCAGAAAAACTGTACACAGCTCGGGGTCTGCTATAATGCCAAAGAGGGCACTGGCAAGCATTTCATCACACGAGTTCTGGCTGTGTCACGTCTTTCCTTTGTCATTCTTCCAGCCATGCTGTTTTTTTCCTGTTGTGCAGAACCAACACACTGCCACTGTTGTATATTTTATCACATGATGCGATATGTGTTGACCCCTAGCCAAAAATTCTGTGTGCGTGCATCATGTGTGGGTCAAATTTTTTCTGTTCAATATACTCTATATGGTAATAGCGGAGCTAGAGCCAAAAGCAAACACTTCAAGAGCTGATAATTCCAACCTGTGCCACCAGTGTATACATTCACTCTTGAGAAGGGGAATTACATCACAGTCGTCATACTGTGTGTGTGCCCTTGAAAAATCTTTCCAGAGAGAATGTATCCGTTAATCTTTTGTATTATGAGTGCATCAGACGGCACACATATTAAAAGAGTAGTTACTCATAATGTTCAATTCTTCCTACGTGACTGAACTGGGCAAATCTTTTTAGATCATAGGCAGTGCAAGGGTTTCAAGATATGTACTCGCTCGTGTTGTGGTGTTTATCAATTTCTTTTTCTTGGGTTGGTGTTCTGCCTTTTTTTTGCATCGTTTTGCCTTTTGAATACGTGCGAAGCTTGTAATTGTTTTATGAAACAGTAAAGTTTCAACTTCTGAAAGATTATATACACAAGAAGCTGTTTGCATAGTTGCTCAAATTGGAAATTTCATGTCAGTCGTCCTTTAAATTGCCTTTATTCTTCACAGGGGCAAGGAAGATGAGAACAGGGCTGCTTTTGACATAGGTGCCTTAGTAACACCACTCTTCACTCAGCACAAAGGAAAAAGTAAACACAAAATTTCGTTTCAGGTTGCTATAAAAGGACCATTACCTTGTTCGAAATTTTGTAATGAAAAGGGAAATAGGTGACATCAGTGCCAGAGAAAGGTGCCCGGAAATTGTTTTCATTCATGTCAAGGGCAGGTAGAATGCAGTAGCTTCTGGTGGTATTATGCAAAGGGAGGGGTAGTAATGTGGAGTTATATGCGTGATTGTTAAACACATTATTGCTGCATTTTGTTGAGTGCCGGAATCACAACAGTTGAAACACCTTACATGATACAATTTTAATGTTAAGGCAGTGGTGTTGCCAAACTCACCGTGCTTGTCATGTCAGCTTGTGAAATGAGAGCAGCCTTAGTAAAACTTTACTGAAAGAAATGCTGAAGATAAACTAATCTGAAATCCACTTTCACTCGCTAGTAACTTTTTTCCGAATGAAATTGAGCACAATATAGCTTTTGCCCAAACAGCATGATATTTTCATTTTTTTCTGGATCATGCTCCTCACCTTTTCACCCACAGACGATAACTCCGGGTGGCTGATGTTAGCCTCAACTGTAGCTTATGGTCTAGTTTTTAGGTGAAACTGTGCAGACATTTAGAGGGTGTTTTTTGGATGAAATCGGTGCAACAGAAACGAAGAGAGGGGAAGAAACATAAGGACGGTCGCTGGTCTAACAACTCATGTTACACATGTTGGATTTATCACGTAGCCATATATCTTTAGCCATGAAAGACATTATGGCTTCTGAGTGCACGACAAACTTTCCCACTGCACTACAACTAACCTCAAGTTGATATTGGAAAGTGTTCGGTATTTTTCAGCAGGCTATTCGACCGGAAATGGTACCCTGGAGCCAATGTGCAGAGAGTTCATACATAGTTTCACTAAGCCCGCCTGTGCAGAAGGAGCTAACATGAGGCCAAATGTGAAGAATATGCAAGATTTTTCAAGTGACAACGATTTAGTCTCACCTAATATGCATTAAGTTGACTTAACTCCTGGGTCTTTAAGGTGACATTTCACCCGCTGTCCACGGGTAGTCACAAGATTCTCCACACCACAGGAATACATGTGAGCAAGAAATACCAGACTCCCTCTCGGGAAGTTCGTAGAGTCCAGGACTGATAATTGAAAACCCCTACCGTTGTTGCATAACGACTTCTGTTGAGCACTATTTGGCTTGCAAGTTTTTTATACTCCCCCTACGCATTTTTTTCTTCCTTCACAGGTTGCCTTTTAGAGTAAAAAAGGGAGACCTAAATGGGATTGAGAAGAAAGTGAGCCAAAGGGTAGGAAAGGCAGTAAAGGAAAGGACAGTGAAGAGTAATCATAGCGGGAATGGTGCAGTGCTATCAGCTGCCCCTCACACAGGTCAACAACCAATAGACTACCTTCACTGCACACACTGCCAAGAATGGCCTTGGTCCCACAGTGGATGATCAGCACCCTCTTCAGCAATGTGTCGGTCGGTCAAGACTGCATTTGTGTGAGAGGAGCTTCCTCCTCCTGGAAACAGCGCTAGCCAGGGAGCAGGACATTTGAGGGCAGAGATTTTTGAGCTAAAGAAAACAACAGAACCTGACGGCGGTAGCTTGAGAAAGATTCACATAAGGCGACGGGAAAATGTGGTCTGCAAAGTAGTTACAAACATTCAGGCTGTGCTCTTGCAACCACTTTATACAGATCTTTAACAGCGACCATGGATACGCTGACAAACTCAAAGCATCACCAAGCTACTTCAGGTGCTTCACTGTGTTGCTTGAACTAGCATACACGTTATCTTGCGTCGTACAGTGCTTACAGCAATGACAGCACAACATACGTCTAAGAGTACGAGTACAGGTGACGACGTCTGGGTGGGTGAGGTTGCGGGGGTGATTCCCCCTCCTCTCAGTGAAATGGCTACTTCTGTGTGCAACACGAAGTGGGCCTGAGAAATAGCAGCAATGGTTGTACACCACCACGAGGGAAGGTGTTACGGTCAGAGGAGGCTCGCTGTGAAAATGAGGATAAGAGCACCAAGGCCACTGGCAACTGGAGGAAGTTCGCTCTTTTTTGCTCTCATTTACAAAGTTTACGCCGTCACTGCAATCACAAGACGAATGTGGTAGTACGTCGAGCACTACACCACGATGCACGCAATATCTTCACCTCACAGTATTCGCCATATCGCTGCACGGCATTTGTTCGTGTGGTGATCTCTGGCACACTGTTGCAACGCGGCTTGTAGGATAGGAAGTGCAGAACTAGCGATGGCAAACTTCACCCTCGATTCTTCAGGAGATGGCTCGGTGTCGTCGTGGTCGCCGTTTCTCGGACGAGGGCTTAGCACGCCGGCTTCACCCGTGAGCTGGCTGGCTCAGGACAGCACATAACGCGAAGCCCAGCGTTAGCAGACCGACGCTGCACTTGGTTTAAGTAAGGACATCATCGTACTAGTGAACACTAAAGTAACCAGCCACGACAACGTAAAACGCGGATAGCATCCAAGCTGAGAGCGGGAGAAACTGGGGCGTCCATAATAACACCCGGAAAAAGAAACTCGGCACATGGCGCTGCATTGGCTGCATTCGGGCTCGAGGCGTGCGGACAATTTTAAAAGTTATCCGCGCGAGGCGTGCGGACAGTTTTAAAAATTATCCGCGGGAGGCGTGCGGACAGTTTTAAAAGTTATCCGCGCGAGGCGTGCGGACAGTTTTAAAAATAATCCGCGCGAGGCGTGCGGATAGGGACAGCCAAAATTACCTCGATTTACAAACATGTCTTGTTCTTTTTCATACGGCCAGTTTTTACTTGGCAGTTTAGCATGCAAAGTGGGCACGCTGTTTGGTATAAAACATGAAATGCATAGCCAAATGCGGATGCGCGGGTGATGTAGTAGAATTTAATTCACGCGGAAACTGTGATGATTCTCTCTGCACCCGGAAAGGCTACGTAAAGTGGGCACAGGTGGCGCTAGCAAATGCCCAAAACCGAACAGGAAACCACGTAAAGACCTATCAGCTGCCGAAAGAATACGCAGGGAATTTTGCAGGGAATTCTCGACAAACATGCGGGGAAAAAGTGATAAAAATAGGGAATTTCTGAAGCTCAAATGGGAATGTTTCTCCTCAGTACGGAACATAACTGGGATTGAAGACGGAATGCGTTGAAGGGCTTGTGAACTAGGTGGCATCGGGTAACCGAGGGACGAAGGACGTGCCGGCCGGCAGTGGTAAGGAGTAGTCTGGTAAGCTGGCTGTTGCGTTGAGATTCAAGGAGTACATGAAGGGTGCTGTGAATTGCGAGTTGAAGGCAACGAGAAGTAGAGGTTTGAGCGGGAAGGCGAAGCTCTATTGTGTAAGCTTTTCATGTTCTCTTTTTCTTTGCGTTTGACGGCGACGTATTGGCTGGAATATGTGCTGCGAATAATTAAGAGAGCCTTCATTAGTCGTATTGAATCACCTTCTTTGAGGGGTTCACGTTGGTAATTGTGGTGTGTTTGATGAGATGGGTGAGTTGGGTGACAGCCGCTTGTAGCTGGGGAAGAACTGTAGCACAGAGCCATCATGATGGAATTGGACTCCGAGTATAGTCAGGGTGCGCACTTTAGGAATGGGTGTCGAATTGATTGTTGGTGCAGGGTAGGGTGAGGAACTGGACGTCGCCCTCTGGTGCGGAAGCGGGGGATGAGAAGTACTGACTTGCCGGTGGCACACATGAGGCCTCGAGGTCGGAGATATGCGAGGATGGTGTCAATGGCTTGTTGGAGGGTATCTTGTTGTGTACCAGGAGATCCGGTGGTGGTCCAAAAGTTAAGTGGTCAGCGTACAGCTTGAGGAGAGCGATATTAAAAAGGAGGAGTGCTATAATTGAACCTTCTCGTGGCCCTTCAATGGGCTTGTGAAATGTGCCGGAGCGAAGTGTTCGAATGCCAAGGGTGGCAGTGCGGTAGGTAATAACGGTCTTCACATAGCTGTATATGCACGCACCGCTTTGGGTTTCTTGAAGTCCTTCAAAGATAACTTTATGTGTGGAGGTTATCGAACGCGCCTCTAACGTAGAGGGCTAAGATGGCGCTGGGATATGTTTTGCGGTGGTGATTGATGACTGGTCTTTGATCTGCTGGAAGTTGAGAGTGGTGACCGGAAGGCATGTTGTGTTGGGGAATAGGTCGTTGTCTTCAGGGTGAGTAGGGAGGCGGGCGTGAACCATGCGTTCGAAGAGTTTTTCAAGACAGCTGGTAAGGGAGATAGGGCAAATGGTGGAGAGCTGAATTGGCTTGGGTTTGGCTACAAGTGGTATGTCTGTTTGCCACCATTGGGAAGAACAGGCCCTATGTCCAGTGAAGGTTAAATAAATCCAGTAAAGCTGTTGTAGAGGCATTGCCCAAATTGCAGGTAGTATTGTTGCTGATGCGGTGATGGCCGGGGGTGGTGTTTCTAGTGAGACCAGAGGGGGGCTTGGTCAAGTTCTTGCAGCGTGAATGGGGCATCAAGGGCAGGATTCGAAGCACCGGTGTAATCAGCGTGGCAGAAAGAGAGGTGTTACTTTCTGGTTCCAAAAGAGTAGTCTTGAGCTCATCTAGTCGCTAGGAGATTTGTGAAGAACACGGCAAGCGTGATTGTGGTTGGCGGCCTTGGCAGGTTTGGAGCCAAGAAAACAGCGGAGACGCCACGCCCGCTTAGCGCTCAGTGTTCCTTATAGCTTGTCGCAGAAGGTAGCCCAGTTTTGTTTGTGAAAGTGGGAGCCTAGATAGCGGCTTGTTGAGTCAGGGCAGTAATTCAACGGGTCAGCGCTCAATAGTACGTTTGCCTCCGCCGTGTACGAACGAAGCCCCGGCGAGTTTTTTTTATTTATTTATTTATTTATTTATTTATTTATTTATTTATTTATTTATTTATTTATTTATTTATTTATTTATTTATTTATTTATTTATTTTTATTTATTTATTTATTTATTTATTTATTTATTTATTTATTTATTTATTTATTTATTTTACCCTCAAGGCCAAGGGCATTACAGAGGGGAGTTGGGGTTCATGTAGTGGGAGCAATACAACAAAGAGATAAAACAAAGTGCAGCAGCAACAACAACTAAACATGTACACTTAACATCTGTTACATTGTTAATAATGCAGTGCGGAAGCGTTCGTTATCTTGAATACCAGCAATTGGTCCGAGAAGGTGATTCCATTCGTTCGATGTACGAGGAATGAATGACTTAAAACAAGTGTTAGTGAGACATGTCATAATGCCTACTTTGTGAGGGTGGTCAGTGCGGGACGAAACATACGAGGTGGGGAAAGGAGAGCGGTGCGTAAAATAGAGTTCTGGTAATAAATTTTATGGAACAAGGAAAGTCTACTGTGTTTGCGACGAGTAGCCAGATGAGGTAATTGCAAGGAATTTTTCATAGATGTAACACCAGCTGTTCTGCTGTAATTGTGAAGAATGAAACGAGCGACGTTGTTCTGGACTAGTTCTAATGATTAAATGAGAGTTTCAGAGCTATATAGATGGATAAGTAGGAGTCAACCGAGGGATTGCCCATCGGAAGCGGAATGGTCTTTGAATGCTTCTTGGCAGCAGTGGATAAATGTGAGGGCCAGGTCGGTGATAGTGTCTAAGAGGGGTTGGGGATCCTTGCGAGTACGGGGTGAGGGAGAGGGATACAGATATTGTGGTTATCAGTGCCCAGGGTATCTTCAAGGCATTGGCATTCGAGGTAGTAAATATTATGCGAAAAGAAGCCAATTAGAATTTACGCCTTCCTTTGCCGCCTAATGAACAACTAAATCTAAAATAAAACTGAAACGTTGTTCAATTTGAAGAAAAAAGAAGTCTTTGGTAACTTATTCATCTCCATCCCAGCCACTAACGATGTTGCCTGAACAAAAAAATGGCACCATTTATATCAAAACGTCCAAAAGTTACCCTACAGGTACGGAATATCGCAGGAGTGACGCAGCAGAGGGCAGCACTAACATGTAGTCATGAGTGCGTTATCAGCATGTTAGTATTAAACTGATACGATCAAACGGAACTACAGGCCAAGTGGTGTCTCTTGGCGATGGCTTCCAACGGTGGCCACCAGTCGCGCAAGCAGGATACAGTGACGTCATAGAGGCGTCGCCGGGAAGTGGCTGGGCAGTGGCGACTACTTCGTCTGCTTTCCGTAATACCTGAGTATTTGTTTGATGTATGCAGTAAAATTTCTGTCTTTGTTATCGGGACAAAGCACGTTTTTAATGAACCAAAGTTGCGGTTCGTCTTCATAGACCCTTTAATAGTTTCCCATAAAAGGTAGCTGACGCGACGACCACAACATGAGGTGCTGTGTTGGCGATTCGTAAGAGTTTGGCATTTCTTCTGAGCTCAAACGACAGGGTTAAAGTGTTTAGAAGCACCCCTGCAGGACCCCTTCAAAGCTATCTCTATGCTTCGATGCTGACGCCAGGATCCATACGACCCTCTTCTCTTTTGCAGGCATGGCCTTCGGCTTCTGTGCCAGTACCCGCCGCAATGGCTGGGTTTTTTTAGAGTGGTGCTCCTGAGCCCAAGGGCGCGAGTTCCATCCTGGCCGCGGTGGCTGCTTTTCCGATGGAGGCGAAAAGCTAAAACGCCCGTGTGTCGAGATTTAGGCGCACGTTAGAGGTTCCCAGGTGGCCAACATTAATACGGAGTCCTCCACTACGGCGGGCCTCATAGCCAAGGTGTAGCATATTAGGTGTATGAAACCCTACAGTAATTATTCGGCTGTCATCGTGAGTATCCGCTATTCCAGCTTGTTTGAAACGAAGGTTTGTACCTAGTTAGCCAGACAGCTAGGTTATTAGGTTCGGTCGGTAGCAGTGCAGACCGGATCGCAATCTTCTCGAAAGCTCGTCGGCGTCCGGTAAAATGCCACGTCATTCCTTCCGCACACGTCATTCCTTCATCAACACGTATGTTCACTCGCGTGCTTCCTCGACGCCGGTTGCTTCATCAGTAGTTTGTCGTAGAGCAGAAGCTCACTTCGTTAACCTTTGTTTAGCGCTGTCACACCGTGTATTCACTGTCGTCGCGATAATTTCAGCTTAAGCGAGCAAACGCGGTGGCACGCACGCGTATTCCGGCAACATCTCATTACAATTCAGGATCTCTTTCCGCATCTTGAACACTTCCGGAATGCCGGAAATTATGTCGGAAACGCGCATACCGCTTCCGAGCCATAGTCGAACTACGCAAAATGTACTGTGATTATGTCATTTTCTTGTTGTCTCGCAAATTCGCCTTCTGCCCGAAAAGTATACATACAGCGTGCTATCCAGCCTTGTTGACAACTAGAAGACGTCCCCAACATTTTCGCAGAACTGCTGAGCAACTAACTACCAGGTATAGTTGGTCGACGCCTTTTACAACTGAACGCTAGAGACGCGTCCCCATGGGCTCCGCTGAAATGGCTGCGTTTTAAATTTCGAGAACACGGCCGTGTCAAGAGCCGTTATTTCCGCAAGATCATCTTGTGCCTTGACATTAGGTTTCTTATTGCTAGTGTCTTCACAACGGCGACTGGAATCCGGTAATTTAGAAAAATTGCGGTGACAAGCTTTTTCCTTTCTTTTCAGCGGTTATTTACACTTCAATGAAGCAATGCACGACTAATATAACAGTTGTGCCCTGGTTTAATTCTTGCCGGAAACCTTGAATTACTGGAGGCTTAATAAATTCTATTAACAAAAAGGACAACCTTCACAGGAAAGAAAAATCCCAGCCTTTTCACGAAAGTCGCGGTTTAAAAAATCTAAAATGCATTCGTTACCGTTTAAGGGATGGTAAACGTGAAAATACCCAAAACGATATCGTAAAAAATGGAAGTGACATTAGGCGCAATTGGAATGTAATCAAGCACTTCCTGAATAGTGGGGATAACAAAACATGTGTAGCCAAAGTGACTAGTAATGCAGAAGAAATCACTGAGCCAGCCGCTCTCGTAGATGCGTTTAGGTAACATTTTGCCACCTGCGAGAGTAAGAAAACGTTTCCATCAATGCCAATTTTTTCACGATGTGCTCATTCCTTGTATCTGCGTCATACATGCGCAGATGACGTTCTCCAGGTCATAATGGCTCTTACAACTACTGGTGCCGATTTAGGCGGCATCATTCATCCCCCCAAAGTAAAGCTAGTAGCCAACAAATGATCACCGATTCTGGCCAATATTACTAACAAAATCTTCAGAACTGGTGTTTTTCATCGTATACTAAAGAGAGGAAAAATAATACCGGCATTGAAAAAAGGCGATCGCGAATGCATTAGTAACTATCACCCGATTTGCCTTCTCTCGTTTTAATCACGAGGACCTGGGTTCCAATCCCGGCCGCGGAGGCCGCTTTTCTGATGGAGACGAAAAGCAACAACGCCCGTATGTTCGAGATTTCGGCAGACGTTAAATATCCCGAGGTGGTTAAAATTAATCCGGGGCCCTCCACTACGGCGCGCTTCATTGCCTGCGTTGCGTCGTCGCGTTACACGCTATTTCAATCAAGCATTCTCTCATTTTTTAGCAAAATTATAGAAAACAATTTTTTACACAAAACTAATGAGCTACTCGACTACGTTAGAGCTTTTATGTCCCGAACAGTTTGAATTTAGGCAAGGTTACGCTGCTCAACTTGCACTGATTATTTTCACAGAGAAAATTAACCGAGCTATTGATGGAGTTATTGCTGCGACCTTATTTATTGTTTTGTACAAACCTTCCATACCATTATTCACTAAATTCTCTTGTGCAAAGATCAGTCATTTGGCATTTCGGGCCCAGCTCTTCAACTTACTGAAAGCTGTCTTACGTATCAACAGATCACATGTGGCACAAATTAACAGAATTTCTTCCTCCGCTAAACCTATTACAAAAGACCTTCCGTAAGGATCAATTATTGCCCCTGCACTGTTTCTGCTCGTTGTAAACGACTTACGTAATATACTTAATCAGACACAATGTATCTTATATGCAGACAATACTAGTACTATCTATATGTCCGAAAAAGCACTCCTTAACACACACCAGAATAATGTTAACCTCTGGTGCTGCCATAACATTTTTCGCATGAATGCCACTAAAATACTTTATGTTATTCTACTGCCCTGAGACTAATAAATACCTCCCCTTCAATAAGAATTCACAGCCATATTCTGAAGCTCACCGGGACATACAAGTCCCTAGGCGTCATCTTGGACAAGCACCTCAAATTTAACTACCATGCCAATTCATTCCTACAAAAAGTTTCGTTTGGAATTTACGTCACTACCAACAGACGTGCGTACTTTCAGCCTCATATCAACCGATCTCTCTACTATGATTACATTCACCGCCAACATGCTGGGGAACACCTACACAACACACCTTGATCAACTCCGACGCCTTCAAAACCAAGCCGCTAGACTAACAAGATTTAGTCCATTTATTTCTTATTCCAAACCTATTTATCATGTCATAAACATACTTTTGCTTCACCAGTTATTCAGCCTAACACTATTAGTAATTATGTACAGACTCATTCACGGCGAAGCACAGATAGATGAAGTCACTAATGATCACCTTGCCAATACTAATTGTACTAGATTTTCAATTCAAAATAACCTCCTTTTACCTACGGCGAGAACTAATCATGGGAAGTTTACAACGTTCAAGCTGGTGTATCAAGCTGGAATTCCTTCCTGCATGACAGAAAAATATCCCTTAGTCAGCGCATCTTTTATTGTCGTGCTAAAATCTATTTTGCTCAATGTTTAAAGGAGGCATGAAGACAAAATACAAGTTGGTTTTATTAGAAAGACTGCTTAGTCCCGATAACAATGACACAAATTTCAAAGATACGATACAATGTTGCAATACAAATATCAATGATACCAAAGCGTGTGAACCAGTCGCGGCCACCTAGCCAATTTCCTGCAACTTTTCTATGACGTCACGGAACCTTGTTTGTACGATTGGCGGCCGCCTAGCTGACCTGTCGCGACGACACATGACTGGACGTCTGTAATGGGGCCTCTATTACATTTCACCGCATCACTTGAATGCTAACGTGCAGTTAACGCACTGAAAATTATGGTTTATTGTTGGCCCGTATGACGTCATTCTTGCTTATAACACGTCACTGTGGCGCAAAATTGGAAAGTTTTAAATACTTCTAGCTTTTTTCTCGTTAAAAAACATCTTTTGTCGCTGTAATGCAGCTGAGTGAGATACTGAAACCTAGTTTTTTCAAATTAATCCAAGTTGTATTTTCTCTTCATGGCTCCTTTAAACGATATATTGGGTTAAGATTTACCTTGACTTGATGTTTTCCTTTATCCGTAGCACATTGTATTATTCATTTCCCCTTTCTTCTTTTCCTGTTTATTTATTTTACACATAACTTATTTATCTTTACTGTGCAGTTTATCACCATATTTTGAAAACCCACATATGTATACTGACATTTCACATGGCAATGCACTGGATCACCTGGTGGTCAATCCAGTGCATTGCCATGTGAAATGTCACGAATGCCGTGACAATATTTTTGTCTATTTATGGTACACATGCTTTCGTTTTTTCTTAATTGTGCAATTTTTCACAATGTCTAGAAACCAGCATGTATATTCCGTAACCTGTTATGTTCATGTGACAATACTTATGATGTATTAGTTCGCTTGTTTTTATACTTATGTTGTTTTCACTCGCTTTGTACTAGTCTAAACCACTGAACCCTTTATCGCACCGTTACCCCAGCCATTAGCTATAGGAGATCCACCCCGAACGTCACTTACTACGGGACCTCCTCCTGTAACGTTTTTATCGGGTACTGTTTCTTTATGCTGGCATAAATTCAAATTCAAAATCAATTTAAATTCAAGGACATGGGTTGGATCCCGGCTGTGGTATACGTTTTTCTGATGCAGGCGGAGACCCGCCGCGGTGGCTCAGTGGCTAAGGCGTTGCGCTGCTGAGCACGAGGTCGCGGGTTCGATTCCCGGCCGCGGCGGCTGCTTTTCTGATGGAGGCGAAAAGCAAAAATGCCCGTGTGTACGAGATTTCGGCGCACGATAAAGATCCCCAGGAGGTCAAAATTAATCCGGAGCCCTCCACTACGGCGCGCCTCATCGCCTGCGTTGCGTCGGCGCGTTATACCCCACAATCAATCAATCAATGATGCAGGCGGAACGCGAAAGCACCCGTGTGTCACGATTTGGGCGCACGTTAAAGAAACCCACGTAGTCAAAATCTACCCGGAAGCCTCCACTAGGGCGCGCCTCGTAAGTCAGGTGTCGCTTCGGCGCGTTAAACCTCGCAATCAATGAAGGGTTTTTGTACGCCAACGAGGCAACTTATCTTCTCGCCATTCGGTACGTCGTGGTTAAAGCAGCTTCTTAAAAAGATGCAAGCGAATCACAAAGAATACTGAATGCCACCTCACTCTGCTCGAATGTCGCCATTTTCGACAAAAATTCCAGATATTGATGATGGGTGGAGTTAAACTGCAGCCCATGGCTACCGAGGGAGAAAAAATTGCTCAAGAACGTAGCTCTGCTTACGAGATTTTAAGGCGAAAGCCGAGAGATTATCAGTCTTCGTTACAGCTACAGCTTGTTTGCGTCTCCATCTTCGCATGCGAGTCTTCATCTTATGACGCGAGTTACTCCGACAGGCAGACTTGCCGCAATTCTTGCGGCAGCTACACACATTCGCTGCTGTCCGTCGTGTACACCTGTTCTACTCACGAGCAGTCACGTTCATCTGCCAGAGGCTGACCCGGTTGTTTTCGTTCCCCTCTAGCAGGTTGCTGCTTCAGCGCAGTAGCAACGCATATGGGTTGTGCCCCGGCGACACGCGAACAATTTCCTCGCAAACGCAAATGTTTTTCATTTTAAATCAGTGGGACTGCTTAGGTGCTCGCACTAACCTGTGGTGCTTGTCACTAAAGGCGAATGTGTTGCCCGTCAGGCCAGGCGAAGGTACATTTCTAGGCCGACGGATGAAGCCACCTGCTCGTCCATTGCGCGCAGGCGAAAATACCCCGCTGACTGACTAATGGCGCCAGCCCCTCGATGGCCTTCCCGTACAAGATCTCCGCTAGCGCACCAGGGGGTGAGGAGAAACGGGGGAGGAAAGGAGAATGTAAAAGACAGGGCACCTAGTGTCACTCGATAAGGTATCAGAGTAGCGCCACTTATCCAAGCAAGTCAGCAACGGCGGCCATTTTGGTATTTATCAGGGTTGCCAAATTGCCACTTCTGCGGCCTCCCCGCTAGCTTCGACCTGGTCGTCTGTTAACAATACTGCCGAAGATACAGCAAAACTGCTTCTCAGGATACACTCCTGCTGCTGAAATGCTGCTACAAGCGTCACCGTGTGTTCGCGTTCGGAACGACGTTATTCGCGCGAAAATGCAAAGCAGGGAGGAGCTAAGTCTACCAGAGTTGATGAACTAAAACGCATAAAAAATAAAATGGCCGCGCCCAATAACCATCACAGTGTTAACAAATGTCATGTGATGCGTACTGACCAATGGACATTGCCGCGGCACGGAACAATCGAAAAGAGTGCCGATACTCTGAAACCTTATTTAGGGACACTAAGCGCAGCCATCACACGGCCTTTCCCGCCATGTACGCCAAAAGGTCGGAAAGTTAGCCAGCCCACTCGCCGGTGAACGCTCGCCCCTACACGCTATTGAAACAGCGGACACAGAAGGGCTAAAGCGTCAGCGCTCGCTCGCCCGTGAACGCCAACAGCAGCTCCGCGGTTTCATCAGATTTCACAAGCGTAAAACTGCCTTTAATTTTTTAATTTATCTATTTTATTTCGTATGTTAGGGAAAGATGCCGGTGTGAGGTATAGGATTTACATTACGTCATAGAGGTACAGACCGCAGACTAGGATGGCCACTGGAGCTCTCCAGCGGAACTAAGCCCTCTAACCCCACCTATGTAACGGACAGTCGACAATACTCATCATTGTTGGAATAGTGCAAAAAACACGTAGACTTGATTCCATCAAAAAATGGCTGCTACTTAGCTCAGGAAACCTTGGATATGCAAAGCAAAGGAGATACTAAGTTGCTTGGCTTAGTCTGGTTGAGTCTTGGTTTCACTTGGGTAACCTTTGATGTAGCTGTTATTCCGACCACGACGCAAAGCCGTTCGGTCCCGTGCAACGCTAACTGAAGGAGGCCCGCGTCGCTTTCATTATTCACGGCGAATGCGGCGCTCCTCTTCGCCGAGGACAAGGCGAGTCACGTAGCCCGAGACGACGCAGCGGCGCATGCGTGCGAGGCGGCGCGGGTGGTCGGCTGGCTTTCAGGTGATCGGCGGCATCCGCCGCGGACAGCGTCGCTAGCTGAGCAGAACGAATGAAAACGGGGCCTTGAGGGCAGCGCCGAAAGCGGGTCCGGCGAGTCGCGCGTGATGCGCTTCAAGGGGTGTGTCCCAGAGGGGTCTCTGCGGTCAAAAGGTTAACTTGCGCATCCGCGGCGAAACAGCTGAACGAGAGTAGTAAAGCTTTGCTCTAAAAGGTATCAATTTCAATACTCAAATACTCATCAACTTGTATCTTTAGTACTGGGTTGAGTTACGCGAAAAGGCGTATTACCGCAAAAAAAAAAGTGTTCGCAGAAAGTGCGTAATGTCCCCTCGGCGCGCATTCCTGTGGCAAACGTTATTCTGCATGCTACTATAGAGGTAACGAAGGGAACTCCAAGCACAAAGTGCCACCACTTCTCCCCCGGAACGCATAGCTCGACAGAAGCTAAGATTTGCGTTTATTCTAATTGGCACTGTCTGCAAATTCTGTGCGCCATATCTTGCGAAGTTTCTGAAGTGTTGCTGCCGTTATCGAAGAGGAGTGGTGGAAAGCGGAGTTAAGAGTAGGGGTGGTGGAGCAGGGGTGCAGCGGGAGCACGGCAGCCCCAGTCAAAAGGCACCAGGCACTGTATGCTTGCACTGAGCGACCGACGGCTCCACGAATGTCCGAGTCATATGGAGAAGAAAAAAACCTTAAGAATCATAAGATCCTCGCTCCAAATCACGGAGGCGCCAGTCACTATTTAAACGACCATCACCGTTTTATGGACGACCCTGCGGTTCTGGGGAGATAGCGATTTTGATAGTCCCCGTTTTCAAGGCATGTACAGCGCCGACCGTTTATTCGGACTGTGAAAATTTGGACTTGCTGGACTTTCGGGACTTTCCCCAGGAACCGCCAGTTGTCTTATAGAAATTATATGTAAGAACAACGGATATTTCGGAGAAAATAAAGCCAAATGTTGGATTTTCCGGCCAAAGTTTCCCGCAACAGAGTCACGGGGTGGCTCCAGGGCGACGCCATTTTGGAATATCAGCCACCTGGCTAGCTTCGGATTGGATGGCGATTGGCTTGACTCGCACTGGGTTGACAATCTTTGATCTTGGAGACCATAATTTTGCATGTCGTCTGCGGCAGAAGCAATCTATAAAACCGGAAGCGGGTTTTACCTAGCTGTACATTGCCAACGCTTTGGCGTTGTTGTCCAATGTTTACGAATCATTTTTGCGCTGGCAGAGATGGAGGCTCACACAGAGGAATTTAAAGAGGCCATGAAGAGAAAATACAAGTTCGTTTTATTCAAAAGATTTCGTGTTCTATAGTGCCCCCAGCGCTTGTGCGGAAGCAAACGACGCTTTATTCACCGCGAAATTAATCAATTTAAGCTAAAATGTTGATTCTCGCGCCAAAACGTGTGTTTGAACAACATTCGCTATGACATCATAAGAACGGTCTTTCAACTATACTTTGTGTGGAGTGGCGTGGCCTCCGCGATCGGCTACCGGGGGCGCGCCGTTGCTCCGGCCGTCCCAATCGCCCGGAGAGAGCGTAAGATGAAAAGGGGGCGTGGTCGAAGTTTTCACCGCACTGCGGCGCGCGTAGCCTAAGGTCGAAAACTCGGCCTTCGCAGCCTGTGTGCGACGTTTATTAATAAAAAAAGTTACCGCACACCAATGCAGGAGAAAGGTAGAAGTAGTTGCTGGTGCCATTAGGGTAGTTACTGGTGCCTTTGAATTTTAGACGTAGATTATGCCCGGGGTGATGCATAAGTAAATTCATTGCACAGCAGTATTCTTTTTTGTAGTCACGCATGGCTCCAAAACACAACACGTTTTCCGGTTTTATTTCTGAAAATCTCGTACATGTTGTTTGGAACGCACGGAACGCATATTCCGTGCGTTCCGAGCAAGAACCAAATTCTGGGAACTCAACCGACCGAAATCCAACCATTATTAAACACAAAAATACCCCCTATGTCGCTTCCTTTTATCTCCTTTAAACATGCGGTCTTTGACAGATAAAGTAGATGACATGGCAACACTACTTGAAACGTTTGGCGTAACTTTTACCGCGATACTATTAACAGAGACGTCGTATATTTCAGCATCTGAAGTGTATACTGTCCAAATGGTTATCGGTATTTCTTCCGCAATAGGCAGATTAAACGTGCTGGTGCCGTTTATTGGCATGCATGCTTGCATATACAAACGTACAGAGAGACTTCCAGTCTACCATACATGGACGTGGTCAAAGTAATGTAATAAAAATCTTTACCCGAATTACGATTGGTATAGTTCTCCACTTGATGTGTTTATTCACTAATATCCCGAAACCCTTACTTACGGCCGATGTTGTGCATACAGATATTAGTGATCAGCTTAACCGCTCATCAAAAGAAATAATGCTCTTAATATGTCATGCCAACAAATTATGTGCAAAATATATTACCCCAGCAAATCTAGAAATTCAAAAACAGCCTTTCGAAAAAATACATATGTAGTGTCGACAGCGATATGAAAGGCATCGCGGAATACCATGACTTTTTCACTCATGGCAAATAATTTGGTACCGAGATTGAAGTAGGTACTCGAAACCCTTAAGCATATTAAATAAAACGCAAAAAAATGATTTATTCGTACCCGTGGAAGCCTAGCAGATTATTTGACTATCGTAGTCGCCTGCCTATAACCAATACAGGAGAGCTTATCGGTATTACGCTGTTTTCGCGCACGTGCACTCGCACACACACATACACGCGTGCGCGTACGCATACGCGTACGTACGCACGCACGCGCACACGCACACGCACACACACACGCACACGCACACGCACACGCGCACGCGCACGCACACGCACACGCGCACGCAAGCGCACACGCGCGCACACATACACACACACGCACACACACACACACACACACACACACACACTCACGCACGCACGCACACGCACACACACACACACACACACACACACACACACACACACAACGGATACCCAGAGCGTTCGAAACAACTTAAAAGGCAAAAAAAGCATATTTTCGCGCAGCGATATCGCGCGAAAATGCTGTAACAGCGAAAAAAAATCCAGCACGCTGGCATGCACGCTTCCCGAGATGACAGAACCCTGGGCTATGGCATTCGCCTTTCAAGCAAACGATAATAGACTGCGTGCAAAGGCAATCGTGGGTGTCAAACAACGTACGTTAAACAACTTTGTACTTATAGGATCGAGTTAAAATACATAGACCACATATTGAGAGTTTTCTATCCCGAAGTCGCGACAACGAAGGCTGATTTACAACTGAAAGCGGAGGCAGCGTCGGCCAGACGAGCCTCGCTTCAACCTTAGGCTAACGGCGCCTCCTCGCGGCGTGTGTCGGAGTTAGCAAAATTACACCGCTCCCCTTGCTTCCGCGCCGAATGGGACGGCCGGAGCAACGGCGCGCCGCCGGCAGCAAATCGCGGAGGCCACGGGAGCGGAGACTTGCTTACTGTTGGCAAACTTAGATGGCGCCACCACACCATGGCAAGCCATTTTCTGCCTTTGGTTAGTTTGTGACCGTATTTAAACTTGGTTTGTTTTTGTTCATGGAGAAAATAATCCTTTCGTGAAACATGGTGCTCGCTTGACAAATATGGTCACGTAAGACACCGTCACTTGCTTCAATCGGCCAGTGTCGTCTGAGACAACCCCAATGCCACGCGCCGTGCTGTGCATGTAAACGAAGCATAGGGCGCGCAGTACCAACAGAAGTAGGCACCGGTACTTCTATGTTTACGTGTGCTTTCGTAAATTCCACTGTTATTCCCACCACTGTTACTGATATAAAAAGAATGTGCCCTACATGTAAGCGCAAATGGCTCGTTCGGCAAGATTATAAGTTCTGCCTAATTTGCGCTTGCTTTTTCCGGCCTCCGCCAGTAGCAGAGATGGCTGGTATGACATCGTACGTTCTGTTGCGGGAAATGAGCTAGTGGATCGCATGGCCATTCCTTTTCTTCCTAAGTATACAGCTTATTTGAGTGAAGTTTACATTAAAAGTGGTGTCAGCATGATTCTAAGGGGGCAATCTTTTGAATGAACCAAACTTGCATTTTGTCTGTATGGCCCCTTTAAGGCAAGGAACCATTCGCGACCTTTCCAGTCCTATTTAAATGAAGTAAAGTTTGCTTGTGTGACTCGCGGATTTTCCGGACTGCTGTTTCATTCAGACTATCTTTCGTCCCCCACCAGGTCCGAAAAATCGGTCGTTTACTGCATTGTCGAAAGGCCTTCGTAGGAAGCATATGTAGCGCTAGCGTCCCGTCACCAATATGCGGCCTTGCAGCGCAGCGAAGCCAGTGGTATCTATGTAAAGGTGTACAGTATATTATCTTCGCCCTTTATATCGGGTTCATAATACCGTGATATCAGCCAGCTTCACCACGGCTAAGTCAGCTGGGATACCCCCTAAGTAACCGGAAATTGCGTCACTAGCGCCAAGTTGTATCCTGGTGCTTGGTAGGCCAAAGTGTCAAACGGAAAACAAAAAAAAATCACTGATGCTGCTATGGCAACGCTTTCGTTAAAAGGAAACGCCGTGCCATTTATCGTCATCTATAGGCTGAACGAGCGTGGCTATGTGTGCCGCAAGCGTGGACGAAGACAGCTTGCATTTTTCGTTACAGATTGCGTTGCTGCTGCAGATCTTGTTTTCGACAGCTTTATTAGTTTGAAAATTTTTGTTTGGAAATCTTTCTTATTTTAATACGCCCGAGCCAGCACGCCCTGAATCGTGACAATTTTGTTTGGGCAAGGAAAAGGAGTAGGCAGGAAGTGTGGTTTATTCACTGATTTTATTAGCAGCGTATCGCAAGGGAAATTCCATACATGCCACAATAGCACAGAGCTGTGTATCTCGTATAGTAAGTACAAATGTCCGCAACCTGTGTCGGTTCGGTTACACAAACATAAGAGACTTCTTCGTACAATTCATCGTATACAGAAAATTGCTGCTGAGGCCACCACGTTCATTTGCTGTACACAATATAATTCTTCAGAAACAATGTTTCATAAAAAAAAGTTCGTGAATAATAAAATAATTATGAAGTGAGATGACAAGCCCATTTCGCCACCATTAACAACCGCTCCATATTGTTAAACTTGCTAGCCCAAAAAGCATTTTATAGCTAGCAAATTTTCTGCGGAATTTCGCCATACCTCGTGCCTAGTAAATGGAAGAAATACCACCATGGAGACCAATAAACAACACGTAAAAGCGAGACGAATATTGAGAGTGCAAACAAGGTACCAAAAATGTGTCCTAGCAAAGGTTCAAAGCGAAACGCAGCGCGGCCGTCGCGCAGGTAATTCGAACTTGTAACAGGGAATCCAAGTGGTCCGCTGCCACGTAAATAATTTTGGGAGCTTGTTTTGTATTAATAAACATTCAAATGTGATAATGTCACTATAAGAAACTGATCGTCGGAACGCACTAAAGCCAAACCAGTTCGTTAAGGAAGCATTGAAGCACTTCCGGAGAACATAATTTCCAATCTTCCCTCAGGCGGAAAGAAAATGAAGAGCAACCACTCACCAAACCAATACCGAAGCGAAATTTCCGTCTGCGTGTCCGCTGGCATCAATCGGCTAATGAGAATCTGCCGACAAGTAGCTTCACATGCTTACAACTTTACTGACAATTGCGTTGTACGAAACAAAAAGAAATTCACTCTAAAGCAACAGCAGAAAATTTTTCGGTTCGCCCTGCAGCTTCTTTGATAAGTAAAGCACTTGCTTCTTCACAACTTTGAATAAAAAGTGCGCTTAATCCGCTGGGAAGCGGGAAAAGTTCGCTGTGCTATTCCTTCCTGAGTTTTTGCAACGCACAGCAGCGAAGCACGCGTTATTTCCTTTCCTCATTTTCTGACATTTTGAGCCCGCTCACACTCACAGACACCAAAATTTTACCTTCAAGGCGTACTACACAACTTCTACACGTGCACACAGTGAAAGCGGCAGGAGTAGACGGAGAGGTTGGCAGCAGAAGACGAGCGAAAGCGTCGCCCGCCGGCGCAACAATTCACGCGACTAAACAAATTAACAACTTGTCAAAAAAAAGGAAATACCCAAGAACGTATGATATTTTGTACACATAATAGCATAACTTCACTTTATTGCTGCGTATGTTGGAAAGATAAAGCCACGTATGCAAACGTTGCTGAATTTTCGCTTAGCTACCGCAGTCATGGCGGCACTTTATTTCCAATACCGAAACTAGCCAAAGTGTACGGCGCCTGGCTTCACTCGCTGCCATGATCAATGTTTTTCACGTAAACGAGCCCAGATATCTTATGAAATTTTGGTTCCCCAAACCGCTAGAGAATTGGTTCACACCAATTTCATAATTAGTGACGCTCTAATCAGTTTTCAGCAAAGGTATTAGAAGGGCTTCTTGTAATACGAATAATGAATACATCCGTTATCATACAAGTTCCAACTGCACAGAAAGGAGTTTTGTTAAAATAGTGGCAGAACTGACAATCGCTATACAAAATCAAAACAAACAAGCCGTGGTGCATGCATTGTGCGTACGGGTACCAATTGACACATGCTCCAATACCGATTACCTTAAATAAAAAAACCGAAACATTCCAAATTATTCGCATTGACCGTCCTGACATATTTCAACACTCAACGTAACTTTATTTTGACTTGTGTTTGTGTTTCGCTATTTTACGGTGTTGGTATTTGTTGTGTATGCCATCTTCTGGCAGTAAAAGCGTCCGGGCCTGGTTTGTAGGTTCGCGGATAATAGGCATTTTGCACTGGAAGTGTGTACTATTCTAGGAAATTTCTTTTTTCTGTTTTAATATAGGTAAAGTGGGCACTTCTTTTTTTGCATCCATAAGTACAAATTAAAAGAAATGTGCGGGATAACGATCCCCTTGGGAGAGGGCACAGTCGTGCTGACTTTTTCCAGTGCTGTACAGCGTCTGTGATTTTGAATGAAAATTTGATTGGGGTTGATTAGATTTTTTTTACGGTGATTGCAATTATTTATGTTCTAGTGATAGTAGCCAAGCAGAATAAACAATACTACTACTACTACTACTACTACTACTACTACTACTACTACTACTACTACTACTACTACTACTACTACTACTACTACTATTACTACTACTACTACTACTACTACTACTTCTACTACTACTACTACTACTACTACTACTACTACTACTACTACTACTATCAATCAATCAATCAATCAACCAATCAATCAATGAACCTTTATTTTCGGTGCCCAGGAACAACCCTAGGGTCTTGGTACTGGTACACCATATACAAACATTCATGAAAACAAAATAAAATCAAGACTACACAACACAGAAAACCATATGTATGACAGAAACAATAAAGTAAAAATAGTTACAGAGATCCCAGAAAGCAAAACAGAAAAAAAACAAAGGAAGCCTAAACAAACAAAGGAAGCCATAACAAAGGAAGCCATAACACTCGGCAAGCAAAACGTTGAAGGCACGTGAAAAATTGAAAATACACAAGCAAATACTCAATGAACATGACGGAGATAGATTGTACCCATAAAAAGAAGGTCTTGTAACAAAATGTAAGGAAGTTTCAAAGTGGAAAAACGAAGTTCAGCGTTACAACCCCTCACACTCAAACGTACAAAAATTCAAGCAACACAAAACCAGGAAAAGTGAAAAACAAACAAGCAAGAAGATGATTTGCATAAAATAAATACAGCACATAAATTCGGAATGACATAAAGGCACTTAGGCTACAACAGTTTTCAATTCATTAGAAAACGAAGAAAAAGAGCTCTGGAATATATGAAGACGATTGGAATATTCATTATATGCACACGGTATTCTGCAGAGTGTCGAGCGTCGTCTACTTAAAGCAACTGTTCTGAAAGTTAGAAATGTTCGGAAAAGTTTGTTCGGCAAGTTGACATTGATAAGTGCAACCAAGTCATCACACAAAATATCACCCTGAAGAAGTTTATAAAGAAAGATAATATCAGCTCGCATTCATCGGCACCAAAGGGAAGGAATACATTTCAGACAAGACATGCTGCCGTTTGCGTCTTGTACATGACGGAAACGGTGCTTAAAGATAGAAAGAACTTATTTTGAAAACTTTCGATACGGTCACTATTGGACTTGCACGTTCCATTCCAAACAACAGAACCATATTTGAGAAGAGGTAAGCAGAGAGCCGAATACAACTTTAAAAAAGGAAGAGGACTTCTAAACTCTCTAGAATACCTGCAAACAGCCCCCAGACATCGAAGAGAGCATCCGGTAATTTGTGTAACGTGGGAAGACAAACACCGAGAAGAATCAAATAGTACTCCCAAGTCCCAAATTTCGGTCACCCTCGGCAGTGCAGTGCTTCCTATTTTAGATGCAGAGCATCTGATTCACTCGCCTTGTCCCTCCGGCGTCGTCGACGTTGTCGTCGGCGTTGTCCACCCCTGCCCCATTCTCCTCACCGCGCCAGCTGCGCTCTCCGCCGCTCACCCCCTCTCCTCTCCCATAGCGAACACTCTCTCGCAAGGGGCATTGGATTGGATTCGATTGGATTGGATTGGATTGGCTTGGCTTGGCTTGGCTTGGATTGGATGGGATTTGGATTGGATTGGATTAAAGTGGATTGCGCTGGATTGTGTTGCGTCATAGCCGCGGCACGTTGCGTCATAGCCGCGGCAGACGCGCTGGGGCCGGCGCATGTGCAGTACTCTCTCTTCCGCGGTTTCCTCTCCTTCGGGCGCGCTGCGCATATAACCGGTGTGCCGTTCTACGGCGAATCAACATGCACGCTTGGCTCAAACACCTAGAGTCCACGCCGCTTTACAAGTACGCCAACGTCGTCATCGAGGGACCGGCTTACGCACTCCTCTCAACGTTATGCGCGCTATAAAACGCGGTCCCTTCGGCGCTCCGCATATGCGTCGCATCTACACAGGGGTTCCCGCGAGGGGAGGTGGGAGTTTTTATAGGAGTATTGCAGCTGTTGAGTTTTCCTACTATAGGAGACAACTTTCGTTTTTGAGGGTTTCAAAATTAATTTGTTTTTGGTACACCAACGATGAAATGACACGATATCAGCCTGAAGAGAATAACAGTCCTGAAAATTACGCACTTCTCTGAAGATTTTTATTCATGAGCATGCAACAAGAAGAATTTTGAATGGCAGAAGCGACATCGTTAATGCAAATGGAAAAAAAGGGGGCCCAGAACGGAGCCCTGGGGTACACCACTGGTTGCTGTGTACCTAAATGATGTTTGAGCGTTAAAACTTACATAGCAATATCGCTCCTGGAGATAGCAACGTATAAGACCCAACAAAGAAGTCTGAACATCTAACAGAATGAGTTTGGCAAGCAATAACGAGTGGTTGACTACATCAAAGGCCTTGCTCATGTCACAGTAGACAGTATCAATCTGACTTCTACCAACGACTGCTGGGACAGCCTGCTTCATGAAGCACGCAAGGTTTGTGGAAGTTGAGCGACCACGCATGAAGCCATGTTGATTAGGAATGAGGACGTGTTTCAGTGAGAAAGACAAGACCGTATGAAGAGATAACTCGAATATTTTAGAGGCAGAACAAAGGAGCGAGACTGGCCTATAGTTCATGGGCTCAGTTTTTGGGCCTAACTTTAAAACAGGGAATACACGAGAGATTTTCCATGAGCGAGGGAACGTGCCAGACGGGAGACAGTTATGAAATATTGAGATGAACACAGGAACGAATATATTTGCATATGTTTTTAGAACTGCAGCAGGAATACCATCTGGCCCAGAAGAAAACAAGGGCTTTAGCCGCTTGATACTGGTCGGCACGATGTTCTCATGCAGTTGGAATCAACCGGAGTTACCGCCCTGGTGACAAGGAACGCTGCCGTCATCACTACCGCCACTAAGCCCACAAAAAGAAGAAAACTGACGAGCAAAGTAGTCGGCCGCACCTGCAACCTCATCGCCGCTGGAATCCAGTAGACGAATAGATTCTTTCGTTGTACGAGATCTAGAATGAATGTACTTCCAGAAGGCTCCCGGCTAATGAGTTGCTCTGGCTTCTACTGACGTTAGGTACAGAGCATGATCACGCTTCTGCAATATTTTGCATAGGGCACGTAGGCGCTGGAACTCCTGAGCGAACTGACTCGCACCAGACCGCTTCATCTTTCTGTGGGCACGTTGTTTGAGTATAAGGGCATCCCGCAATTCAGAATAAAACCAGTGTGGGAACTTGAACTTCTTTGGTAAATATTGCGGGATGTATTTATTCATACCCTAAGCACAATCTCAGTAAAACGGTCAACTTCTTCATTGAGATCAGAGTGTTCAATGACTGTTGACCAAGGGGCAGCAGAAAAGTAGCTATACAGCGCAACGTAATCTCCCCGGGCGAAAGCGTAGCGAGGTTGCGCATTGCTGGAACTTACAGAACGGTGGAGCATTGTAGGAAGGCAACAGGAAATGGAAAGAGGAGTGTAAAGTCCACTTATAAGATTAGCGGCCAGGCGCCCGGGCTGCGCGCGAGAACCCGCCGCTCTGTCTGGCGACGTAGCACTGCCGACACTGCGCTGCAGTCGACGCCAATTGGTCACGGCGTGCGCGGGAGACGGATTGTCTGGCCCACCGCATGCCACAAGGATGATCCCCCATTGAGAAGGCAGACTGCGGCACCGGATTCCAGGAATGTCTACTTGACGCGCGGAGGTGGTGGGATTACCGGCGTCCGGACAAGCGCCGCACGAGTCTCTATTGTTAACACGTCCCGGTCAGCATGACGCACTTTCGCGTCTTTCGCGCTCATCCCTCGGGGTAGTACGCGTTTTCTGGCCCGCGGGCGGTCCGTTGACCTGAGATAGCCGTGCCTCATTGAATATTCCGTGACGGGCTGAGTGACAGCTGTCTACGTGAATTCGGGCACTCCCATACGCGTGTATGAACGCTACAGAGGCGTTCCCGAGAGAGGGTGATCTCGAGGTTTTAAAAGGCCGAACTTGGCCGTTGGAAATCGTTCTTGTCTGAGCGCTGAGCTGGCAGTTCCCGGCGAGACAACGAGTCTCGACCGTTAACGCTAGGTTGGGATTTGTGAGCCCCCTAGTTGAGGTTAAGATCGCGTCGGAGGTTTAGGGTGCAGCGCCGCACCGGGCAACTAGACGGATGTTGCGGCGAGACAGAGTCTCGGCCGTCGTTTCTCGAGCGGTTTGTGTACGCTCCGAGAATAGGAGAGTTAGACGAAGGTGAGGAGCTCGAGTGATTTGTGCGTACTTGGAGCTAGCGTCTAGCCGAAGTTTGAAGTTTTTCTTTTTATTTCTCATGTACCCAGTTTTCATACTGTAAATAGCTGTACATAAACTTCCGTTTCACTTAATCAACTTCAACGCCTCGAGTTCGTCAATTCGACCGCCATCTCCAAGAACTTTAACACCATCACCCAGCCAGCCTCCTGCCAAATCAACCGGAGCCCGGGCGATTGGGTTCCTGATCGACACCGGACTTCGGGAAAACTATCTTTACTAGGAGTATGATATTTGTCGGGTATTACTAAAGAACAATCAGAGCGCGACACACTAGCGCCATCGAAGTTTGAAAAGCACAGGTCAGAATGTTTCCACTGCACTTTTTTATGTGATTACGCTGTGCCATGGAAGTGAAAGACGAAAAATCTAGTAACCTATTACCCTTCTGTTGAAAGCGGTGGTTGTAGTGGGAACAGGTAAGGGGGCTCCACTGAACGCCAGGAGCGTTAAAGTCTCCAAGGAGGAGGACCTTGAGGTCGCAATGAGTAGTAAGCACCTGTTCAATGGAGGAGACTAACTTATGGAACGCGTCAGGAACTACATCAGGAGTAATGTAAAAAACACCAACTGGAAGTTTTTCAGTTTAAGAGAGATGAATTTCGACCCATAAAGACTCATCTGCGTTTTCAACATCGCTACGTAGCACACACGGGAGAGATTTGTTAACAGCGAGAAGGACCCCGCCCCCTTTTTGTTTTTGCATCCCGTTAAGGCACGATCATTACGATGTGCATGGTAATTTTGAGGAAAATAATGACTGGATAGGATATCAGGGCACAACCAAGTTTCAGATAAAGCTATTAGCGGAAAGCAAGAAGCCAGAACATAACCAAAAAATGCAGTTGCCTCAGTTCGAAGACTTCGCACATTCTGATAAAACACATCGAAACTAGTCATCATTGTGTTTCTAATGTGATGCGCTCACAGCTGTGAAGCATGCCTTCGCGAAACATGCCTCGAAACTCCTTAAAGAGGCAGTCTTTCGGCCAAACAGCGGGGTCATTCAAGCGCTCGATATTCTCTTCACTCAGGGAAGTATAAAAGGATGCGTACGTGTCAAATTTAGTCTTCAGTCGTCGGCAGTTCAAGGGCGAGGCACCTAAGGTTGACAGATGGGCATTAAGGCTAGCAGAGGTGGTGGACGGAGAAAGCTTTGAAACGAACATTGCTTTGGGGCGCTTAGGCTGCGTAACGACGACCCGTCCACATGTGTCCGATGCACCTACACATGCCCGGCTTCGGCGCTTCTTCTCAACAGTAGGAGGGAGACAGTCAAGCACAGGCTAAGAATGCACCGGGGAAAGTGGGGACGGAGTAGAGCCCCGGATACATGGACCCGACGAGGGAGGGCCGAGTCGACTGGCGGGTTCAGCTACCTCGACCCCTCACGCGTGGGGATTGCCGGAGAAAAAGCTACCGTATATGCAGGATTCTAGCGCGCACCTTCTTTTGCTGAAAGCTAGCCTTTAAATTTGTGTGCGCTTTACAATCGGGCTCAAAACCGAAACAGGTTTTAAATCGGCCAGCAACATTGCCATACGCATGAGGTCCTCCCAAACTCCAACTAAATTCAATAAAAAAACCGTCAATATCATGTGAGTGAATTTCGGCGAACTCATTCCTGAATGACATACCTTGGTCAGCTGTTACACATTTTTCTACTAGTGCATGTATCCCGTCACACGTACAATTATGAAGGTCAAGACACTTGAAACCGCAAACAGCTTCAATGTTTCACAGAAGAGTTTTATTCCCTGCAGGAGCTGGATAAGCAAGTTTATGAAGCACAATTTATTTTGGCTACCACAGTTTCCCGCGCAAAATAAAATCTCCTTCTAGTTAAGTAGTGTCATGTATTTTACACCTGCGCGGTAAAGCTGGCGTCCAATTATTTTTGCAGATTTTCCTGCGCAACACTACCCACGCGGTACAATCAGTGGCGCGTTATAATCATGCAAATACGGTATTCAGCTCCCCACAGCCCGCCGACTCAGCCTGACGAGAGCGTCAACCCACCCCCTGCCGGCGAGTCGAACGGACTCGCCCCGACGGCTTTTCGACTCACCGCGTCCGCTTATCCATGAGTGCGTCGAGGCCGAAAAACCTGTTTATTTCAACTCAACGCGCCCTCGTCGGGTCAGTGTAAACGGGGCTAATGTAAACGGAGCTTAGGAGGCAGAGCAGGAGGAGCCGAAGACACTGACTCCAGCGGAGCAGACATAGCCGGAGGCGACACTTCCTTGTTTACAGCTTGGGCAAAAGAAGGCTGCCCCAAGCTGTGACGGGCTCCTTCCTGCAAGGCGGTGGGGTGGTGAAGATGTTGGGCACGCAAGGAGCACACCTCCGCTCGCAAGGAGGCAACCACCGCTAGTGCGCTGCTACTTGAGCGGCACAGGCAGCGCCTACTGGCAGCCGCGGCGGCATATTTTGGTCGTACGGGGCCAGCGCGGTTAGCCGCCCCCAGCGGCGGAGGTATCACAGAACGGCGTCTTTACAGGCAAAAAATAAGCAATTCTGCCTACTTTTATGTTTGCCAATGGCTCAACAGTTACGCAGAAATTTAGCGATTACCCTACACATAAACTTTTTTACACCCTTTTTGGCCGAAAAGGGTGTAAAAATCTTGTCCCATGGCTAACACCCTTAAAAGGTGTATTGGCAAAAAAAGGGTGTACGAATAAAAAAAGGGTGTTGATCTCAACACCCTTAAAGGGTTTTGAGGATGCTCAACACCCTAAAAAAGGGTGTTGAGGATCCGGCAAGCGCAGTGGCAATGTGAATCGGCGAAGCGCGCAGCATTGAACACAAGCAGTCAATACGCACAAGTTACAGTTGGCACACAAAGAAATTCAGCAAGAAAACCAACAAGATGCAAGCGGTACAGGGAGACCATACTTACTTAGTAGTACATGTGCTGTTCTTGACTTAATATACAGCAGAGGAAAAACCCCCAATCGAATCAGTGGGCTTGTCGCAAAAAACAGATATTTTAGCGCTAATTTTTGAAGTATGGATTTTAATATGAGACTACACAAATCAACACGCAGATTTCCAAAAGCTTTTTCATTACGACGTGGTTTTTGTGTTACATAACTTATAGAATTTTATTAAATACCAAACAAATCTTCCCCGCCACCTCAACACCCTTCAAAAAGGGTGTTCACTATTTCAACACCCTTTTTCCCAGAAGGGCGTAAAGAAACAGGGTGTAAGAAAAAGGGTGTAAGAAAAGACCGCCAACTAAGAAAAAATGTGAAGAGACCTCCAACTTTGGAGGCCTTTTGTACCTGTTTACATGGGTGGACTGAACATTTTCTACAAGCGGTGGGTGTTTTGTACCTCACGATGTTTAAAGCAATATGAACTGGCATAATCTATTACCAGTGGAGCTCTTTGAGCTTGAGCTATTTTCAGGGGCGTTAGCAAAAAAATACAAAGAAAAAGAACTGCTGCACCCCTAAATGGTGCACCACCGCAGATAGTGTATTAATAACAGTGAAGCCGCGGCTTCTGAGCTTGTTAGAGTGTGAGCACAAGGGGCGCATGTGTATGCGCACCTCTTACTATACCATTTAAAAGGTACTAGTTTTTTTTATTCTAAAAGGCAAAAAAAAAATTGGCGAAGCTTGCAGTAGTGGTGCAAGGCTGGAGAAACAGCATAGCTGGGGGCCGACCTAGCTTGTTTCCCCCTTGGATCCCCTGGCAGTGGGGGGGGGGGGGGGCACACTGGAACAGCCTTGTAAAATCCGGTTAAACTTGGCTTCACCCCTCAGCGGTCGTCCTAGCTTACCAAGAACATTACAAAGCTTAGCAAAAGCAAACATAACAAAACTTAGCAACACCGGAAGAAACTAGGTCGACCCCGAGCTTCGCTGTTCTTTCTTTGCAACTGAACACCTATTTCATACCGTTTCAACACCCTTCAGAAAGCCAAGCGTGTTGCAGTCGGTAAACACCCTTTTCGCCGCACGACTATAGTCTTTTTTTAATTTTGAAGGTTCAAATTTGTGTTTCACGTGCCAAAGCTAAATTTGGGGAATGAGGTGCACCGCACATGGAAACGAACGATCATTGCATACTAGCAATTATTTTTTTTTTTTTGCATTTGAAAACTTCTTGCGAGTAGAGGAGTATATGAGGGGATGTCTTGTTCTTTACAGTGCTATTATGCACCCAAGCATGACCTTACTAAATGAAGAGCTGAACACCTTTTCCACACCCTTTCAACACCCTAAGAAGAACCAAGGGTGTTGAAGTTGATCAACACCCTTTTTTTCACACAAAAAGGGTGTAGAGCTAGGAAAAGGGTGTTGAGATCAAGAAAAAGGGTGTAATGGCCTCCCAACACCCTTTTTCCACCCTTGCTACACCCTTTTTTGGCTAAAAGGGTGTAAAAAGTTTAGTGTGTACGCAAAGGCAACAAACGCTGTACTAAAACTCCCTAATGAACGCGGTCACCCTCCATCCCCGTACGGGGACGGTCGAAAGCCTGCGCGTTTTCCCGGCGAAGGCGTTCGTTGTCCTCCCGCAGCCGGGCCACTTGGTTGCTGAGGAAAGAAATGCCATCCAGCGCGTCGATGAGGAGTGCGCGAAGACCGGCAGCTTCCGATCCAAGGTCAACAGGTTGGGACGGCGGCGCCTGGGCTTTCTCGGCGACTGCCGGCGAGTCTTGTCGAAGGGAGCAGAGCCCTGCTTGCGGACGGGCCGATGTCGTCGCTGGCTACGCTAGGCCTAGCCGCCACCTCAGCCGTTTCACAGAGATTGCACTTGAACGGCCGAGCGCCAGATCTCAGGAGCTGAAGCTCAGCGTCCGGCCATACAACACACCTTGAATGCACCCGTTTCATACACGAAAGGCAGCGGAAAAACTCTTGCTTACCGTAAAAAGCACAAGAGCACAGAAGACAGCAATCCTTGCTAGGCGCCATCTTGCCTAGCATAATAATAATAATAATAATAATATGGGTTATGATGATGATGAGGATTATGATTGTGGTAACAGATTTTTCGCCTTCTCTGAGAAACAATAGTTCTGGCTCCCCTGGTTAAGAGAGTTACTGTAAAAATAGAAGCCAAGTGAAGTTCACTACACTTACGTTGCTACTTTAAATTGGTGGATTTGTCGCTGAAGCGGAGAAACCCCGCTGTCAGACATTCCATTGGGAGCGCTGTTAACGGCGTCAAATAAAACTTCATTGATACTTGTGTACACTAGAGAGTGACGATACTGTAATCCCGTCACAGCCAATGTAAATCTTGCGTGCTAAGAAACGTAAATCACGGTGTCTATACCATCAATCGCGGCGCTGTACAAACGCTGGCGCCGAAGGAGCTTGTACAAAAGTTGTATTCGTTGTGAATCTTTACGCGCTAGCAAGGTTTCACATTTTCGCTTCCGCTTTTTGCAATCACCACCTCTTTGCTCCCAGACTCGATTCCACAGAAAGGGATCAGGCGCAAGTGAGCCGTACATTCGAATCCCCGACAATTTGTATTTGTATGACGGCTGTGAGGGAATTGGTACCGACGCTTGGCGGCTTAGCGGTCGAAAAAGTCTGCTTGCTCACCGCGTTTTCTTTCTTTATTTTTTTTTTGCTTTTCACGCGTTGGTGAAGTATTATTTCCAGCCAACCTATTTCGCCGTGGCCGTCGCCGCCAGATTCGCGTTTTCAACGCGGTGCGGAATCAGGGGCGAACAACGAGCTGGTTTTTCAAGTCGGAAAAATTATTAAACAGCCCCAGAAAAGAAAAAAAATCTGAGCGCGGATGAGCCGGATTTGGAAAGGAAAACATATTAAGCCCCTGTTATTAGATTTTTGTCACCCTTTATCCAATACTGAACATAGCACACACTTAAAGTATTTTGTAGTAGCCGGCAGACCGTCAGAAGACCGCTTTCTGAGTGGCTGATATCAAAGGCCTCGCCGACTAATTCTAAAGGACGCAGGGCCTTTCAAACGAATATGACGTAAGGTGGCCAATACGACGCCTCATTTTAGCTCGGTGGCGTTTCTTCCCACCATGCCTGTGAGCGTAGCTTTGAGCGGAGGCTCTCCCCGGAGCCAAGTAGGGCTTACCACCCCGCTTCCCTCCCTAGAAAAAAGAATTACTTGCCTGAAACTTCGGTGGCTGACCATCGGAGCCTCTCGTAGCCAGCCATACCCGAATGGCCCGGCAAATGGAAATGCCGCTTCGTCGCTCGCAACATTTGAACTTGTTCTTTTGGGCAAGTGTTCTTTACCCTAGTTAATTCTTTCCTTCCGTCTCACTTTTGCCTTCGTTCGAACCCTGGTCCCATTTCCACTTGTATCGAAACTCACGCTCGTATTTCTTCTGTCGGGTTCAATGCAGCAGAACTTTCGGACATATATGCTTGGCGAAAGTTGCCTTCCGCATCGCCAGAAGTTGATTAGTTTTTCTTTGCATCAATTTCAGCGTCCCCGTATAACCTTTTTCTCCCACACTGCGCTGCTTGAGGCATTGATTATGTTTGCAGCACTGTTTACGGTGAGATTTTTATGGGTTTCAAAATAAAATTGATTGATTTTCAAAATTTTCAAATGACGAGGTTCTCGGGAGTCATCAATCTGACCACTGAGCAGGTTTTTGCTAAGGGTCATTCCTTCTTTTTAAAAGATGAAAACAACTTCTGATTTTATGCGCACATAGAGGGAGAGCTTTTTTTTTATAACTACACAATCACATATAAATCTCTGTACAAAAGCGAATTGGATTATATGTTACTTAGAAACTACCTGCTTGAAGCTTAAGCATTCTTCTGAATATAGTATCTTCTTTATGCCTGTACCATGTTTCTTATAGTTTGCTTGACCTTAAAGTTTCTCGGTTGTTGTATCGATGGTTCGGTGCAGTTCATGATTCTTTGTGGTTTTGTATACGTGGTTTTGTATACGTGGTTTTGTATACGTGGCTGTGTTGTAATGTCGCTCGTAATTTGTATTTTGTCTATCATCAATGAAGGTCCCGCCTAGTGATGTTCGGTTCCCGGATAGGTGCAAGCCAGGCACTCCCGGTGCGATGTATAATATGTATAATGGTTATCAAACGTGTTGATAGGCCGCGCGGCACCGTTTAACCGACCTAAAACATACCAAACCACCCTTATTTAAGAAAAAACAATTGGTAGAGGTGCGCAAACAGAACATTCTACAGTAAAGTAGTAGTAGTAGTAAAACTTTTATCGAAAACGGGAGACCGCTGGTCTAAACAGGGGAAGGGAAAGGGGAGAGGGTAGTAAAAGCACTGGGGCAGTACTGCAGTTCTTCGCTTTCACTGCATAACTTCTTGTTCACGCTTATGAATGTTCAGTTCTTTTCAGCTTCACGCTGGAAATGAGTCCATCACAGCTGGTGGACCAGGCAAGATAGTCCTAAGTGACTGGGACAGGCGAGGCCTCCGCTCAGACAACTCGTGCCAGACTTCTCTTTAGAGAATAAAGGGCTATTTCGTGGATTAATTTTTTTGTCAAGTTGTTCGGGATCAGGGTGCAGTTGCAGGGTACATGACCATACGAGATGAGTGAGGTTTGCTGAGGTACTTGTGTGACAGTATGGACACCTTGGGGGCAAATGGGGAGTGTACCATTTACGATGCATTTCAGGTGCGTAGGCTGCGTCGGTGAGAAATTTGTTGACAAAGATTTCACTGGAGCGTGGTAGTGGTGGTAAAGCGCTCAAATATCCTGCTGGAGTTCTGATTTTCAGCTGGTCTCTTCGGTCCATCTTATACCGGTGGAGTCGCATCGCCGGTGGGGGTGTAGGCGACCGTGTCGGCTCTTCGTCAGGCGCCAGTGGAGGTTGCAACTTTGGGCTCTCCTGCGCGACCTCATGGGCCACCTGGTTGCCCTAGGAAGAGGGTTCATGTCCCGGTACCCGGTCAGTGCGGACTTGTGTTTTGTTCCGTTGTAGAATTTGCGCTTGGTATAATATCTTATGTGCCAGGGGATTTGTGGTCTTGTAAGATCTTATCGTTTCCATTGATTCATACGAGTCTGTGGATACGAATGGAAGGCGGAAGAGGATAATTAGTATCATATGCATGGAATGTCATGGCATGGTTGATGGCATGTAGTTCTGCTTCAAGGCTCGTGGCATGGTTTTTGAACATGGTGTGATACCCCGAGAGGGCAGGAACCGCCGGGCATGTCCAGGCCAGTCCGATGACATTTAAGCTTACGCTGGCGTCTGTGTAGATATCAACTTCGTTCTAGAGTTTTGTCATCTGAATTCGTCGGATGCGTTGTTGGCGGAGCGCGGGATCGTTGCGCCCAATCGGCTTGCTGTGCGTAGTGGGTATGAGTTCTGGGTGACTCCATGGATCAAGTGAGGCGGGGAAAGTGCAGGGTGTTGGTGGGCTCAGCACGTCCTTTGCAGTGAAGGCATGTCCTTGGTGTGTTAAAGGACGTTTGAATTCAGCCTGCGCCTTGGCTTCGTTGACGATGTCCTCAATGGGAGGAAGGGAAGCTGCCTGTTCGAGTTTCTGGTTAGGTGTGTGCTTAGGCAAACCACTGATGGTACGGAGGGTTGCCCTGTGCAACACTTGGATGGCTCTTGCGTGGCTTTTACGTGAGAGTGCTCACTGTGACAGCTCTTGCCATTGTCAGGGTGACCTTTTGAGTTGCTCCTCCGTACTTGTTCGAAAGTCTGCGGATTGTGTGGAGCAGACCCTTCCACTTTTGTTTCAACCTCTGGAGCCATATCCCAGCGCTGTTCTTCGTTCCGATTGGTAAGCCGAGGTGGGTTATGGGTTCTGTTGCGGCTTGTATTACACTATTTTCTATAATAACTTGTATGACATCGGAATGAGCTGGTGGTTTGCAGCCGCATACTACCAAGAGCTGAGTCTTTTCGGGGTCGAGCTGGAGTCCCAGGTCGGCAAAAGTCAGCTCGAGGCTTTGTGCCTCGGCTTGCAGTTCTACTGTTTGATCCTCAAGAGAGTCCAAGTCGGCTGCTTCAGTCCAAACTGCGACACCGTCCGCGTAAAGGGTAAAGCGGGCAGCCGTGTCGACTTCCAACTGTCGTACCACCCTAGTCATCGCTACATTAAATAGAACTGGTCGAAACAGGTGCCTTGTAAAAACACATCACCGGGGCTCGATCCGAGTCCGTTTGTTCTAGAGCCGCGATTCTACCTGTGTGCTTCTGAGCCCGAACAACACTTTTCTTTACGGCAGTTGCTCAAAATAATAAAGGGGGTGTTCGAAGCGATCCGCTAGATGGTGCTAGGTGCGCACAGGAAGGGCTCGGCTTATACCTGTATAGGAACGGAATGTCACCGATTGACTATGACTCTTGGTCATACTAACGAAGAGAAGCCAAAAACATAAAGAGGAAAGGATGGTCAACGAAATATTGCAGCCAACCGCCCTCGTTTGGCCCATGGTCAGACCGAAACTTTTAAATTTATAACTTTGGGATCAGCGACTTACGAGCAGAGTTAAAGTCATTGTACGACAAGCTGCGGGTACCATTCGTAGACGTTACATTCCAAAGCGTAAGGTTAGGCCTAACTCAAGTGTGATCATACGTGCGGGCGCCATGAGCGGTTCGGCTGTCCCCTCAGCAACAACTAAACGTTGCTAAGGTTCAGTATTAAATGCTTGAAGGACGGCGTGATGGGGTGTAAGGGTTTTTATCAGTGAAAAAGGGCCTCCCGAGGGCGATACCGCCCATTCTCAACATCTCGACTCCGGCTTGTTCATCCCTGAACGGGAACGAGGCGGATCACGCCGCATCTCAAACTTAGAAACACCGGATGTCTCCTTCCGGGATCTCAGGCAGTACTTCCGTAAACCCAATACGCGAAATGATCGCACGAAGATGTACTGACACCCTGACCCATTACCCTTTGGAACGGGCGACCTTTCCGGATTTGTACTTAAGATGTACGGCGAAGACATCGTCATCTACCTACAGCTCCAGACACAGTTACACATGGTACATCACTACTCGTCATACACCCGTTTTATATACGTACAACTGTAAATTCTGCCTACACCCATGCACTGTTCGACATATGATGTGGGAGTCCCACCAAACATCATCCCTTGTCCCAAATTTAAACCCCTTATTCTAGAAGTGGCAGGGTCGGATGACCAGCTCCGACCGGAATAACCTACAACCTCTGGGAGACCGAGTGAGACAGGCCACCCAGAACTACGGCTTCTTCGACTAAGCAGGTCCCCCCCCCCCCAGGCGGTCAACCAAAATACTTTGACTGCTCTCGAATTATATTCATTTTCCGAATACCGAGGTGCTTACCTTCCGACTATCATGATTGCGAGAAACGCTAGCGAATTTTCGACGCTTTTCTTGAAGAATCGATTGACTAAAAACGTCTTTTTATCCGGTCAGATATAAACCTGGCACTGATGTTTATGTTATCTGTTACGATATTCTGTCATTTTTACTTTTATCGAGTAAAACATTTGGTTGAGGATCTTTGAAGCTTCCAAGATAATCTAATATCCAAAGAAGGCATACTAGTAACTTTTCCTTGTGATGTTTTGTTCAGGCAAACGAAGAAGAAAACAAAGAATATATGTCGAAGTCTGGGGAAAACTGCACACGCTGCAGCGTGCTCAGCTTTTGAGATTTTAGCTTTTGTTGAGGTCACATTTGCTGGCTGGCCCATAGGTAACGCTGTAAGCTTAGCAGCCGTTGAAGAGGCAGCTTTGAATGAGTTCCCGCCAAATTCTACAACTCCATTCGTTAGTGCGGCCCTAAATACGTTTTCATACCAGTAATCCTCAAGAAAGCACTTGGAGAGGCATAAAGCTCATAAAAACCTAGTTGCTTACCTGACATTGTCACGAGAGGTAACTCTCGAGAATTACCTATAACGACCTATTCCACCTTATGATCAGAATGGACGTTCTCGAAGGATAGGTTACCATGTTTGAAATCAGTGCATTTCTATAAACCTTACTAGAGATCGTAACAGGCGGAACGAACCTGCAGGTACACCTATTCCAGTGTTTAAGAAATGGTATAAACAAAACGCCTAGCGTGGAATTTTTCTTACCGCCTTTGTGTAAGAGAGAAGGCTGATGATTATATATAAAAAAATATTACTTCGGTAAAAAAGTAGCTTTATTTGCCCCTACTCCACGTTTTATTGAATTGGCACACTGGAACTTGTCGGCTTCCTTCTTGGTCCCTGTCTCCTTTTTAGTGGGAAATACGGTTGCTTATGTCGCCGCGCTCTGTCAGGATCATCCTCTCAGCTAATATAGCACACACGAGTTGGTATCGTCGCGAAAGAGCAGATGGCCAATAGTCAAATGTTTAGTAGCGGATCCCAAGCCTACACAAAAAAGTTATTCGTTGTCGCGGGTCGTATGAAAACTATAATAAAGTTGCCCGTTTCCCGCAGAGCGCTTACAATCCGGCTGCACCGTTCAGTGCCCTTGCTGGATGACCTGTTATCGCCTCCGTCGTCCTCCCGCTGTCGTAGCTGCAGCTTGCTTCGTTGTTGCTTTGATGGCCCTCTCGACTTCGAGGCCCCCGCATTAGGAAGCACATTCCCGGAGGCCCTCCCGACAGATTGTTCTCTCGCTGGCCCCAGAGTTGGTTCTCCTTGGCTACCTTAATTTTCGGCGTTTATCGCTCTTTTGCGGTGCACTCCGTTTCAAACTGCTTGCTTCGTATTTAGTTTTTGGAGTTCTTTCTTCCGACGTGCACATATTTTTTTGCATTATCTTACGTCTAGCTCCGTTTCCCTTTCCCAGACGACCCTAGGAAAATCTCCGCTTTGCTCTAGAAGCAACTATATTTCTCTTGCTGGCAAAGTGTTTTCATGACCCGCTTTTCATTTTTGTGGGACTCCGTTATGTTAGCGCCTTTCCTTTCCCCCTTTTCTCCCTACAGTTATCAAAACGCTCTGTTCTTGCCATAGAGCGAGAGAGAGAGGGAGAAGGCTCTTTATTAGAAGGGAAAGCCGAGATGCTTGCCGGAATTTCGACTTCGACATGCTGCTCTGCGGGGGAAGGGGGGAGGGGGTAAGAAAAGGCCCGATAGATTACAAAGCAGGAGTAAGAGGAAGAAAGAGAAGAAATAAAAGAAGACAGGAAGATAACAAAAAGAATGGCGCTCAGTTTGTGAGTAGTGTGATCAAAAAGTCTGTCTTCTAAACTCTAAATTACTTCAATGACGCCAATCTCGACCAGGTAGCCGAACAACGCCTCCTGTACTTTGCGTTGAGCTGGTGGAGATAGCCATTACCAAGAAGTACCTTCAAGGTCCTGAGCTGAGGCGCTCGATTGGCAGGTGTGTGTATTTATTACTAAGGTGCCCCGTGCTACCCGCTGCATGATTGGCAGCAGTGTGGGTGACGATGATAACTGTACAACATAGGCATTCCGGTGGAAATCCTATACTCATCGACTAGACGAACAGATTTTGTTGCATATTGATCCTTTTCTGTGGTGTCAGAAAAATAAAATTAAGCGAACATCTTTGCTGGATGTAGAATAATGCGTACGTTTGTTGTCACTCTCCTTCGCGCACGCCTTGCTCCGGACTTCACACTGGATGTTTCGACGAGTACAAGTGGCGGCTGGGGTCACACCGCTCATCGAGGCAGCGTGAGTCCAGCGCGGCGGCAGAGCTATGTGGCAAGCGGCTATTCGGCTTGACGTAAGCAATGTCGGCCCAAGTTGGAAGGCAGCGCCACCGCAGCCAGTCGCCCTCGTTGTTTCTCTTCATTTCTGTCACTCGTTCTGTAGACGTGTCGACTGTGAACATTGTGGCCGACACTGTACATCTATTACTCACCCAGTAAAAAAAAATATGGCCGCGTATCTGTTCCCTTCCCTGAAAATGTCGTCAAAAGGCCGTCTTCTGAGTAAGATGATTAATACACGAAGATCTTCTATGCAACCTAACTCAAAGTCCGAAACCCAAAGTGCCTCGGCCGTGTCGGAAAGGTGCCATCGTATGTACGTCGGTTTCATAACGCTGTGGACCCAGGTTCGATTCTTTCCACAGGAAGCGTTTTTCCTTGGGGCGTTCACTATGAAAGTCGGGTTTTTCGCAGTGCATTTTCGCGTAACGACGGAGGGAACCAGTGAGAAATAGAAAGGTTCACTTGACAAATATTTTGCCGCTGATCAGAGGAAAAGTTTACGTTTAATAACTCATCGACGACTCCTTCAAGGCAGAGGTACAAAAAGAAAGCTGCAACTTGCCCTCTGATTCAGTCCTTCTAATCCTCACATCGAAATGGAAGCCCTTCCTAGCCTCCATAGCCAGCGGTTCACACCATATCTTATTCAAAACGTACCCTTAAATATTCTCGAACCATTCAACAATTTCTTTTTGCTACTCGTAGCGTTATTGAGTGTGTTCAGACCAATAAATAAACACCGACTACAAGCCGCCTGTAGAATTTTACCGGGAAGGAAATTGATGCTAAGATCCTGAAGGGATGGTGCATCGCAAGGGATTTTGACACTCTTAATTTTCCTAGGCACCGATTTGAGTGGGCTCAGCTATACCGAAAGACTGCCTCCTTAAACTTTTGAAGCTCTGTTGAAAATACAAAAACCAAACAAACGGAATCAAAAATCTGCGTTTCGCTAAAACATCTCTGCATTCCCGCGGTTCTAAAAAATCAATAACCGGGAAAGAATCCTCGACTCCGCTTCGACGCTTACACCTAAGAAGTAAAGGGTTCCTTGTTCGAAGGGGAACAAAACTTAGCTCGAATAGCCGTCGATTTGCATTACAATTTCCGCTCAACATCCCCATTTTACGTCTTAACGAAGCGATGCGTGGCCTTTTTGCAGAAAGAAGTGTTGAGTTCAAATCGGTAATAACAAAACTACACCATAATATATTAAGACGAGTTCGGAAGAAATATCCCGACGTGAAGTGAGATATTAAGCGAGCGTAAAATTATGCAAACGAAAAACTAATTCATTCGGAGACCATCCTGTGAATGTTTGAGAAAAAGAAGCGCACCCAAGAACCCTGTGCAAGAGATGAAAAGAGGCGGCAAGCGGAAAACCTGAGGTTGAAAAAGTTACGGACCGAATTTACAAAGCTTCAATGCACTTTCGCGCTTCAGTTGCTTTGGATCAGCTTCTTCAGTAAAAGAAAATTGGCTCCGATGCACGGTGTGAAAGTGGCTGGAAAGCAAAGCTGTAAACGACACCCACAAGAATTGCCCATGCGACGTCACTTGAATTCACGCACGTGGCTATACAAAGAGTGAAACGAGCCTCTGCCTGCCGTTACCTAGAATTTGCAGGGCGGCGTCCCGAAAGCCGACGCATCGGCCACGCCCGGGCTAGAGCGGAGGATGCCGCCGCTGTAGCACAGACGTGCGTCGGCAGAAAGAAAACGGCGAGGAGCGTCATTAGAAGGGTGAGACCGAAGAACCTAGCCATCCTGGTGTGCTTGGCATCCTGGCATCTTGAAGACCATTCACAAATATACGGTCTACAAACGTATATAGGTGAAGGGGGTGCCGTCCATTCTAAGAGCAAGCATCAGATTCTCTAGATGCAGAGCAGCTTATGCACGGTGACAAAGTGGTTTTTCTCTACAACCGGACATGACAAACGTGCATGCGACGGTGATGGTGGCCTTGGGAAGTATCAAGATACTGCGCGTAATTTGTGTTGACTTTTCAGTGAAGCCGCACATAGTTCGAAACGGTTCGTCCACGATACGCATCCTGGAAAAGTGAATAATTTCGTCGGGCTGTATCGTAACAATTGCGAATTCCAATCATTTGGAGGGAACAAAAAAGACGGATGCAAAAATGTTACGCCGGTACCCGGCATCCCATGTTCTCGCCGAAATAGTGAAATCAAACGAGAGTAGTTTATGGTATAAAGCAAGCAACTCGGTCTTGGAGTGGCAGCGACCGTTCTCACCAGGGCTTGTCGACACTTTGAAGGTCCTTGAAAGTAGAAAGCTGTACCTTCCCGTGATTACTGAAGTGTCCAAATTACGGAAAGATTTTTCAGTGCGATAAAAGTTTCTTTTTCTAAGAAGTAAAATGTTTTTTCTTAAAAAAGCAAATCTATTTACCATCGCCGCTGCCCTGACAGGTGGACAGTTGAAATGACTAAGTGTTTTGCGGTCCGAACTTGGCATGTACCACGTAGAAGGGAGATACAACCTTGACTGCGACGATCGCAGGTCAGACATTCTCAGTACCAGTAGCGGGATTACTTGCTTGGAAAATGGGGTAAATTACTAATAATGTGTTGCCACGCAGCGTCAGAAACGTAAAATATGGGTTTCTGTCACAGCTAAGACAAGGCAATGAAGAAATATCGTTAAAATGGCAAACATACTCTTGTAGAGGACACAAGATACAAACCTTATACCTATTTTAATGCCTTGCACATCTAACAACTTGAACAATTGGTAAATATGACCACTCCTATCAGTTTTCTTGATATCAGTCACATATTTTTCAAAATCTCTATAAAAATGCTAAAAAGAGATATAATACTTTGTATTTGCTCACTGCAAACTGCTACTCCACTGTTGATCGGACAAAGAAAGCGTGCTGAATGTGACCTCATTTTTCCAGGGTAAAAGAAAAATAATGGGATCTATTTTTAGCTTTCTAGATTATTGATTTAGCGAGCGCCATTTTGGGAGAAAATAGCGCAAATTTATAAACATTGTTTTTTTTCTTGAAAGACGTCGGAAGTGGCCCCTTTTAACGGATTTCCATTTTTTCGTGCACTTTACGAAGCAGTATTTGAAAAAGTTTGCTTTCTAGATCAATCAGCAGGGTACGAGTGTTCAGCAGCACCTACTGAACAAGGGGCAAAAACCTACACAGCTGAGTCTTCAGGCGATGTGTAAAAAACTTTTTAGTAGAACTGTCACTTTTGAACGCCATTGCTCTCGCAACTAACGTTGAGAAATATTTTCTCAAAAAATATGAGTGCGACAAAGTCAGTTGTTTTTTAATCCAGCAGAAAAGGTTGCAAATATTCAACCAAAATTTAAGAAAGGTTTAAAAAAGTTTAGCTTTGTTTACACACGTCCTCAAATTTGCCACACCATGCAACATCAAAAGTGGTCCCACCCGATCGCGTCCTAAATATTTTTTTACTCTCTATAATAACGCCAGCTCCATCTTAGGAATACAGTGTTTTGCACAATATTAAATCTGCGTCTCAAACGTAAAACGTTCATCCCACCACTTTGGCTGTCCTTATCTGAACACACCCCCACGCTTCTCGTGTCGGTGCGCAGGCACGCGTAGCTGACGACGGCTCGTCGTGTACCAACTTTAGCGGTACCCATCGTCGAGTCGAACAATGTTGCAGATCTTTTACTCCTGCCTGCAAGAAGGTAATGGGAAATGAATGATGGGTCAGCAAGCGTAATATTTTGCTGTACTTGTCCCAGTCAGTAACGGTAATGTGGCATTCGTGGTACTCATAGCTTTCGCTTCCATCTTTGCCTCGGTCTGCGTTGCAGCTTGAGAAGGGCCCCGCGTCGTGCAAATGCTATGGCGGACAAAGGGTCGTTACTTGTGTCCAGATGGCGAGTCTGCAAATTTTAAAGAGTTCGGCGCTGGTGGTGCGCGGTCCACAGGAGATGGAAATACGGCCGTCCGCGATTTCCCCTCAATCTCAAACCCTCTTGTGCGGTGTTTGCTCTTCAGAGGTATGCATCAACCGTATCGGCGAATTACCGGTTTCCGGATCTGTGTTTTGCTCTTGGAAAATAATTACCATGAAGGAACGGTGCTGGAAAAGTTAGACCGCCATGAAATTCCGGGCTGACGAAGTTTTTTCTGAGACGAGCGCGGCCCGCAAGCAGCAATTTTTCACGGGAAGCTTTATGAGTGCCGGAATATATGTCCGCTCGCTATCAAGCAGACTTCCGTGGAGCGCTGGAATTGCGGGCATGGAGCGCTTGGAAATAAACGCACTCGTCGCTATGGTTTCAAGAAGATCCCACATAGCTTCACCCTTCATGAAGACTGCAAAGAACTTGTACTCCATCGCATGTGCTAGGCGATCAATGCTTGTTTCTTCGGCAGATCACGCAATTTTCACTCCGACAGGGGCCGCTGGCGTTTCCCGAAGAGCCGCTGTCGATGACAAGTTCTTACGCCTTCTGGAATATGGAATCTTATTTCTGCCATTTGCGGCCGCATACCTAAGCCACCACCAAGAAACGTGACCAAGTGACTGTAGGCGGGCCTCTACTTCTGTTTGGTCGCATCACTTGAAAGATAACGGTCATTGCTTGTAAACTGTCCGTATCTCTTCACGGTAGAGCGAAACTTGAAAGTGTTGCAATATTTCTTGGGCGTTTTCAGTTTAAAAACATCTTCGGTATCTGCAAAGCAGATGAGTAACTGACCAAAGGCTTAGCCACTTCCTTCAACCTGAACACAGCTGTGTTTTGTCTTCATGGTGGCTTTGGGGTTAGGTGAACGTTGAGTCTAACGACACGTCAACCAACGTCCAACTCATTGTACATCAAGCTGCGAATACCGGTTGGTAATGTTACACCTCAAAACCTAGAGTTATGGCCACGGTGTAAGAATATTCTTACACCATGGTTATGGCTAATGTCGGGCAGTTGCATGCATAGGCCCGTTCGCAGCAGCATCCTCCCTCTGTAGCCGCATGACGCGTTGGAGCCAAACAAAGCATCAGGTCCCGAGATGCCGCATGTGCGTAGCCAAGGGGCCGTTGTACGGCAAATATCCAGGCTCGCCGCCAAGAGTAGTAGTACAGGACATTCAGAGGCAATAGAAATGTGGGTCAGAGGTTTCTGCGATATTCCGATACAACTAGCAAAATAAGTATAAGCCCGGCACTTGCGATGTGGTGCACAAGATTAATATAATGTGTTCATATGCTTGCACGCTCTCCTAAAAAGAGATAAAAGATACCACGCAATCCTTATATACAAAAACCGTGCTTATAATGGAGCTGAGGGGCCACTTTACCCCCCAAAAATCCCGGTCTTGAAAAAAAAACTGGCCCCGTATCTGCTACTTTTGTTGCAAATCTCGCCAAAAGACGGTAGTCTTTGTAGACCCTTGCCAAGAAAATGCCCCCCTTTGCTTTCCCGCTCCCCTCTCATGCTGTTACTGTACCGTCGCGCTCATTCCAAGGTAAACACACTAAAGGTTTGCGCAAGGCGATTTGAATTTACCGCGTTCCACTGCTACAGGCCGGGTTCCTCGATGCCAGCGCTGCAGTACGGCGGAGACACGCGTGAATGGAGGCGGCCGACTAGAAGGTTTATAGAGCCGCGTGGCCATGCTCCACGTGCGTTCCAAGCAGAACGTGGAACCTAGCTAGTGAAACCTTTCGTTGCTGTTGCCCCGTACTTTTTCATATGCCGCCAGGAGGCGGGGGCTCTCTGCAGTAGATGTAGAATATCATTTGCTATCGAAAAACTAAGCATCCATGATTTTTTTAATAAAGGAACACTGTAAATATTCCTTCTGTACTAATTTCCTGTCTTATATTTGAGTAATGTCTCGTTCTTGTTCAACAAAGTTGCCAAGTATGGACATATAAACCGGGCTTAGACGTTTACATGTGGCTGTGAGTATATAAGACTATTGCGCAATACCGATTTCACTTTGGCCGGGTGGCTGAATCGAGTCACAGACAGACAGACGGACAGACAGACATACAGACAGACCAAAATTTCTGGGTTTAAGTAGCCCAAGAAAGACCATCGTCTTTAAAAAACATTTCCCTTAAATTCATTTCCCGTTCGCTCTAACACTCGTCCTTCTTCCTTATACGCTGCTGAGGCCGAACATTGAGGTTCTTCACGCTCATTGATTATATTGTTTGATTGATTATGATGATATGACTGACGCATGCGATGAGGCGCGCAGTATTCCAGAGCTCCGGATTAATTTTGACCCCCTGGGGACCGCTCACGTGCGCCAAAATCTTGAATACACGGGTGTTTTCGCTTTTGCCTCCATCAGAAAAGCGCCCACAGCAGCCGGGAAACGAACCAGCGTCCGTGGGCTCAGCACAACGCCTTAGCCACTGAGCCACCGCGGCGGGTCTAGTTTTTCCTGCACTTGTTCTAAAGAACAGGCGGAGAGTGGCAAGTGGACCACTAGATAACGCTCAGTGCGTATAGAAGAAAGCGCCCTTATTTTATTCACCAGAGAACGGTATGTCACAATGTTTCACGCTAACGCCGCAAGTGAGTATTTCTGTAACAGGTTACACGCAGACGCTGCGATTTCTAGTGCAGGTCTTGGCCGCAGCGTGTCGGGGATGGCGCTTTTTCGCGTTCTAAGCCAATCACTGTGGCAGCGGTGACCACGCAATGTTATCGCTTTTATAGAACAATTCACCGCTTCAGTGGCTCCCAAAGTGTAAAATTGACCGGTATGCAACAGAAACACATGCATCGGCTTTCAGTTGCAGACAAAAAAGCCGGTCTTCTTGGTTGGTCGAATAATTCCTGATATGATTTAAGCACTAAAAAGACGGACGAATGGCAGGAGACTGAAAAATTGCTGTAGTAATTGCTTCAGCTTCACGAAAGCCGAGACGATGAGAGAAAAAATGGGCCAGGCCTGCTTTCACTGCTGGGAGCTCCGTCTCGTTCTTTCTCAGCTTAATTAAAGCGGGATGTAAATTCGCCTGCTCGTGTTTAGGCTTCCGCGCCTTCGCTTTCTTAACAGGAAGCCATTGAAAGGTTCCGCATGTTTGCGTTGTATCAGTTAGAAGCGGCGCTTTAATTAGGCCGAGCTCGTAAAGTGTATCACCGGTCATCCTTGAGAGAAAAATATTTCCCTGCTGAGACATCTGGCGTGAAAATAAAGGTGCATAAACAATAGAGGAAGAAACGAGTCATTTATTTGTGAATTGAACTTGCGGGCCATTGAAACCAGCAGAACGCAATGCTAGAATATCTCTTTAATATACGAATTTGGGAATTAAAATGGTATCGTCAGGGCCTAAACAACATTAGCCATTGTAGAGTAGCCGAAAACGCTACAAATAAACCAAATCGTACCCAATGAACGAAACAACGGTTTAAGCTGATTCTCCTTTTCGACTGGTCATGCTTGTGTGTTTTGCTTTTGGCCAGAGTCCTCAACTTATTTCCAACATCAGCTGAAGCTCCGGACGAGCAGACGGATGAGCAGACGAGGACACAGCTGGGAACCTGGACCTGTTTTGCGCTCAAAATTCTACACCTGCCTCGAAATGGCCACGAAGTCTTGGATGCTTCCAGTCCAAGGTGTAAATATGACGGGCGTTCCTCACCACTCGCCCAAATAAGGTTTTAGGGGCGAAGCACCGTAGGGGCCGGCGGGCTGTCAGCGTCTCATGTCATCATCAGCTCATGCCGTCGTCGTCTGCTGTTGTCGTATTCTCATTTAGTCATGGCACTAAAACACCGGGACACTCGTTTTCCAACGCATCGCACCAGAACGTAACGCGTACTAAAAAAAATTTGCCTCAATCCAGGGTGTGAAGGTGGTTGGACTGAAAAGCTGTAAACGATACCCACAACGACTACCTATGTGGCGTCACTTCAATTCATGCACGTGGCTCTGCAAAAAGTACAACTAGCCATTACCTGGGATTCGCCGGGGCGGCGTCCCGAACGCCGCCGCTCCAACCCGGCCGTGTGCCGGCAGAAACAACATGGAGAGGCGTGTCATTCGAGGGTAGCCCCAGCCGCCGGTACCAAGACACTAGTTTGTTCGGGGCACCAGTATACGCAGGGCAGGAGCAGAGGACGTGATCCAATGTCTCGTGGACGGGGCAGTGGGGGCAGTTGGGTGTGGCCTTGTGACCCTGTCTGTGGAGGCGTGCTTCTGAGCTGTAGCAGCCGGTGCAGAGCCGGAGGAGGAGGGACCGCTCTGTTTGGGATATCCCACTGGTGGCAAGGAGCCACGGGGCCTCACCGGTGGCCACTCGTTTACAGGGGTGGCGGGCAGGCCGCCTCTCGCCTGATGACGTCTCTGGCAACATCATAGGGCACCAGGGACGAGGAAACTGGGCCATTGGGGAGTGGTGGGCTGCTTTTGCTAAATCGTCTGCAGCCTCGTTCCCAGGCATACCAGCGTGGGAAGGTGGTCACTGCAGTCGGGGATTGCAGCCTTGTCCCTGCAGGTCGTGCAGCTTGGCAACTAGGGGCATCTCGAGATTGCCACCTCGCCCCCGTGGTGCTGATGCCTCCCTCAGGCGAAGTAGCGCCTGCCGGGAGTCGCAGAAGATGGCGGCGGATCTTCCCGCAGCATGTCCGCGGCCAAGTGTAGGCCTGCCAGCTCGGCCGCTTTGGAGCTGGGCGGGGAACGGCAGCCGGCATTGCCGGTGGGCTCCTCTGGCCGGGGAAGTGCAGGCAGCAGCACCTCGGCCCTCACTTGGAAGAACCGACCATCTGTGTATGTCAGGATTTGTCCCGGCAGTGCCAAGTCTATGAGGACAGAAGCTTACTGTTGAATCCCGACCTCTGGCAGTCTCGCCCGGGACTTAACTCCTGGCAGCGTGATTGTGACTGCAGGTGGCAGTTGGGGCAGAAGGCACGCTCTCTGAGGGACTTCAACATAGTCCTCAAATAGAGTGGCCATGCTGCCCTTGCGGGATTGGCCTCTCGAGTGAAGCCTGTCCAGGAGGTGGTCACCTCCAGGTGCTCGGTGCAGGCGCTCCACATGCCGCAGCAATGTCTGCGTGCGCAGGGGCTGGGTGGGCCACCGGCCGGTTTCCGCCAGGGTGCTGGCCAATGGGGAGTCTCTTGGGATTCCGAAGCAGCGCCGCAGGGCCTTTCGATGAGCCAGCTTCAGGGTCTTCCACTGAGCGTCTCTGAGGTTTACCAGGGGGAGTGCGTAAAGAACCCGCGAGACAGCACAGGCTCTGTAGATCCGGAGCGCCCACTGGTGCGAGCACCCTCTACCCTGTGCCAGGAGCTGGTTGATTACCCTAACAGCGCGGGTCATCTGGTCCAGTTGTACCCCAACGGCAGTCCTCCATGAGAGGGTTTTATCGATGGCCAAACCATAGTAGACGACTTTGCGTCACCAGAGGAGGGGTCTGCCGTTCAGATGCAGCGGAGCACTGCGTCGGGCTTGAGCAGGCAGCGGGTGGATTGCAATGGCTTCCGTTTTGGCCTCCGAAAGCCGAAGTCCCTTACTCGTTAGGGGATTCACCACTGCATCCAGGGCCGCCTGTAGGGATGCGCGTACCCGCCTGCCGACTTTGGTGGGGCCTCGGGTCCAGAGTGCCACGTGGTCGACATAGATGGCGATCCCTACCGGGTACTCCAGGGATTCCGGAAGGCGGCTGGGAAAGTCCGCCATGGCAAGGTTGGAGGGAAGTGGGCTCAGGACGCTGCCCCACGGGACACCAGTCCCCACTCCACGTGGGGCGCTCAGGGTCTTGCCGACGAGTACACGCAGTGTACGGTCTCTGAGAAAGCCACTGACATAATCAAGGACGACGCTGAGGACATCCTGCGTCCACGGGGACCAGTCATGCTGCCCTGAGAGGCATTCAGGCTGCTCCTCTTGTACCTCGACGAGTCGGGCCTCAACACCCGCCCATGAACTGTCGAAGCCAGACCCCATTCACTACCTACCCCGTGTTAACCCTTTTGTGTGCGTGTGTGTGTATGTGTGAGTGCGTCTGTATGTATATAGTCTGTAGATAGCCGTTTAATAGCCTGTTATCATATTTAATTTTCCATTGCCCTTTTACTGCCATTTTTTTCAATGCTCTTTTCTTTCCCGGCGAGACCTGTGCCCTCTGTCGAGAGGCAAATCTTCGCCTTGTAAATATTTTCAATTTAATAAACACTTTCTCTCTCGCTGCCTCCCCTCACTGTTATTTTATGTGTCACCTCAAATTAGCGCCCTCTCCCGCCTCAGACGCCGAATACAAAACCACCCACTGTCCCCCCTCCATCGCTACGTGTGGGCGTAGCTTAGACGGCAAGCCGACGGACTCTCGTGCACGGCGCCGCATCTGGGATGGGTGACTCACGACCACTGATGTTACAGGCTGCGGTCATCTGGGCTGTTTGCTCTTGGGTCCCCGGATTCTGCGAGCTGACTGGCACCGACCGCCTGCCTCTTCCTTGGCCTACCGAAACCCTTCCGAGGCCAAACTTAGATGAAATCGGCGCCTCAATCTGGCAACGCGGAACTTCCGTATCTGCTCGTGACGTCAACTGCGGAGCATATAAGCGCCATCCTTCAGCCGCCTACTTTGGGTACGGCGCCGCATCTGGGATGGGTGACTCACGACCACTGATGTTACAGGTTAGTTATATGAAGGGTGCTTCCTGTACCAAGTGTAGTCATCCCTGTCTCATTGCGGTGTCGTGCCCACCAGAGTTTTGTGATGTACTGAAGCGAGTGTTGTGTTTGCCGAAGAAGTTGTGTTCTGACGCCTTGAAAACATTGCTTATGCTTTCCGGGGACGTCGAGTCGAATCCGGGACCAATGAGTAAGGCTGAAGCTGATTCGTTTGCTTCTGCATTAGAAACAGTAAAAAAACTTGAAGCTGATCACGCCGTGATGTCAGCTGACCTGAAACGACTAACTGGCGAGCACGAAACGACTAAAAATGAGATTAAATTACTCCATGCTAAAATCGCTGCCCTCGAGGCAACACTTGCTTTGCAAAATAACGCCGAAGGATCCACTGGCAATGCTCTGCTGCAAGTTTCAGATCGGTTGATGGAAATCACGTCTAGATGTGACGATGCTGGTAATAGGCAGCGGCGGTCTAATCTTCTCTTCTTTGGAATTGAAGATAGCGAAACAGAGGAATGGGCTGAGGCCGAGGAAAAAATAATTAACTTTTGCTCTGAACGACTCGAAATAACAACTAGTTCACAGTTTGAACGGGTTCACAGGCTTGGCAAGTTCACCGAGGGAAAAAACCGACCAATAATTGCCAAACTAACCTTCTTCAAAGATAAACAGCAGATTTTGTCCTCTGCACGGAAACTAAAAGGTACGACGTATTCAATCGGCGAAGATTTTTCGCCGGCGACGCGACAGGCCAGGCGCAAATTGGTGGGCTTTGCCAAAGCCCAAAACAAGGCCTTCAAAGTTTCAGTTGATAGGTTGCACATTGATAAAAAAAACATACGTCTATGACATCAACACGGACGCAGTTGTGCTATCAAGCAGATAGCTAAAGTCGAACAAGTCCTTGCATCATCCCAATGTGACTTCACTTCATACCATCCCAACATTATCGCTATCATCTACTAATATCCGTAGCCTAATGCCGAAACGGGATTTGGTCTGTTCATTTCTAGATGACAGCGACTGCGACATACTCGCCCTTACTGAAACGTGGCTTAACCCAGATATCACCGATAATGAAACTTTTCCCGATCGTAACAACTTCCACATATACCGAAATGACCGTAAAAATAGGCGTGGCGGAGGTGTACTTCTTGCAGTAAGAAAGTCTGTGCAATCATACGCTATCAATGTTCACTCTGATTTAGAAATGATCTGGGTAGCCTGTGTTACGAAGTTCACCACCATACTTATCGGCAATTGTTACCGGCCCCCTGATTGTTACCATTCATTTGTAGATGACTTGCGCAGTAGCATAACCCAGCCAACCAAGTTATGTCGCACCGACGCCATCTACATTTTCGGCGACTTCAACTTTCCCGAAATAGATTGGATCCACTTGTCTTCCTCTTGCCACAGTTCTACAGAATTTATAAACCTTGCGTTAGATTTTAACCTATTTCAAATAGTGAACCAACCCACGCGCGGTTCTAACATCCTTGACCTAATTCTTACGACAGTTCCTGAAACAGTAGGTACCGTTCTTAACATAGATGGTTTTAGCGATCACAGCCTCCTCCAAGTAACTCTTAACATTCCGCTACCTTTCTCCGGCACCGACCACAAAAAAATTCGCGACTATAGTAAGGCCAACTACAGCCAAATTAACTCCGAACTCGATACTTTTTACTCTGACACATTCCTACCACTTTTCTACCGTCGTTCAGTAGATGATAACTGGGTGCTGTACAGAGATAAACTATGTGCACTAACAAATCAGTATCTTCCTCTCGTAAAAGTGAAAAACGATAAATCAAACCCGTGGTTTACGAAATCTCTCAGGCAACTTACAAATAAAAAGAAGTGTTTATACCGCACAGCTAAAGGCCATGACACGCCCTCTGCGTGGCAGGCATACAAAATCTTTTTGAAAAACTTCTGTTCGGCCGTGCAATCTGCTAAACATAAATATTACTCTGTCGATCTACCTTCCCTCTTGATATCAAATTCTAAGAAGTTCTGGACCCTTGTTTCTCCTGAACAAAATGGCCAACAAATATCCTTGCTAGATGACGACCATGTCCCCCTTTCAGATAGTCATTGCACATCAGCATTTAACGCATTTTTTTCATCCCTTTTCACCCTGGAAGACCATTCCGACGTACCATACGTTCCCGAACTTGACATTGCATACATGGAACCGATAGAAATAACTGCCGAGGGTATTGCTCTTCTAGTTAATAACCTCAAGCTATCCACTTCAGCCGGCATCGACAACATCAATTCTAAAATTCTTAAAAACACCGCCTCCATTTCTGTTAAAATTTTGTATCACCTTTTCAGGCAATCTTTAGCGACAGGTCAACTCCCTTCTGACTGGAAAATTGGTAAAATAGTGCCTGTGTTTAAAGCCGGCAATAAGCATTCACCCGAAAATTACCGTCCAATTTCTCTTACATGTATATGCTGCAAACTTCTTGAACACATAATCGCTTCACATGTTTTCCGACACTGAGAATCAAATAATTTCTTCTTTCAGAACCAACACGGATTCTGAAAGGGTTTTTCTTGCGAAACACAGCTGCTAAAACTAACAACTGAGCTGCATTCCAATATGAACAGTAACCTTCAGACTGACTGTATCTTTCTCGATTTTTCTAAAGCTTCCGATCGTGTAGCCCATTGCTGTCTGATTTCTAAATTATCTGTCCTCCGATTAGACTCTCTAACCCTATCTTGGCTTCGTAACTTTCTTTCACTTCGTCAGCAGTTTACTGTAATTAACAATTCCCATTCCCCTCTTTCCCACGTAACCTCTGGCGTACCACAAGGGTGCGTCCTCGGTCCCCTATTGTTCTTAATCTATATAAATGATTTGCCAAATAACATATCATCCTGCATGCGAATTTTCGCAGATGATTGCATAATATATCGTCCTATATCATCCCCCGACGATCAATCAACTCTACAAAGCGACCTTCACCGCAATAATGACTGGTGTAACAAATGGTTAATGTCCCTGAACACGGAAAAATGGAAAATAATCTCCTTTACGCGAAAGCAAAACGTTTACACCTTCCGCTACACTATCAATAATTCCGCACTGTCACAGGCATCTTCCTATAAGTACCTTGGTGTCCATTTCACACCCAATCTCTCCTGGTCTCACCACATCACCACCATTTGCGCGAAAGCTTCCAAGTCTTTAGGATATCTACGCCGTAATTTACATAGCTGTCCCACTCACGTCCGTCAATTAGCCTATCAAACCTTCGTCCACCCACAGCTTGAATTTGCCGCTCCTATCTGGTCCCCTTATCACAACTACTTAATTAACATGCTTGAAGCGATTCAGAATAGGGCGGCCCGTTCCATTTCACGCAATCATGACTATCACAGCAGCATAACGCAAATTAAAAACAACCTTTCTCTTCAACCCCTGAGCACTCGTCGCGACATTTCCCTTCTTTGCCTCTTTCACAAATACGTGTACACCAACAGACCCTTCCCACTTCACCTCGGTGTTCCTTCCATTACTTCACGTAGGTTGCATAATCACTTCAGTTTCAAGCGATTATATGGGGCAACTGATGCGTTCAACTCATCTGCCCTTCCTCGCGCCATACGTTTGTGGAATGGTCTTCCAGATAACATCGCATCTGTATCAGACAATAATTCTTTCCGTCAGTTGCTGCTTACTCTCTTTTCGCAATAAGGTCTTACCACTGTTCTGCTCATTCTTTTTTTCTTTTTTTTTCCTGTCATGCCCTGTATCCCCCCCCTGTGTACCCCCCCCCCCCCCCCCGAAAGAATGTACCTGAAGACCACAGAACCTGTCGTCTCTGTTGCACAGCTAGTGCTTTCTTATCCTTTTCTTTTCTTTTTTCAGTGTCGCATTTTGTGCCCGATTATGATTGTTGCATACTGGAAATGTTTTCGGCGTATGGGCATAGGTTATGCCTTTTTTCTGGTGTTTTTTCTATTGTGTGTTCTGCAAATCATAAACTCTCATTGGTGCGCATTGGGTCGGTAAAGCCAGCTATCTTTGGTTGATGTCGCCTTCATATACCATAATGATTGTATCGGTTCACTTTGTCGCGTGTGCACTATGAAAACGTCTTTTCTTCTTCTTCTTGTTATCGTCTGCTAACTTCAACTTATTGCAAACGTCGGCGCAATTCTTTGTGCTGCTATGCTTTGTAACGCGTTAATCAACTTTGTATGATCTGTAACACTTCATCAATTACCCCCCTTACTCAATGCCCTGTAAAGGGGCCTGTAAGAAATTTTAAATAAATAAACTTCTCTTGGGGGCCTGGTTCGATACCTGGCGAGGACAAAACATTGCTTGTGTAGCATGGATGTAGCCAGTACTAGCCTGGGAAGTTTCTTTGTGCAGCCAGTAGTAGCCTGGGAGTTTTCTGCTGACGGGGACACGACCATATCCTTGGCTGGTTAGAAGTATACTTCTTTGCAGTAAAAACACATCGGCACACTCGTTTGCTTAAAGGGAAGGTGAAGCGGTTTTAGAATTAAAAGAAAAGTTGACTAGCAGCAAGTACACATTGAATAGTTCCCGTGTACGAAATATTTTCGCAATACATGCAATAGAAGCGGCGCAATGAGCAAACAAAAATGGCCCGATGCCCCGCCCCCATCTCGCCCCGCGATGCCGGAAGACCGAAGAGCGCGGGCGAAAACCGGCTGAAAAACGTCATACCTGGACTTCCGGCCGGATCGGCCGCCTCGGCCATGCTCTTTTCGCCGTGTTTCCTTGTGAATGATACTTGTCGTTGTTGGGGTTGATAGCACTCATTTGTACAATTTTCGTGTTCAAAAAGTATGCACGAACGCCAAACGAGGCATACGTTATCATGCCGTATTCCTCAGCAGAATAATGCCACGCCGGGATGTTTGATAACACACGGAAGCGACAGCCGAGGTGGCTGTGCTTGATGACAGAGAATATACTACACTACGTTAAATACTTTGTAAACCGCTCCAATGCGGTTTTTTTTTATGCGACGGACGGGAATGTTCACATTAGATTCTAGATTTACGAAGGATGGGGAATACTGCTGTACTTTGGCCGCGGTTGTTTCGTTCCATTCCAGAAACCAAGTCACCTTTGTTCAGGAAATACTTGTTTCGTTAAACGCGTCGGTTTTCTTTCCCTATGGGCTCAGGACAGTGTTCAAGAAAACAATTTTTTGGCGAAACTAAAACAAGGTGCCAATCCTGATAGTTCTCTCCCGGCTAAGAGGTAAACAGTATTCCTACAAAGTAAAAGAACCAAGACAACCAGATTACTTATTTTGCAAGTATACATGTCACGATAAGGTGATGTTTGTCTGGAATTAAAAAAAAAAACCACTCCGAACCACCACCGTGCCATAATTTGTGTTGACTGCGGGGGCCTAATTTTTTCCCCAAGATTCCGTGTGGCTGCATGCAAGCACCTGCAAGCACTTGTTGTCACTGAACCTCAAGTGTGCTCCAGTGATAGTCGGGGATATATATAATGATGATACTAAAAAAATTAGGAGCGAAGAGTAAATATACGGCCTCTGTCCGACTAGCGCGGTAAATGCTTAAATCTAGAAGTGCTGAAACAGGCCAACGATTCATTATCACAAACGTTTGGTGATTGTTACCTAAAGTAACGTAACTACAACGTAACTGCCTTGTCCGACTGGTCTGTTAATTATAACGAGGTTGCCGTAATATTGTAGCAGAATGCGCAACGCACAAGCGAAAATCAAGCCCTACTACAGCCAATAATGCTGAGCAGGCACTAGTATGCTGCAGTGTTTTCAGAATAAATGCATGTGAAGCAGTAAGACGCCACTCATCGAAGTGCAGCTAGCGATCGCGGAGGCGCCGTAGCGCCGCTGCCGATAAGGTCCCTGAAAAGGGACCTTAGCTGCCGAAATGGCGCGCGCGTGTGAGTCTGTGTACGGGGATGAGTAACGGGGCTGGGGTGGGCGACAACGAACAAAGGAAATGCGGAAGCAGAGTCTGCTTGTTGGTTTATGCGTGTACCGGCAAGATGTGTCTCGCATATACGTTTACAGCGCATGAACGCTATTTTTTCGCGCAGTGCACGTACGTGCTTTTCGCTGGTAGATTGTTTATAAAACGGCCATTAATCTTCGGCATAAATGGTTTTGTGTATAATAAGAAACAGTTAAGGCAGTACCTAATATTAACGTAAGGTATAAAATCCCCCTATGCTGGTTGCCTAATTCAAAAATATTTTGATGGAACCCACGAGTCGACGTCACAGTCACTGCTTTGGGGTTCTCTGTCGTGTAAAGCAAATTTAGGCTCCAAGATAATTGAACCAACAGCACGGGAAATATATAAAACAAACTTCCAGTCATGTGCGAAAATTGAACTGCAAGCTGAATTGCCGCAAAGGCAACCGTGCGATCGTTCGCAATGCTTCCGACAACCCGCGCGGCCGAAGGGTGTCCTCCTTTGACGTCATGACGGGCGCAACCAATCAGGGGCGTCAAAAGACGAAAAGCGCGCGTCTTTCAAACGGGGCCGCGCTTTTTGCAAGATAAATGCCACTTGGACTCATGTACGATAAATTTCAATGTGATATTCGGAATCAGCGCGCAAGAAACTATATAACTGTTAATCTAACTCAAATTTTTTGGAAAGCGCTTCAGCTTCCCTTTAAGCTTCGCGATAGAACATTTTATCAACGTGGGAAAAAACGCGTGCTAAAAAAACACACCGGGACACTCGTTTTTCCTTCGCGCTTGCTTGCTTGCTTCTATTTCGCTCTGTACTCGCAGTTTTCCATTTCCAATTTTACTGCTGCTCCATCTTTGCAATTGGGATGTCGCGTATATCAGCACACGCCGTGTGGGAAGAGACGGACGTACAATCTTCGAACACACCAATACACTGCATGCTTTGCCCCTCCCAAGTTTTGACGTTAGTTGAAATGCCCGGATTTTTTCCAATAAGCTAGAGCTCTCTTGGTGGGACCAACAGGGTTCTGTCGAGAAACTAGCGTATTTCCATATACAATAGTTGGTTGAGGGAAGAGCTCTGATAAGATCTCTACACACGGCGCGTGCGTGAAAGTGGCTTCTCTTGTGCAAAAACGGTTACTTGAAAATCGCGGAAACGAAAAGGTTCTAGATCAAAGGAAAGCGTACCTTTATCTTATAAACCACATATCGGTATACATTCGGGTACTTGGTTGATGCGTTCATTTAATGCCTAGAAAACCTCGCATGTGTTCGTTCCTCGTTCGCAATTTGGGTATTTGAAGGTTTGACGATCGATTATACGCACTTTCAACGAAGGTTCGACGGGCTTTTAGCGAAGGTTTTGACGCACTTCCGATGCAGTTTTGGTTTGAGAAAGCTTTCTCGCCTCTCTTAACTTTCTTTAGGAAGGAATGGTAAAACGTTTTATTTCTTATTGGCTGCGTTTGCTCCAGCTTCAGCTGCAGTCCTCACTCCTGTAGTGCGTCCACATGGTTCTACAGGCGTACCTTTATGATGCCAACTTGAAGATAGAGTCTTTTTTATTCTTCCAGACCCAAAATATCTTCCTGGGTACCAAACAACCCTCACCGACCTTTTTTTCTTCAGCAAGGAGGCACTTCCGTCTGATCCTTAAGGCTAAGATTATGAACGCGAATTATTTCCGGTGAGTCGTCGTTGCGGACAGCTCACAAAAAAGCTGTTCAACTTCTGTGCTTTGAATTGAGCCCCATAATCGTATCCGCTTATTTTGTGTGGCTTTCTTGTTTAAGTGGATATAGAATGCCTTTATTCCTGAACTTAAGGAAAGCCGGTATATAGCCGCGACACCGCTGTATTGACGTAATTTCTGCGGTCGAAGAACGCCAAGACCGGAAAAGAAAGAAAAATCGTTTGAGCAAGTTTCCAGGATGTCTGATGGGCTTAGAGCACTAATTTGTTGCTGAGGTATTTTGCGAGCCCCTAATATATACCTACTGGGCGTGCTGGGTGCCTACATTGGGAAAGCATTTAAGATTTCAGAAAAGTGTGAGAAGTGTTGTAGGGTCCTTTTAAAGCCATATGTGGAATGCATGTGTGTAGGCTGTCCCCAACTACCTAGGAATGCGTCCCTTTCATGCTCACGAGTCCCCGCTCTCTGCGGGGCACATATGATATTCAATAATACACAATACAGGCACGCAAAAGAACAAAATGTGAAAGTTCAGCCAATGACCTTTCATTGGCTGATATGTAAACGCAAAGTTCACTCGTCGGGTGTTACAGGGTGTTCATGTTTCATAGACATGGAATGTTTGCGCAAAAGGGCACAAATTGACTGCCTCCGGTGTTTTTGTGTGCCTAAGTGCCTCAGCGGCCATCAAACATGTCTATAACAACCGCAAACATTAGAATAGGTAACGGTAGTAAAAACATCCTGGTGAACATTTTGGTTTCACGCAGTGGGGCCTGCGTGAGTAATGCGATTGCAGTTCTTGGCTAGATTCGTATTGACACTGTGAGTGAACGCATTCTGTGGGAGTTTATTGATGCGTTTACTCAACGACAGTGAAGACTATTCTTTTTCAGTCGATTAACAAGTGTTTGCGTTTGTTAAAGTAACTGCTATAGAAGCATCTATGTTTATCATGTGGGTTACCGTGTCCATAATAAAACCATGACGCGCACCGCATCTTCGTTTTCTGGCATTCTTTTTCGTATTTCAATGTTCGGCTTGTTTCTGTTAATGTGCTGCGCTCAATATTGCACAAAGAGAAGTGAAAAACGAACACCGATAGGTCAAGGAGCCTTGCCGAGCACGAAATATCGGAACGATAATCTAATGCGTAGAACCAACAGCAGTGGAAAGCGATGTAAGTGAACTAGGGGCGTGATCGCAGAAAAGGCACGACACGCTTACATGAAGCAATGAGAGAGAGAGAGCACCATACAAGGAAGTTTCACGGTAGTTGCGAAGCAAGTGACGTACGAGCTTTTCCCAAGACGATCCACAAGTACGATTACATAAATTGCTGAAGCGAGACCGCCATGCGCAGAACATGCAATTAACTCGTTTTGAACAGGCTCTACCATAGCTGTAAAACGACAACCTAATTCACAAAAATAAGAACATTGATAGGCTTAGAACCCGACCAGTTCCCGTGTGCAAGGGCCACAAAAAATCCGCGAAGCGATATTCAGGCCTCCATGCAAAATCTGGTAGGTGAAAGAAGAGAGCAATGTGAGATGTCAAGCACCTCGACTAACCGCACAAGAAACCTCGTCTGTATGCAAATCGAGCCAGCAGTGAAAAAGCACTACAGCTATCAATGGAACGATAATCTACGCCAGGAAAACGACTTCACAAAACTTGTTGAGCCAGTCGGTTCATGCTTACGGGAAAGAATGAAGTGGGCGCTAGGAAAACAAGGCTACTACCCGAGGCCAAGGAACAATGGACATGCAGAAGCAGCAGATAAAGTTAAAGAACGAGATATTGCTTGCCCAGGAAATACCATTTGTACGTGAAGCAAGCGTGCGATGTGCACCTTCAGAAGCGTAACACAAAGCTACAAAATTGAAATTACAAAATGAATCCGTAAACCAGGATTACGAAGTGCTCCGTAGATACGCAGAGCTATAATCAACAGCAGCGATCAGGCAATAACACCTGAATAGAATGAACAGAAGTGGTATGCACTGCCGCAGATGAAAGAGCGGCGGCGTTCCAGAAACTCTGGAAAACAAAACTACCTCGATTGTGATAGCCACGACAGTAAAAACACGAAAAAGAAAAGACATAAAAACGCGAAAAAGAGAATGGACGAGTAGAATTCCGGCAATGCGAAAAAGCCTATATTATCACAAAAAGAAACCCAATAATGAATGTAGTATCCACAAGGAACCGCATTTACACCAATTTGTACGTACATCACTGCAAAAAGTGAGCGTCAAACCCCCATATTTCATGTCATTTCAAGAAGCGTGCAGTTACTGAGGTGGGGAGCACAAGTACCAGCAAACTCGCTGACCTGAGAACCCTGCTTGCGGTCTTTGCTTGAACCAAAACTCTCCTAATGAAACAAGTGAAAGCGAACATGCAATGGCACCAGATTTTAAAATGGATCTCTTAAGCTCTCGCTCCTGTGGTTTCACGTCACCGTCCGCCTCATCAAAACCGAGCGAAAGAAGAGGATGCTGAAGATAGAGGAGACAAAGCAAGCATTTGAGCACAGGAGGAAGGTATGGCGGAGGTGTGAGGGGGAAGGCGGCATGCCAAAGCCGCGCGAGACACGCTCGGCGGCAGCGGTGCACTGCGGGGTATTGTTACAGTAGCGCGTGTCGTCGTGCCTTCGTTGATGACTCGTTACTTCTAGCAAAAGTGTGTGCTGAAGGGCTTGTCGGTACATTGTAACTTAAAAAAAACAGCGCTTAGCCTAGCTTAGTTCTGTCTTCTGCACTGTTCTCTTGAAGTTTCTTCCTGAGACAGAGCAGTTAAACGCCGTCACCAAGAAGATTGCAGCTTGCGCTCTGCTCAAGTGGCGCAATAATGAGTATAGTAATCGTGAGGAAATTTTGCATTCCGTATAAAGAACGCAAAAAACGCATAAAAGAACCATGTCTCGTCATGAGGGACCAGAATAAAGCAAGGTGGCAGTACATCGATGCGTGATATGCGTATGTAAACACAAAAAAAAAAAGCTTTTTGAACTTGAAGAAAACAAATAGGAGTGCCATGGCACATATACAGGGTAAGCTTATTGATTTTAAATCTATATATAACAATATGAAATTCAACAAAAGCGTTGTTTTTAATGGAAACACGTGAAATATTCATTAAGACTAATTTTATTCATTGCGTAAGGTAACCTAGGGAAATGTTATAGGGGTAACAAAACCGCAGGGCTCTGCGAGACAGAGAATTACGACAATTTCAGCCCATTCAGCGAAATACGTTGATAGGTAACATTCCAAAGCAAAATGTCCCCAATATTATGGTGACATTTCAGAACATGCAAGCGATAAATGCGTATATCGCACTTATATGACTAGTGGTAACCGCTTAAACCTAGGTATTGTGAATCAGGCCAAATATTTACTATCCCAAACCCATGAAGACGGCTAGTAAAGGAAAGGCAATTGCAATCTCAGCTACTGTGTGATCCTGATTGTCGGTTATGACGAGACCGCTATACCTTGAAAGCAGACGCCAAAGCCGACCACTCCCATTTGGAGGCACTAGTGTTGGGGAGCCGCAGTAGTGTGCTTAAATGAGCTCAAGGATACGGCACATTTCGAACAACTGAGCCCGAAAAGGCACAGGCTTAGCTCCACTTTTAGAGGGACGGAGAGGTTGGTGTGAGGGGGTCGTCGGATAGAAGGCAACGAATAAATCAAACAGGGAAACAGAGAGAGTACATTGGTAGTTTATGCTCGTATCGTCGACGTAAGCGCTGTTCTGTATATAAGTCTACAAATTTTTGTACGCTTAACTACTTTTCGCTCGTCCGTGTTTCTAAATTGTTGCTGAGCGACAGTGTCTTGTTGGAATTCCGTGCAATCTTCGTGACGCGATTGTTTCAGTGGTGTCGATTGGTAGTGACTTCAGTTGCGGCAAGCTACTGCATCCTTGGTCGCCGTGTAGCATTTTTGTGTTTCCTCGCATCATTTTCCTACATGTAATTCGGTAGGAGACCGAGTTTCACAGTTGCTGCTGAGGAGAGATGCCTCAGAGTCCGTCTAAGTAGAGAAAACAGACATAATGAAACGTTTCCAGTAATGCGATTGTGTCCACTCATTACAATCGTCATATTTCGTTTCCCAATGCGCCGTTTTCATTCCTGTGTTGCTGCGACTAAATTAGGGCTTTACGAGCCGCCCTTGTTAGCGCTGCGAGAGCGCTATTTGCATAGACGTGCTTTTGTACTTTTGTAATTTCCGTGTTTAGGTTGCTCATGCAGGCTTCTAGTGATGCGGTTTTAGGTTCACATTACTATAGTCGTGTTTTCCGACCACTGCATCACTTGTTTTGCATTTCTTGTTTTCTTGTTTTGCCGCCTCGGAAGTCCTAAATAAACGCTAATAAGAGCGTTGGCAAGTTTTACGGCTTCTGTAATTAGCTTGCTCTAACTTCGCCTGCAGACCTCAGTAAATATCTACCGCACATGTTTCTAATTCGAACGCCATAATGCATTCCCTCACTTTACTTTTAGCCAAATAGAAAGAAGACGATGGTCGGAACTACCGCGTTTGCAATGCTTTCTGCTGCAAACAGCGCTTTTCAGTTTCGTGGTGGTGGTCACGCTGTGCCATATCATGAATTCAAAACCTACATGAACCTACAAGGTCATCCTTCCCCGTCTTCCTTCTGGTAGCATCATTCTTCACTCTGCGGTCACCAGTGCTGACCTGTCTGGTCGGCCGCATGGTGCTGCGGACTTTCCAGATGCCTTGCTTGCTCTTCTAAACACCAAGAAAATTCTCGCTTTCGGTCAGTATCGGAGGAGTCACTTGTAGCTCGTCACGTGCGTCGACGGCGCACTAAAATTTAAGTTAGTAGAAGAAGGCGAGCTTGTGGTCAAAGGCCTGAGGTACCTCGTCCTTGATCTTCAAAGCAAGAACATCAAAATAAATATATTTTCGCCGTCCTCCCACATGGGGCAGCGGCTAATCGTAGAGGCCCTGTAATCCTGCAGCACAATTCGGACAATCACGAGAGAAAATCGGCGTTGTGACGGCATGGACGATTGGAAGATGACAAACCAAGAAGTGTCACTCGTTACTATAGGATGCAGTCTTTTTCAACTCACTGTCCCTCCTACTAGACGTCTATGGTCAACAATCTTTTGTCTTGATTCTGAGGGCATGTACCACCCTGTTTCATGTGTAGCCACATAAGGGGACGGTGAAATGCTCCAAGCTAAAATGCTCCACCTTGCATTCAAACTAACATTCACTTTGCAAGGTCTATTCTGGAGGGCGTACGGGTACTTCAGTCCCAGTAGTCTTAGTATAGCTGCCACTGGCCAAAGCTTTTCATCGTGTCTATCACCCATTCCGGTTTCGTGGTCTACAGCATGTGAAAGTGTGTTCATTGTTTACCGTGATATTTAAATCATTTATGCCAATGGCTCTCTCTACAAGTTGGATAGTCAACAATAACACAACGCAACAATTCGCCTTCTTTCATTCGTTTTTCAAGGAGGCCCATTGGCACCCCTACTGTTTTGCTCGTACCTGGAAGCGCTATGTGTGGAAAGGGTGGACCCAGCTTGTACTCGATAAAAGTGGCTAAAGAACTTTGGCAGAGGGCTTCGTCCTGTAGTGGACACAACCAGGCTGATAATAATAATAATCAATCAATCAATCAATGAACCTTTATTTTCGGTGTCCAGGAACAACCCTAGGGTCTTGGTACTGGTACACCATATACGAACATTCATAAAAACAAGCTAAAATCAAGACAACACAACACAGAAAACCATATGTATGAAAGAAACAATAAATTAAAAATAGTTACAGAGATCCCAGAAAGCAAAACAGCAAAAAAAAGGAAGCCTAGTGTTAGAAGCCATGACACCCAGCCAGCAAAACGTTGAAGGCACGTGAAAAATTGAAAATATACAAGCAAATACTCCATGAACATGACGGAGGTAGATTATACAGATAAAATGAAGGTTTTGTAACAAAATATTAGGAAGTTTCAAAGTGGAAAAACGAAGTTCAGCGTTACAAGCACTGACACTCAAACCTACAGAAATTCCAGTAACGCAAAACCAGGAAAAGTGAAAAACAAACAAGCAAGAAGATGATTTGCATAAAATAAATACGGCACATAAATACGGCACATAAATGACATAAAGGCACTTAAGCTACAACAGTTTTCAATTCATTAGAGAACAAAGACAAAGAGCTCTGGAATATATCAAGACGATCGGAATATTCATTATTTGCACATTATATTCTGCAGATGGACGAGCGTCGTCTACTTAAAGCATCTATTCTGAACGTTCGAAATCTTTGAAAAACTTTGTTAGGCAAGTTGACATTGATAAGTGCAACCAAGTCATCACACAAAATATCACCATGAAGAAAGTTGTAAAGAAAGATAATATCAGCTCTCATTCGTCGACACCAAAGGGAAGGAATACTTTTGAAACAAGACATGCTGCCGTTTGCGTCCTCTTGTACATGACGGAAACGATGCTTAAAGATAGAAAGGAACTTATTTTTAACCCTTTCGATGCGGTCACTATTGGACTTGCAAGTTCCATTCCAAACAACAGAACCGTATTCGAGAAGAGGTAAGCAGAGAGCTGAATACAACTTTAAGAAAGGAAGAGGACTTTTAAACTCTCTAGAATACCTGCAAACAGCACCTAGACATCGAAGAGAGCGTCCGGTAATTTGTGTAACGTGGGAGGAGAAAGTCAGAGAAGAATCAAATAGTACTCCCAAGTCCCGAATTTCGGTCACCCTCGGCAGTGCAGTGCTTGCTATTTTATAGGAGTATTGTAGCTGTTGAGTTTTCCTACTATAGGAAACAACTTTCGTTTTTGAGGGGTTCAGACTTAGGTCGTTTTCGCTGCACCAACGATGGAATGACACGATATCAGCCTGAAGAGAAAAACAGTCCTGAACATCATCAGCATCAGCATACAACAAAAAAGAAGAATTTTGAATGGCAGAAGCAACATCGTTAATGAAAATGGAAAAAAGAAGGGGGCCCAGAACTGAGCCCTGGTGTACACCACTGGTTGCTTTGTACCTAAATGATGTTTGACCGTTAACACTTACATAGCAATATCGCTCCTGGAGATAGCAACGTATAAGACCCACCAAAAAAGCGTGAACATCTAACAGAATGAGTTGGCAAGCAATAACGAGTGGTTGGCTACATCAAAGGCCTTGCTCATGTCACAGTAGACAGCATCAAGCTGGCTTCTACCAACGACTGCTGGGACAGCCTGCTCCATGAAGCATGCGAGGTTTGTGGAAGTTGAGCGACCACGCGTGAAGCCATGTTGATTAGGAATGAGGACGTGTTTAAGTGAGAAAGACAAGACCGTATGAAGAGATAACTCGAATATTTTAGAGGCAGAACAAAGGGGCGACACTGGCCTGTAGTTCATGGGATCAGTTTTTGTGCCTGACTTGAAAACAGGGAATACACGAGAGATTTTCCATGAGCGAGGGTACGTGCCGGACCGGAGACAGTTATCAAATATTGAGGTGAACACAGGAACAAATATATTTGCATACGTTTTTAGAATTGCAGCAGGAATACCATCTGGCCCAGAAGAAAACGAGGGCTTTAGCCGCTTGATGCTGGTCCGCACGATGTTCTCATCCAATTGGAAACAACCGAGTTACCGTCCTCGTGACAAGAGACGCCGCCGTCATCACTTCCACCGCTAAGCCCTAACAAAGAAGAAAACTGACGAGAAAAGCAGTCGGCCGCATCTGCAACCTCAGCGCCGTTGTAATCCAGTACACGAATAGATTCTTTCGTTGTACTATATCTAGAATGAATGTACTTTCAGAAGGTTCCCGGCTATTTAGTTTCTTTAGCTTCAACTGACGTCAGGTACAAAGCATGATCACGCTTGTGCAATGTTTTGCATAGGGCACGTAGGCACCGGAACTCCTGAGCGAACTGATTCGCACCAGAGCGCTTCATCTTTCTGTGCGCAAGTTCTTTGAGTTTCAGGGCATCCCGCAGTTCAGAAGAAAACCAGTGTGGGAACTTGAACTTCTTTGGTACATATTGCGGGATGTATTTCTTCATACCCAAAAGCACCATCTCAGTAAAACGGTCAACTTGTTCATTGACATCAGAGTGGTCAATGACTGTTGACCAAGAGGCAGCAGAAAAGTAGCCATACAGCCCAACGTAATCTCCCCGGGCGAAAGCGTAGCGAGGTTGTGCATTGCTGGAACTTACAGAACGGTGGAGCATTATAGAAAGCCAACAGGAAATGGAAAGAGGAGGATGATATTTGACCGGACGGTGATCAGGTGGCTGAAAAGGACCAACAAGTAGCGGTCATCCCGTACATGCACGGCCTATCACACAACCTGGAAAGACTTGGTGGTAAGGCCGGCGTGAATGTTGTCATGTCCGCCCCTGACAAGCTGTCCAGTCTCTGCAGCAGGACGTGCCCCGTGAGGAAGGGAAAGACGAAATGCTCCGTCAAACACAAAAACCAGTACGTGCACTGCGCGGAAGGTGTTGTCTACAAGTTACCCCTCTCCTGTAAAAGAGCGTACATTGGTCAAACGGGTCGATGCCTCAACACGCGCCTGCGGGAGCACCACAACAAAGTGCAGAAAGGAAAGGAGGGCAATCTGGCAATTTATTGCCATGAGTGCGGCAAGTTTGAACCCTTGTTCGATGCATGCACTGTGCTATTTTGATACTCTAATCAGCGCACGCGGGAGATTATCGAAGCAGCGGAAATGCAGAAGATTGGTGACTGCGTAAGCACGACGTCCATATCTTTGACCTCGAAGGAGCTGGCCTGCTTGGATGGACGCGGCTGATTATGCCTGAATGACGAGGTGGCTTCGCAACCTTTCGTGGTCACATGAGCGTGTTAATCTTCCCTATTGATATGTTTTCGTGGTGTTAATAAAATTCAGTTGTAAGTAGCGCTCGTCCGTGTCCCCTGCGTCCTTTGTCTTGCCTATTGCGCTCTGCGGTGTTTAGCCTGTGAAAAAGCCTGGGTCACGGGGTGGAGAAACGATGATGAGGGGCGCAACGGGTGCGGTCTCGTTGGCAGGAGGCATCGTGCGTCGGCGAATGTGTCGCCCACTTCGAAGATCCGTGGTGTGGTGTTGCTGCGCTGTTGACATGCACAGGGACGGGAACCGCAACCTCCACCAAAAAGATGTTACGAGGCAGATGCGGACTATTTACACGCTGTGCTTAAAAGCAGTCTATTCTCAAAGAATGAGGCGTATAGTCCGAAGCCGAGGACACCAGCGTAGCTCGAGCCAGTCTGTCTCTGCGCGACCTCTTGGTTTTCGCTTCGGCTTGCCTTGCGCGACCCACTGATGCGGCACGTACCCATAGATGAAATGTACGATGGATTGACCACCAGGTGATCCAGTGCATTGCCATGTGAAATGTCAAAAGGGCCGTGACAATATGATGCTGAAAGTACGCACGTCTGTTGGTAATGATGTAAATTCCAAACGGAACTTTTTGTAGGAGAGAATTGGCATTGTAGGTAAATTGAGGTGCTTGTCCAGGATGACGCCTAGGCACTTGGATGTCACGGTGAGCTTCAGAATATGGCTGTGAATTCTTATTGAAGGGGAGGTATTTATTACAGTTTCAGGGCAGTAGAATAACATAAAAGTATTTTTAGTAGCATTCATGCGTAAAAGGTTACGGCAGCACCAGAGGTTAACGTTATTCCAGTCTGCGTTAAGCCGGTTTTAGAGTGCAGCTATAGTTTTCTGGGACGTGAAGATATTAGTATCGTCTGGATATAAGATGCATTGTGTGTGATTAAGTACATTAGGTAAGTTGTTTATGAAGAGCAGAAACAGTGCAGTGACAATAATTGGTCCTTAGGGAAGGCCTTTTGTAATTGGTTTAGCGGAGGAAGAAATTCCGTTAATTTGAACCACTTGTGATCTGTTGGTACGTCAGACAGCTTTCGGTAAGTTGAAGAGCTGGGCCCGAAATGCCAAATGGCTGAACTTCGCACAAGAGAATTTAGTGAATAATGGTATCGAAGGCTATGTACAAGTCGATAAATAAGGTCCCAGCAATAAAACCATCAATAGCTCGGTTAATGTTCTCAGTAAAATTAATTAGTGCAAGTTCAGCAGCGTAACCTTGGCTAAATCTAAACTGTTTGGGAGATAACCGATCTAACGTAGTCAAGTAACTCATTCGTTTCTTGTAAAAACATTTTTTCTATACCTTTTCTAAAAAATGACAGAATGCTTAATTGAAATAGGGTTTAACGCGACGACGCAACACACGCAATGAAGCGCAGCGGTGTGGAGGGCCCGGGATTAATTTTAGCCACCTGGGGATCTTTAACGTGTGCCGAAATCTCGATCATACGGGCGTTCTCGCTTTTCGCCTCCATCAGAAAAGCGGTCGCCGCGGCCGGGAATCGAACCCGGGTCCTCGTGCTGAAAACGAGAGAATGGAAATCGGGTGATAGTTACTAATGCATTCGCGATCGCCTTTTTCAAATACCGGTATTAGTTTTCCTCTCTTTAGTATGTGATGGAAAACACCAGTTGTGAAGATTTTGTTAGTAATATTGGCCAGAATCAGTGATCATTCGTTGGCTACTAGCCTAACTTTGGAGGGATGAATGATGCCGCGTAAATAGGCACCAGTAGTTATAAGAGCCATTATGACCTGGAGAACGTCATCTGCGCATGTATGCCGCAGATACAAAGAATGAGCACAACGGGAAAACATTGGCCGTAATGGGGACGTTTTCTTACTCTCGCAGGTGGCAAAATGTTGACAAAACGAATGTGCGATAGCGGCCGGGTCAGTGATTTCTTCTCTATTACTAGTCACTTTGTTTACACATGTTTTGTTATCCCGACTATTCATGAAATGCTTGATTAGATTCTAATTGCGGCTAGTGTCATTTCCATTTTTTTATGATATTGTTTTGGTTTTTTTTTTCACTTTTACCATCCCTTAAACAGTAACGAATGCATTTTACATTTTCTAAACCGCGACTTTAGTGAAAAGGCTGGGATTTTTCTTTTCTGCGAAGGTTGTCCTTTTTTTAATAGAATTTAATAAGCCTTTAGTAAGCCAAGGTTTCCGGCAAAAATTAAACCAGTGCACAACTGTTCTATTAGTCGTGCATTGCTTCATTGAAGTGTAAATAACGGTTGAAAAGAAATAAAGCTTTGTCAGCACAATTTTCCTAAATTACCGGATTGCAGTCACCGTTGTGAAGACGCTAGCAATAAGAAACCTTGAGTCAAGGCGCAAGCTGATTTTGCGGAAATAACGGCTCTTGACACGGCCGTGTTCTAGAAATTTGAAACACAGCCATTTCAGCGGAGCCCATGGGGTCGTGTCTCCAGCATTCAGTTGTAACAGGCGTCGACAAACTATACTTGGTAGTCAGTTGCTCAGCAGTTCTGAGAAAATGTTGGGGACGTCTTCTAAGTTTCAACAAGGCTGGCTAGCAGGCTGTATTTATACTTTTCGGGCAGACGGCGAATTTGCGAGACAACAAAAAAATAACATAATCAGAGTACATTTCGCGTAGTTCGACTATGGCTCGGAAGCGTTATGCGCGTTTCCGACAGAATTTCCGGAATGCCGGAAGTGTTCAGGATGCGGAAAGAGATCCTGAATGCTAATGAGATGTCGCGGGAATACGTGGGCATGCCACCGCGTTTGCTCGCTTAAACTGAAAGTATTGCGACGACAGTGAATACACAGTGTGACAATGCTAAAAAAAGGTTAACGAAGCGAGCTTCTGCTCTACGAAAAAGTACTGACGAAGAAACTGGCGTCGAGGAAGCACGCGAGTAAACATACGTGTTGATGAAGGAAAATGATGTGTGCGGAAGGAATGACGTGGCATTTTACCGGACGCCGACGACCTTTCGAGAAGATTGCGATCCGGTCTGCACTGTTACCGACCAAACCAAAATAACCTAGGCGTCTGGCTAACGAGGTGCAAACCTTAGATTCAAACAAGGTAGAATATTGAGGACTCACACAGGCAGCAGAATGATGATTGTAGGGCTTCATGGGCCGAAGCTGCTACACCAGGGCTATGAGGCACTTCGTAGTGTAGGGCTCCGTATTAATGTTGACCACCTGGGCACCTCTAACGTGCGCCTAAATCTAGACACACGGGCGTTTTCGCTTTTCACCTCCATCGGAAAAGCAGCCACCGCGGCCAGGATGGAACTCGCGACCGTGGGCTCAGGAGCACCACGCTAAAAAAAACCCAGTTATTGCGGCGGGTACAGGCACAGAAGCGGAAGGCCATGTCTGCAAAAGAAAAAAAGAGGGCCATATGCATCCTGGCGTCAGCATCGAACCATAACGAGAGCTTTAAAGGGGCCCTGCAGAGGGGCTTATAAACACTTTAACCCTGTCGTCGGAGCTGAGAAGAAATGCGAAAATCTTACGAATCGCCAACACAGAACAGCACTCCCTGGTGTGGCCGTCACAGCAGCAACTTCCTTTTATGCGAAACTATTAAAGGGGCCATGAAGACGAAGTACAACTTTAATTCATTGAAAACGTGCTTTGTCCCTATCCGGACTAGGAAGGCCACTCACAACAGCACTTTCCGCTCGTATAAACGTTTCTTTCCTCGTCCTCCTCCCGATAACAACAATACCGATTTTATTGCGGACTTTAAATAAACACTTAAGTATTACGGAAAGCAGATGAAGTAGTGGCGACTGCCCAACCACTTTACGGCGACATCTCTATGACGTCACTGAATCCTGCTTGCGCGTTTAGTGGCCGCAGTTGGAAGCCATCGCCAAGAGACATCACTTGGTCTGTAGTTCCGTTTGACCCTATCAATTGAATACTAACATACTGTTAACGCACTGATGACTACAATTTAGTGCTGCTCTCTGCTGCGTCACTCCTGCGATCTTCCCTACCTGTAGGGTAACATCTGTAAGTTTGGATATGGATGGTGCCATTTTTTTTGGTTTAGGCAACATCGTTAGTGGCTGGGATGGACATGAATAAGTTACCAAAGACACATTTTTTCTTCAAACTGAACAAAGTTTCAGTTTAATTATGTTCAGTTCATTAGTTGTTCATTAAGCGGCAAAGGAAGACATAAATTCTAATTGGCTCCTTTTCGCACAATATTTACTACCTCGAATGGCAATGCCTTGAAGATACACTGGGCAGCCATCACCACATTATCTGTATCCCTCTCCCCCGCCTCTTACTCGCAAGGATCCCCAACCCCTCTTAAACACTATCACCGACCTGGCCCTCCCAATTATTCACAGTTGCCAAGAAGCATTCCAAGAGAATGTCGCATACGATGGACAATCCCTCCGTTCACTCCCACTTTGTCCATCTATGAAAAAACTCGCCGGGGCTTCGTTCGCATACGGCGGAGGCAAACGTACCATCGATCGCTGAACCGTTGAATTACTGCCCTGACTCAACAAGCCGCTATCTAGGCTCCCACTTTTCACAAACAAAACTGGGCTACCTTTTGCGCCCAGCTCTAGGGAACACTGGCCACTAAGCGCACGTGGCGGCTCCTCAACTGTTTCCTTGGCTCCAAATCTGCCAAAGCCGCCAACCACAATCACGCGCCCCATATTCTTCACAAATCTCCTAGTGACTGGACGAGCTCAAGACTACTCTTTTTGGGCCCGAAAGCAACACCTCTCCTTTCTGCAACGCTGATTACACCGGAGCTCCGAATCCTGCCCTTGATGCTCCATTCACGCTGCAAGAACTTGACCCAGCCCTCTCTTGTCTCACTAGAAACACCACTCCGGGCAACGACCGCATCAACAACAAAATTACCTGCTACTTAGGCAATGCCTCTACAACAGCTTTACTGGATTTATTTAACCTTCACTGGACATAGGGCCTGTTCTTCGAAATGGTGGCAAACAGACATACCACTTATACCCAAACCCAACAAGCCAATTCAGCTCTCCAACACTTACCCCATCTCTCTCACCACCTTTCTCGGCAAACTCTTCGAACGCATGATTCACACCCGCTAAACTACTCCCCTTGCAGACAACGAGCTATCCCCCCATGTTTTCCTTCCGCTCACATCTCTCAACTTTCAGCAGATCAAACAGCAAGTCATCGATCACTTCCACAAAACTTATCCCAGCGTCATCTTAACCCTTGGCGTTAACGCGTGTTCGACAACGTCACCCACAAAGATATCTTAGAAAAACTTTAGAACACCCAATGCGGTGCGCGCACATACAATGATGTACGAACCTTTCTTACCGACCGCACTGCCACCCTTGGAATTGGAACACTTCGCTCCCTCACATTTCACACACCTCCGAAAAGACCACCACAAGGTGCAGTTATATCACTTCTCCTTTTCAATTTCGCTCTTATAAAGCTCCCACCTCTCCTCCAAACCACTCCCTGTCTCCACCATGCCCTATACGCTGACGACGTAACTGTCTGGACCACCACTGGATCTCCTGGCACAGAACAAAATACCCTCAAAGTAGCCATCTACACCACCCTCGCATTTTTCCGACCTCGAAGCCTCATGCGTGCACCCAGAAAGTCAGCACTCCTCATGCGCGGCTCCCGCACCCGAGGGCGAGCACCAGTTTCCACACCCGCCCAGCACCGACAATCGATTCCACACCCATCCTCAAATACGGAACCTTCGTATACTCGGAATACAATGCCATAAAGATGGCTCTGGTGCTGCACTTCACCAACTACAAGCCACTGGCCCCCAACTCACCCATCTCATCAAACACACCACAATTACCAACGTCAACGCCTCAAAGAAGGTGATTCAATGCGACTGATGAAGGCCCTCTTAATTATTCGTATCACATATTCCACCCAATGCATCGCCGTCAAACACAAAGGACAAGAGAACATGAAAAGCTTACAAAATAGAGCTTCGCCTTCCCGCTCAAACCTCTACTTCTCGTTTCCTTCAACTCGCAATTCACAGCACCCTTCATGTACTCCTTGAATCTCAACGCAACAGCCAGCTTACCAGACTACCCCTTAGCACTGCCGGCCGGCACGTCCTTCGTCCCTCGGTTACCCGATGCCACCTAGTTCACAAGCCCTTCAACGCATTCCGTCTTCAATCCCAGTTATGTTCCGTACTGAGGAGAAACATTCCCATTTGAGCTTCAGAAATTCCTTATTTTTATCACTTTTTCCCCGCATGTTTGTCGAGAATTCCGTGCAAAATTCCCTGCGTATTCTTTCGGCAGCTGATAGGTCTTTACGTGGTTTCCTGTTCGGTTTTGGGCATTTGCTAGCGCCACCTGTGCCCACTTTACGTAGCCTTCCGGGCGCCCACGTCGTTCAGAGAATCATCAGAGTTTCCTCGTGAATTAAATTCTACTACATAATCCGCGCAGCAGCATTCTGGCTCTGCATTTCATGTTTTGTACCAAACAGCGTGCTCACTTTGCTAAACTTCCAATTAAAAACTGGCCGTATGAAAAAGTACAGGACCGTTTGTAAATCGAGGTAATTTTAGCTTAGCGCCGGGACTGCTGGCGCCATCTATCGTTGATAGCACGCGTACTAAGGCGTACCCGAAGTACTACACAGGAATGCATGCAAACAAGCTTCAGCCCTTTAGCCGCTGCTGCTTCACGCATTACTATAGTGTGTCATGGAGTATTCTTCCCTCTATCATTCCTCCTGTTTCATGAACTGGATGGGCAGCAGTCCGGGGTGCTTGTGGCCTGCGGGAACACAACTGCGGATATTTAAACATCAAACCGACAAAGTGGTAAAGGATCCTTTTAAAAGAAAACAGAGGAATAAATGATGTGAGGCCCAGTTTACAGACAATTTGTTTTTGTCTCCACAACTCCTAGAACTCCCTGAATTAGTTAAAGATTGCCCTTTTCGCTTTTGGCGAAAATTACAGCCGGAAATTCCCCAAAAAAGTAAAAATTCCCCGCACGGAACATGACTGGTCCCTCCTTCTTGTGTCCAGTCTCTTCTCGCTGTTTTTCGAAATGACCTGCTTAGGTGGCCTGAATGCTAACGCATTAGGGCTTCTAATGGCAATATACGCTTCCTGCTCTTCAGACTTGTATAGCGTACTTGCGTGGTCGGCAGCGCTTAGTCGACGCCGAAACTAGTGTTGCACCGGAGCTTTGAGCACTTTTATTCCCAGGACACGGCGTGAAAAAGACTCCAGCAGCTGCGACGAACACCGCGGACTGTCTGCTCATCTGCTGGCCTGCTATTCGTGCGCTCTCATTTTGCGTTTTGTGTTTGTCCTTTGGTTCGCAAACTGTGTTCCATGCACGCACCTTAAATGCTGAAGCCATCCGCAGCTCGCATTGTCGGGTATTTCGTCGCATGGGGCACATAATGTTTTTGCCTTGATAAGGACGAAAGTAAATTGTCAATATCTGCAACCGACTGGCCCGACAGCCGAGAGGAGTTAGTAAGTCTCCCCGCCCCTTCTCAACCTGATACCCGCGAAGAACAAAGTAACCCGCCTAAAACCGACTATAAGTTAAATAAAATTCTTAAATGCATACAATAAAATAAAATAGAATCTGTTAACGACAGCTCGACGTGATGGGTAAAACTAACCTGTCAAAAGCGAGAGACAAAAGCAAAAAAGTTACTGCTCTATAAACAGCGTAGCACAGTTAGGGCGTAGTGACAGCTCATTGAGCAAGATCGATGAGGCAGAACTGTGCGCTACAAGTCTGGGAAATGACGCAGTTAGATGGAAAGAAACAGGCGGCTCTGCCTACGGCCATCTGCTCATCGACGAGGTTTAGATCTCTGCTAGGCTAAAACGAAAATCGAAGCAGACATTATGTTGTCCAATCAAAAGCTGTCGCTATCTCAGCCTAACTGGCTCTGTTTAACCGGTTGTTTTTGTATGACCGTAAAAACGCCCCTAACTGAATATTCCGCACAGAAAAAAATTACGCTTAGCTAGATTTCGTTTTGGTTCACGTGGCTTCATTTCATACCGCTTAACTTGTGCTTAGAAAAAAATCAGATAGCGTAAAGCTTTTTAAGTCTGTCTCGGAGCACCGCACTAGGAGAACTGGTTCGAAAATATAAATTATTCACTGTATAAAAAAAATATATGTTGAGAATCAACACGCCAAACCGAACCCGTAAGAAGTCGCAATGGAAAAAGAGCGCCGACTTTCGTCATGCCCAAGGACTCGGGTTCGATCTATCCAATGATGGATGCTTTTCAGATGGGGGCGAAAAGCGAAAACGCCCGTGTTTCGATATATCAGAGCGCGTTAATGACACCGAGGTGATCGAAACTTATCGGGAGCCCTCCACTACGGCGGGACTCGTAGGCCTAACTGCAGGTTCGGCTTGTTAAACCTCCAAGATTATTTAAAAACATCTACTATCCCTTTCACTCTGCCAGTTGAGTTATGCCACTTCCTAGAGGAGACGCTGTGAAACCTCGTTCATGTTTTCCACATTTGAATGCAGTGGCTGCTGACCCGGGTGGCATCACTACTGACATGGCTAACGAGACACGGATTTATTCTTAGATATATTGAGTAACCTAATAATACACGCGTTCTTGTTGTGCGGCGACTCGAGAAAATATTTTCTGTACTTATAATAGCCACAGGGCTTCGTTCTTCTTAACACAAAGCATCTAGTGTTAACCTCCAATGACATGAGAATAATTACCACGTCTTGGATCCTGTTACGGTTCAGCGCGTCGATACCCTGCGCGCGCGTGGAACAAGTGTGGTGTAGTGTGGGGAAGCTTCGTGTGCTTGACGGTGATACCACCCTCGTCGAACAAGCTATATTTTTCTTTATTTGGGAGTGCACACCAACAGCACTAGGCCTTCCTTGGGTGGTGCACTGGAAGTACAGGGCGACGCGCACGACAAAGAAGTGTGGGTACTGGTTGCGAAGTGCAGTGAATTCCGAAGTATGGGCCTCGTGCGCTTGTATGGTGGCGCCACTGATGTGCTGTGTTCAGCGCCATCTTGCGGGCAACGGAGGCATAATTTCTGAAGTCCGTGAGCAAACGACGTCCGGAGGATAGTATTCCGCGCAGTACGATTATTAGAAGAGAAAGAAGAAATGACAGCTATTCTGCTGCCATACGATACGAACAGCCAAACGGTACTTTATTAAATAGAATATGGTTCGCAAAGGCGACAAGAAAGCGATGCATCACACAAAAAACAGTTTTAAAGAAGCGCGGGATTGTCTCCGCGCGGCGCGCGGTCACGCTGTCATTTCGCAACGCCTTCCACTGAACACCAGCAGTGCCGCCCAAATAAAAGATAAAAATAAAAAGACGGAAGCCCGCGATGTTACCAAGAGAACGAGAGGAGTGCAGGAGTGTGCGTCTGTGTGTGCATCGCCTACTGGAACCGATAATGTATGTGTGAGGGAGGGTGGGATCGCTCTACCAGTGGAAAATTTTTTGTGGGGCCGCCGGCCCCCGAACAGCATGAAATAACGGCATAACGTCCCAACGACGCCAGCAACGCCTTGGTTGCTGTGGCCGCTTTGGTGGATTTGATTTATTGATTTTGATTGATTTGATTTATCAGAACGGCTGGGTTAGAACTGCTGGCATAACCAAGCAGTTGGCGGACAGCTTATTGTGAGAAGACCGACTACGCGACTTCATGGTGCTTGCAGAAGCGAATTTCTCTCGTGTGTGTACACTCCACTGTGCCTTGTACACGTCAGGAAGTGATTTGATGCGTTGTGTGCGCGAAATCGCGGCGAAAGGTTTGTGTGTATATTGCGACACCAAGGATAAGCGGCTTCAAGAGCCCGAAGATTCAGGTTTGTAGAGGCAGGTATTTGAAAATGCCAACTGCTTGAGTAAACTCTACATCAAACTGCTGAAACTACGATGAGTTCGTTGGATGGGCTCATAAAAATATCACAATGCTTTTTGAAGTGCTTTCATAGGTTTATAAATGCGTACTTAATATGCGAATAGTTTTGGACGTAGATACGCGAGACGAGGCTTTCATGAAAGCCTCTGAACGTTGATTTACCTTGTTTATCGCTCGACATAGACACGGGCACAGATATGGTAGATCGCACAACAGGAGCTTTAATTGTGCACGAATGATTCCTCTCGCATTCGGAGTGCCTTTGATAAAATAAGACCATTTTGAATAATGGAGATTGTTTCAAAGCTGACAGGGTTGTACGTGATGTTTGTGTGACTACGCTGGCATGACTACATGCCAGCGTGAATAGTTGTGCTGGTGCAAGTTATCTGTCAGCAAAAATATTTTGCGCAACAAGCCCCACTAGAACTCATTTTTCAAACGCGAACTGCAAGTTGTACATGTTTGAGATATTTGAGAGTCCTTTCAATAAAAGTGTAGATGCGAGTCTTCGAATTGTGGCTGGTGTGTGTCCATCTGTTCACGGTTGTGTCGCAGTGTAACGTGAATATTTAGGTTTCTGTTTTCATTTTAAAGCTTCATATTTTGCTGGTATGACTACGTACAATTCAAGCATGCATATCCGTGGGTTGTTCCATGTATTTTCTGATGTGTGCACAGATGCGTGCACACCAAAGGCTTTTTGAGGGGCTACAAAAATATGCACTGGATACACGGCATTTTTTTTCAGCGGTCTTACGCCAAGTAGCGCGCACATACGCAAATGCATTTATGGATCTGTTCCTTTTATTTCTTTTCCGGTACTATGTGCTTCGTGAACGTCGGCGTCGCAGGCAGCTGATCCGTGTACTGTCGTCTGCTTTTATTGGAGAAGGGGCGCTTTTTAAATCCCGCACAACTCGTTAGCGTAATAGTTCTATTATTATAACAACTGTGAATTTAAAAAAAAAACGTGGTAATTGTTGTATACTTATTTTATGGTTGTTGTTTAAATGAAGCCCCGTAGCGAACTGCTGTATATGTTTATTTTGTTCTTCAGAAAAAATTCCGCCGCCACTCCCAGGTGGCGCCTCATGTTTATTTGAAACTGCAGTGCACGAGGCCCATAGTGCAGCAACACACACACACACACACACACACACACACACACACGCGCGCGCGCGCGCGCGCGCACGCACGCACGCACATACATAAACACAGGCATCAAAATTCCCGAATAAGATAGGAACATTGCTTTCGGGCATATTAGCATGAAGGAAGACAGGGTTTATGAAAAAGTACCGGCATCTGCAAACACTCATGTTTTAAACATTCAATTGGCCGTATCATACTGGAGAATATACATGACCCAAAATACATATAAACCACATTGATGTGCACGGACAACATATACGCGCGCATCAACACCCGCATACACACATACAAACAAAAACGGGAACTCGAGATCCCTTATGTACCATTTGAAGTGGACAAGAAGAGCTTCAGATACTTGCATTTTCAAGAGCAGGTTTTTAAACTTGGGTCGCCACTAACGAGCACCCCAACAGGCCTTTTTATCTCGCATGGTCTTGCCTCTTTCTCCCAGCTAAGCTACGCGTCAATCACTGACACAAAAATATGCACCATGCGCTCGCGTTTTTACTGCCGGAAATTAAGAGCGGAAGAATGTAACCGTGTTGCTGACGGAGAAACAGCCGGCCAGCATGCGTCGCGGAAGGCCGTCGCAGCTGGCCGTCTGACAGGGCTGATCCTACCGCTGCTTTCGTCTCTGAATGATACCTCGGCCGGAGTTTCGTGGCAAGAAAAGCATTGAAGTACTCTGCCAATACATACACTCGGAAGAACTGTCCTTCAACCTTTTTGTACCACCTCGACTCTCAGACGATAAACAAATTGGCTCCAATCAACGCTGTGAAGGTGGTTGGAAAGCAAAGCTTGAAACGGCACCCACAACAATTGCCCATGCGACATCACTTCAACTCACACACGTGGCTCTTACAAGAGTGAAAATAGAGATTCTGCGTGCCGTTATTTGGAATCCGCGGCGGTGGCGTCACGAGCTCAGCAGCGTCGGCAACGGCCGGGCTTGAGCGGTGGACGCCACCGCTGTAGCCCGGCCGTGCGTCCGCAGAAAGAAAACGGAGAGAGCGTCTTTCGAAGGGTGAGACAGCGGAACCTAGTGCTGGCTCGGGGCTACACCAGCGCGCGACACAAGCGCAAACACCGAAATAATTCGGCATGTGAGCTTAGTGATTTCCATTTATACTGACTTAAATTAGTTTGTTTAGTAAGATTGAGAATTGCGAGAAAGCTGAGGGAACATTTATAATAGCTATTGATCAGAACGAGTTGCTACATTCGCTTTTTGTAATACCTCTTAAAACACAACCGAACTGGTATTTACCAATTTAGAAATCGGAGTCCCATTCCTGGCAAGCAGTGCGCCAAAGGAAGCGTTTCTCTAGCGGCCAGATGTCTGTATGTGGATTTTACGTTTTGTTTTCCCGCCCTGCAAACCAATCCTTAACGTATGTTTGCCGTACGAACACTTAATTCCGTCGGGTGCGGGTTACGCTGGAGGTGCTGTCGAATACGCTAATCCTACGTCACCTATATAAGCATTGCCTACCGCGTCGCGCGCTTTCAGTGGGAAGGGTAGGGACGCTTAATTCAAGCCCTCGTCCGCTACTTGGCGCGCACCGGCGGACATCCCGCCTTACGTCACTGCTCGCGAGTCGCGAACGCTGCACCCACTTCTGCGACGTGTGCCTGTCAGCTTGCCTGTCGGGTTTCAAGAGCCGTTTCGCTCACATCTTAGCCGGGACGTGGCGCTATAGTTCTGGGGCGCACTGGGGATCTCGTTCAACGTGTCGCTCGTTTCATAAGTGCTGCATTTTTTCGAAAGATAACTGATGGAGGCGAAACTGAAATAGTGTAAGAACATATTAGTTATCGGATAGACAAAAAGCGAACAGAAAAATGATATTTTCGGATGGTACGGCTAATATTTTACTTATATTTGTCTCCCTGGAGGATTTAGGGAACAACAATTCTGGGCACAGTTTTTGTTCAGGCGCTGACTTCTACCATTACTTTCCAAAAATATCACGCGCTTGTAAATTTCAGAAGATTATAGAAAACAAAAGAATAAGCAAGTGACGGCCCAGCCACGCTGTCCGGGCGCTTCTACAGTACAGTCCTCAATTTTAAAAGTGCGTACCGATGCGGAGTGCAAACAGCGTGGACAAAACAGGGCGTAAACGCAGAGGGGACCGAGGGGGGATGCCCCACTCATAAAATTTCGGGGCCCGTGATTCACGGAGGTAAGTGCGCAAAGCCGCCATCAGCCTGCGGCAGCACAAGTGATTTTGCGTCCGCGGCAAAGATGATTTTATCAGCGACAGACCATGACAGAAAGGCATGGTGGAAAACCAAAAGCCGTAGGAGCGCCGCCTGGGGAACGCTAAGCTAACTGTCAACTATTTTGCATAGTTTCCGAGAAGCTGTGCTGGCCGACGGACATGAAAGAAAGCACGCAGGAAGGCTACGGAGCGAGAAAGGGTAGGAGAGAGAAAGAGGAGAGTGGCTGTTTGGCCATTTTTTGCTCACGCGTAGGAAATGATTATACAGGCGGCGTTGGTTAAACTGTCGCTAAAGCAGGCGACAAAGCCGTACCACCGACGCCGCCGCCGACGAGCAGGCCAAATTCACCACGCCATCTCTAGTTTGCTCCGTGAGTTAAACCCTCCGTCTTCCCTCCCCCCACCGCTGCCTCCGCCGCGTTGGGAGTTAGTTGTCCCGTACGCCACAAAAAAAAAACCGTTGGATGGTAGAATTAGAAAGTTTTGGTTTAAAAACGGTAGAGTAAGCACTGCCGAGTAAGTAGAAAGCACCAACCGAACAAAAGCATGTATATGACACACTTAAGACCAGACTAACCCACCTGCACAACACTTGCAACACGTGTCCAGTTGCGCACATTGCGCCAAAACTTCTATGGAACAAAAAATATTACACGGAAAGAAGCACTTACGTGATAACAGCAGGTATACCACTTCGTATAGCTCGGAGTACCCTTTTCATGAGCGGAGGATACTTATGAGCACTGGGAAGACTCCAAGGGCATACAACTTTACTTACGCGATAATACAACACCTACACCTATACAAAAAATGTAGCTCTCGGTAAACCTTCGAGTGTCTTGAGGGAGGCGACAGTAGTAACTTTCCTGAAGGAGGAGAAGGAGCTTTCTTTGCCCTCAAGTTGTGGTCCCATCACACTGACAAGCTGCCTCTGCAATCCCCCTCGAGAAGATGAATAACAGGAGACTTGAGCGCTTTGTGGAGTGCGACGATCTTCTCGAGAGCTGCCGGGCTGGCTTCAAGGTGGGGCGATCCACCAACGATCAGCTTGGTGATTAGAATTATATAAAGAGTTTTTGTTCACAAACAGTATTGCATGACTGTATTCTTGACATCGAAAACGCTTATGATACGACATGGCGCTATGACGTTCTTATGGACTTAAAATATTTTTCAATATCAGGTCGTATGATGAACACTCGTGATAGCAACATGCCTAGCGGAACATTTCAGGTGAGAGTGGGCTTGGCACTCTCTTGGGTTCAAATACAAAAAAATGGTGAGCCTCGGGGCGGAGTTCTCCACAGCACATTGTTCATTGCAAACATCAACTCACTGAAACGTACCCCCACTATCAATCCCTTATTCTATGTATCTTTGTATCTACGCGAAAATATCTTTCAGAACCTTTTATCTGTCTATCTTCGAACTCCAAGTACACATTGGAGTTAATAAACTTGCTGACTGGGCAGATCAAACTGATTTGAAACTAATCCTGCGAAACGTACCTGCGTTGTATTTTCAAAGATCCATGTGTTCTAAACAGTCCCGCACGTAAACTCAACGCTGACTATATTACCGTAAAAAAGGAACACAAGTTCTTATGTCAAGTGTTGGGCGAAAAACTCACATTCACCCCTCACATCAAACTGAAACACAAATTATTAAAAACAATAAACATACCCTGGCGGTCCTATCGCACCAATCGCGCGGTGCAGAAAAAAGACGGCTACTGCTGTGTTGTATATGGTTCAGCCACGAAAACAGCGCTAAAAATGCTTGGCCCTGTGCTGTGATTAGGGCGTCGCCTTTCGTGTGGTGCTTTCCGTACCAGCCCTGTCCAGAGTCTTTACACAGATGATTCCTAGGGCATTTTATACACCTTTAAAATTTCATCAATGGAAAACCATTCCTTAAAGCTTATCAAAGTTTGGGTTTGGGCTAGTTGGTACCGGTAATCCATGACTTCGTGTAGCGCAAAAAAAACGACAAGGACACAGGGGCACAAGCGCGAACTTCCAACTGAGATTTATTGAAAAAATGCATGAATTAAACACTGAAGCGGGACATTATCGTAAGGAAACCAAGATAGAAAAGAGCAGAACAGAAGCAAGGCATGGTAAAATTTGCCCACAGAATTATTCGCACAACCGAAGGTCGTTTTGCGCTACACGAAGTCATGGCATCCCTTAAAGCCTGTGTTTAACGATAGATTCCTATCTCAGCTCTTTTTAATCACCCATTCGTTTCAGCTTCTTTCCAATAAGTGTGAGAGAGCAATTGCGACTGAACTCATTGTCTCCTTTTTAGACACCTGTACTTACAAAGATATTTTACCTGCATTGCAGCTCCGCCCTGTGTCTTCTTACTTGTCATTTCTAAAAATTGAGAAAAAATGAGTGCCAAGGTGTGCAATTCTCCAGCACGTTGTGTTTTACAGGGGGAATATTGGTCTTCAGAACTTAACAGTGACGCGTAAAAAACTGCATCCACCATGTCGTCTGCTGCACACGGTACCATCTGTAGTACAAGTAGAACCATAAATGCAAATGGCAGCATTTTTGCTCAAGGGACGTTAGGAATTTGGTGTGTGCAAGCCATTATTTTGAACAACATATTGCTAAGCCCGTTATTTATACAGACTCTGGGTGTAACGCGTGCATTGTCATCCAAAAAGTCATCCCAAACCACGTCATTAGTATTGGTCTTAGTTCCATTATCTTCGCATATGCCTCGAATCTTGAATTGACTGTGTTAGGTGCCACACCCCGTGAGATCACAGAGAAAGAGACCACGTATCAAATGGCCGCGGCTCCTGAACTTAGAGATACAGTAGACATAAAAACAATGCCCTCTACACTGACCTGAAGCCACCCATCCCACAACACCTTCGTAAGACATGGCAAGCAGACTGGAGTAGCATACACAGACAGGAAACAAGTTGCACGTAATAAAACCACCCCTAGGACGATGCACTACTGACTCCAATGGCAGATTCATTGAAGTTGGCTTAGCTAGATTGCGGAGGCTTCTGTGCAGCAGGTCTGGAAAACCCCTATCTGTAACCCACATTCCAATTTAATGTAGGACACGTGCACAGTCACGTGCACATGTAGTTTAAGAATTGCAGAATTTTTTCTAGTCCAGAGCCCGCAAAATACGAAGCAAGATTTGTCATACAAAGAAGGATATGCACAGGGCCCTACTTCCAGTTACATACTGAATGCAGGCGCTCCCTTATTTAGGCTTGGTACGTGCATTGTTCTCTGATTCCGCTGCCTATATTCTTCATCATTTCGTCCTTCTGGTACGCAGGGTTTTCACTGTTGCTTACGGTTGCCTAAATAGCGCATAGTAGAGCGGTTTAGTTAGAGGTCTTATTTTACCGGCGTCAACAATAAACTTCACCGGTACTTACCAAGGGTAGCTTTCTGGCAGCCTATGACGTCAGTTAACAGGATACACTTTATTTTTATAGTTAAATCAGTAGTATTTTTGTACAGCGAGTGACCCATAACTTATCGCAATAACTTTGGTACAAAGCCATATTCCTCTTCTTTATAGGACTACCCCATTTCGATCATCTACCTTGAAGTTTTCTCACCCTCTTTTGTGACCATAGTATGTTTCTTCTGTGTTACCTCGTCTGATATTTATACTCTGTCGCCACCGTGTAATATTTCATGCCGTATTGCTTCCGCTAATTTTGTGTTAGGGTTTTTTCCGTCGCCTTAATCAATGTTATGGCTGGAACCTATGGCTAGCGTTAATAAATAAATAAATAAATAAATAAATAAATAAATAAATAAATAAATAAAATGAACACTACCACACTCCTGACTTCTCAGTTTATATGTACCCTCAGGTCCGAAGCATTATAGAGGGGAGTGGTGACTATATGCATGAATACAAACGATGAACAGTCATAAACACATACAATTCAAGGAGACTCGAGTAAGAAACAAAATTTAGGACATCGAGCATAATTTATACAGTGCTATTCCAAAAAAGATTACAACTGGGGTACTACACTAAAAAAACTAGTTATACAAAGCTAGACAGTTCAATTTCACCAGCGCGAACGGACCTGTATCTATTCACATTATCTATAGCGGCTGTGACAGCGGCAAGGCTGTTCCGGTCTGCTGAAGTGCGTGGAAGAAAAGCAGAAGCGTAGCAGCGACAGTGACATGACAGGATAGCAACTATGTGGCATGCTCAGGTCATTCAGACACGTAAATAGGGGAATCAAAAAATGTTTTTTTGAAAAAAGTTTGTGAAAAAGGCCGCGGCGAAAAATTTTTTTTAGAGTGCTAAGGTTTTAGGTTAAGTGTCGTATTTACAGAACTTATGCTGGCTGCTGTACTATATTTGCGAAGAATGAAACGGGTGGAATTATTCTGAACCATTTTTAATTTATCAACAAAGAAACGGAGTTCGGATTCCGCATATAAGCGGAATATTCGAATTTAGATCTCATAAGCGTTTCGTACAGAAGCAGTTTTATGGAGGATGGGGCTAGGGAGAAGTTATATCTTATGAAGCCCGAAATGCGATTAGTGTTAGCGGTTTTATGTGCATACCCCTCTTCAGGTTATTAGTGATATTTACTCCTTGCAAGTTCTAATAAAAGCCCTTTAACAGAAAACAAAGTAGATTACGTTGAAGTACCACTTATTCTCATTGCCTTGCATTTGAGAAGTTGAGCTACATTCGTCAGTTATCCCACCAGGTGGTTATATTATCTAGGCCTGCGTGCGAAGTTGTTTGCCTGTGAAATCGTCACCATTTTCAATTTATCGGCACACAACACGATCATCGGCAAACACGTTAATAATTAATTAAGCACAATTGGCAAGTCGTTAATCAATCCTCAAATTAATAACGCTCCTAAAATTGAACCCTGTGGGACTCCAGAACGTAATATTGCAGGGGGAGAGTTGAAATCATTAACCGAAACAAGTTAGTACCGGTTAACAACCAAACATTTTCCCCATTTGAGTAAATTATTGTTGAGGCTAACGTTACTATGTTGCAACATTACAAGCAGGGGACGTACAGATGATGTGTTCAAAAGTTTCACAGAGGATGCTAGTGAGCTATATCTGATGATAGTTGATAGGTTATACATCATTACCGGATTTAAATACTGGAACCACCTTTGGCATATTCCACTCAATAGGCAACAATCAATTCTAAACATAGTTTAAAAATCGAAGTGGGCTGTCATATGCTTCTTTTTTTAAATATTCACAATGATTCCGTCAATGCCGGCAGAAGAACAGGTTTATAACGAAATTATTTTGTGTGCAATGCCAGCTACGTCTATCAAAAGTGGCAGCATAGGTGAATATTCGTAGAGGGGCATTTCTGGAAATTGGTTTGCATAATTAAAAGTGGAGTGAGGAAAGTTGCTTGTAAAGGTCATGTCTAGAAGTTGAAGACAATCATCATCTGAAATTGTTGCCGTCACCATCTATTAGCAACATCTCGTTACTGTAACGAGGATTGCCCGAATTCCAAAACCATTTATGGTTTTCTAAAAACACAGAGGGCAACGTATTTCCGAAAAAGTTAGCTTTCACTGCCTTCACAGGAGAAATCCATGAGTGAGTTCCGAACCAGGTAGTTACACCTCCATTTAGCGTGGTCCATAATTTCTACACGTGCTTTTCAGAGTTGTCAAAAATCTAGAATACGACCAGCCTCAACCGGCCTCTTTTGGTTCGTCGCCGTGAAATTAAAAAAAAATCTGGATTGTTATCTTTTGTTCTTTATCTAAAAAAGCTAGACGCATTGTTTTGCCTGCTTCCTTGATTTCAGATTGGCTTTCCTTTGGCTTTGCGCTTTTTGCCTGCAGTGGTAGCTGTCTTCAATGGACATAGAGATCACTCCTGCCGGTACATCTAACTGAAGTTTGCCTTACTTGGGTTCCTGGACATGGCAGGTCACTGTTGATGAGGTTGCTACCAGCCACAAGGGATAGCGCAGTGTCGACCTGTCAGGGAGGTTACTCATGCAATAGCTTTACAAACATCCTGGTCAGACACTGTAGGAAGTTACTTTTTCAAGAGTTGCAAAAATCAGCTTTATAATCGTTAATTGAATACCATCACCTGGGAGTATCCCGGCTATCTAGACGGTAGCTTTCTAGTCACACGAATCTCATTATAATCGTCCTTCTCAGCCGTCTGCATAAGTTAAATAGTACATTTTGCCATTACTCTAACCAAGGCGAGCACTTCGACCGCTATTATTCTATGGGTGATTTGACGGGGAACTCATGCGCTTCCTGATATTCCGCTTCTTCGGCTCTCCATCGCCACTATAATATGCAAGCCCTTTTTTCGTTAACCCAGACACAGTTGCCACATCGGATGCCCGCGTATCTACCGCCGCTAAACTGACATCGCACCGATTTATTCTGCTATAATAGACTAATATCTGCTAGTGAGTGTTACGTGTAGTTTGGCAGTTTGGATAGCTACGTTCGTTCTTCCGTTCAACTGTGCTCCATTTCCCGGGCGTCCTTATTCGTTTAGTCCATGAAAGACTCGAGGTGAGATAGAGCAAAACAAATTAAACTCGCACTACTCAGTTACTACTATACCATCCATCTGCTATGGCAAGTCTATTTATGTTATTGATTCGGTTATAAATTTTTCTCTCCATTTTACAACAACTTATTTACAGTTAAACCTGGATTTAAAGAAAATGACAAAAGTTTGCAATTTTTTGTTACATCCAGGTTATTGTTACAAGCAGGTTTCGTGTTAAGGCTCCCGGAAGGAAACAGAAATCAAGCCAAGATGCTAAACGTCAGTGAAGGGGAACACACCCCTCATGGATTTATTTCACAGCGAAAAATTGCGTGAGTTGTGCCTGCTGCTTTCGCGTCAGCTAAGGCGCCCAAAAAACACGGTTCTCCGAAAAAGCCACGTTACTTACCCCTGTACAACAAACGTAACTTTTGACTTTTGACACTTTTCGGAACCCTAAGGCATTTCATGAAACTAAACGTGTGCTGAAGGGTGCCTTTTTGCAAACTTGATTCGTTTTTTCCCGCACTCAAAATTGTTGAGAGGCATTTAAAATTGTGCGCTTGCCTTCAAAAGACACGATTTTTAGTTTTCTGTCAGTAGAACGCCTCACCGACGAACCGATACCACACATGTCAGTGCAGACATGCGACTACACGCCAACACCTTACAAGACGACCTAGCACCTAAAAACTTAAGCCTCGAACCAGAACCGCACTCCAACATAAAAACGCGCGGTAGTTTGCAGTGCAGGGCGAAAAAATCGGGGTGTAATTTCTCTTGGTACGTGGCTTGTGTCACGCTACAGAAGCGAAACCAGAAGTGGATGCTGCGTTAGTCATGGGATGGCGCTAGCCGCTCCCTTCGTCATCACCATCATGACGAATTTCTAACGTCGGGAATTCCAGACGTTTTCCTTTCGGCTTGCTCTTTACAGTAGTGCTAATATTTGCTACACCAGTTCATTTCTCCGGCCAATTTTTGAGTAAAAGTGCAAAAAACGCTGACATATCGGCTTCCCGACTTCGTTACATCAAGGTCAACCACCGCAATCTTTCGTTACGTTCAGGTCGCAAACACACGGGATTTAATGGGGGTGGCAATGGGGAATTGAAAAACGTTGTTAAATCGAGTAATTGGTTACATACAACCAGGTTTGAATTTATTTATTTATTTATTTATTTATTTATTTATTTATTTATTTATTTATTTATTTATTTATTTATTTATTTATTTATTTATTTATTTATTTATTTATTTATTTATTTATTTATTTATTTATTTATTTATTTATTTATTTATTTATTTATTGGTTCGTTCGTTGACTGACCGATTCGATGAAATCTATTGTAATTTTTTAATTTTCTGGCCGGGGCTCTGGCCCCTGCACGCTTTTTCTGCAGCATGAATGCCCTATTCAGCTCTGCCGCTGAACATGAGCGCCGTCCGACGGCGGGAAAGACCCAGCATCATTCGCAATGGATGGGAAAAAATACTCGCGACGAGAGCCTTTACGTTATCGAGGCAAAGTTTGTTGCTTTCTTCAGGCACAAACACCTGCGAACTCCTCACTGATTTTTTATACGTCCACTCCACCTATTCGGCCCATTTGCTTTCAACAAGTCCTACCCATCTTCGGGCATTCACCGAACCGGCAAGTCGGCTTTTTTTCTTCCGCGCAGACAACTTGCCTATTCTTCGCTGATTTAAAAAATCAAGTTCAAAGCCAGCGACCACGAGAAAGCATTCACACAGGAGGCTCATTGTGTGTTTCGGAGCGAAATATTGGGACGTGCTAGGCACCCGCTTATATGAATAGCCTTCAAAACACTTCACATGCCATCAAACAACGAGCACTGCAAGGCAGTGACAAGGGCTGGAGAAATAAGGTCGTTAAAGCGAGCGCGTTCGGCGCTGGGAAATTCAATTTGACGAGAGGGAGTAAACGCATTTGTAAGAGGCGTGAGTGAGCGCTCTTTTTCAGAGCGACGGTACAACAGCTTGTCCCACTTGTCGCCACTCGTATTTCTTCGAGAGCGGACACTTACTCTACTCCTTCCCTCGCTAAACCCCGCCTTTTTGCGTGTGCCGTTCTTTACACATCCGTTCTTGTGCTGCAGCTGTCGTCGCCAATTCTGTTTTGCCCGCGTAAAGAGCGTCTTGTATGCCCAGTATGAAAGCGCAGAGCCTGTGCGCAGCGTTCTCCAATTTCCGAACTGGGACTGTCTCTTTTTCTTTTTCTCTTTTGCGCTTTTACTAAACGCGTCTCGTGCGCCATCTTTAATAATCTGTTTCTTGTTGTTCTGTTGCAGGTTTCCACGGGAATTCAATAGCACTAGCCGTGCGACATGCAAAAGAGAATGTACTCTTTGCAAATATTCTTCCTTCTAAATGCGGTATCGTATTTCGTTGGCACGCACACATTGTATTAGAGAACGCATGCGGGTATAGTCGCGTAACTCATTGGAGGATACGGCATACAATTGCTTCCTCTTCGCGCGTGCGCACCAGGAGTGTCTGCATACTGCATTCAACCTTCGAGCTCGCACATATTGTACGGAGTTCTGAGTACAATTGGTCGCGACTAAAGAAAAAGGAGAGCCATCCAACCTCATACAATTACCGCATAAGCAGTGGAACTGCGTCGTCCGCTTCTAAGAAATGTGGGTCGTGCGTGAACAAATTTATATTATATTAATGTATTATTTATGAATGCTAGCTCCCCAAATGTACGACGAACCACCGCTTCACAGTTCGCATTGAGAGGTGGCAGACGTTCGAGCACTGCCATATTGGAGAAGCCGTTACTTGTACAGTGACACGAATATTCGCCCAATTTTACCATCGCGCTGCAACTCGGTGAATAACGAGAAGATAATGAAATACTGGGGACACTTAACTTTGCTTACGAGCATTTAATCTGGAAGCATTCTCTTTTCTTCAGAGCAATTTTCTATGGAGTAATGTGAATGCATTAGTCCGAAGGAAAGAGGCCGCGAGATTGTGACGGTAGCTGTCGTCATAACTCGAAAATCACATTGAGTGGGCATGTGACCAGTCCGTATAATATTGTGAATTTTGTACTGAGAAGAGAAGAGACGGTTAGTTTATGGAACCAGCATGACGCACCACGGGGCAGCAGTAAAGTATTGGGATGGACAAAGGTGGCTTGAAGGTGGTGGGGTGCTGGTTAAGCCTTTTGTCTGACTACACGCGTACGTAGGTTTGTTTCTCACTACGGCTGTTATTTTTAAAGCAAAGCCTTATATGGCCTTGCGAAAGCTGTGCTGTGCACACAATAAACTTTTCCTTGAAAACACGTGAAAACAAACCATGTTGGAGAGGAGGGAGATGTTAGGCGAAGAGTGGCTGTGTTTATGTCGTCGGCGGCCGAGAGGGCGCTCAGCAAGCTGCTACGTCAAGCGCAGGTGAAGTGATAACGGCAGGCAGGGCCGGTAGGTGGTTAGGTCTGGTTTATCCGACCATTCCTCGTTTATCTGAATCATTTCCAGAACACTATTTGCAACTGGATAACGCTTTCCATCGTTATGTAGTCTGTTGAGCAGTCCAACGTCACATCGCTTCTTTCATGGTGCGAGTTACAGCCGTTTTCTGTAACTATAGACCTCCCGAAGATGCCCATTAATGACAGCCGGAAAGAATTCCCGGTAATTCGCAACTTTACTGTGAACAAACCGTGTGTACGGCGTCACACGCACACCATGCTTTCCCACGGCAGGAGAAGAGTAGAGGCGCGCGAGCACGCGCCTCCGCTCTACTTCTGCCGTGGCTTTTTCTTGCCTCGAACGGAAATCAGTGCGGCGTACGTGTGACATGTACGTACATCTCTGTGTGACGTCGACACGGAGGAACGGCTTTGCGGCGCATTGCAGCGGCCGCGACACGGATACGCGCGTCCGGAGGACTGAAGTATTCAGCCGATAGGTCGGCGGACAATTACATCTTCGCAAATCTAGCGCTGGATATCAGGTTGACTGATGATTCTCTGACATTTGTAAATTACAATCACACATCTAACTGCAACTTTTTTTTCCATTTATTGTTCTCAGGCACTGCCTAAGAGAGCACAGAGGCTAAAGGCAAGAAATGCCTGACGGGGCCTCGGTGCCTTTACACGATTCATTACATACATTCAGAACATAATGAACCGTTCAGCTTTGCGGTTCTTTACATCAAAAGTAACCTCATAAAAAATAATGCAATAATAGGTAAATACGATTCAGATACAGTAAAGATTGTACATGAACTGAGAAATCATGAACTCAGAACTCTGAACATGAACTCAGAACTCAGAGATCAATAAAGAAACATGTATTCAGAAGCAGCATTTTCATGATTAGAGAACACAGCCCACTCATCAAATTGGGACATATAACATAAGTGTAGAAAGTGGCAGATATTGTACTTACTGCATAGTAGTTAGTTGGAGCGTGTGATCAGATTATCCAGGAGAGGCCTGAATATATGAGAAATGTTCTGGATTTCATTTTAAAGCAAGGGAAGGATTGGTCAAAATTTACGTTCCCACCTAAGGTATTTAGCAGTTTATTGGTTTGATACGGTATAGTTTGTCGCCCGTAGTTTGTTCGTATTGAGGGTAGCTTTCTTTTTTGATGACGAATTGCGTATGTACTTACATTTCCAGAAAACCACACGCCTAAAAATTTTAACTGCGTAACCTGTGTAAGTGAAACACCTTCATATTTTACATCAATGTCCGTGTAGTCTTGTTTATTTATTGGTTTAAAAATAATATAGTTGGTTTTGGTTCTATTAAGGATCAAGTGATTTTGCTGCAGCCAATACGATAATTTCAGAAGATATTCGTTAGCTGTTTTTTTCCAAACATTCTTTTGTTTGTCCCGAGAAAAAAACGTTTGTGTCGTCAGTATACATTATTACATTACAACAACCTGTTATTGTCGCAACATCATTAATATAAACGAGAAATAACAGTGGTCCCAAAATCGAGCCCTGTGGAATGCCGTATTGTATTTCCGTTTTGGAGGAGCTTTGATTGCCTATCTGAACATACTGGCATCGGTTTGTGATGCAATTTCTGTAATCCCTCGTACGCTTATTGCCTGAAGTTTTCTTAATAAAATGTCATGTTGTAGAGTATCGAAGGCTTTTCGCAAATCCAGAAAAATTCCGAACGTGAGTGATTTATTTTCAATATTTTTGAATATTTTTTCCTTAATGTGCACGAGAGCTAGTTCAGTAGACTTATTTTTCTTGAAGCCGTATCGAGATTGGCTTATTATTTGATGTTTTTCGAAGAAGTGACTCAACTTATCATGATCACTCTTTCAAATATTTTTTGACAAACGGGGAAAACTGGAATAGGCCTATAATTAATAATGTCGGCTTCTCCGCCTCCTTTGTAAATGGGGGTGACTTTGGCTATCTTTAATTCATCAGGGAAGTCTCCTGCCTCCAGCATCCTGTTTATTATGTGTGTTAATACTGGGCTAATGAAATGGGAGGTATACTTTAATGGTAGGGATTTTATTCCGTCATCTCCAGCGGCTGCATCATTATCAAGGCTGTCAATTATACTATCAATTTCAACAAATGTAGCTGCTGAAAGAAAAATTGTGTCTTGGAGTTTATTGCATTCGATAGGGTAATCTGGGCTTTGAATTTGTCCATTGTATTTCCCAACGCTTATAAAGTGCCTATTTATTGTTTCAGCGAGTTCTTCCCCAGTGACATGCCGGGAATTTATATTTATTTCTTGCACAGAGCCCTGCTGTTGCTTCCTGTTCAATAAGATATTAGCGCTATCCCACAATTTTGTTTGGTCCCCTCGTACGTTAAAAAATTTGCCCTGGTAGTAATCGCTCTTAGCCTTTCGTAAATCAGAACTTACCTTATTCGGTACTTTTCTAAACTCAGAGAATAATTCAGAATTACGCTTCTGAAGGAAATTATGAAACATCCTATCTTTTTCTTTGATTCTTTTATGCAGTTCTGATGTTATCCATGGCTTTCTAATCTTTTTGTGTTGTGTTTTGCATTCTTTACGAGGGAAAGCACAGTTATAACATTCCTGAAACATCGTAAAAAATGATTTGTATGCGCGTTCTGGGCAGTCCTCTGCATATACATAACTCCAATTTACTTGTTCTATGAGGCAAAGAAAATGCCTTAATGATTCCTCGTTTATACTTCGTACCCAAAACTTTGCACATTTTTTTAGGAATTATTTTTGATTGTCAAGTACCCGAAGCAGAAAATTGGTAGGTGGCCGCTAATATCATTTAGCAGAACACCCGCTAAAACATTCTCAATATCTATGTTAGTTATGCAAATATATAGACATGTGGCAGAGTTAGTGGTGATTCTAGTTGATATGTTGATCACGTTATTCCAGGCATGTGCGTTGATAATATCTCTAAACTCCCTTGCAGAACGGCTTTCCGACATGACATCAACGTTTATATCTCCAAGAATCATGAACAGTACATTCATAGGATGAAGACAATAAATTGCGCTTTCAAGAAATGTAATTGTAAAACAGCCTACCCGTGTTCAAGGGTGCTGTTCTAATGTACTTGACTTGGTGTTTTTAAGCGATCATTTTCCTGCAGTTTAAGCACAGATCGTAATTCTTGAAGGCGTGTCGGACCACGAAATTATTCAAGGCTCTGTTTCTATATTTGGCATCCCAATACCGTTCAACTCCTTTACTACATATCTTGACTTTAACCATGCCGATGACACCAGCATACTTGATCATCTTTTCCATGAACTTGCTTCGTTTGAACTACTTGCGAATGATTCAGACACAAATATAGAAATCCTATGGGCAAGGTTCAAAGCGGTCGTAACACACTGCGTTCTTAACTATGTGCCATCTAAAACAAAGAAAAGAAGAAAACATAACCCCTGGATAACGCGTGAAATTATTGACTGATTGTGGGGTTTAACGCGCCGACGCAACGCAGGCGATGAGGCGCGCCGTAGTGGAGGGCTCCGGATTAATTTTGACCACCTGGGGATCTTTAATGTGCGCCGAAATCTCGTACACACGGGCGTTTTTGCTTTTCGCCTCCATCAGAAAAGCGGCCGCCGCGGCCGGGAATCGAACTTGCGACCTCATGCGCGTGAAATTATTCATTCCAAGCGTAAAGTATTTTACTTTACGCCTCAGAAAAACTTTGAAGGCAAAACCTACGCCACAAATTCGGAGCAAGTTGAGTCAAGCCCTTAGTAACATGAAATGCCAAATAAAATGACCAAAGCAAACTATTATACGAGAACGCTATCCAACTTTTTGAAAACGTCTCCCCAGAAGTTCTGGAACTACCTCAATCCCAAAAACCGTAATAGGCCCACGGCCCCGGAAGAAAGCAAAGGTAAACCAAACTCGCTAAATAACTATTTTCAATCTGTTTTCACGGTTGATGACGGAAATGTGCCTGATGTTGACATTTGCAACCACCAACATATTGAACCACTTGTTGTGACAGAGTCCGGAGTGCTTAATTTGTTGTGAAAATTAGATACTAACAAGGGTGCCGGTCCGGACAACTTGCCGAACGAATTTCTTAGGAGATATGCTGAATGGGTAGCTGAATACTTGTGTATACTTTTCAATAAGTCTCTATCAACCTGTTCCCTCCCCCAAGAATGGAAAATCGCAAAGGTAGCCCCTGTTCATAAATCTGGTAGCGAAGCTGACCCATCAAACTTCAGACCCATCTCACTAACCAGCACAACCTGCAAACTACTGGAACACATAATTCTTAAACATCTAACATTGTACCTTGGCCAGAATCACGTCTTATCGCCATTACAATACGGTTTTCCCAAAGGACTATCCAGAGTTACCCAACTGGTTGAACTAATTCACGACATCTCCCTCAGTGTAGACTGCAGAAAACAAACCGATTTAATTCTATTGCATTTCTCAAAGGCTTTTGATCGGGTGCCACATAAAAAACTTGTAAGAAAATTAGAAGCAACAATAGGCACAGGTCCACTTACTGACTGGATAGACAATTATCTGAGTAACCGAACGCAGTACGTGCAAGTCAATCGCGAAAGTTCTACCATAGCCAATGTTACGTCAGGTGTACCACAGGGCAGTGTTTTGGCGCCCATTTTATTCCTGATCTTCATTAATGATTTACCTGCTGGCATTGGTGTTAATGTGAGGCTTTTCGCCGATGACTGTATACTTTACCAAGAAATTAACGCCCCAGAAGATCATGTAAAATTGAACAATGCCTTGCAGTACATATCTAGCTGGTGTGCTATCTTGCAAATGACCCTGAATGTTAAAAAGTCTGCTCTCTTGAGGATAACCAGAAAAAAGCATGTATCTGAATTCGTTTACGGTATAAATAACTCTCCACTTCCGATAGTGACTGAACACAAATATCTAGGTTTAACTTTAACAATAGATTTTAGATGGGATATCCACATTAGCCATGTCACATCACCTGCATTAAAACGACTGTTTTTCCTTCGTAGAAGTCTCGGTTCTGCACCACATGAAACGAAACTTCTCGCCTACAAAGCATTCGTCAGACCCGCCTTAGAATATGCAAACGTCGCGTGGTTTCCCTTTACGAACAATCTCATAAATGCCCTAGAACGAATACAACGAAAAGCGATACTATTTCTTTATAACAAGTACAGAATAACAGACTCACCCACAGAACATTTTAAAAAAGCAGGTCTCTTAACAATAAAAAACCGCTCTAAACTGGCACGTCGGAAATTCCTGTATCAATTAATTCACGAACAGCTAAATATAGACAGTTCAAAGTACATGTCATACGCAGAAACAAGGCCAACACGACAAAAGCATTCACAGACACTGAATGAATATCAGTGCCGTACTGGCTGTCTGAAATATTCTTTTTTTCCACTAGCAATTAGTGAGTGGAATAATTTGCCAATCAGTATAACAAACAGTCAATCATTGGAAACTTTTTCATCCCTGCTTTAATGTTACTTATTGTCTTTGGAATGACAAACTGAGTTTTTTTTTGTACACTGTTTGAAGTGCTCACTATTCTTTTTCCAGTACTAGTTGGTACTGATGTCCTGTGGTATTGATGTAGTTATAATTGTAGTGATGTAGTCATAAAATGTATTGCAGTCGGTTTTGTTTCACTCGTATTGCAATATTTCAGTGAGTATATTTTGTATAAATCTTGCACTTCCACAATGTATGTGCCCTTCCTGCAATAATCCCTAATTGGGATTGGCAGTATGTGTAAATAAATAAATAAATAAATAAAAATAAAATAATAAATGCACACACATTGCCCGAGGGTGGCCTATACATGGCGCCAACAACAACATTATATGTTATAATAAATAGACTTTCCACGTTTTCATTCTTTTGGTTAGTTACATCATCAATAACCTGGAATTGTAGATCACTTTTGACGTATATCATTACACCGCCACCTCTTTTATCTAATCTGTTCAGGGTTACACTCCTGTAGCCTTTAAGGTGGGGCGTGAGGTCTGCATCTGTCAGCCAAGTCTCCGTAAACACGATTGCATCAAACGCAGTACTGAAAAAACTCAAGCACATTCCTAGATCATCCTTTTTATTTTCTATACTTCGCATGTTTAAATGAAGTGCCCGGAAAACTCCTCTTTTGTCATCAAAGTTATCGTTGAAAGCCTATGATCATAATAGCAACAACCTGTCTCTATAGTGGCCATTTCAGGGGAGAACGCTATCGGGATATTTATTAATGCTCAGTTTGTCATATTTTCAATGTCGCTCACGCGTGCGATCCTGAGAGCACGTGAGTCCTCATCCTTTCTAGCAAAGACCTTCCCCCCAGTGGTCCAGACGAACTTCCAGCCGACAGTTTTTTTTTTTTTTTTTTTCGGGCAACCGTTTCGCCGAGCAGTTTCTTATTCGATGGGGTAAGGTTCACAACCTCTTCTCCCTTCCTGTACGACACCTAACATAATGAATTTACTGGAGCGTTGCTCCATTCAATTCAATTTTCCCGCGCTGAGAGTGCTCGTAGCGTCAGCTGCTGTATTTCTGTTGTTCTTGAAGCAGCTGGTGCGGACTTATTTTCTTTTAGTGTTTGCTATCTCGCCCTTCGACATTTGTTGAACGCGTTGATTTATCTTTGATTTGGTTTCAGCAAAACCTAAGCACGTATTCCAAACTAGAATAAGGCTGGTACTCTCCGGTATGCCCTTGTATTTCAACTCGGATAAGGTGTCATTCGCACTGAATAAGTGGCCATCCATGAGCCGTTCCAGCTTTTTTTAGAATTTAGGAACAGTTTTGTTTATATATATATAGTTCACGTACGAACACTTTCTCAACTTTTTTTCGCCCGCACCGTTGTTTCGAGTGAAAGACAAACAGACAGAAACCCAGACCAAAATTTTCGTGTTGAGGTAGCCTAAGAAATAGTGCCGTCTTTAAAAAAAGACCCACACATCACGCGCGCAAAGCCAAAGTGGACCGATTTGGCTAGCCCCATAAAAACACCTTCGCCAAAACTTCCGTCAAATCGTCAAACTTGCCTCCGCAAAAAACGCCTCCCTGAATAAAATTCTGAATGTTACCAACACTAACTGGAACGAAGATAAAAGATAAGCTCGCTGAGATCCTTCTCACACAAGCCGGCCAGTATCTCACATTACGCGACAAAAACTCCCAAACGCCAAGAGAACACGGCGGACCTTCCACAAAAGAGAAAAAACCATCCAGTAACAGCGCGTGGAAAAACATCCTGCGTGCAAACACGCACACGGACAGCGACGCGACCAGAAACACACACACATGCACGAAAGGGGAATACAAGGACTGTTCTCTCCACATAGCTCGGCCGCTCTCCTTTCTAGATCAACAACCACGGCAGCGCCGGAGGCAACGCCGGCGGGAGTTCGAGGGGTGTCACAATGTGGCGGGGAGAATGGACAGCGCGCCTGTGGCAAATGGAAGAAAGAGCGACACGAGAGTTACGAGCAGACGACCGCAACGAACAGGGAACAAAAACTGCAAAACAAATTTTGGCGAGACACGAAGGGAAGCGTAGATAGAACGGAATCCTAGGGATGCCAATTACGTAATGAGGGGAGAATGCAGATGCAGGGGAACATAAAGAAAACAACATCGGTAGTCGTCATACTGTTGCTACACAGCGGGTGGTCGCATTTCCAGGGCGGGCCCGAATGTGGATGGCGAATAAGAGAGACGGGAGAGGGCATAGCGGGGAAAAGGGGTGAGCTCGGCTTTCCCGCGAAGCAGCAGATGCGCAATCGCGCCGTTGTCGCAGATTATGTCGACGAAGGCCGGCAAAAGGTCAAGCGCGTGTCGTGGAAGGACGATCCGCTTTGTTGCTGCTGCGGCTGCGACGTTCGTTTGGGGGAGTGGCGGGTCGCCTAAAGGGCTTGCTGCTGCGGCTGCCGCTCGGGTATCAGCGCATGTTTGCGGACCGCCTCGGTGGCCCCTGTCACTGCGATTATTCTCGTACGCTTTGCTGTCATTTTGGCGGCTTTATGTGGGAGAGGAAAAGCCGCGCAATGATGTCGCAGCAGGCACAACAGCGTTTAATTTGCGGACACGTATGTACCAGTTAGGGCTTAGTGAGGTTCGGAGACAGGTGAAGCCTTTGCACTGCCGAAAAATGGACACGTCCTATGTTACCATGATTAAGTGAACACAAGAGAACTGGGAGAGGGATTGATAATCAATAAAAGCATAGCTGGCCGCATAGACGAATACTACAGCATTTACGAAAGGGTAGCTGGTATTGCAGTCAGGCTTAATAAGAGATACAAGTTCAAGGTGGTACAGGCCTACGCGCCTACATCCAGCCACGACAATCCGCTATTTCAACGCTTCTATGAAGATATGGAATCGTCAATGACTAAAGTAAAAACACAGTACACCGTAGTTATGGGAATCGAGGTCACCGAACGGAATAATCTACGCATCATGAATACCTTCTTCCGCAAATGGTGGAGCCGGAAGTGGACATGGGGAGCCCGAATGGGGAGCATAAAAATTAAATAGACTTCTAACTATGTGACAACCCTGGCGTCATGCAGGGTGCGGAAGTGCTCGGAAGGGTAAGGTGTAGTGACCACCGTGTGGTAAGATCTCGAATTAGGCTAGATTTGAGGAGGAACAGTAAAAATCTAGTACGACTGAAGTCGATCACTGAGCTAACAGTAGGCGGAAAGTTGAATTCGGGATCACGCTGCAGAACCGATATTCAGCTCTGACCGAGGAAGCAGAGTTTCCGACACAGGAAGCCAGCGACAATCTTACATGCATTATCACGGAAGTGCAGTAGAAGTCGGAGATACGATAGCTAAACAGGATACTGGTGAACGTTCCCCGGAGAAGAAAGATTTAATTAGAAAATGGCAAAACATGACAATCTTTACTCCAGCTGACAGAGTAGAACTAGCGGAGCTTTCGAAGTTAATAAGCTTAAGACAGCTGACAGGCGGAAGTATAATATGAAGAGGATCGAGCATACTGTACAGAACGGACGCAGCCTGAAAGCAGTGAAGAGGCGTCTTGGCGTGGAAAAAAATTAGATGTATGCACTTAAAGAAAAGCAAAGCAGTGTCATCACAATTAGGGATCAAACTTATATTATCTGAGGAGTTCTATTGAGGTCTGTTCAGTAGCCACGACATCCAGGATAATTCCGAAAGAGAAAGTAGTTCAGAGGAGATGGACATATCACCAGTAATGACGCAAAAAGTAAAGAAGGCATTGAAAGAAATGCAAGGGGGCAAACCTGGTGAGGAGCAGGCCTCTGGAAAGATGGGGGGAACATTGTACTTGAAAAACTGGCAAACCTGTATACGCAATGCCTAATGACCGCGAGTGTACCATAATCTTGGAAGAACGCGAACATCATCCTAATCCATAAGAAACGGGACATGAATGACTTAAAAAATTACAGGCTGCTTACTGTCAGTCGTCTACAAGGTGGTACTTACCAAGGTAATTGCTAACAATCGCCTTAGATTTCCGCCAACGCAATGAAAAAGCAGGGTTTCGTAAAGGCTATTCAACAATGGACCATAGTCATACGATCAATCAGGTGATAGAGAAGGGCGCTGAGTAAACTGATCCCCTATATATAGCCTTCATAGATTATGAGAAAGCATTTGACTCGGTCGAAACCTCAACAGTTATTCAGCTATTGCGGAATCTGGGTGTAGACAAGCATTATGTTAGAATACTAGACTATATCTACAAGGTGTCCACAGCTACCATCGTCCTCCATAAGGAGAGCAGTAAAATACCCATAATGAAGGGCGTCAGACAAGGAGGCACAATTTCTCCAATGTTATCCACAGCATGTTTACAAGAGGTATTCAGAACATTGGATAGGTAACAGGTGGGCGTAATGGTTAATGTAGAATACCTCAGTAACCTCAGATTTGCTGATGACGTTGCCTTGCTAATTAAATCGGGGGTCCGAATGCAGAGCATGCTTACCGCATTGGACAAGCAGAGTAGAACCGTGGGCCTTAAAATCAATGTGCGGAAAACTAAAGTAACGATAAATAACCTCGGGAGAGCACCGCGGTTTGAAATAGGTGATGAAGCAGTGAAAGTGGTAAGCGAATATATCTACTTAGGCCAAGTTGTGACCCCGGATCCCAACCATGAAGCAGAGATAATTAGAAGGATAAGATTGGGGTGAAGTGGATTCGGCATGCATTCTCAGATAATGAGGATAATGCCTCAGATATGCCATTTGTCCCTCAGATAATAAGGGGCAAATGGCAGCCTACCATTGTCCCTGAAGAAGAAAGTGTATGACAGCTGAATCTTACCGGTACTCCCCTACGGGGCAGAAGCTTGGAGGCTCACTAAAAGGGTTCAACCTAAATTGAGGACGACTCAGCGAGCAATGGAACGGAAGATGATGGGTGCAACGTTAAGGGACACGAAGACAGCGGAGTGGATCAGGGAACAAACGCGTGCTAAGGACATATTAGTACAAATTAAGAAGGAGAAATGGACGTGGGCCGGGCATGTAATGCGAAGTAAAGAAAACCGTTGATATTTAAGGTAACAGATTGAATCCCTAGAGAAGGCGAGCGTGGCACGTGGTGGCAGAAAGTGAGATGGGCAGATGGGATCAAGAAGTATGCGGAGATTAATTGGTCGCAGTTAGAACATGACCGGACCGGGATATTTGGAGATCTATGGGAGAGGCATTTGCCCTGCAGTGGGCGTAGTTAGGCTGATGATGATATTGAATGTTCCAGTTAGAACGCATTGTGTGTGCATGTGCATGTGTATGAGTGTGTGGGGGGAGGAGAAAGAGGGAGGGAGAGTAGTGCTTGCAATTATTCATTAAACGGGCTATTCGGTTAAACGCGTTCAGAGCGACTCCAGCCTTGAAAGCCGGTTATTTTCAATTACAGATAATCAGCACAACCGGTTTCAATATCTGGTCGAATATTCGGATGACTGGGAGTGAAACATATTTTGTAATGAAGCAGCCACGGAAAAAGATCGGCATAACAAAAGCGACACCGAAGCGGTGAAGCCATAAAATCGACGCTTAAAAACCTGCTCGGGTTCGCAGAGATATGTTTTGTACATTGTTATGACTCACTGGCGCCATGTTTGCGCGGGTCAGTCGCCCGCCGGTCGACCACCCCACCGCTTGTCGACGGAAACGAAAGGAGGCCGACACGACGCGGCGGCAGCCACTGATTGACAGCGGCTTTTGAGCGGTGTTGAGTGTTGTTGCCCCAAAGGGATTAAGGAGCCGCCGCTCTTCCCCCGGCCTAAGCAACTGAACGCGTGTGCACGTGAAAGCCCAGACGGCGACGACCGGACAATGGGACCCCAGTGGCGGCGGGAGCACCGCGAAGAAGGCAGTGGCAATGGTCAAGCCATTATCTCTTCCGGGAGTGATTCCACGAACCTTGTTAATCTGTGCTGTTAGGCTCCCTGGGAAGTAAGTGCGAGAACCCCACCGTGGGAACGCAGCGCGCGGCGGACACCAAAAGGATACGCGGCGCCCGCGTGTCTTCCGTTCTTCCCCTCTACTACAGGCTCCTGACGAGTGGCAAGGGTGTGTGTGTGGGTGCCGTGCATCTGCCTACATACCTGAAAGGCGTGTCCCTACCCGAGGGCGGTGCTTCACAGCGAGGAACTTAACATCACCATTGGTCCGCATTGTTTTGTATGGGGATCCCCAACCTAGGGAACTAGGGATCGGGGGTCAACAAATAGGGCGTGCTGTGGCCTGCCAAGATCTGTCTTCTGTCTTCATCTCGACAACTCACTGTAAAAATGTAAATAAACCCTTTGAGTTTGCTCTAAGCTCTCCCCTAGTCCTGGTTCGACGAAGCGACGGCGACCGGCCCCGCTACCAGCAGACTGCGGTCGCTACAACTCGCAACATAAAACAAAATATCCTGATATACGAATCAAACAAAATCGTCTAACAAGGTACGCTAACCGATCACTCCAGCCATCCGGTGTTCCAATTCGAATAATCGGTGAATCAAATAACCGGTTTTGCCGCAAAACTGGTTTTGTTTCGCCCCACTAGGAGGGAGGGATAGAGCAAAAGAGGAAGGGGTGAAGCTTAATGTGACATAAATTTAGTTTCCATAAGGATTCCACACAATACAGCTTATAAGAATTTCAGTTGCACGTATACCTTAAAGGGAAATGCCCTGTCAAGAAACGCTTTTCTGAGTGGCGTGTATGGTTCCTCAAATGTCACCGATCGTGTCCACTTCTTTTGCAAGGCGGCCAAGGCCGGAAAGAAGCGGTAAGGATCACAAGAAAACAAATAAGAAAAACGGCTCAGACACTTCGGAAATGCCATTTGTGGAGAGAGGCCCCCGAAAGGTTCAAGTTATTTCTCCTCCAGACGGGAGAATTGACGAAGAGTTCTCTGGTACACGTTCTTGCGACTAAATCAACGACAAATAGCGTGTCATGAATCCGCAACGATCGTAATGAAAACGAAAAATGCAGCTGCATAGAAGAAATAACGACAGAAATCCAGAACGAACTGGTTGTACGCTGCTTCTCTCGTCTGATCTACAAAATACACAAAAATGCGCACAAATGCACAATCCACATTAACAGGCCAAGACATTGCCCGAGGGTTGCGATAGGCCAGCGTGGACTCAATGGCAAAACAAGGATCTAATTTCCGCAGGGGTCATCAACAGCTACCGCACGAGCAAGGTGAAGGTAGCAAAAAAAGCTAAGCAGAACACCTTAGCGATGGCGAAACCAACGGAAATAGAAATAAATATCCAGGCAGCAATCCGGAGCCACGGTTAACAAAGAGGTGGCGCAACCCGGGCCAACGTATTCACCGTCTATCGCGGCCCGGTCGGCTGCTCTTTTTCCCTGTTGGCAGTTAGGGGGCATTACACCGCGGAGGACAAGCTTGCACTGCGGGCATGGCACGACTCATTAATCCTCGAAAAGAACAGACTTGGAGACGAAGCGAAGAAAGAATACGGATGAATGTTGGAAGGGAAGTAAAAACTATGCATTGGCACAGTGCAGCGACGGACTTCCCTATGACGGCCTTATCGTTCCGCTGTTACGGTCGGCATAATAATGAACGCGTTTGAGTCTATTCACGGGGCTATTTTGTATTGGCTGTGCTATTGCCTGAAGAAAAGAACGTTAAAACGTAAAGAATAACAAACGAGGGTCTGTGCGAAGTGCCGACAGTTCCCCCCTCCCCGATTCTCTTTGTTACGACACACATGCCGACACCAGTCTTTTGGGCTTCTCTTTCGTTCCGCCTGCAAGCATTTCTGTAAGCCGTGAGGTGTGAACTCCTCACGATGTAGGTACATTCATCCACCGTGTCTCTGCATTTATTGACAGTTTATTTTTGGTAGAAACGATCACAGAGTGCCGGAGAATCCACCAATGATCTGCTTCAAATTCGCGTTGAGAATGGCCCTGTGCGTTTGCACTATCACACACAAGAGCGCAAAGGAAAAGGCAAAAAAAACTTGTACGTCAGCTTGAAGGGACCCAAACTTCTTCAGTAAGACACCCCGCGCAGGCAGTGTACCATGAAAAGGCAGTTTCTTGGACAAGGACCAATGGGGCGTTCAGAACAAAAACTGCACGATGGCTCCAATGAAGAAGGACCCTCCTGATCACATTTCTCTGGGACTTACTTATTCATGACCCACGAGCTTAAAAAGCATCGTGTACCGATAATAAAGGTTTTACAAATTCATAGAAACGTTCCTAATAACCTAGTTTGCTTCATTTAGAAAGATATCACTTCTTTGCTGATATAAAGAATAAAACAGAAACGCATTTCGGTTTATCCACTTTTCACTAGATGGCGCTAGCGGTCTAGCAAGCAAGAGTTTTTTTTTTTTCACTACACAAGTGACATATCTATAAAATAAGCGACTAGGCCGTTGTGAACACTGACATGTATTTGCAAAGCTTTTTGTGGTGCACGGTGGTTTTTTTTTTAATTCCGTGGGTCCAGAAGAAGTAAATAAAACAGGAATGTTAACAGGTGCTTCCCCTTTATTATAAGCAACTACGATGTGCGCAAAGAAACATTGTAAAATTACCGACCCGTTTCTGCAACCATTGAGTCATGAGCAGAGAAAAAAGAAAGCTAAAGGCCATCTTTCTAGCGTCAAACAACGCGAAAATAACATATTGCGAAGAGTCCAAGTTTTAAAAATGAAAGACAAGCACACTTTTGCGCAACACTAAAGCAACGCAGTGGCGTCGGAAATCTGCGTCAACAGCGGCAATATCGGAATGAATAAATGGTTCCAGGAAATGATGTTTTAGTCGTGGCACATTTAGTTCTGTGCATTGTCTTGAGTCGGAATTGTGTCGTTGAGTATCCCTGAAGAACAAATATCAAATTCGTCTGTAAGAACCAATCAACCAAGTGGTTTACCTTCGGATGCCTGGTATCAGGAGTGGTTTCGGAATACATAGCGAAAAAAGGACGTTATTTTTTAAGCCACCTTTGTACAAAGTTAACAAAGGCTTGTTTGGGGACTTGTTGGTATATTCTTTAATTCAATATTAACGTGCATATTTGGACGTTAAACGGGGACAGTGAAAAGACAAAACCAAACGATGGTGCGCAAACTACAACTGGTTTATTGAAAGCTGTATGATTATTTTTAAGCATGCGATGGTGAGTGTACATTCCTAGATGAAACACAATATTTTCGTGCGCGTGCGCTCATATGCCATTGGACTTTTATTTCTTCATCGTTTTTATCTCCTTTTCTGTGAGGGCTATATTGCGGGCACGATGATACATTTGTCAGGTTCTACAGACAGCATACTGAAGGCCTCAAGCACTTCCCGTCCCTCGTCCAAATATGCAGCGCACGTAATATTGAATTCAATCTTTATACATGTCCGGCTGCCTCAAATATTGGAATGTCGCTGCAGGAGTGCGCGGCTACAAATCGAAGTAGTCAAAATATCTTAGAATAAACGTATACATAAGGATGCACTTACAACACAATACTAGCATCGTATCGTAACATTAGCAACGTACATTATTGGTAAAATAAAAATGAATACCTCGCTCCTACCCCCCCCCCCCCCGACGTAGCCTTGACGTCATCAATTATTTGCGTGCTGCCGGTAAAACATCACCGTGCGTTACTCGTACCATTGCAGGGCACGTAGGAGATTGGGCATCTCCGCTGAAAGTTGGTATTATTGTGCGCACAGACTCCACTTTTTTCCTGTTATCTTCTCCTTCAATTTTTGAAATCAGTCGGTATTTCATGCTGTTACGCACGCAGACTTTTTGCTTTTGTGCTGGTACTGTGGAACGAATAGCACTGCAAATAAAGAGGTTCATTTTTTTGTTCGTCCTTCCACAACTGGCCCCTTCGATCTAGAGTTTCTTGACATGCCATATACAGGAATCCGCCTGTTGCGGATCGACCACCTCGTTGCGGTCTAGCTACCAGGAAACTAAACCGTGGTAGCTAGACCGCAACGATGGTGCCGAAACCCCAAGGGAAAACGAGCGGCTCCCAACGACGTGGACAACCTGCGACGGCGACGAGGTTCACCGAAAAACGGCCGCCACATCACTTCGTCCTCATCGGAATCCACCGTCCTCACGAGCTGCCAGCGGGACGAAGAAGTCCACCTCCAGGCTTTCAGGTCCTGGATCATCGGTCCCGGCGACGCCCGCTACATACGAGGCATTTTGGACGGTGGCAGCCAGCACACGTTCATCAAGGAAGACCTCGCTTCGAAGTTAAAATTCAGTCATGGGAGAGAGAAGCCTCGCCGTCAGTACATTTGCATCAGCCGTTCCTTATGAACTACGAAAGTGCAAAATAGTTGAGGTCCGGCTTCGTAGCCAGTTCGACGATGCACATCAAGTGATCGAGGCATTCACCATACCTCTGCCGAAACATTGCGAATACGGACATCAACGGCGCTTTCGCTGCACGGCTGAAAAAGCTAGACCATCGGCTGTCAGACAAAAGAACGGTTCCAGAGGCATGTGAGGAGCCAGGAATCAGGCTTCTCGTGGGATCTGACCAAATGTGGAGAATAGGACGGGGACACGATTCGGTGCAACGAGGTTAACGGTTTAGTGGCCCTAAACACAACGCTTGGATGGACGCTGCAATGTCCAGGCCAGAAACTTACCACGACATCTTGCCCCCAGCAAGCAATGTGCGGCGTTCTTCAATCAATCAATCAATCAATCAATCAATCAATCAATCAATCAATCAATCAATCAATCAATCAATCAATCAATTTTTATTTGACAACTGCAAATTCATACAGGTGCCAGGGGGCAGACAAAAAGCCTGCGATACTGGCCTGCGATACGCAGGCGCAAGAACTTCAGAGAGTGGACAGGAACGCTGACATTCACAACGTCTGCCTAACGAAAGACAACATCGACACGACCCACAACAAAACCCTGGGTGGACATTTGGAACCACGGTCTACGCGGCCCGGTCATGACTGTTGTGGCAACAGAGCAAGAAACATGCCAAGTGAACCGTCACATAACCTTCGACGGTCGTCAGACGACTTCGCATCCATCGAGCGGGAAGATCACATACCTCAACGGTCCTAGTCAAGAAAACCAGCTGTCAAGCTGCATGAACCATTGAAAGATGAGGATCGAGGTTGCACGACCAAAAAAAAGGAAGAAACCTGAAGGAGGGCCAAAAAGACAATCTTCTCTGGACGACCCTCTTTGTTGTGTTTGACTATAACTACGCTGCTATGTTTAGGCCAGAAACCGTTTCTTAAAGTTGACGTTATTCGCATCCTCTGTGGTCGGGAGTATGTTGGGAGTTGTAGAAGAAAACGACGTAGCTGCTGTCACAAGCCGCCACTACTATCATTGTCATTGTAACTGAGTCACCGCCATTAAAGAGACGTTCGATCAGCGATCCCACGGCTCTGTTTCCGCAATACCGCCTATTGACCGCTGTGATACCCAGGAAAGAACTGATACACTGATTCTTTTATCTAGCTGTCTAATCTGACATCACAAGACCCTTCCAATATTTTGCTTAGGTGTATTTATGCTAGTACAAAGCTACCTGCAAACGCATTGGTGTCTGCCTATAAGAATTCGTCCCATCTAGACTTGTTCCTTTTAAATTCGTTTTCAACTCTAAACTTATGGCGGAAGGTTCTTACAGACACGTATGTTTTCAAATGTTGAAGTTTATGATATTTATTTCGGCATTGGTAGCATTTCACTGCTCCATGAACAAGACAGAGATCACGCCTCATACTCAGCCTAAATGAACTCAGCCAATCACGACAGGGAGACCGGTAAGGCAATTTATCGAACCTCATTTATTGGCTGAAAGCAGCTTGAACATTGCTAACAAATAGAGCACAAGAAAAAAGCGCGGGCCAATCCACCCTGTGGAGATGGTTGGGAAGCGAAGGTTTGTACACCATTCACCGCGGGTGACTACGAGCCGCTTGCGTTAATCACACGTTACACTGTAGCTGTAATACGTTCTTTATTTCCCTTGAGCACGACGTTCAGAACGGCCATATGATCGGCGTGATACACACTCAGACTTAGCGTTTTCACCGCAGTTATATTTTCTAGCAGCTGCACAGCTGCGTAAAATCGGGGCGTCGACTGCGACAACACAACTGAAACTTCTTCTGGTTTGTTTCGTACGAATAGATCGTTGCGCTGTCTACTCCATATCCGAAATGCAAGTAATCCGAAGATTGGCGACACAGACGGAGGAGAAGCGAGATGCCATGCGTTGGTGTGAGCTTCCTTTAATTTTTACAAACTCACAGCGCATGCGCAAAGCCCGCACAGTGCCGCTACACGTGCCGTGGGCGGAGCGTACAGCAGCGCGAGAGGTCGCGTAACGCTATCACGTGGCATTGAGCGACAACGCGGGGGGTAAACCCGCAGCTGTGCTCAGTGAGTACACTGTCTGTCTCCCCCGTTCCCGCGTGCACTCGTAACTCAATTGGTAAGAGAACGGGATTTCGCTCCATTTCTCTATTCGGTTCTGGTTCGACTCCTGGCGGTGTCGGTAATTTGACTTCTTTGTTCGCGTGTTCGCGGAAGTTTTCTGTTGACGCAAACGGTGGCGACCGAACCGTTGGCTGGTTGAGATACAGAGCTTCGCTTCAAACCAACAGCACATGCACCTGTCCTGCAGTAAATCGAAGCTCTCTATGTCTCGCTGATGCCGCATGAACCGTCAGAAGTGCACTGCAGGAAACGCAACTTTCTCTGTTGATGATGATGACAGTGGATGAAGTAAAAAAACGTTTGCCGTGGTCGGAATTGAACCTGGGTACCTCGCGTTATGAAGCCAACGTCTATCCGAATGCGCCAATCTGCTATGGTCTGAGCAATTTGTGTTTAGAAAGTGGTTCATAGACGTGCAAAATTTAGACAAAAAGCATGCACCTCTCCATCTAACGGCGACGACGACGTACAAAGCGAAGCTTTCTTCGCGCGCAATCAAATGGCGAAGGATCAAAGTCAAAGACACTTCGTTCCAAAGGCCAAACTGCATGCGAGTCACTGTGCAGCCTCAACGAGTCAAATTTCAGACCGTCAATGAGCAAAATACTAAACTCAGGTGACAATCAACGTTTCCCTCAGTGGAAAGCTTCGCGTTCAACCATCGTCGTCGTTAAACGAAGAGGTGCATGATTTTTTGTCTTGTCCTTCGTTTTTGTCAAAGTTCCAGCTGCTTTCTGCCAGAAAATGTTCAAATTCGCACAGAGTAAACCCATTCTACTGAATACAATGTAAGTTGGACAGAAGGTTACAGCGCAGGACAAGAAAGCGCGAAGAAACACTAGCGCTAACTTTCACCGACCTTAATTGGGAAAACGGATCAATGTGTTTACCCGCTTGAAGTTGTTCAAAGTCAGCACTCGTTCTGTTTCGTTCTTCCTTTTTGTCATTGTTGCTCTGCTCTATAAACTTCTGTCATGTACAACCAACAAGCCCAACTGGTTATCCGTGTATGTGTTGATGAATCTGTTATTGCCGCTTTGCAGGGTTTTGACTAAAGCAAAGATATACTATGCATTCCCAGATTTCTAGGGATCTTTAATTGATGTACCTCCAACATCCGGCAAAAGACAAAAACAATATGATAACAATGTCACTGCACAAGGGCCTCGTTAAGGGCTCCTAAAACACCACTTCCGGTAGTTCACCTAATCATTGCTGCTCACCCCCGAGTACCCTTGGTTTGGTCTTGGAAAAAAACAGAAACCTTTATCGATTTCTCTGTCTTCTCTCACAACAAAACAGATCAAAATCCTGGCCTTGCGTGTTTTAAAGTCAGTAACTGCAAACCCTCGTAAGCTTCCTTTCTTGCATGTGCCACCTATACCCACCATGTGTATTTCAAGTTTTCGCTCGGCAAATACAAAACCTCAAATCCCGGTCGTTCCTGTCAAAACCCGTCGCCACTTTTTATGCTTCGCGTCATCATCGATCCACATTTTAAAGACACCAACTCTGCTCCCTAACGAGGCTCTTCCGCTGTATCGATATTCAAGCTCGAAATCGATATCGCACCCGAAAGAAAACATTTCGCCTTTCTTTTCTTCCGGGGAAGGTAAAACCTATACAGTTTAAACGCACGCCTCGTGAACTCCAGCTATTTCCGGTGCAGTCGCAAAGTTCGGGAACAAATTCCACCGGGAAGCTCGGAGTTGAGAAAGAGAAAGGTACCCCAAAGGCACGGATCGAGATAGCTTTCAGAATACTCACGGATCCCCCGTTGTACTGGCTAATGATGAAGCAGAGCTTCTATCATGTAGAACTGCAACAAAGATTCAACTGGAAACACTGTCATGGGCGAAGAACGAAAACGCATGCGTGTCTAGATTGTACTGGCTAATGATGAAGCAGAGCTTCTATCATGCCGAACTGCAACAAAGATTCAATTGGAAACACTGTCATGGGCGAAGAACGAAAACGCCTGCGTGTCGAGATTGTACTGGCTAGTGATGAAGCAGAGCTTCTATCATGCCGAACTGCAACAAAGATTCAACTGGAAACACTGTCATGGGCGAAGAACGAAAACGCCTGCGTGTCGAGATTACACTGGCTAATGATGAAGTAGAGCTTCTATTATGCCGAACTGCAACAAGGATTCAACTGGAAACACTGTCATGGGCGAAGAACGAAAACGCCTGCGTGTCGAGATTGCACTGGCTAATGATGAAGCAGAGCATCTATCATGCCGAACTGCAACAAGGATTCAACTGGAAACACTGTCATGGGCGAAGAACGAAAACGCCTGCGTGTCGAGATTGCACTGGCTAATGATGAAGTAGAGCTTCTATTATGCCGAACTGCAACAAGGATTCAACTGGAAACACTGTCATGGGCGAAGAACGAAAACGCCTGCGTGTCGAGATTGTACTGGCTAATGATGAAGCAGAGCTTCTATCATGCCGAACTGCAACAAAGATTCAACTGGAAACACTGTCATGGGCGAAGAACGAAAACGCCTGCGTGTCGAGATTGCACTGGCTAATGATGAAGTAGAGCTTCTATTATGCCGAACTGCAACAAGGATTCAACTGGAAACACTGTCATGGGCGAAGAACGAAAACGCCTGCGTGTCGAGATTGTACTGGCTAGTGATGAAGCAGAGCTTCTATCATGCCGAACTGCAACAAAGATTCAACTGGAAACACTGTCATGGGCGAAGAACGAAAACGCCTGCGTGTCGAGATTGCACTGGCTAATGATGAAGTAGAGCTTCTATTATGCCGAACTGCAACAAGGATTCAACTGGAAACACTGTCATGGGCGAAGAACGAAAACGCCTGCGTGTCGAGATTGCACTGGCTAATGATGAAGCAGAGCATCTATCATGCCGAACTGCAACAAGGATTCAACTGGAAACACTGTCATGGGCGAAGAACGAAAACGCCTGCGTGTCGAGATTGCACTGGCTAATGATGAAGTAGAGCTTCTATTATGCCGAACTGCAACAAGGATTCAACTGGAAACACTGTCATGGGCGAAGAACGAAAACGCCTGCGTGTCGAGATTGCACTGGCTAATGATGAAGTAGAGCTTCTATTATGCCGAACTGCAACAAGGATTCAACTGGAAACACTGTCATGGGCGAAGAACGAAAACGCCTGCGTGTCGAGATTGCACTGGCTAATGATGAAGTAGAGCTTCTATCATGCCGAACTGCAACAAGGATTCAACTGGAAACACTGTCATGGGCGAAGAACGAAAACGCCTGCGTGACGAGATTGTACTGGCTAATGATGAAGCAGAGCTTCTATCATGCCGAACTGCAACAAAGATTCAATTGGAAACACTGTCATGGGCGAAGAACGAAAACGCCTGCGTGTCGAGATTGCACTGGCTAATGATGAAGCAGAGCTTCTATCATGCCGAACTGCAACAAGGATTCAACTGGAAACACTGTCATGGGCGAAGAACGAAAACGCCTGCGTGTCGAGATTGCACTGGCTAATGATGAAGTAGAGCTTCTATTATGCCGAACTGCAACAAGGATTCAACTGGAAACACTGTCATGGGTGAAGAACGAGAACGCCTGCGTGTCAAAATTGTACTGGCTAATGATGTAAAGGAAAGTTTGACATCTACCTAAATGCAGCCAAACGGCTACAAAGGAAAGCTATACAGCTTTCTCGGAAACTTCGAAGTTGAAGAGAAATTCGTCCTGGTCCAGGATTTGAACCCGGGACCACTGCTTAACCGGAGCAGTCGCTCTACAAACTGAGCTAACCAGGAGGCTAGTCGTTAGTAGCGCGAAAGCGAATTGATCAACAACTCGAAGTGAAGGACAGGTATTAATCGACCAGATTTAGGGGAAATCCCCAAGGTGGAGTAAGTTTCTGTAAAGGAAAGTTTGACATCCACCTAAATGCAGCCAATGATGAAGCAGAGGCTAATGGCTAATTATGGCTAATGATGAAGCAGAGCTTCTATTATGCCGAACTGCAACAAAGATTCAATTGGAAACACTGTCATGGGCGAAGAACGAAACCGCCTGCGTGTCGAGATTGTACTGGCTAATGATGAAGCAGAGCTTCTATGATGCCTAACTGCAACAAGGATTCAACTGGAAACACTGTCATGGGCGAAGATTGAAAACGCCTGCGTGTCGAGATTAGGACGCCAGAGAAAGTTTCCAAGTTGATCTAAATTATTAAGCAGCCCTCAACCAGAGCGCGCCTCATGGGCCACGTGTTTTCAGGCTTTTAAGGAAATGGCGGTCGTAGTAGAAGAGAAAATAAGTTGCAGCAGGTGAAGAACTTCAGTATTCGAAATGTCCTTTTTTTGCCCCACCACTACCCCAATCAACATCATGATCACCACCAGGATCATCACCCGAGGTTGGGAGTGTAAAATCCCGAAAATTTCATACAGCTAACCGACTCATTATGGAGCTGTGATACTAACGAACTGCGAATATCATTTACCGGGGGTGTAAATTTCCTACTCGACTCGCATCATTATAAATGGTTCGCTGTTCTCCCATAGTTCAATGAGAGAGAGAATAACGTTTAATGAAGCAAACGGTGAAAAACAAAATCACATAAACTTAAACTCAATTAATTTTATTGAACCGTTATGGCAATGCAGGTAACACTTTCAATAAGACACCTTGAAAAAAGGTCAAGAAATTCTGTTTTGGGGTGCATCTGTAGAAGGAAGGGGTCTTCGCCGATAACCTGTGAAAGAAAAGGTTGGCCTTTTGTTCGCTGCCTTCCAAGCGGCAGCGAAGACAGGGTGGATTGTAGTCTTGAGTGGACAATCAAACAATCTGTGACGGTTTTTGTCAAGACAAAAGCGCAATACCGAATTATAATTGAGACAGAGCACAAATAACTTCAACGTGTTCGCTGGTTGCGTTAGGAATACAACGAACGAGAGGAAAATACAAATATACGCGCTATTAACATCACCAGCATTAGCAACACAAATCTAACTAAGGCAAATTACTTTGACTGAAATTTCAAACTAACATAATACAAACACATTTGAAAGTGAAACCGTAATCTTACATTGGGGTTCACAATATGTCCTTAACTTCGGTGGTGAAAATAGCGTGAGCGCCTCCATTGGTGTAGAACCCTGGGGAACTTAAATTATGAAAGTGGCGATCTGCGCACTGGCGATCCGTGTTTGACGGTTTCATGCCACCTCATTATGACATTCCGTGGTTGTATGGGAGGGTAAATGGACAAAAGGCAGGTAAATGTGGTGGTGTTGTTGTTGTAGCAGTTCCAGGGAAAGGAAAAGGAAACAAAAATCCCCCACCTCCCCGAAGGGGATCGTGCGGAAATGCGAATGCATTGGGTGCACCGAATTCTTCTTTGCGGTATCGTTGCCGCGAGGGATTCGACTTCACCGACTTCCATCGCTATCAAGGCGCCAGTCGGCAAGCAGTCACGGAGAGAGGCGCGCGCTCCCTGCATTTATATGCGCAGCGAGCGGAGAGGGGTACGCGGAGAGGAGAGAGAGACCCGCGCCAGCCCGCGCGCGAGCTCTCTCTCCGCCCCGAGCTCCGCGATGCGAGCGCCCTCACACGCCGAGCGCGCTCCTCCTCTCCACTCACTCTCCGCTACTCCGCGATGCGATGCGATGAGGTTTTACGGGAGGGGGAAGAGGGAGAGAAAAGGGCTTGAAACTGTCTGGCGTGGGGTGCCGACACCTTATCAGGCCCAAGGGGGAAGGGAAGGGGTATTAAAGGAGGGGGATAGCAGGAAATACTAATAGAGAAGAGTTAATCAAAGGCAGTTGAGAATGCGAATTTTATAATTCGGGTAGGGCGGCAGCTGCAGTGCGACTGCACGCAGAAAGGAGCGCCGAGCGTAAAAGGTGTGCCGTGTAGGCGAGAGGGAGGGAGCAGCGGCGTCTAGAGGTGTGGGTCAATGACAGAGGGAATGCGGAAGGAAGAAGCGTCTATTCGAGCACCTCCACCTCGCGGGCCGCTACGTGAGAGACGGGCGCGTAAAGGGGCTTCAATGGTTCACGCTCCAACATGGCAACAGCTACAACAACTAATAACAACAACAACACCCCCGAGAGGCTGCCCCGGCCGCACATCCTTCAGTGGAACTGCCGCTCCCTGCGGAAGAGGCACGATGACTTCCACCTGCTCCTGCAACAACATCAAGACACAGACATCATCTGCTTGCAGGAAGCAAACTGCCTCCCCAGCGAATGCAGACTCCCAGGCTTCGTGGCCTATCACAACGCAACGGCATGCTTAGAAGATGAATGCACCGCTACTCCGCCCGAGCTCCGCGATGCGAGCGCCCTCACACGCCGAGCGCGCTTCTCCTCTCCCCTTGCCCTCCGCTACTCCGCACCTGCTCCGGTTGCTAGGCGCGCGCCACAGCTGTTGCTAGGCGCACGCCGCTCAACGACGCAAGACAACCCGCGGCTAAGAAATGCATTCGCATAAAAAGTGCACTAGGGAAATGAATTGGCTCGGCAGGGAGCTCACCTGCATTGAACCCAGTTCTGAGGAGGGGGAGTGAAAGGACAGAAAAGAGTGTCTTAGAGATATAGAGGAAACGAGAACAAAGAATGAAAGGTGGGGCTAAGTCAGGCTAGCACATCACTCAGTCTAAATGGGGTTCTGGGGCATGAAGAGGTTTAAGTGATCCTTTTATATGCAGTTTGCGCATATAAAAATCGATGCTACTTTCACCCGCTCCCACCCAGTTTTTCCTCATCACGACCCCAACTTGGACCCCTTTGAAGCCTGGGCCACCTACCAGAGCTGTGCTAGAGCCTTACCTTCAGGAAGGTCACGTGGCCTTCAGGTTCTGATCAACAAGGCTCGTGCTAGGGCGGCGCTTACAGCGGACATCGTTTTCAAGTGCCGCCCTTTCTCAAGTGCCGCTCTTAAAGGGAAACTGAGGCAGTTTTCGATTTGCTGAATACACAGAAATTCGGAAACGTTGACCTTAAACACCTAACCTACGAGGTCTTTTTCTTTTTTTTTGGTTGAAATAGCGGCGTAATAGGCGAATAAACAAGCGCCATCGCCACGCCCCCGCGACGCGCGGAGCGCAGGGGAGGAGGACGGCACGAGAGTGAAAGGGGTCGTGGTGACGTCGTCGTGAGGAGCGATCGGCCGCCGCGGCAAGTGTTCGGCCCCTGCTGCTGCCTTTCTCAGCGTGCCGTCCGCCAGCGTTAGCTTTCCTGGGCCCAGTTCTGTGTTTTGTTTTAATTTAGCAACTAGTAGTGGAAACTTTTTCAGTGCTGCTTTGTACTGCTTCACAATCGTGCCGAGGAAGCGGAGTAACCATGCCGAGGTTCTGCTCGGCATTCGGTTGCAACAGCACCTATGGCCGCGATAAAGTGGTCTTTCACAGCTTCCCGCGGGAGCTGAAACTCGCTGCTCAGTGGGTTGCTACTGTAAAGAGGGAACACTTCAAGCCAACAAAGGCGAGTGTGTTGTGTTCCAGACATACCCAGACAGGCTGCTTCTAAGCAGTATCGGGATGCCATTCTGTCGAAGTGCAACCTCCAGCACAGCCCTGTTGAGGCACACATTTTTTTAGTTTTCTGGTGGTTGTGGCGCACCTGGGGTGCCTTTGCCTTTCTCGAACCTCCCGTATCTCCTGGCAACAGCAGCAATCTTCTTCGTCGGTCATTGTAACGCAGTGCGCGCATGAACACCTGTTATGAAAACATGCTTATCGTGATATGAGTGCCTCAGAAGGGACCACTACTGACCAAAGCGTTTCAATATAGCTCATGCTGAACTAAGTGACGACGCCACTGCAGTTACAAAAGCCCCAGCGGCGGGATATCGGCTCTAAAATCTGGAACAGCAGTGGTGACGTCGCAAAAAACATGTGAGGAGCGGCTCTCTGTAATCAAAATTGGAGTATCGTGTCGCCGCTGCACGACTGAAGGCGTTGGTGCGTACTGGAGTGTGCGCTGCTTGTACTGTATGTACTCCTGAACTTCTTGTTGGATCACGGGCAAAGAAAAAAGAGCTGTGCGCTGGTGCCGCGACAGTAATAATATGGATGTTATGGATGAACCCCCGGTGAAAAGACCTCTGTAGCACTTAAAATTTGCATATAAATTAGTGCGTACGTCAGCAGAAATTTAACCTCCTCCAATAAAGAAGGATATATACTTTGCACCATGGTACCGCATTTTCGAGAAGCACGGTGCGAGAAAAGGGAAATTAATTGTTGTGGCTCAAGACGCCACTTGCATGTTTCGAAGGAAATTTTCCATTGAGAAGGTGGTAGCTTCTCAAAATCAGCGCAGAAAATGATTCACAAATTGCATACGCAAACCATACCCCCTTAAAAAAAAAAAAAAAAGAAAGACCTCGGCGGGAATTGAACCCGCGAAGTTGAGCGCACGGGCGCGACGCGCGAGAGCACTGCGCCACCGCACAAATGGAAACACGGTGCAAAATAGCCTAGGTAATAGATGGAGGCCCATCCTTCCGTGTCATACGTCGGTGTTTACTAGCTGGTTTACAGAATTCCTGGCTGGTAAACTGAAATTTCTTAAATAGCGCTTGCACAGCAAGGTTCCCCGAAGCCCCCACAATAGCTTATCGCCATCAACTCCTCTGCTTCGCGAAAACGCTCGCAAAAATGTGTGTGCGCGGCTGCGACTGCGATTTCCCACTGCGGGGTTAGAGCTTGTCGTACTTTGGTTTTACGTTTCACATGAAAAACCTTGGCCGATATTGATGCCTTATTACCCAAATTACCCTACGTAACTCTTCTTCTGCACGAAACTGACCTTACATTTTCTACAGGCGAGCCGTTCGCACACCATTTACAGCTTGCAGCTCCGGGGTAGCGGCGGCGCCGAAGAGCACAGCCGAAGCGTCGAAAGCCAAAATACGGATTGCATTAGCGCTAGTGTTGAGTTGCGTGGGCTTCGTGGACCTTACTGAGTTTATTACACTCCAGAAACTATCAAAATAGAGCCGCATTCATTGCGGCACAGATGTTGTACGTCGGGGAGCAGTTATCGCTTCTCGGTCGATTCCCGACGACGCGTCGGGCGACCGGTCGGGTGACCGATTTTGTTGGCTTCTTCGGTCGGCGAACCAGTCACACTACGGCGACTTTCCATCGGCCGACGTGTTTGTTTCGCCGTCGGCGTAGTATGACAGCGCGGTCGGGCAACTCGGCAGTTGGCCGATGGCTTGGCGACTCAGCTGTTTCTCAGGCGGGTGAACGTTGCCGGTTGGGACACGTATTCCTCGGAAGTGTTGTTCGTCGCCGGCACTTGTCGCCGTCGCCGCTCGTGCACGGGCGAGAGGCTCGAACAGTACGGGTGTACGATAAACTCACAAATGCAAATACAGCGTTTTCTACCGCGACGACCCGCTGGGAACGCGTTTCATGCTCCGCCTCCTCCGAGGGTCCTCACGACGACGTCACGAAGACTTGACCAATCACGAACGGCGGTGAGGTTCGCCACATGCCCCTAGGCACCCGTTGTTCATTTTTGCCAAAATTAAGTGCTTTTTAATAGTTTATGCCAAGTTTTTACTTGATTTTCGAGTTCGCCGTATGAAAAATGATAAAATGGGAGCAAAAGCTCTTTTTTTGTAAAAAGTGCTTCAGTATCCCTTTAACCACCCAATAAAGGTCGGCCCCCCGTTCTCCCAGGCACTACCTCAAGCACTTCGCCCCCGCCGGCTATGACACCACCCCCGTGCGTGACGTTCTCTCTAGGAGCCACACCCACCATTGATCATCTACTTTGGCAGTGTCCAGAACTGCACGCGGAGCGCACCTCTTGCAAACCCAGCAGCGTTACGTTTTGGAAGGACGGGCTCTATCCACCCGCAGCCACAGACAAGCTGATTTTTGCATCCTTGTGGGACTTTTCTCTCGCCACTGGCGTCCATCTGAGAACGCAAACTTGTCCAGACTTATTTGATACCACCTTCCCCACCCGCCCCCACTTAGGCCGAGTCGCCATCCTTACGTTAATAAAGTTTCACTTATTCATTATATACAGTATATTCAGCCTCGGAAGTTACTATACAATACCGCACATAAATCATTATAAAAAAAGAACCATCCGGTGTTCTGCAGGTGACGTGAAGTCCGGGGGGGGGGTTCAGTCTACCTCTCCTACCTTCGCTGGAACCGCGGATAACTCGGCTTTTACAAAGATTTATATCCGGTCTTGTATACCAACTTCAGAAGCTGAATATACTGCGTATAAGCATAAAAAATAAAATTCTGTACGCGTGCAAATTGTTCCCAGTCAGCTTCCGACTGTGTAACAAAAGATTAATACCCTTCCTGAGGATTCAAGAATTGCAAGCAGTTAGCAGTGCATGTCTTTGTGCTTTTCATAAAAAAATCGCGAATGCGTCGCTTTCACATGCTGCGCCGATGGCAGACGCAACGCAGAACAGAGTCGTACCCATGCTGTATGCTATTTTTGAACAAGAACGTCATACTCAGACTACCGTTGTTTAGGTCAGGCGACTTTTCCCTCCCTGCTCTCGCAGCGACGAAAACTACCCAAGCACTTACTGTGACAACAAAGCAAGTTCCGGTATGTGCTACGCTCGTAACAAGCATCGTAAAATTCCAGTCCAGACAAATTGAAAAGCACTTCACATGCTGCATCATCTCTTTTGAATCACGTCATTGTGACTACATTAGGCCGACACGACAACTGGGATCGCTGTAGCGTTGGTGACGTACTTGAGGACCTAGGTTGACTTTACATGCCCACTTCGGTTTGTTTCGGTCCAGAACCATATATCGGATTGAGAATAAAACAATAAAAAATCGGGCCGCAATAACTAGGCCGCATTAACCTGCAAGCCAGATTAGTCCTCGATTTTAAAAACCGCGACTCCACGCCCCAACTTAACTAAACCACCAGCAGCGGCACACTAAGCTAATGACCACACTTGAGGAGAAATCCCTCGATCGCTGTTTCCGGAAATCTTTATGCCCATCAAAATGACGCACACCCACCCTCCCTTGCCATCCCGGAAGTTTAAACTTTCAAACTGGCGCCAAGCATCTGCACGGCACAACAATGGACCTTTTTTCAGTAGCGCTCTGTGCATGTGCTACTCTCGCTCCCAGCGACCATTATTGGGGGCCAAAATTTATAAAAACGACGCCATATTAAATTACCCAGTGTCGAACGCCGATCCAGCTAAGTGCTGCTCCGTTTTATGAGCCCTAAAAGCGGCCGACAGGTAGGCGCTACGGGTTCCGTGGGAAACTTTTCTGCCACCAAAACCATGCGTGGCACATGGGACGGCTACCTCAATCAACTGCGCAGGGCAGGCGCAGAAAAAGAGGGCGTGTTCTTTTATAATCCCCCAAGTGTGCTTCGGGCGGCCGCCGCAAGAGGGCTGCCAAACTGGAAAAAGGTCCATTGAGCCACGTCCCCAAATCTCAGAATGCCGTACACCTTTTTAACTTCTGTATTTTCCCCGCCACACTTCGGTACCCAGGAAAGCACCAAGTTGGGTCATTACCGCAGTATTTTCAACCTGAGTCGAACCTACGGGTCGGCGAGACACAACAGACTCTCCCGGTCTGCTTTGTATAAACAGAAATCCACGACGTGTGTGTCCGTCGAGTGTTTGCCCAATGCAGCACGGGATAGCACATGCTACAAACAATACAAACGTGACCCACCCTGTTTGCGTACTATGTGCGGCGATGTAACCCAAAACTTTAACGACAGGAAAAAGAAAGAGTTGGTAAATACGAGCCTCAGGTGACTCGCCCTTTGACTCCCTGGTTCCAGAGCGCCTTTTATTTTCGCGCTGAGTTTTCAAAGCGGCAAAAAACGTCGGTATTGTATGACAACGTTCACAAAACTGGAGGCGAGTTAATTCGAGAACCAAACTATCATTGTTGAATGGCCCACGTGCAAGAGTTATTTATTGTCATTTCGCCTTACGAGTGCTTATACGAATATTTATTTTTATGCTGAACTGTAAAATGCCTTACACCTTTAAGGGTGAAAATCTGTGTCCCCTAGCAGTGAAAAATGCGCGCCAATCCACCCTGTGAAGGTGTTGGAAAGCAAAGGTGTAAACGACATCCACAACGATTACCCATGCAACTTGACTCGAATTCACACACGTGGCTCTACAAAGAGTGAAACCAGAAACAAACGAAATGCAGTTAACCACACCCTTTATTACTTCAAATAGATATTCTTTGGTAAGGTTACATCAATGCATGGTCCGTGAATGGCAGTTGGTTGAGTTTTATTGGTGAGGCACATGAGTTGAAACTCTTTTTGTGTATATAAAACTAGAAGAAAGCTCAAACCCGGTGTTAGACGACCTCACTCCTCCTTCGTCTCTGCCGCCGCTGCCGAAGGCGACGAGATCGGCGGCAGAGACGGAGAAGTGAGGGGTCATGCGTTGGAGTGAGCTTCCTTTAATTTTTACTAGCTCCTAGCGCTTGCTCTAGGTTTTGGTGATAGCGTCACGCGAGAGGTCGTGTGACGCTATCATGTGGCATTCAGCGAGAACAGGGGGTAAACACGCACATGTGCTCGGTGAGTGCCCCGTCTGTCTCCCCCATCTCCGCGTGGGCTCATAGCTCAATCGGTAAGACAACGGGCTCTCGCTCTGTTTCTCTATTCGTTCCAGGTTCGATTCCTGGCGGTGCCACCCAGTCAAAAATGATGACAAGAAAACTTTCTGTAGTTTGCGATATTTTCGCGTGTCGTACTGTTGTCTTGTACTCTTGTCGTGTCGAGATTCTGGTGTTCTGTCGTGTGTCGTATTCCTGTCCTGATGATGATGTTCCGTGGTGCCGAATTCCTGTCTTGTCGTGATCCTGACGTTCCATCAGCAGTTCACATGGCTTGAATGTTAATGTCAATTGTGAAGAGTAGCGTCAATGGGAGTTCTCTTGTGACTACAAGAATGTTTGTCGTTGAGAAAATTGACTTTGTCGTTACGACAGAAATGTGTGCTGCAACAACAAATGGCTTTGTCGTAACAACAGGACTTATGACAAAGTTTTTTGTCGTACGACAGGAATTGTTGTTATGTTATTGCGGTGTTCCTGTTGTGACTTTAGATTGAGCAGTAACTTCCCTTACTCAGGGAAAAAACCAGTGAAAACACGCTACACAAGAGCAAGGCAAGACAAGGACAGTCACTGGACTTACAACAAAAGTTTGTTGGAAGAACTCCCATAAATACTTAAAAACGACGCACGCACAGATGGGTTAGCCTCTCACCCCTCCAAAAACCCAAGATCGCCACAGAACTCTCTCTCACACCGTTGTCATTTTAGGCCGCATTAAGAAACGCTATCTCTTTATCAGTTAATGCCATCGAGGGCTCACTGACGCAATTCTCTCCTACTTTCTTGATCAAGAAGGCCTCTACCAGTTCTCGCTCATTCTTCGAAGCACCCCGCCCTACAATGGCACCATTTTTCAAATCCGGAGTGCCCTTGCAATCACGCACGTGCTGCACCAAGTGACTTCCCTTAATTATTCCCGTATGCCCTTATTAACTTCTCTTATTTTTTCTCCTGAGTTTTCTTTTTACAGCAACGGTCGCGATAGAACCCTTGGGGAGGTAGAGGTAAATGGCTAAAACAAACGACAGCACCGTTTAGGGTGCTTTATCGTTCATAACACTCTTATACCCAAGAAAAAAACACAAATACACCCTTTTAAAGGCATGCTATTGTTAATTGCACCCTTTCAAATGGTGTTCATTGTTTTTATGACCCGCCCAGATAGCTCAGTGGCTATGGCGTTTGCTGCTCGGTCCAATGACGCGGCTTCGATTCCCGACCACGGCGGCCGCTTTTGTAGCGTAAGCTACACTGGCCGAGGTTTAGCACTTTCGCGTGGGCCGTGAACGGCCGTTCTGCGCAAGCGCGAGGAGCATTGGATTGGTTTGGATCGGATCGGATCGGATCGGATCGGATTGGATTGGATTAGATTGGATTCAACTGAATTGGATTGGCCTGGATTGGATTAAATTGGATTGTGTTGGATTGAAATCCAATCCACTTAAAGTACGGGCGTGTAGAGAATTGGGTCTGCACGTTCGCCGGTCTGCGCATTCCAGAGTAGTGACTTCATGGCCGCGGCAGACGCACTGGCGCCGGCGCGTGCCTAGCTGTGCACCTCCGTTGCGCAGTAGCTAAGTCTGACGCTGCGCAGGAGCCGCTTGATAGCCGTTTCGTGTAGCTCATGGAGAGCCGTGCCAGGGTGGCTAGCCACCATAGCCGTGCGGCGCATGCGCGAGGAGCAGTGACTAGACTGGACTGGACTGGACTGGGCTGGATTGCATTGGATTGGATTGAATGGGATTGGATTGGATTGAAAATTGTTTTAGCAGCAGTAAGCATGATAATGAGCTAATCCTAGACAACCAGGAAACCTAAGAAACACCAGCTCCACCTTAACTTACGCTACGTACATCCTGGCATAGCCGAGATAAGCCACTGCTAATTTTTCTGCTGGAGGCGGAAAGCGAAAACGCCGGTGTTTTCAAGATTTCGGCGCACGTCAGAGATCATACCGGAGCTATCCACTACGGCGCGCCTCATCGCCTGCGTAGCGTCGGCGCATCAAACCTCAACAATAAATCAACCTTTGTTTTTAAAGACGATAGTCTTTCTTGGGCTACTTGAACGGGAAAGTTTTGATCTGTCTGTCTGTCTGTCTCTCACTCGATTCAGCCAACAGGCCCAAGTAAACAAAACGCTGCGCAATATTCTTATATACTCACAGCCAAATCTAAACGTCTAAGTCCGGTGTTAATGTTCATACTTGTCGAGATTGTTGAACAAGAACGGGGCATTACGAATATAAGGCAGAAAGTCAATACATTAGTGATATTTGGAGTGCTCTTTTATTCAAAATTCACGGATGCTTGCTTTTTGTGATAGCTGTAAGGAAGACCGTCGCTAACACCATACTCGTTTAAATAATGTAGGAGCGTGGACAGCACTGGTCATTCGCAATGAGTTGGTATGTGACACAGAAGCCACACAGGGAAGAGGCACCAACTCGTGGATTTCGCATCGCCATCGCTGGGACGAAGAAGAAGTCTCGTCTCGTTGGCTCTCCGTCTCGACTTGCTGGACAGCGCGACTTGGTGCTTCGGTGCTACTGCTGCTGCTGGTGCGGCTGAAGAGTAAAGCCTGAATACCCCCTTATAGTTTTGGTGGAGGTGCAACTATCTTCGTTCTCTCACGCTGGAGCTCCGCAACCGGACACTCGACCCTCCCAGCATGTCTCGCAACGATGACCCCCGGCCTGCCCCAACACCCATTGTCTGCGCGGGTGCAATTCGTGAGCGGGACCCTCCCTCATTCAACGGCACCGACGAGCAAGACGCAAAGGACTGGCTTGTTACTTTTGAAAGAGTGAGTACCCATAACCACTGGGACGACCGCCTCAAGCTGAATAATGTCGAATTTTCCTTGACTGCGCTCGCAGAGCGATGGTTCTGGAACAACGCGGCACGTCTTAAAACGTAGCCGGAGTTTAAAGACGACTTCATAAAAGCATTTGGCTGCTCCGCTGCTCGGAAACTCCTGTCAGAGCAGCGTTTGCATGAGCGGGCACAGAAAAGGGGTGAAAACTTCCCTTTTTACATTGAGGATGTCATCGCTCTGTGCCGCAAGATTCACAGTGCCATGCCCGAACCAGAAAGAATAAAACACATTCTGAAAGGCATAGACGACGATGCCTTCCATATGCTGCTGGCGAAAAAACCCCCAAACTGTGACCGAGGTCGTTACTATTTGCCAGAGTTACGACGAGTTGTGGAAGCAAAGGGCTCTCACTCGGCGACCCCTCGCAGAAAATAAGTTTGTCTCCAGCTTGGCCGTGGATGACGGCGACGGTGCCTTGTTGCAACGGATCCAGCAGTTTGTGCGCGAGGAAGTGGCTCGGCAGTTGTCCATCATCAACTATGTGCCCGAGCAAAAATCTTCTCTCAGCCCTGAACTCAGGACTGTTATTCAGCAGCAACTCCCTCCCAGCTGCACTGCCGTCAAGCCCTGTTGTTGCCCCTGTGCCCTATGCCGCCACCATACCCCAAGCTCCAGCGACTTCAACCCTGCCTTATGCAGACTCTATGCACCCTGTGACGATGGCCGCTCCAATACACTTTGCCGACTCTATCCCTCAACGACCTTACGCTGAAGTCGCTGCCAGGTACATGTCTCGGAGCCCCGTCATTTTCACCACCACCCGGCCTTTACGTCCGCCGGTGTTGTCTGGTCCCTCGCTCACCAACCCTTGGAGGACGCTGGACAATCGCCCAATTTGCTTTGCCTGTAGGGCTCCTGGACACGTCGCACGCTATTGCTGCCGCACCACGGTGACAAGACGCAACCCTGCCGCAGCTCCTTCCTACGCCCATTCCCCACTTATGCAGGAGGCCACCGCGTATTCGCCGATGACATCTATGCCGCCCGATAGTCGTGACTTCGGAAGCCGTCGGTCTTCATCTCCGCGACGCCGCTCACTATCTCCCATGCGTCGTCGTCCTGTTCCAACGGAGGCGGAAAACTAGGCGCCGCAGTTCCGGAGGCAAGAACTGCGCCGTCGCCGATCTGCCCAAGGCCTCCTCCCTCTCCCGCAAACGTCATTCGTAATACCGCAGATGGCGCTGAAATCTTAGCCCTTGTCAATACTGGAGCCGCCGTTTCTGTCATGGACGCCAAACCTTGCCGCCGCTTGAAGAAAGTTAGGACGCCGCATTTTGGATTCTCATTAAGGGCTGCTACGGCTCACCCCATTGATCCAACTGGCGTGTGCACTGCCCGTGTCGTTATTCGGGACGTCATGTATGCTGTTCAGTTCGTTGTCCTGCCTTCCTGTTCCCACGATGTCATACTGGGGTGGGACTTCCTTTCTGAACATGGAGCTGTCATCGACTGTGGCCGTGCCGAAGTAGAGCTCTTCCCGTTCATGGATCATACCACTGATGAACCGCCCGCTCCTTCTGCCATCAAACTGGTCCTCACGGAAGAAGTTAGCATTCCTCCTCACTCTGCCGTGCTAGCTTCTTTATCCTGCCCACTTCTGTCCAATGCGACAGTACTCTTTACGCCTTCTGACCTGTTTCACCAGCGACGTTGTCTTCGGCTTCCTTTCTCCCTGCTTCCCACCCGTAACAGCCAAACTACACTTCTCCTTCCCAACTACGGCTCGTGTCCGTGCACCTTGCAACGCGGAGAGTGCGTCGGCCACGTCAAAACCGTCCATTCTGTTGTCGCTGTGGCTGTGCCCGACGATTCAACGCCGCTTGAAATCAGTGGACTGTGTGTTCCTTCAGCAGCAAAATCCCCCCATCTGCACGTGTTCCTTCGCGCCATTGATGCCGACCTTTCACCGTCCCAACGAGACCAGCTTCTCGCACTGTTGAACCGATTTCGGACGTCATTTGATTCAGTCCAGACTGGTCTGGGACGTACCATCACCGTCGAACACACCACCGATACCGGTGGTCACGCACCCTTACGGCAACGTCCCTACCGCGTTTCCCCCACTGAACACCGCGTAATCGATAAACAAGTCGAGGACATGCTCCAACGCGGTGTGATTCGACCCTCCACCAGTCAATGGGCATCGCCGGTAGTGCTTGTCAAGAAGAAGGACGGCTCTATTCGGTTTTGCGTCGATTACCGACGGCTCAACACGATAACTTGCAAGGACGGATATACTTTGCCGCGAATTGATGACGCCCTTGATTGTCTACGAGGCGCAGAGTTCTTTTCCTCCATTGATTTACGCTCGGGTTATTGGCAGGTTCCCATGGCAGAGGCTGAACGTGCAAAAACTGCGTTTGTTACTCCTGACGGCCTGTGCGAATTTAGCGTTATGCCGTTTGGCCTCTGCAATGCGCCTGCAACCTTCGAGGGGATGATGGATAATATTCTCCGTGGACTCAAATGGCAGACGTGCCTTTGTTACCTCAATGATATTGTGATCTTCTCTCCCGATTTTTCGACGCATCTGATTCGACTTGAGCAAATTTTTACGTGCTTGACGACCGCAGGCCTTCAGCTCAACCTCAAGAAGTGCCGTTTTGCTGCCCGAGAGCATACTATCTTTGGCCACGTTGTCTCCAAAGCTGGTGTCCTGCCGGATCCTGCCAAGTTACGTGCTGTGGCGGAATTTCCCAAGCCGACAACTACTGGCAAGGCATGTACCGCTTCGTTCGTCAATACGTCCGTTCGTGTGTTCGATGCCAACGCCGAAAATATCCTCCCCGCCAAGGAACTGAGCCTTTGCAGCCCTTACCTTGTCCAGCAAGACCATTCGACCGTGTAGGAATCGACCTTTATGGACCTCTTCCACTGCAGATAGCAACCGATGGGTCGTTGTTGCTGTCGACTACTTGACCCGGTACGCCGAGACGGCCGCCCTGCCTGCTGCTACCGCACGCGAAGTAGCCTCCTTTCTACTTCGGCACTTCATTTTACGGCATGGGGCGCCCCGTGAACTCCTCAGTGATCGAGGAAGGGTTTTTTTGTCTGAAGTTATAGAGGCCCTTCTTAAATCCTGCCGCACGATCCATGTCACCACCACGGCGTATCACCCTCAGACCAATGGACTCACCGAACGTTTCAACCGCACTCTGAGTGACGTGCTTGCTATGTACGTCGCGGCGGACCATTCCAACTTGGACGCAGTACTACCATTCGTGACCTACGCATGCAACACCGCCACGCAGGCCACGACCGGCTTCTCTCCGTTTTTAAGTGCGAATGCACTTTATAAGCGACCCTGAATTCCGGTGACCGCCGTCCGTCCATATAGCAATAGCTGCGGGTGCGCGCGCTCCTCGTCTTCATCGGCAACGGGGGGAGATGGGCGCGCGCTGCCTGGCCGCTGACATGGCACATACCCACGTGGGGGATTGGCCAGGAATCTCCTCGTCTTCCTTGGTAACGGGGGGAGATGGGCGCGCGCTGCCTGGCCGCTGACATGGCACATACCCACGTGGGGGATTGGCCAGGAATCGGGCGTGAGAAGGGCTAATGCACCCACTTAAAGGAGTACTGACACGAAATTTCAAAGCTGAGATCCGCTCTAGCAATCAAGTACAACGACAACACAAATAGGTGTCTGTGCATGGCACATACCCACGTGGGGGATTGGCCAGGAATCGGGCGTGAGAAGGGCTAATGCACCCACTTAAAGGAGTACTGACACGAAATTTCAAAGCTGAGATCCGCTCTAGCAATCAAGTACAACGACAACACAAATAGGTGTCTGTGAATAAATGCATCTTTCTTTCTTTGTAGTTGTGTGTGTGTGTGTGTGTGTGATCTCTCTTTCGCGAACATTACCGAACCGCGCAAATTCAACTCCTGCATTCGACTTTCACATTCTTCCCCTCGGGGAAATTCGGGGAATTTTTTCTTTTGTATGGCCGTGAGCCTTCATGCACACTGGACACCATACTTCACTATCGGCCCGATGAGTCAGAGTGCACGCCCATCTCCGACGTTGCCAAGCACGCCGAAGAGTGTCGTCAGTTGGCCCGATCGTTAACTACGGAAAATCAGCAGCGTCAGAAGTCGCACCACGACGAAACGACTCCCGCTCCAACCTACACTCTAAGCTGGGTAACCCTTAATAGAGGTATACATTTTCGAATTTTTGTAACCTATAATTTACAAGGTACAAATGTAACCTATATCTTCGTAACCCTTATATACGTATACACGTAAGGGTTACTCAGTTATGGGTTACTTTGCCGCTTTCAGCATGTATACCTTTATATAAGTTACATCTACCGCCGTCCAAGGCCACACACCTGGAAGGTGTCATGTTGCGCGCCAGGCGCGCTTTCGCCGGCGCCGCTGTGGCGACCCCCCGAAGGCGCCTTTTCCGCGTGGTAAACAAATATCGCGTTAGTGGAAGACGATATGTGCGACCATGCTGTTCATTGCGCCGTCTAAACGTTTCCGTCGGGTGTCTTTTGTTCGTCCCTTAATAAACTGCCTGCCACACGGCTGGAGCTAAAAGAGAAGCTACTTTTATAATTCCTAAAATTACGGTGCTAAAAAGCTTGAAATTGTTCTCTTAATATATATACATTGCATTACCTGTTCGATAATCGTTACCCAGGTTGTCACCCAAAAATCTTTGTGAGTATTGGCGACGCTTAAGTCTTATAAACAGGCATAACAAAATTTGATGTTTGCATCAGCTTTGTGCCGTTTAAGAAACCAGTATCAAACATGCATGATAGGTCTTTTAATAAATTGCGGGCAATAATTTTAGCTTCATTTGAACAACATGAGGCTTTAGTGAAACCAAGCTTTAGTGGAAACATGCACTTGATAGCATACTTCAAAATTACGCCAAAGTTATGATAGCATAGCCCTAAGCCAAAAATTCTTGTCTGACACCTAAGGCCATGATTATCAAAAGAGAATTGGAGTACATGCACACATATTTGCGCATTTAACAGGAGCACATTTTCAGAAGTCTGGCATCAGTAGTTTTCAACATTCACATTTATTATTATAAAACACCTGTGGGCTAGTTATTAAAAAGCGGAGCTGCGAACCACCCCAATATAATTATCGTTCCTTAATGAGTATTACACGAGTGCGGATTCCTCGGCGAACTGGTGTTTCCTATATTGCTTTATAGTTCCAGGTAAAACTCGGTTTATTCATATATCCTTATTAAACCTATTTAATAAATGTTGCGTGAACATCTTCACACACATGGCAAAATATACAGATTCTTAACCTCAATATTTGCACGGATGTATGCAAAGTATTTCGAATTGTTTGGTACTGCAATTGAACAATTTCCGACGAATTCGAGTTTGAGATACATTTATAAGATGGTTCTCAGAGGTGCACTTTCCCAGTACCGTGTTATTGTCATGGTTCCCCACAGAAAAAACGCAGAATGTGGGAAATTAGAAAGAACATTTATTACAAATTCACTGTTTCATACAAAGCAGTGTTTATGGCTATGTCCCTGCATTCTCTGTTTCACTCAGAGTCTAATGTTACACTTGGAATTCACTTGTCTTTACGAATCCATCTTTACACTTCCCTCTGAGATTCCTCTTTACAGTTCCACCTGAGTTGTGATTCCCACGCCAAGTTATCGTTTTTTATGCAGCACTAACAAGTTTCTAGGCCGATTGCAATCTGTCTTTTGGACAAACTTTAAATGGGATCTATAATTTCCTGCATGAAAAAAGGCACTTGGAAAAATTCAGAGATAAGCTTCGCAATTTACGTAGTACACAAGCAGGCACAAAATCAGGGCACGCTGAAGATTTCCCCGAGGTCATCTGAATGACTTGTTCCCTGCTGCCGCAGATGGAGGTATATATGTGAGGGGCCGTCACTTGGATTTCCCCACCTTGAAGAGCCATCTACAGAAAATTTCAGAAAAAGAACAAAATCCAGTGCAACCATAAGCCCCTCACACCAAATCACAGGCACGTGAAGTACGAAAAATATATTGCACGAAAATGAAGATGGAGACCAGAGAATGAAATGAAAGGCCACACCAGAGAAGGAGTGATTTACGGCCTTTCAAATGATTTCACATTATTTCAGTAATCGTTACACAGAGTAATTTGTCCGCATTTTTCAGAACAACGCGAAGCCACTATAGTCATACCGGTCAACATTCCCGAATTTTAATCGTGCCGTGCTCCTCTTTATCTCACCCGCCGCGGTGGCTCAGTGGCTAAGGCGTTGCGCTGCTGAGCACGAGGTCGCGGGTTCGATTCCCGGCCGTGGCGGCCGCTTTTCTGATGGAGGCGAAAAGCAAAAACGCCTGTGTGTACGAGATTTCGGCGCACGTTAAAGATCCCCAGGTGGTCAAAATTAATCCGGAGCCCTCCACTACGGCGCGCCTCATCGCCTGCGTTGCGTCGGCGCGTTAAACCCCCACAATCAATCAATCAATCCTCTTTATCTCGCGAAATGTTTCAGTATGCTCACCCAGAACAGGCAGAAACTTTGGGCTACGAGATAAACTGACATACGTTTGCAAAAGAGAAAGCAAAAACATTTCCGCTCGTTCATGTGGAATCACTAGTACACGGAACAGAGCGAACGTCGCACTAAACCCAGGAAACGTGCTTTCACGATGCTGACGCCGTCTGCGTCGCATTTTTGGCTCTACTTAAACATCTCCCTCCCCTCCTTTTACTGGCAGTTTCATTTTGAACGAAGATCCCATGTGGAAGCCGAAACGTTTTTCATTTAACTAAAGTGTTCTTATCGGTGGTTTCTTCCTCGGCTATTAGTAAAAAGGAATCGCCAACTTACATTTTTTCTTCGTCCAAATGTGTTGTGGGAGAGAACTTGCACCGATATAAAACTTGCACTGATCTTCAAGTGGCATTCCCAGGAGGTCTGTACCTGTAATGACTGAGAGGGTTATTTTGGTTAAAATGTAATAGGCTTTAGAGCTGGGCAGTTGGTATACATTCATAATGAAAGAACACCTCAAACTTGACAAGACGAAGAAAAGAACACCGCACAAGCCCTCAATAACAACTGGAGCTTTCTTAAAGAGCTCTTTTCGAAAAAGAGTTCTTGTTGGCTCTGCAAAACCACGCATCTTATAGAATAGGTAGAGTATCTGAAAAACTACAAAGCTCCATGCTGAGGAAATCGTTATGTGAATTCATAAAGTTCATGTAGTAACGAACTGATAGAAAGAGTCACTAAACATGAGGCAAAATAAGATACGAAATATAACATCATAACACCTGAAGTAAGGCCTCGCATTTTTACAAGTGAATCATACTTTTGTCTGTGCAAGCCTGGGTGCCATCTTTACAAAGAATTTGAATGAATGAGTTATAGTTCTTGCATTTTCATACCGTTGTTTCCACGGAAATCAGACTTCATTTCAACTTGTGTCATACGCAGGGGAGTCCTGGTTGTCAGCTCAAGGAACACTGCCTGCAAGAAAAAAAGTAGTGCTCATAAGTCATAGCATAGGTAGCCAGATGCCACCACACTTTTCGAACAGCCAGGAACCAATGAGGGTGGAGCACCCATTTTTACACCTGCACTTACTTGTCTCTGTGTAATTCGTCACAATTTCTGTATGATCAAAAAACAACAACAATCAAGCAGCCTGTGTGCTGGCTCATACATAACGCCATTCTGTAAAGTCGCTTTACTGCACTACACTAGTATCACGCGAGACAACCATTCGCCCTGCAATACCACGCGAATAAATAAACGACTGATTTGCGCGAATGAGAATAATAAACCCACTTAACATGGTGAAAATGCCCCGCTACCTCAAAATGACTAACATCAAATTTACCCACTCAAGGAAAAGAATGACAAAAATGAAGAGTATTGTACCTATGAAAACTTTTTATTGTGCGGTAGGGCAAACTTTCACAAAAAAAGAGGCTTGTGCCGGACAAAAGTGAGTTTAGAAATTTCGGGCAGCATTTAGTGGACTACTTTTCTGCAGCACACGCCTTGTTTTTATCCGGATATATTACTAGAAGATCAATAAACTAGACACCATTCCGAATATATGCAGCGAGAAAAATAAGTATTTCCCGATGGCTGAAACAAAATCATAATACCCAGACAATAGCGCGATAATACCAGGCTTTAACGGGGAACATTTCAAATATTCAAGCAGAGCTACCTGACAATTACATGGGCCGATAACTCGCCAAGTGCGCCCGATGCAGCCAACAGCGTAAACGAAACGCTCAACACATGACGAAGGCGCGCAGAGCAGAAACCAGGTCACGAGCGCCGTTATCTGTTATAATGTACGGGCTTTCCCGATCGTCCGCTCTCGCAAGGAACGCAAGCCCATGATTTCATTCAATTGCCGTAGCGGGCAACAGAAAACGTCCAACGAAGCAACCAGTCGGGTAACGAAAACCCCTCTCGAATGCTGCAATTTCAAATTGAAAAGCCCCCAGCCAAAAGATACATCCAATGAAAACACGGAAACCGTTACGGGAATATACTCACCGAGTTCGCTTTCACTGGCGCCGGGGCAATGGTCCAACATGCGAACTTGACACTGGTCGTAGAAGAACGGGCCGTGTAGCGCTGCCAGTGACAAATGGGCTCGTCGCACCCTCTGCGACTCACGCCGACAAATAAGTCTTGTAAAAGCAATCCTCGCTTCATCGGGGGGGGGGAAGGGGGGGGGGGAAGGGGGGGGGGGGGAAGGGGGGGGGGGGTATCACAGCGGTAAAAAGGCTCGAGTGGCGCGAAAACGCGGCCCCCGGGACTGCGGGCGCCGCCATTTCTCTATATCCCGTCATGCAACAGAGAAATCAACGGCCGCCTAAAGAGAAGGCGCGACGAGCATCTCTTATAGGTTACAGGGCGTTTTATAGGTTCCAACGTAAAGGTTACATGTCAGATTTTGTTGATGTAACCTATAAATCATTATTGTAACCTATAAACCGCTTTTAACTTCACGCTTGTAAACCTTAGAATGGACTGGGATAAAGAAAACATCAAAATGGATCCATTGTAACCTTTATTTTAAAGGTTACATCCCTTTAGAAGTTACATTATGGGTTACCAGGATTAGAGTGTACTCGCCAGGGTCGCTTGTCTGGCTGTGGGTTCCAGCGTCTTCGCCAGGGTTGAGCAGTAAACTGCTTTCGCGCTACCAGAGACCCTACCGCATCGTCAAGCGGACGTCTCCAGTAAATTATGTGGTTGAGCCTCTCACTCCTTCGCCCGATCAGCGTTGCCGTGGCCATGACATAGTCCATGCTCAGCGCCTCAAGCCTTACATTGACCCCGTCGTAGTTTCATCTCCTTGAGTCGCCAGGATGGCTCTTTCGTTCACGGGGGCAATTGTAAGGAAGACCATCGCCAACACCACACTCGTTTAAATAATGTAGGAGCGTGGACAGCACTGGTCATTCGCAATGAGTGGGTATGTGACACAGAAGCCACACAGGGAAGAGGCACCAACTCGTGGATGTCGCATCGCCATCGCTGGGACGAAGAAGTAGTCTCGTCTCGTTGGCTCTCCGTCTCTACTTGCTGGACAGCGCGACTTGGTGCTTCGGTGCTACTGCTGCTGCTGGTGCGGCTGAAAAGTAAAGCCTGAAAACCCTCTCATATAGCAAATAAAATACTACATCAACTGCAGAAAACCGTCACCTACTGTTGCCTGCGCTACCTAGAGGAATTCTAAAAAATCAAACTGCAACAGCAACGAAAGGTTCCACTTGATAGGTTTCGCGTTCCGCTTGGAACGGTAGTGGAGTAGGGCAACGTTGTTCGATAAACGTTGTAGTAGGGCGCCTCGATTCACGCGCGTCTCCGCCGTATGGCAGCGCTGGCATCGAGGCACCCGGCTTGGAGCAATGGAATCTGGTAAATTTTATTTGACTTGAGCAAAACTCTGGCGTGTTATCGAGACTGGAGAGGAACAGCACGAGATGTGAGCGGGAAAGAGAATGGATGCATTTACTTGCCCGAGGCGCCAGTAGACTATCGTCTTGCGTCGACATTTGCAAACGAAGGGAGCATGCAGATACGCGGACAGTTTTTACTAGGGGGTAAGAGTTTTAGTTTTAGGCAAACAGGGCGTACATTATATTGCAATGCGTGATGTTTTCCTCTGTTTTGTGCTTTTCAAGCGCTGGAAGCTGCACTCGTGTCACCTTGGTATACACCGTAAAACGATTTACATCTTTAAGGGGAAAATTTGTCTGTAACGACTAGCCCTACTCAGCACAAAAACGCGAGAAAACACCTATTTAAAGGGTGATTTAAACTACCAAACACCAGGTAAAATGGTGTTTTTTATGGCACCGATAGAGTGTGAGGGCGTTAGTTATACTACACACCATTTAAAATGGCCTTTTCTTGTGCTTTACTAGGGTGTTTGGATAACAGGTGTAGACAGTGAAAATTCCCCTTAATGGTGTAAATCGTTTTACAGCGGAGGGTTATGACGATCGTCTCAAATCTCCTTTAAAGGAGCACTGACACGAAAATTTTATGGTACACTTTATTGCTTTTATCGATGCTTAATGGTCTGGCCAACCTGAAACAGCACATTAAACACTTCAGCGCGCGATCGTTAATTACATTGAACGGCCTGAAAATCGTTTGTTTCAAATTCCCGCGCTTTCATCCCGAACGGCGCATATGACAGACTCCCTGCCTGACCTCACCGCTTTGTGCGGCCGTCACCGGCGCCCGCTTGAGAGGGTGTTGCGCCCGCTCGCCGCTCGTGGGGCCGCGCGCGTTAAGTGACGTCACGAGTTTTTGACGAGCGCTGTCGCGTCACTTCTTTTTCCTCTCCTGGAGTGATGTCACGCTGATTTCCATTTGCTGAGTGCCGCTCCGCGTGCTGCTCCGTCGGCGCGATAAATGAGATCCAACTGAACTATGTTCTTCGCGTCGCAGGCCGCTCACATTTCAGCCAGGGTATTCTGTTGAGTGAAGGAAGCGAACTGTGCAATAATATTAACGCCGAAAATTGGTATCAGTGCTCCTTTAACGTAAAAGCATTGCTGAGCTCTTTCATCTTCTATGTTTTCCCTGTTCTGAAAGTAATGTAGATTCAGGATGGATATGGATACCAAACTTACAGAAGAATAAGAAATGACAGCCTCACAGCCGAAATATAACTTGGTTTCCCAGTGGGGCGCGCTGAAGAGATAGCAACGTGAAACACACACACTTTCGGCAGCGGATCTATACTAAAGTGTTTGAAATTCGCCGGGCCACCCAATTCTGCTTACGTGCTTTGAGGTGGAAAAGCATCATGCCTTCCCCTGACGATACTTACGAGACCTTTTAACAACTACACCATCTTTGCGTCTCGTTTTTCGCTTTATGGTCTTCGTTTTTTGTGTCAATTACTCCGACATGCAGACTACACTTCACACCACATCTTACCAGAATTCCCGGCGGCTGAGGTGCATATTTTCTGCTCAGTTGCCGTCATGTTCACCCGTCACGTGATGTGACGTCAGCGCAGCAGGCTGACGTAGCGTGATGGTAGCGCCTGCTTTGGAAACCTGTAGGTTCAGTTCCCGCACGAACTCAATTGTGCTTTTTATTTACTCTATATAGCGGCGGCTGTTTTCTGTACCGGAAAACGACCCCGGTTTTTCGCCCAGCGGGGAACTTCAGGATTTCGCCTATAAAAAGAACGAGGCGTTCAGAAACTGACACGAAACTGAAGAAGTAAGCCAACACCATCAGAGACAAACTCTCCAGGGACCCAGATGCAAGATTAGCCATCTGCACGAACAGAGACCACGATGTAGAGCACAAGCTTTCACGGGCCGAACAGTCAGCATTCCAACGCTGCGCTGATATCGGTCAATATCCTTCTGTAGTGATGTTGCACCGGAAAGGGTGTCAGTATGTAAGGAATGCTCGCGAAAGGAATCCGGTGTCCTTTGTTCGGGCAGCTTCAAACTGCGCCCAAGTGCGGCTGTACGCTCTGTGAATCCCCCTCTTCCAGTGTGCAGCCTTACCCTTCCGATTTAATTCGTTACGCTGTCTCAATGCTATTCATATTCACCGGCACAATTTCACAGCTGATCTACGCTCGTGTCTTTTTACATTCGCGCCAACCGGGAGTATGTGAGTGGGCGGAGTACTCTACATGTGCGGCTGCAGGACTTACCGGTTGTTACAAGAGCGTAACCAAGTTGTTTAAAGGGACAGACAACCGTTTTCTGAGGAGTATACGCTCTCTATCCCGAAAGAAAAGGCATCACTCAAAACACCTTAGCGCGAAACGGTTTTCCTGAAAGGGCCCTAGTTGGAACGGGGAATTTTAAAATTTCTAGATCTACCAGTCTTATTATGGATGCAGCCAAAGCGAATGCTGGCAACCATGAGAGTGACCCATGTGGCAACACATTTTTAACAGCTTTTAAGAAGGTAATAAATTCAGTCTTTACTATTCCTTTATGCGGTTTTTGAATCCCAAATTAGAATTGGCGGACTTCTTGGCATACGAACGGTAGTGTAATGCTTACTTACGCACTACACCGTGCCACCGTTCAGATTTCAGAAAGTTCAGTGTCCGACTAAAGCTAGTTCGCCAATTAATTTAGAAACTCCTTTGATTAACCCACGACTTCAAAGACTGGCTTTTGTATGAGCTAGAGGACATGCAGTAAGCGCAAATCGCTTGTCTGTCCCTCTAATGAATTCTACCTTGATGTAAAGATTTTGATAAAATTAAACGGAGATACGCAGCTCCGCTAATTAGGATGAAGATGAAGCGTCAAAATCTTGAAAACCTCAGAATCTCCGAAAGGAGGGTGCGACAAAGGAAAGAAGCGTAGTGTAGACGGCTGCGACCACTTCATTATAGCAGCAGCGCAAGAATTTGCAATTATTTTGCTTGTTTTTTTTTTTTTGTTTTGTTTTTCAATTTTTAGAACCCGAATTAATGAATGAATAAGGCTTCATTGTGAAACTACCAGCCGGGTTGGGTACCCTCAGTTCACGGCACCTCTAACAAATTTCTTTACGAAATCTACAAAGCGGCGTTGGTCGTTCAGGGCTGGTGATTGGAGTGCTGCTCTCTTTTCGGGCAACGGGCCGCATCCTTCGAAGATGTGGTCCTGGTTGAGGGCCTTGGAGCACCTTGGGCAGGTGGGGGTTAGCGTTCCGCTGTAGAGGGCCACTCCGACTGGGGTTTTAGAGAGTACCCGTTTGCGCTTGCCTAAAAAAAGTACTTGTTCGTGTTTCGATAGTTGCGGGTGTGGGCGAACGTATGGGTTAGGGTGATCGCTGAAGTCTTGGAGAGTAATGGGTTTGATTATGATAGTCGGGTTTTATTGGCGCAAGGCCGACTATGGGCAAAGAGCGCCAAAAAGAAGTTACTGAATTGTGATGAGAGCGTAAATACTAGAACATGTGACTAAAAGTAAAAGTGATGCAAAACAAAAGACAATGGAGATGGCTGGTGTATAGGGCCAGGATGATTACACGTGATATGACAAGAGCTGCAGAAAGTTCACCTCAGCTAAAAACTTAAAAACACGCTGACTAGAAAACATTGGTTAGTCGGCTAAAAAATATGATGGGTGCAAAGGAATGTGTCGTCTGTATAATTCAGGGAAATGTTTGTGTCGTGTTGTGTCAAGTGCTCTGCATGTGATTAGTATGTGGACTACGGATAGGCCCTTTCTACAACTGCTACACGAGGGTCCCGAAGTTCCAGTGAGCAGGTGGGAGTGCGTCTCATGTGTGTGGCCTATCCGCAGCCTAGCCAGGGCGACTTCAGTGTATCGGTTGTGTGAGTCAGTTATGTAGCGTCCCAGTTGTGGTTTTATTACGTGTAGTTTGTTGTCTGTTTGTTGACTCCAGGGTAGTTGCCATGTGTTACGAAGCTGTCGTCTGATGTGTGTCTTTAGGTCGGTGTAAGGTACTGTTGTTATGTCAACTGTGGTCATGAGAGCAGCAGCACCAGCCATTTGATCAGCGGTATCATTGCCAGGGAATGGGTTTCGGGGACGTAGATTCCTGGGGCTGGCTGCGATTGCAGCGAGTACGGAGAGCGGTGTCACGGGCGAGCTGGTTGACCCCTTCATTGCCCTGCAGCCCGGCATGACCAGGCACCCAGTAAATCCTTACGTCTCCTTTGATGCTTTGAAAGAGGCTGTGTGTGCTAAGTGGGATGTTATTGTGTAGTATGCGGGTGCATGCTTCTTGTGAATCAGTATAGATGTTAAGGGGTCTGTGTGGGGATGCATGGTGGACAATGGCTTTTCCAATAGCGTAGGTTTCTGCTTCTGTGCTATTAAGGCAGGGGCATATGTCGGTGGAGGAGAAGCGAGCCTCGCAAGTACTTACTGCCCAGACCCAGATGTTCTTAGTTGGGTGGCATGCCGCGTCCATGAAAACGTTTTTTTTTTAATGCAGAGCATTTCAGTAACTCACGATGTCACCCGCGTTGTCCCGTCGTAGTCCGCACCGTCGTTGTCCGCACCCCTCCCCCTACACTATATAAAAGAAAATACTTACCGGCGCCAGGTTTCGATCCCTCGACCCTGCGGGCGGAACGCAATGTACATGGTGCTCCACCCACTGCACCACAAAGCCGACACAGAATGGAACGCTACGAACGCGCCTTATATCGTTGACTCATTCAAATTACTGCTGACGAGCGCTCTCTCGTCAGCAGTTGCCACAAGTGCAACAACATTAACGTAACGCAAACTACTTAACGTCGTGCGCCCCCGGAAATGCTCTGAATTTGATCGTGCCCCTCGTGAGGGGGATGGACTTTTTTTCATCAACGGCTTTACTGATCTTTTTAGAAAAAATATTTGGCTCGGATTTGGCGTCTTTCTTCAAACTGAAGGAAGCCAGTTTATAAAGAAACAAAACCGTTCCATTGGAGGAACAGGTGAATGGGCAAGAGATATGAAGAAGAAAGGCATGCGTATTGAAGACGCAGAAAAGGCCACGAAAGATAAGTTCAAAAGAAAAACTAATATCATACAGGGAAAAAATAAATATCAAACGAAGCAATCGCCGGCCCCATTCGTCCTATATGGCCCAGAAGCACGTATCGGTGGTCCTGTAAGCATTTTCGGACCACCCGCCTCATTAATTTCTTCAATACTTATACCGGGAACACCAGTCGCCGCGAACAAAAAATCTTTATTGATTTTATCTGCTCAAAATGTCTACCGAGTTTTCAATTTGCATTGTTTTTTATCCTCTGCACCAGCCCTACTTCGAGCAGTCGTAATGTCTTGTATCGCATTCCGAACCGCGTGAGATGGTTGGGTTATCTCCTTACGCGTGTTATACATGTATTACATTTTATACGATGCCAGACATTCGCCTCAGCGGTGAATCTGAAACGCGGCCCCCAGTGTATTTTCTCCCTTTTTTATCGGGAAGCGTTTCGAGATGTTTTTCCAGTGAGCAAAATTTCGGTTGCAGAATTTTTATTTCGTCGCAGTATATGCATTGCAATAACAATGCCGCATTTAGCTATTGTTAAGCTCGAGCCTAGTACACCCGCGGATAACCTAAACTCTACGCATACAAAGCCGTCGTTATGGGAAACATCCGCGGAATGAAGGCACCAGTTATGGGAGCATCTCGTTGAAAATGCTACTTCTGGCGAAAGTTGCTGTTAACGATAAGATAAAAATGCGTTTCCAGACCGCGTGGGCGCCCTTCTAAAGAAACGCTGTTGTAAGCTTGCGAGCGAGTCGAAACCACTTGACGTGTGCTAAACTACCCTCAAAGAAAAATCCTTGCCTTTCAGATTACTGCGCAGATCGCTTGAGCTGGCCGTCATATTGTTGGTTGCAGTCATTAATTAGTCGAAGCTTCATATATTCTGTTATTCTACCACTGCTTCCTTATGAAATGCACGTAAGCAAAATGGTTTTTCATCAACGCTGCCCAAGCATTCCTTACGAGAATAGTTACCAAGTACAGTAATACCTCGCTAACTCGAGGTAGTAATTACCGGGAAATATTTCGAGATAAGCGGATTTTCGAGATAAGCAAGGTTGCGCGAATTTCCATGAAATATCGAGTTCTTTGCAAAAAAAAAAGGCGCTACGACTTACCAGCTTTCAATAGCAGCTTCCAATCTTGCTTTTCATAAAGGTTTGAAAGAGAAAAAAAAACATACAAGAGGCGTTCACCGGCTGGGACCCGCGCTGTTCATTGGGTTTTTCCCCGCGCGACACACCTCTATTCGCCGCGAGCTCGACATGTAGGTGGCGACAGCGTCGCGCTGCTAGTGTGGATGCTCCGCTGAGCGGCCCGTAAGAATGCACACTGTGGGCGCGCTTCGTGCCTTTTTCTCGCCGTATGTTCGCACGACAGGTGCAAACAAGAGTGGTATGCTGTAGTTCGGTTACTCAACGTTCAATGTATAGCATGGAAGCGGCAGTCAGTTTTCATTATTACGCCAAAAAACGCGACCACTCATCGGGAATCTCAGAATGGCCGTAATTGTGACAATGAACTTGTACCCTGTGGCTCGTAGCAAGCTCGATCTTTCCAGACTACGGCTTTGAGCCTTCAATAAAAGCATAAATAGAAACAAATCAGGAAGCCTCGATCTCTGAAATTCAGTTTACAACGGCAATCTCAATCGCTTTCACTGGTAGCATGACGCATTCTTGCATTTGTGGGATGCTCTGAAATGGTAACACTACTTAACTGCCCCGAAATTCCTTTTAAGAGCTTACGATATTTTTTGTGTGTTCAAAAGGCAACATAAAATTACTGAATTTTGATCAGCGCAGAGATATAAATGTAACCGCTCTAACGGGTCTTTTAAATGAAATTTTAGCGACTCTGAAGGAATTCGGTTTCATGAATAACGGTTTCGGATCACCTATTTACGGCTTTCGTCGCAAGTGAACTTGCGAATTGAATTGTCCACGCATGCAGTACAATCAACATCTCATGTTTAGCTAGGTTTTCGCAAAGTGACAAGCAGGCTTACAGTGTGCAAACCAAGCTTCTGGGACCTCACAGTGAGCACACATTTTCTGTGACGGCTGCTCTGTTGACGATTTGCGTTCCTTTTAAAATCTAGCAGGTGCCTGCAACAGCGAGATGTGTTTGCATTCTTGCGTATAAGGTCGCTTACGAGCTCTAAAGATGGCAATAAATGAAGTTGCGCTGTTGCAGATGTGGTAAAACATTTCCTTTTGATTTATCGTTGCAAATCAGCGTAACGGTTTCCCGGTAACTACTTTGTTTTGTAAACTGAATACCGCCTTTGTCTTGGCATTTAATTCTTGAGGATTGGTTAAAAAATGAAATTCTGCGCATTTCATTTTTTTTTCGGGAAGGGGGAGGGGGGGGGGGGGAGAGTCCTGCCAACGTTGCAAGATCAGCGAGAAGAGAACGCATGTAACGCGCGCGAAAAGCCAAACTATGGTTATCAGTATTATTTACAATCGAAACTACAATAGGCGTCGTGTTCTGTAGCGGTGAAAAAGCAGTACACGTATTTTCCACAATGATTAACCCCCCTTTGGTCCGAGATTGTCCACGAATTGTGGGACGCCTTTTTCAAAATTGTATTGAAAGCAAGCATTGTGGGAAAAAATTAAAAAAAAACAGCGAGTCATGGCACACACCCCACACACATGTGGGCACGCATTTTCTCGTCTTTCTTTAAACTTAGGTCCACCTTAAGAGGTTAAGACGTGACCAAATTAGGCATTTAGTTATGCTGAGTGAGACACGTTTCTGGACAAGGTGATTCATGTCGGATTTGAAAACGATATATATGAAAATGACACACAAAATGCCTTATGACTGACGCAAACTCACAACTGCTTAATTTTACCGAAACATTCCCCATAAATACTCTTGCGCATCCATAGAAACGTATTTTAAATAATACGTAAAATTAGCAACCCGATACAGTTGAATAAATGTTTATTCCTCCTCCTGAGTATAACCAACGACTGTCCAAAAATGGTATTTATTTTATAAAAGGTACGGGAAGGACACGATCACACAGACGCTTGCGGGTGTAAAATACGTGTCCGGTAATGTATGGGAGATAGCGCACGGGTCGTGTGCAGTGTAAATGTTTTTGTTTGTTTCTTCTTTCTATAAGGACACAGCGCAATTTTACAAGGGTGTGGAATTTGCACGCGTATGCACAGGTCGTGTCGCTTCTTACCCGTTTCGCGTACTAAACTTTTATCCTTTATATAATCACCACGTCACCTTCAAAAAGCACCTTTCGACGTTCCCCAAACGGCAGACGACTGCACTCAACAATAAGAAAAGTGCAATGTGTGGGAGCAATGTTTATAACACATTTCACACTCAAGCGAAGATGTTTCGTGGAATTAAACCAGCGCATTAACCCGCAACGGCCGCTGATTATTGCGTTTCTAGAGGAAACGAGCACGCAGAGGTTACTATGTCATTGCTTAATGCCAATCGAGCACACATATTGGTTGTTTTGTCGTGTGCAGCACGCGTCTTGCGCCACACGCAACGTGAAAAAGCAGACGACGCGAGAGCGCCATCCACACTAGGAGCGGTTCGTCCCGCCGCCGCCAGGAGCCGACTGTGTTCGCGCTCGGGGCGAATAGTACACTGTACCTGTGCGCATGTATGGTGGCGCATGTCTCTACCGTCACGTGACGTGCCACAGGGTTGCTTGACGAAGTTGATGTGCCTCTAGCCTCAGACTTCGCGTTTGGGGAAAACGTCGGCTTTGCGGTAGGCGCGGCTAAACGAGAACAAAAATCGAGGGACTTAGGCACGCAAATATTGTAAAACGGTCCGCGGCGGCGAAATTTTAGTTACACTCTCGTAAAGATCTCAAGATATCCGCAGGTTGGCTTTAAAATACTTCGAAATAAAGGGTAAAAAATACATGGGACGTATAGGAAATGGTTCGGTGTCACGGAAAAATTCGACAGCCGATTTTTCGAGATATGCGAGTTCGAGTTAACGACGTATTACTGTATTTTAAAGTTTCGCGGCATAACCGAGGGCGATGCGAAATATGTTATGGCGAGGCTACCATCAAGGTTACAATGGCACACATACCAGAATAATGAAGTAAAATATAGACCGTCGCATGCGGTCCTCTGAGGCATATATTTATTCGTGCAATGGCATTCCTGTCGTATCTTCGTAAAGAAAAAAAATGACGATATGGTGCACGAAGCATTGACGGAAATATCTGAAACCGAATATTTTTAATAAAAATAATTTACACCGTGTATAATTCATGGTATGAGTGAGAAATTTCACACTCCACGAGCATGCAATAGCTCCAGGACCTTTTGTGTTTCTTACACCCATGTTTTCATGTTTTATCATAAGTTTAACTCAGCGATCTTCTGGTACTCTTTTCTTAGTTTAATGGCGTTACAAGATATTTATCCGTATTTCAATTATATTATACTCAGAACTAACTGGTTTGGTTCGAATTGAGTCCGAGATGCGCGGCTTGCCCGCTCCAAAATATTTCTCAGGCATCTGCATAGCTCATGTGGTTTTCTAGCAGCTATGACCTCATGTCCTACAATAATTTCGAGGCACACTACTGAACTAACTCTTTTTGTGTTCGCTGTTTGAATTTAGTATCACCAGCTGTTGTTGGGCTATTTGAATGCGAAAGCTTTTAATTGCCATTGAGTGGAGAATCCGGCATTGACGTAACGCCACGTGTCTTTGAAGAGTTTCACACTACGAGGGTTTCCACAGGACGCATTTAAACACGGCAGTATTTACAGGTGGCCTGCCACGCCAGTACCCCGCAGTTGAAGTGACGGAGTGGAACGAATCAGCCAAACAAGAAAACAGGGAGGTGGGGAAATTCCCCATCGTCGTCAACTCTCGCTTTGCACAGAAGCATGAAGGAGCTGCGGCGCAACGCGTAGGAGGTAGCTCGAAGCCACTAGAAGGCGTGACGGTAGAAGCGGATCTAGAAGCAAAGCATCTCAAGCTGCAACACAATGAAGCCCTTCGGGAACGAGAGGTTGTTCAAAGTTCTCTCGTTTGTGTCAGAAATCTACTCCATAATTCTTGCAGAGGGGAGTCCAAGAATATTAGGCATATTCGCTCACGCTAACAAAAGCTATTACTCAAACAAGAGTGGACTATTTTTTGCCTCGGCGACTTGCGATGACGTCGTAGTCCGGGGTAAAGCACGCATTTCATGGCGGCCCTCCTGAAGGCGCCCCAATGTCCGCTATTTTAGATGCGACGCATCTCTTGCTCTGAGGCATGTCCCTCCTGCGTCGGCGTCGGCGGCGTCCGCACGCCACCTGCGCATGCGCGACTCCTCCGCTCTTCTCTCCGACAACTGTGCGCAACCCTCTCACTCCGTCGCATTAGCATAACAACAACAGCTGCGCGCGCGCTTCGCTCCGCTCGCATCTACTCCGGTGCGCAAGTGCGCGCATGCGCGACTCTCCTCCGCTGTCTCCTCTCCTTCAGGCGCTGTGAATATAAAGCGGGTAGCGCGCTGCGGCGGTTCAGTCAGCGCTCGCTCTCGTTCGATTCCGCGTGACTTTGCTTGACGACTGCGTGCTTGACTTGATTCTACCGATGAAGACGTGATGGAAGCGACGGTCCCTTCAGCGAGTGGGCTGACAAAATCCAATACCAGCGTCAGCGCAAACGCTCAAGGCAACGTTACGACCAATTGAACCCCCCGATGCGTCGCATCACATCAGGGTTCCCTCGCGGGAAGATGGGCGTTATTTTTGACGGCCACGCTCCAGCCCACATTTGTTTGAGGCACCGTCGTTACTATGGTTACTTTAGCAAGTGAGTGGCACATCCATGAAACGATGGCGCTTCTTTTTTTGAGCTAGCTTCCCGGTCCTTACGGACATTGAGCAGGAAATGCTGCGTGTATACCGTAATTGCGTGAGTCGGCTGTGCATGCGCGACAGGTACTGTGAACGGTAACTTACCGACACAGGTTTTGCAGCCGCCACATATCTCCCTGCGCCGGCGAAGCGTGGATCCTCGCGTCTTGATTACAGCAAATGCACAGCGCTCGGCGTTTCGTGCTTGGTAGAGCCAACAAAAGTGATGTTATAGTTGATGTTGTTTATTACGGTATATTTGCTAAGTGATGCTCAGCAGTACGGCAATTGACAATTGTTCTCAGATGGACGAGCGAATTAACCGCCCCTACTCGTGCTAAGCCGCTCCCGCCTCAAATTGCTCAGATACGTTCATGAACTCGCAAACCTCCTAACGCCTTTGAAATCATTCTGGTCAAGGCAATGCAGCTTGCTGCGTAACAACTCCAACATATTTTACTCATTTTCAACGTAAATATATACCCGAGGCGTACATTCTGGTTAAAGTGTTATTTTGTGCTCATTGTTACCAGATATGGCGGCATCAACATCAGTTTGCCTTGTTTTTAAGCTCTATGGGAAATTTCTACGACTATTTAAAAAGAAAATTATAGTATTGTGAGAGTTTAATCTTAAACTTTCAAGACTCAGCTTTTTCAAGCGTAAGCGAACTGTTCTGGGCCACAAACTTTTGTCTCATTCGATTGCTTTGAGACCAATGCGCCAGATCGCGCTACTAGCTGTTAGAGATGAGGGGCCCTTGGGTTGTCTGACTCGTTCAGGCCCGCAGGTCCCGGCTCGCCATGGTGTCGGACTAAAGACTCGAGATGACTGCTTAGGAGGAAACTGTACAGGAGGTTTATTCTACATGATGACAGTCGAGACAGGAGAACAAGAATAACACGAATACAGCCGTTTAAATAGAGTTCGTATTCCCCAGATCCCTGGCTAGGGAATTTAACTTCACACAGGTTGTCCAATCAGGTGGGCAGTGGACGACACTTGATGTACCGCCCACGACATGAGGCGTGGCTGATGCACACGAACCACTCGGTCGATGGAAAGGGTGAATATCCACGTCATGGATCGTGTCCCGTGCCGGAGTTGCACCACTTTGCGCAAGTCTTCATTTTGGAGGCCCCGTGAGAACGGAATTTCAACACGGCTCCCAGCACGTAAAGACAAGCGACTTCCTGCTCTCGCCGATGGTTGGAAACCGAAGAGCTTGGACACTTGAAACTGCAGCTTCCTTTCGGTGGACCCTTCTTTCATACGTGTATGAAGAAAAGAAGTGGCCCGCAGCGTCCGATGAACCCAGGATATAGAAGCCGCCACTTGAAACCGCCGCCGCCGCTGGCGCCAGGGTTTCTTGCCTCCTCGTGCCTCTGGGTGATTCATCCACGCGCACTTTGCTCTAGGGCTTGCGAGGAATTCCTGTGTTGGCCGATCCTAACAGCTCCTCCGCGGCCCGAAAAATCTCGAATGGCCAGCGTTGACGACCGCTGGGCAGGAAGAGATGAGCCTGGAACTGGGTGTAGGGGCCGTCTTCCACCAAGGAACATACGATCTTGAACAATTAACAAAGGAAAGCACCAGTGGGCTATCCCATGCAACACTGCACCGCCCCACACGCAAGCGTTCAGAATTCGCCAAAGACCCACCAGGCTTCCTGCACCGATAAAGAAACACTTTACCACAGAAGCTATTTGATTTTGGCTGAATTTTGGTGCCGCCAAAGCAAGGGTATAGGTCCCGCAGAAAACGCCACTGGCCGACTGCCCTAAACTAGGTTAAAATAAAAAGAAACCCCGGAGGCGATCCAACTGAGTTACTTCATAACAGTCGGCTTAAGCCATCAGCATTCGCATGCAGTTTTCCCTTCTTGTAGCGTACAGAGAAATTATACTCCTGGAGAGCTAGACTCCATCTGAGCAAGCGACCATTTTTGGGGGACATTTGCCTCAACCACGTGAGAGGGCAATGGTCGGTCTCAAAGATGAACTTTGCTCCATACAAGTAACACGACAACTTCTGCGCCGCCCATACTAAACAGGCGCACTCTTTTTCCGAAGCGCTGTACGTTTCCTCTCTACAGGTCAGCTTACGGCTGACGTACAGAATCGGGTGTTCTTCGCGGTCGTCGCCCACTTGGCTTAAGACAACACCCATTCCTCTATCACTGGCGTCACACTGGACTATAAACTCTTTAGAATAGTCAGGGGTTCGGAGCAGAGGTCGGCACATAAGCACTGCCTTGAGACTCTTGAATGCGTTTTCTTTTTCGGCATCCCAGGGTACTTCAGTGGGTGCTCCCTTCCGTAACGCGTCAGTTAAGGGGCTTGCCAGCTGTGAATAGTTCGGGATATACCGCTGGTAATATCCGACCAGTCCCAAAAAGGATCGAATGTCCGTCTTAGTTCGAGGCTGGGGAAAGGCCACGATCGGAGCAATTTTTAGCTCTGATGGACTCCTAGTTCCCTGGCCGACAACATGGCCCAAGTAAACCACGTGAGCGCAACCAAACCTACACTTTTCCGCCTTCATAGTTAGTCCGGCCTCTCGCAACCTAGAAAACACGCTCTTAAGGTGTTCTAGATGCTCTTCCCACGTTTCTGAAAATATAGCGACGTCGTCCAAATAAGGGAGAGCAAAGTCCTGCATATCCCTGAGTACGATGTCCATGAGTTTCGAGAAACTGAAGGGGGCATTCTTCAGCCCAAAACTAAGCATTAAGGGTCGAAAGGTGCCAACCGGTGAGATAAAAGCGGCATACCTGCTCGCACTTTCTGAGAGCGGTACTTGCCAATATCCGCGCACGAGATCGAGGGTGGAAATGAATTTTGCGCCGCTCACCCTTTCTAGTCTTTCTTCTATGTTGGGAATCGGGTATAGTTGGTCCCTGGTAATAGCATTCAGCTTTCGGTAGTCTACACAGGGACGAGGCTCTTTGCCTGGTGCCTCAACTAAAATCAGCGGTGAGGTGTAGTCACTCTCAGCTGGCTCTATTACCCCCAAGTTAAGCATGCGCTGTATTTCAGCTTCCATTATCTCCTTCTGCCGAGGTGATACCCTGTATGGTTTTGACCGTATCGGCTCGTCAGACGTGAGCTCTATTTCGTGCGTCAGGAGGTGTGTCTTTCCTGGACGGCTGCTGAATCGATCAGCGAATTCGCTTAACAGCCGCTTTAGAGCGTTAATCTGGCCCGAACTCAGAGATTCTGTATTTACAGAAAGAGCCACGATTTTCTCCACGCTGACGCTATCTCCTGCGTTCTCCTTCCAATCTAAAATCTCGCTATCGAGCTCCTCGGGTTCGTTTAGCATTAGATTTACGATCCCGCTGCGTTCCATGTACGGCTTCATGAGATTGCAGTGATAAATTCTCACCTGCTTCCCTCTTCCTGGAATCTTTAGCGCATAATTCGTCTCAGAAAGTTTCTGCATAACTTCTACAGGACCGTCCCAGTGAACTTCCACCTTATTTTTCCTCGATGGCCGAAGAATCATGACGCGATCGCCCACGCGGAAAGTTCGAAGGCGGGCGTTTTTGTCATAGTAGACTTTGGAAGCCTCCTGGGAAGCTTTCATATTGCGGTTTACTATCTCCCTCGTACTGTTAAGGCGGTCCAGTAGTTGAAGCACGTACTCTACCACTGTCTGGTTCTCTCCTGTGCCCTCCCACATTTCTCTCAGCATTCGGAGGGGGGAGCGCAGGGCTCTTCCGTACACAAGTTCCGCTGGGGTGAAACCCGTAGCTTCGTGGGGAACCGTACGCAAAGCGAATAATGTGGCTGGCAGACAGTCCTCCCAGTCCTCTTTGTGCTCATAGCACAGAGCACGTAGCACCCGCTTTAGAACCGAATGCCATTTCTCCACACTGTTAGACTGCGGATGATACACTGAGCTGTGTAGCAGCTTTACTCCGCACCTCTCTAGGAACGTGGTAGTCAAAGCGCTCGTAAAAACTGTTGCCTGATCCGTCTGGATTTCGGCCGGAAATCCTATACGCGCAAACACCGATAGAAGAGCGTCAACTATCTCTGAGGAGCTCAGTTCTTTCAACGGAATGGCTTCGGGAAATTTTGTGGCTGGACACAGCATGGTAAGCAGGTACTTGTAGCCTGACTTAGTCCTGGGCAAAGGGCCTACTGTGTCTATTACAAGCCGACGGAAAGGTTCCGAAATTAGTGGCACAATTTTCAGTGGAGCCTTCCATGTCTCCCCCGATTTGCCCACACGCTGGCACGCATCGCATGATTTCACATAGCGCTCCACGTCTTTGAAACATCCTGGCCAATAATATTCCATTAGCAGCCGCTCTTTTGTTTTATTTATCCCAAGATGTCCTGACCAGCCATTCCCGTGGCACAGACTCAAAATGTCCGCTCTGTACCTTTCAGGCACGACTAACTGATCGAGTGTTTTGCCTTTTTTGTCCTGGTAGTGGCGATACAGTAAGCCTCCTTTCTCATGCACAGTTATATTGCGTCGAGCAATGCCTTCTTTGGCCGTAACGTGCAATCTCTCCAAAGTGGGGTCCTCTCTCTGTTCTTTTATTAGTGACTCCCGGTTAACCTTAAGAAGGCGATCAAAGTTGCGTGAAGCTGGAGATAACACTGCCCCTTCAGAGCTCTCTGCTTCATTTGCTGCCTCAGTGATCGTCCCTGTTCGGTCATAGCCTTGTGCATCTGTCTGCCTTTGACAACCCGTCACTTCTTCCTCCTCAAGTGGTTCCAATGGTAGGTTGGCACGTGCCTCTCTGGCTACCTTAGGTTCAGGAATCTGACTTAACTGAGAGGCGAGCTGGCGAGTCTTAGACCTTGTCAGAGCTTGCACCACTCCCTCTCCGAGTTTCTGGCCTCCCTCGTTAAGCAATCGATCCGATCGATTTGAGAAGAGGTAAGGGTATTGAAGTGGCAGGGCCTTCGAGACTGCGGCTTCAGTGATCAGCTCCCCAAACGGCCCGCAAATCCTCACCCGAGCCATTGGCAGGCATACACTGTGTTCCTCCACCGCCTGTTTTATCCATGCGACTTCCCCCGTGAAATCGTCTGCTGCAACGTAGGACGGATGGACAACATCCATCGTTGCGGCGCTATCCCGAAGCACGTTGCAAGGTTTTCCATTGACTTGCAGTTTGTGCAAGTATGGCCTAAGGAGCTCTAGATTTTCGTCGCTTTCATCGACGCACTTGAACACTACCCTAGGTTTGGTGCATTTGGCTGCAAAGTGCCCGACACCATTGCAGTTGTAGCAGCGAAGTGGCCTACTAGCCTCAAACTCTTTTTTTCCTGCTTTGTCTGCACCCTCTCTCTTCGACTGATCTTCCCGCTTTTCCGCCATTCTTTTTGGCGCCTCCGCCTGCACGGAACTTTTCGAAGAAAGGTTCTTTTTGCTGGGAACATGACTCCGCGTCACGTTTCTAGCGTGTGATGCACTCTCATCTGTGCTCAACCTTCTGCGAGTAGCGTACTCTTCCGCTAGCTCTGCGGCTCTTTCAACTGTGCCGACATTTTCCCTGTCTTGAACCCACAGCTTCACCGCTTGGGGGATGCTTCGATAAAATTGCTCAAGGCAAATGCATTCGACAACTCCATCGCGGCTTTCATAGGCCCCTGCTCCCTTAAGCCACTCCAAAAGGTTAGTCTTAAGGCCATACGCGAAATCCGGATAGCCCTCGCTGTCGCCTTTGCTTGAGCTTCTAAAACGTTGGCGGAAAGCTTCAGCTGAAAGCCTGTATCTCTTCAGCAGGCTAGCTTTCACTTTCTCGTAATCCGCCGCATCCTCCGTACTAAGTCTCGCTATCACTTCAGCTACTTCACATGGCAAGAGTGTCAGAAGCCGTTGTGTCCAAGTACCGCGAGCAAAGTTCTCCCGTTCACAAGTTCTCTCAAAATTTCCTAGGTACAATCCTATGTCCCGTCCAGTTTCATATGGATGCATGTACTTATCCATCCGATACGATACTGCCTCGCATGTTCTTTCAGGAGTCTCGGCTCTCGCGCTACCGCCATCTTTTCGTCTTTCCTTTTCAAGCTCCAGTCGCTTTAGCTCTCTTTCCGCTTTTTCAGCTTCCCACTTTTGCCGTTCCTTCTCTTTCTCCCACTCTCGTTCAGATTCCTCCTGAAGTCGTTTCTGTTCCTGTTCCGCTTTCTCTTTAGCTTCTCGAACTAAGTTCCATGCATGTACAAGCTCGTCGTTATTCTCGACGCTTTTAGGGATGATCTTGCACAGCTCTTTTTTCGTTATTTTGCTTGGCACTTCTACTGACAGTTCCTCGCATAACAAGAGCAAGTCCGACTTTGGCAATTTCATTAGGTCCATGACCCCGCTTTCTCTGCTTTGCTTTGGCTCTGCTTCCAAGCAATGTCGTGAGATTAACCCTTCTCAATTGACAAGCGCTTGATTCCCAGTGCAAGATTATTCTCTCAAAATCTGAAGCCTGGCGAATCCCATAGCAAAAGCCAAACGCTCACCCGCAGAGACAGCACGATGAGGCACGGTCCATCCCAGCTGCTGCCAACCAGTGTTAGAGATGAGGGGCCCTTGGGTTGTCTGACTCGTTCAGGCCCGCAGGTCCCGGCTCGCCATGGTGTCGGACTAAAGACTCGAGATGACTGCTTAGGAGGAAACTGTACAGGAGGTTTATTCTACATGATGACAGTCGAGACAGGAGAACAAGAATAACACGAATACAGCCGTTTAAATAGAGTTCGTATTCCCCAGATCCCTGGCTAGGGAATTTAACTTCACACAGGTTGTCCAATCAGGTGGGCAGTGGACGACACTTGATGTACCGCCCACGACATGAGGCGTGGCTGATGCACACGAACCACTCGGTCGATGGAAAGGGTGAATATCCACGTCATGGATCGTGTCCCGTGCCGGAGTTGCACCACTTTGCGCAAGTCTTCATTTTGGAGGCCCCGTGAGAACGGAATTTCAACACGGCTCCCAGCACGTAAAGACAAGCGACTTCCTGCTCTCGCCGATGGTTGGAAACCGAAGAGCTTGGACACTTGAAACTGCAGCTTCCTTTCGGTGGACCCTTCTTTCATACGTGTATGAAGAAAAGAAGTGGCCCGCAGCGTCCGATGAACCCAGGATATAGAAGCCGCCACTTGAAACCGCCGCCGCCGCTGGCGCCAGGGTTTCTTGCCTCCTCGTGCCTCTGGGTGATTCATCCACGCGCACTTTGCTCTAGGGCTTGCGAGGAATTCCTGTGTTGGCCGATCCTAACATAGCATAACAGTAGCCGGTAAGCCATGGCTTACCGCAAACGGAGTGTTAAAACGTATCCTTTCGTTTTCAGCGGTAATCGGAAACTTTATTTCCGGTAACCCGATCAACGGTAAAATGCGGAGAGGACACTAGTCAACACGGCGCGTCCAACCACATTTTTCTACGATAATGACTTGATGGGAAGCAACGAAAGCAAACTTTTTGGCAGGAGTAGTCCTTGTCACAATCAGTGGCTGTGCACGATATTTACCTCATAACGATATTTACCATAACAGAAACAACGTTTCGGCTACGCTTGAAACAGTGAATTATGGAAGAGGGTGCAAAGAAACGTTTCGGGTACAACAGCCAAGAAAACAATGAAACCGACGAAACTCTTACGCCTAAAACTGAGCGCTGAGCGCTCTCGCCGCGCGCGTCGTTGCTTCTGTGCTCACTGAATCCTTCCGCCAAGAACAAATGAGCGTCGAGCTGGGTGTGTAATTGCTTTACACTCCAGTGTAACACAAATATATGCCGCCGTGTAAACGCAGGCACACAGGAAAGATGTTTTTGTAGCTTTCTGTAGAGTTCTTACGCTAGCAAAAAAATTGTTTTAATCAAGGTCGAACTATTACGTCACAGATTAGTTCAATAAATAGCCGTTGCGGTGCGATACCATCGACCCCCAAAAAGCCATCTCAGGGGCACTTTAAAGGACTACTGACACGAAATTTTGGTGTTATGATTTTTTTCTTCGCCGCTTTGAGTGCCCACCAGCCCAGTAATCATATTGTTACGCGGCAGCAAAGCAAATGAGACGAGGCGCGGAAGATCTGAGTTATGAATTCCCATGATGGTGCCGCAGAGCGATGCGATTTATTCACAAGCGGCCATGATCGCTCGAGCCACGGGTCCGTACCTTCCCCTGTTTTGCCGTCGTCTGTGATGGGTCCCAAGGAGCCATGCGCCGGCGCCCACTTGCGCTTCCTGCAACATTACCCCCTCGTCGAAGGCGACCGTCCCGGTCGAGGTCACAGAACTTGGACGGGTGCAATGATGATGAGATGAGCTGGGACGGTCCTTGCCCACGGACCGTCCCAGCTGTGACGTCCTTGCCGCCACGGATGATGGTGAGCTTTATGAAAATTGATCCCGGAACAGCTGTGTCCTCCAACACCATGAAGGAACGTACGAAGCACCTGGAGACACACCTGAAAACGGGACAGGGGAACGGCATCATCGTCTTGTCAGTTCGCGGTAGACGACGTCTCTGCTTGTCTCGGCGAGTCGTGGATGGGTACACGGGGCTAGGGGATGGGCATTACGTAAATCGCTTAATATGCCCTCCCTTCCCACGCGCCGTAAACTTGCACGGCTATCATTTTAGGGGCGAAGCTCCTCTTGCTCGGGCGCTGTCCCGTCCCTCGTTGCTGCTGTATACAGCACGACACATTAATGATGATTGTGGCAGGATCCCCATAGGGATTGGCCAACCAAAGATTGGCCGAAGAGGACAAAACGTTCAACGCGTTCGTTGCTACCCAACAAGAAGAAGAGGAAGAAGAAGAGGTTGTCGTTCGTCGCCTGCGAGCTCAAGACACGTACCGGGGGTATACACGACACAAGACGCTCTGCAGAAGGCGACGGCCAAGGTGGCTAAAATGTCACACACCGAATTCGCCAACTTACCCATGGAGATTCTCATCGTCCCAAACAACCCCTACATAACCACCACAAACATCGACGTCGTCGACGGGCTTGTCAACGGAGCGGTGGAAAGCTTGACGTGTCGAGTCTTTATATGATGTGCGGGCGAATGTTTCACGGTTTTACAGATAAGCATTTTTGCTTCGCCCCTCTCACCATCATTCACTTCGTGGAGATGGCGGAATTTTTTTTTTTTCATTCACTGACGCGGCTACCTGAACTAAGGCGGCCGCCCATCTGCTCTAAATATGTAAAATAAACGTTTGTTCCTCCTCCTCCTCCTCCTTTCATTCACTGTTCCACAGCAACTCCCCGTTCGCGCGCAATCATATTGTCACGTAGCCGAATACGGCACAGTTGTCTTCAAGGAAAACAAGTTTATTGGAGCGAACTTGTGCTCCCCTAACAACTCAAAGAATACACAGGCGGCGAAGCAGCAGTCAACAAAGAGACGTGCGTGGTCGAGTGTCGGCGAATCGAATGAATACCGCGACGTCTGCTCTTTCGGCGCGAGTGTTTCTCGAACCGTCGATTTACATCCAGAACATTGGAGATCAAGGAAGATTATTCCAGGCCAGTTGACGTTAGGGCGAAACGCTCTCCTTGTCCTAATGAGATAACCCGTGCGGCATAAATAAAGAATGAAACATGCTCTCCGCTTGGGACACAGATAACACAGCCGGGCGCAGCAGGGCAGTAAAAACAAACCCTAAATAAACAAACCCAATGCATGGTTCGCGGCAATATCTTCTCGCCATCACACATTTCAGCCTGTGTTGATCATCCTAACAAAGTTAATTCCATCTTTCCGAGAACAAAAAAATACCAAAACTCACCTTTAGCCCTGTCAATAACTGAATGGAATTCCTTGCCAGATAATATTGCAAGTATAACATTCTTCATCCTTTTTTAAAGCACTAAAAGTCTTTTTACAAAATCCAATTGATTAATGTAGTTATGGAGTAGTGTTGCTGATGTTAATTATTTGATTGTTGTGTGCTTATTTGCGCTTACACTTTGCTAACTGGGGCATATTGTACTGTTGTTACCGTGCCTGTCCTTGTGGACAGTTTATATGCATGCCTTTTTGTCTTATTGCTTCTGTTGTGTTTGGTTTTCCTGCGCTTTTACATTTTTAAGGTTTATATAATGATGTCTGGCAACATTTATGTACTGTGCACTGATTGAATATCTTCCTAATCAAAATCCCCCCTATGAAATGCCATCCCGGGCTCTTAAGGTATGAAAATAAATAAATAAATAAATAAATAAATAAATAAATAAAAATTATGTGGTGTTGTTGACAAGAATTCGTTCACGTAAAGCGATATATAAAAACACAAGAATCAAACAACCAGGACTATCATGAGCTTCTCGAAACCACGAAATGAACTTTGCAGTTCTCGTATTTCGTGTTATTCTTCTCCTACCAGAGATTCTACTTGTATTGGCAGCACTGCCAGCCCATGCTACATAACTGACGTTACAGTGACCGGTATGTCTCCGGTATACCTCCATCTTGGTAACCGGTGTACCGTCATCTTGTTTCCCTAACTTCAACTAGGATTGGCGCTGTCGATGAGTCTGAAAGCTTATTGAGGAACACTTGCCGGCATGGGTCGGCGTACTGCCTTGTGAGTGCACTCATTTCTACTCAAACTCACGATTGAGTACGATGATGAGTAGGTACAGACCCAGAACAAAAAGTGAGTACGATAACGACTGAGTACAGACATGTGTACACGTACTCGGGAGTTTAATACTAGCGAGTGCAGTACTCGAAAACACAGTACTCGTTACTCCTGAGTGCAGTACCAGTGAGTGCAGTACCACTCGAGAGTACATAGAAAAATTTACACCATACAACTGGGGGCTTACCAGCAAACACCTACCAAAAATTGATGTCAGAGCTGTAGAAAGGATCATAGTTTATGCCTTTCGAATTTGGTATAAGAAACAGATCGTAATGAGAAAAAAACACTCAGAAGTATTAAAAGAACAAATCTCGTTAAAACTACCAAAGCATTTAAAACAGTATCCAATCCGGTCTTAAGCATCATAGCTAATCTCCCTCCAAATTATGTAACGATCGAAAAGTAAATCGAAACTTTTAACGTACACTTTGCCGGAAAAAGTGTTCTCCTGAAGCAACCGACCTTTTAGAGGAGACCAAATAAGCAATAAAGTAGATAAATGGCAGCTGCATCCAGCAGATAAGAAATCTTCCAGGTATCTTGCTCAACCAATTTCGCAAACAGACTTGACAGTTTTTACAGACGGCTAGCAAGATACAACTGACATAAGAACAGCTTTCATAATTTTAGATAAAGCCGGAAAGATAATAGAAACCAAGCAATAGAAACTTCCGAAGTACAGCAATAACTTTGAGGCAGGAGGAATCGCGATGTTAAAAGCAATTGAGCACCTCAAACTAGCTTCAAAGAATGTAACGTATAGTTGTATACTGATAGCCTATCAACCCTAAAAGCAATTAGCAATCAAAATAATCAAAACCCAAATATATATAAAATTATATAAATGCTAAACACAATAGAAAACCAGGTCAAAATAACGGTAACACATATTAAACGTCACAGTGGGTAACGAAATAGCGGATGAAATGGCTAAAAAAGCAGCAACATAGCGAAAAAATAGACTGGCTCATTTCACTACATTTATCAAAAAATAGGTCGATATAAACGCGAGGAAACATTGGAAGGTTGAGTGACAACAAGAAGGCAATAAAAGCTACACATTCCAATGTATAAAAATGTTCACAGAATTCCAGCCTACTCACCCATCGCAGTTTATTACTGGACATGGTAAATTTCTATTTTATTTACACAGGTTCGCCATAATACAATTAACAACAAATGTAAATGTCAGCTACCAGCTACCAACACTATTTACACGACTGCCCATAATAAAAGAACATAGACAACAACTTTTTACTGTTCATTGGCGGTGAGCGCGATCACGGGAGGCGGTGAAAACTGCGCCGCCCGTGGTCGGCGCACTTTGATGGGGTATGCGTGGTCTGCGGAAAAGAAGCAGAAACTATGCGGCACATAGTGTTAGAATGTGAGGGTATCCATGCAAATCTACATGAAGGGAATATTGGGCTTCCAGAAGCCCTAGGATTTAAGGGTATCACAAAGGAAGTTAACTTCAAGGTTGTCGAGGGGACGAAAAGAAGATTAGAATGCTGGTGGACGAAAAGCAGAGAGGGGAATATTCCCTAGGACAGTTACCACCTGTAACAGGGAAAAAAGGTATTTGTGCCTAATAAGCTTTTGTGCCTGCCCTAAGCAGCGCTAGTATTAAACCAAGAGTGTAAAACATGGGTATATTAGTCCTTTTTGGTAAGATTACATGTCATCACCCCGCTACAAAGGGGAAACCAATAGCAATCATCATCAATCATCATCATCATCACAGTGACGTCGGCTTAGGGATTCTCGCATTTGCCGTCTGCTTCCCTCGGGCTTGCTCTCCCTGCTGTTTCTCTGCGCTCGGTTGGTTTTTGATGCTTGTCCGCACTAGACGTTGCGTGTGTGTAACTTTTTATCATAATAATAGGCTTAAAATCGCAAACCCTAGCTCAAGGCATGAGTAAAAGTATAGTTTTGGATACCGCTACGCAACAATGCCGGCGTCACACCATTCCTTACGAAGCAGGTCCTGTCCGGAACGCGAAGTGTCGGAGCTAGGCGTCCACTTTTGTATTAAGCAATCTTTCCAACAAGGGGAACAGTCAGCTGCTACTAACCGACAACAGCGGAAATACAAGAGAAAAACAAATTCGAGGCCTTCGGGGCTGCCGGCATTGGCAGAAGGCATTACGATTCCCGGTAATCGTATGTAAGTTAAAACAGTTTTCGTAACCTTGCCGAACGCTCGAAAGGACCGTATCACATCACTTTACGTTGTCATGGCATGAAAGTATGCCGACCTGCACTATGGGCTGCAAAAACTGTATGTTGAGTTCCAAGTGTGTGTATAGGCGCGTGCTAGTTTTATACCTGGCTACTAACCAGTATGGAGGTTTATTAAGCAAAACAAGTCACGTCTACGGAAAAAAATACAGCAGCACTATGTTTATTCAGACCTGGAGGGATATTTCGGTGCTTTTCCCACAGCCATATCTTGAGAATATTCAGATATGCGTTATACGAAAACTGCACTGAAGAGTAGTAAGATGAGGAGCAGGAGCAGGAGAAGAAAACTTTAGCAATAAAATCGAGCTGATTAGTGGACCGGGTCCCCAGTCTAGAACAAGAGAGTAAGAGTAATTTTCTTCAATTCATAGAACACCATCCCTAGTAGACCAGGATTTGTTCTTTAGGCCTGCAATGGTTGGAAAACAATAAAGAGCTTCTTGGGAATATTAATCGGTTTCGATTGCTGTAATATATGCACGCATACTATTTACTGCGTTCGTTAGTGAGTATATCGTAATCATGTTGTAATTGTTCGGGTTAAGAGTCAGTTCATTATAATAACGATGGTTACGATAGAAATTCGGAGTACAAAAGCCGCCTTCGAGTATTCTGGACAACGTTGTCTGGGGCCCGATTGCGGTAGCGTAGCACAAACCTTCTCATTGTATTTGCACGTGAATAAACCACGCACGCTGCGGATATGCACCTTCTTGCACGCAGGCATAACGAAAGCCAATTTGTGAAGAAGGGAATGTATGCCATGCAGCAAAAAATTCACACGATGTTTGTTAGCCTCCCAAACATCCCCAAATTACAAAGGCGTTTGTGAAAGTGCGGAAAAATTAATGCGTTAGGCACACATGCAAACAAAAAGAAAAACATTAATCTGATACAAGTCAACAACTACTAAAGAGATAGAAGACAGCCGTTTTATTTTCTGCTGTGCGATACGCGTGTAGGAGCCCGCTGCTTGGTACGTACCATTAGACTGTGGAGTCTTCATAAGAACATCTCAAAACTACTGTAGGGAAGCCTATAACATTTTGAATACTTATCGAGGAGATCTCAGCGCTGAACCTCGCGAATAAGCTAGAAAGGATGAGTTACACACGATCTTCTGGCCGATGCTCTGAAGAAAGTTGATCTCTTTCTCCTCGTGTGTTGCAAGCTGGAGGGGGATACAGCTTGAAATTATTCAGATGTGTCGGAAGCTGGCAAAAATAACTGAATTACCAGAAACACGCACTGCTGCCCCTCAGGCACAGGCACTGCTGCCCCTCACAAGCGGTGTGTAGCAGACGACAGCGGCGCGAGTACTTCAGCCGACGTCAGAGCCAGGGGGCGCCACTCAAACATCTCACCGCCAATAGAAACAATCTCGCGAGAATAAAATCTGAACTGATAAAAAGTACAGAAACATTAACAATTTCAGAGGAAATTACAATCCTAATTAAATGTAATGTTCAACAATACAAACCCCTCAAATATTTTGTCACAGTTTCACACACGCAGACAAAATCATCGGTAAATTACGCGATAATAACTTTTAGATCTTGTTAATTATTTATCTGGTGTTGTGTATTGAGTTATTTTCTGTCTAATTATCTCGTGCAATTGCCTTTTTACAATTGTTTTAGATTTGGAATCCAAACATAGAATTTAAATGTATTTTTCTTTACCCGTTAGGCCTTGGTGATACGGGAAGGGTCTCTATGCATGAGTCCATTTGATTAAAAAAGTACTCGCGAGTACTGTATTCACTGGTACATGCACTCGCGACTAGTACTCATTAGTACCAGTCCCGCACTTACGGCGCTTTTAGCAACCAGAACGGTTGGTTGACGAAAGTTAGCTGCATGAATATCATTTTGTACTTATTCCTCTCACTTAATCTGTTCGCACTTTTTGTCACCGGTGTCCTAATGCGTCATAATGCGGTCAGAGTGAAACATCAGCTTTCAGCCCACATTGCGTGCCATAACATTCTCCTGCGCTTTCAGTGTGGTCGTGGGCCCTTGACTAAGGTTGCATGCCTCGGGGCCTAATCCCAGAGACGGTCACTTGTCAACGAACCCTTCAGGTGCGCGGTGTCATGGTGCGGACCGTAGCGAGTAATAGCGACGTCATTTGGACTGGACGTGACCGCCGCGGCCACCGTGTCCAGCGATGGGTCAACAGAGGGCCCATTGGGCACGTCGACTGCAAACAAATTAGTGAGGGGTTTTGGACGTGGAAGGTTGAAGAACGTGAAACTGCGGCGCCAAAACAGAACACCCGATGAATGTAGGCCGTACCTTAAAGCAGATCGCTCACTGTTGTAGCAAAACAGTTTTGTCCCTTTTTCATGCTACAAAATAAGAACAAAAAGACAGAGGCTTGCGCTTATAATTTCGGAGTGATACTTGGAACTTTCTGAGAATGGGAAGGCGAAAGGCTAGTTGGGCCTCCCGTTGATCTGCTGTTGAACTTTCTGTTGCACTTATAAATCAATAACTTTCACCTAAAAAATTCTCTCAGCATCATCATCATCATCCTGTTTGTCTCCACTGCAAAACAAAGCCCCCTCCCCTCCCCAAAGATTACCAGCCACGTCTATCGAGTGCTAGCTGAGTCCACCCTTCCCCACGTATTTCATCCCACCAGAGTCCTTAGGACTCGATAGAGGGATGTCGAGAGTACGAGAGTCCTACTGCGTTTACGGTCTGTTGGTGGCCCCTCCGTTAAACGGATGCCCCCCAATCCGATAAACGGATTGCCAAAGGGTGGTTCAACTTTGGAATAAGGTCTAAAGCTCAGAAACCGTTCCTAAAACCGGCCAATTCTCGTAGCTGTTGAAGGTCTAAAGTCGAAACTTTTTGCAGTTGAGAGTTAGCTTTGTAAATAACTTGTAGGTAACAGAGAGCAGTCTGATGGGTCTATAATTAAGCTCTTTGGCATCACCTTTCTTATGGAGAAGGACTGACGTCCCGGTTTTACACGCCTTTGGCACCGTTAAGGTCCTCAGGCAGTGCTAGAATAGGTCTGCAAGCTTTGTTGCACAATGCCACCACCGAGGCACAATATATTGGTAGCAATCCTATCACCTTCTGCAGCTTAGCCTTTCTTCGTAGCTTTGAGCGTCGTTGCTACCTAATCTCTCGTAACAGGCGGAACCTACCCGACATCATTTATTGGAAAACTTGTGCCTGAGTGAGGGTCACAAACGTAGAGTTTTGCGTAACATTCCTCGACTATTTCTTTAGTTCATATTGTCACGTAGCCAAAGATGACGCAGTTGTCTTCAAGGAAAACAAGTTTATTGGAGCGAACTTGTGCTCCCCTTACAACTCAATGAATACAAAGGCGGCGAAAAAGCAGTCAAGCAAAGTGACGTGCGCAGACTGGTGTCGGCGAATTCAATACCGCGGCGCCTGCTCTGCAGGCTTTTTATCTTTCGGTGCGTGTGGTTCTCGAACCATCGACTCACGTCCAGAGCATTGTAGATCAAATAAGAATATTCTAGGCTAGTGACGTTAGGGCGAAACAGTCTCCTTATCTGAATGAGAACAGTATCCTTATCCGTGAGGCATAAAAATAAAGAATGGAACACACGCTTCGCTTGGGACACAGAGAACAGACCCGGGCGCGGCCGGGCAGTAAAAACAAACAATAAATAAACAAACCTATACATGGTTCGCGGAAATATTGTTATTTCGCCATTCTCATCCCAGAAGGCATGCATTCTATTTTTGCCAATAGCGAGTTTTCTTCGCGTCACTTTCAAACTGCTGTCGTGTTTCAATGTAGCTTCAACTTTTGCAAAGTAGAATGTAGGGATGTAGGCAGTCTTATTTTTGTTTGATCAGTTTGGTCAACTCGGCCAGTTCTATTTGGTCGCTCGCACTAGAGAATAACAGTGTTTGGCGCTTTAATTAGTTTTCTGTGATAACTTTTGATTCACATTTCGGCTGTTTCTCTCCTATGTCTAGTGCTGATGGCCTTATACGCGAGGATAAATATGGTCTCTGCGGTGAGGGTCCTGCCACTCCGACATTTGTGCAGTCCATCCATTTGCGAGGATAAGGCGTTGCTGTCCTCTCGGGAGAAAGGAAGCTGGGTCGTACTGCTCATAAAGTGGCCTGCGCTGGCGGCTGCATCTCCCAAGAGGACAGCAACGCCCTTATCCTCGCAAATGGATGGACTGCACAAATGTCAGAGTGGCAGTACCCTCACCGCAGGTATCTACCACTGCAGGCTATTGATCCGCACTGCAACTTCCGCTTTCCACGCGGCATCAACAAGCGGTGTGAAGGAGTGCTGCACCGACTACACCTGAATGTAGCATTTACTCGGAGTTTTAAGTTCAAGATAGGTTGGGACAACTCCCCTGTGTGCCGGACTTGCGCTGTGCGTGAGACTGTCGATCACTTGGTGTGCGTCTGCCTTCGATTCGCTGCTGCGCGGAAAACTGCAGCGACCTCCCTCTCTCGTGTACGCCATGGAGGCAGTCTGGAACTTCGTTATTTTCTTCGGCCCTGGGTCAATACTGCTGACAGTACCTTAGGTACAAAAGTTCCACTCCAGTTCCTACGAGACACTGAACTAGACAAATTTCTCTAGATCGTAGACAGGGCAAGTGTGTCGCGATATCTACTCTTTCGCACTGTGGCTTTCCCCCCCTTCGAAGACGCGGCCGCCACGCCGTAGCTGCGTTCGTCGCAGCCGCTCGCTTCGGCGGCGGCGCCTGCCGGTTTTGCCAACCACGCGGGCGTTCGCTCGGCGCGACGCACATCGCCTGCACCCAGTACCCTCCGTGATACGCACCACGCCATGGAATACACCGTAGAAGGACAGCCAATAGACCCAGCAACCCTAGATGAACCCGGATGGGTTCGAATCCACCATCAAGCCAAAACACCGAACCTCCAAAACGCCGGCAGTCAGCTACTCTCAACCAAAGAACCCATGCACAGCCCCCCGACCGGCGAGCAAGCCCACAAGCGCAGACAACAGCCTAAAAAGAAACCACCTCCGCCTGCAGAACCTCTGCCAGAAGACGACATCAAAATCGTGCTACGACCCCAAGGCGGCCTGGACCTCCAAACCGTACCTGCAGCATCCCTTGCAGACCTCGTCCAAAGGCAAGCAAATATCACTCACAACAATGAGGGTCAACTCCGAGTCAACCAGAAATCGAACTTCATTGTGATCAGCACCCCGTCAGAAGCGCGAGCCAAGCAATACCTCCAACTAACGACCCTTCAATACCAAGGAGCAACATACGTCCTCTCCAACCACATCCCCCCGCCGTCCAACACTTGTGTTGGTGGCATATTCAATGCCCCAACAGAGGACGATGCAAGCACCATACTCAGAAGCCTAACTGACTACAACCCAGCGCTTCACATACTGGATGCCAGAAGACTTCACAACTCCTCATTGGTGCAAATACTATTCAACGGAACAACAATACCATACTGGGTACGCTACAGGGCAGCGATCTTACGCTGCTACCCTTTCAAGAGGAAATCCGAAGCCTGCTTTAACTGCTGGCGACCCGGCCACAGACAGGACGTCTGCTCCCACACGCCCCCTACGCCTCGATGCACCAAGTGCGGCCCCACCACAACGACAGAAAACCACTCGTGCAACCCCAACTGCATTCTCTGCGGAGCCTCCCACCTCACCGGAGCATCGTGTTGTCCCCGCCACTTCCAACCACGACGTCCCCACCAACCACCCATCGTCGCCCTAGTCGCCCAGGCTGAGCACCAACCCCAAGCAACAGAAAAATTCCCCGCATTTCCCCGAGGGGAAGAATGTGAAAGTGCGAATGCACGAGTTGAATTTGCGCGGTTCGGTAATGTTCGCGAAAGAGAGATCACACACACACACACAACTACAAAGAAAGAAAGATGCATTTATTCACAGACACCTACTTGTGTTGTCGTTGTACTTGATTGCTAGAGCGGATCTCAGCTTTGAAATTTCGTGTCAGTACTCCTTTAAGCAGGTGCATTAGCCCTTCTCACGCCCGATTCTTGGCCAATCCCCCACGTGGGTATGTGCCATGTCAGCGGCCAGGCAGCGCGCGCCCATCTCCCCCCGTTGCCAAGGAAGACGAGGAGATTCCTGGCCAATCCCCCACGTGGGTATGTGCCATGTCAGCGGCCAGGCTGCGCGCGCCCATCTCCACGTGCGCGGACATCGCCGGTGGACGCAGGTTCAGGGTCGCTTAAGAAGTGCATTGCACTTAAAACTCCACAAAGAAGCAAGACCCCAATCGTGAAGAGCTGACGTACAGAGATGCCCTTCAACATTCACCCAGCCGATCATCTCAAGGCAGAAACATGCAGGTGAGCCCCCAAGGCCTTCCCAAACCCTTACTCAACACGCCTCCGACAACACAACCCCAAACAACTCAAACCAACGCACACCAAGCACTTATCAAAGAAATACAGGCCCTACGAGCTGAAATTCTAAAGCTGCAGGAAGAAAACGCCCAGCTCAAAGAACAGAATATCTTACTGAGACAACTACAACTACACTCATCCTCTGAAGAAGAGACATGCAACCAACAATCATCTCACGAACCCTCCCACACAAAATCCTCACCACTCAAACGAAGGGCAATGACAGAGAGCGCTAATTCTGCAGTGTCAATAGATATTGCCCAATAACTACGAACACGGCGACAAGAATATCTACAACTTCACGACTCAGTCAAAGCAGCACAAGCCGCCGTGCAGGAATCTATAATGGTTCTACACAATGAACTACTTACATGCATGAAAGAACTCCTACCACAACGACTAGCAATGCCAACACCCGACCCATCTGCCAGCACGCCCCTACCAATCGAAATGGAAGCAGATGCCGACCTATAAAACACACACTGCCTGACAATGGAATTGTAGAGGCTATTGCGCCAAACGCCCCGCGCTCCAAACACACCTGTCAACCATTCGTAACCCCCCACGGTTATAGCACTGCAAGAAACAGGTACAATTGTGAAACTAACAGGATACCAGACCTTTCAAACGCCCGAATACCCCCAAATAGCAACACTCGTAAAACGCAATATAAGCGCAGAACATCGGGTCTTTTCAAATATTATTATTCCACATAACTTCGTCACACTATATCCTCTTCAACCCGACCGCACCAAATTACACGTGCTCAATCTATACAGCTCCCCAAAAAACACCCAATACAACTTCAAACACGTTCTCATGGAAGCACTACGAGAAGCAGGCAGTCAACCCCTCCTGGTCATGGGGGATTTCAATGCCCCACACGTGGAATGGGGCTACACGCGAACAACAAAAAAGGCCGGCTCCTCTGGGAAACAATACAAGAACTACATCTGACTCTACACAACGAACCGGACATACCCACGCGCATAGGCAACAGCGCACAAAGGGACACAGCACCTCATCTCGTATTTTCCCATCGCCCACATGGCATAACCTGGACACCCACACTTAACACACTTGGCCGTGACCATTACATTCTTGAAACAACCAACGCGTACAAAATCTGCCCTAATAAAAAAACCGGAACAAAAACACATCACTGATTGGGACGGTTTCTGAACCTCGACCCTAAACGTTTCACCGCCATCCAACCAAACGGACGAAGAGCTAGAACGGTGGCTCAACCAAATAATGCAGGCAAAGGAAGAGAACGAAAAACTTGTTGATCCCGAACTACCAATTCCCTACGCCGATTCACGCATACAGCATTTGTGGGAGACGTACCGCAGCATAGAACGCCGGTGGAGAACCCGCAAACGCAGAAAGGCCCTCAAAAAACGCCTTTCCCAATAACACAGGGAGATCATAGAACATGCCGCGCAACTAACCCGTGCACAGTGGCACCAAGTATGCGACGAAATGAGGGGAGGACAGTCCATGAAGCGCACCTTGGCCCTCCTGCCCCAACTCATGGACCCCGCAGCTTCTAAATCACGCACTACGCAGCGCATAACCCAACTAGTGCATAAGCAGGCCACCACGGGACAACTCATGCAGACACTACGAAACATGTACATCCCCTCAGCAGCGAATACCTCCCCACCCAACCTAATATACCGAAGCGATCCAAACCCCACACTAGACACAGAAATCACAACTGCAGAGGTACACAGCGCAATTTTAAAGCTCCGACGCGGAACAGCCCCCGGCTCCGACAAAATTACCAACAAGATACTAAGACACCTAGACGATCAAACGCTCGACGCAATCACGACACTCTTCAACCACCACTGGACGGCAGGGGCCCTTCCAACCACATGGAAACATTCCAACATCTCGCTAATCCCTAAACCTTCAAAACCAATCGAACTAGAAAACCTCCGTCCAATTTCCCTTACGTCTTGCTTAGGAAAACTTCTCGAGCACATAATACATAACAGAATAACGAGACACCTCGAAGAACAAGACCTCCTCCCACCCAACCTCATAGGGTTTCGCGCAGGGCTATCAACTCAAGACGCACACATTCAAATTTACCTCGACATCATTCAAGCTCCTTCCAAAAAAGACAATGCCGCGATCCTCGCCTTAGACCTACACAAGGCCTTTGATCACATCTCCCACGCAGCAATACTACAAGCGATCACATCTCTCAACCTAGGGCAACGCACACACAAGTACGTGCTCACTTTTCTCAATGACAAGACTGCCACACTCAGCTTAGGCCCCCTCATTTCTCCAACCTTCCCAATGCCAGTGAGAGGCACTCCTCAAGGCGCTGTCCTCTCACCCCTGCTTTTCAATATGGCAATGATACCCACTGCACGCAGCCTGGAAAACATACCGGAACTCAGATCTACAATATACGCAGACGACATTACACTATGGGTACCCCGCGGTAGCGACGCACATATCGAGGAAGTCCTCCAACTTGGAACCACGGCAGTCGCACACACAACACAGCAAGCCAGTCTCACATGCTCGGTGCACAAATCCGAACTTTTAATCCTGCACCCTCCGCGAACAAAATCCCCCGCCAAACAGAACATCCATATATCAATTAATAATCACCCCATTCCGCATGTAAGTAACTTACGCATCCTAGGCCTTACGATTCAAGCAAATAGAAGCACAACCCTCACACAACGCGCCCTTCGAAATCACACTCTACAGAACATCGGACTCATAAAACGAATAACAAACAGACACCACGGAATATCCAAAATGGAACACCTCAGACTTGTGCAAAGCTTCATAATAAGCCGTTTCTGATACCATCTATCATGTGGGAATCTACCGAAAGCCAACAAAAACGACTTGGACGCAACTACTCCGCAAAGCCTACAGAACCGCGCTGCTACTGCCCCCCCCCCCCCCCCCCCACGCCCAGACTTATTCGCCCTGGGTGTCCATAACACCATTGACGAACTTGTCGAGGCCCACAGACCAGCTCAAATAAACAGACTCTCTCAATCCCTCCCGGGACGAAAGATCTTCCAGCGGATTAACCTCAACCCACCAGTACCCCTCGACCCACCTCATGCCATCCCAAACGACCTACGTCAACTTATCAAGATCAGGCCAATTCCTCGAAACATGCACACAACCTTCCATTCGGCCAGACGACAAGATAGAGCAAGACACCACAACACCTACTACCCACCCTCGGAGCACACGCTGTACGTGGACGCAGCACAGTACCACTCCAAGGAAGCCTTCGCTGCAGTACTGCTTACCTCGCTCGAGGGTGCACCAACCAATTGCTTAACCATCCTCACTAACCCCCCGGTGACAGCGGAGGAATCGGCAGTGGCCCTCGCCCTCACACAAACCCCCACCCCCATGAAAATTCTCACCGATTCCCAACAAGCCTTCGCAACTTTGCCAAGGGCACCATCTCTAAAGTGACCCTGCAAATCTTGCGGAAGAAGCCCCCCACCCAACCCGTGTCGCTGCTGTGGACCCCGGCCCACACCGGCATAGGCGATGATGAGGCGCGCCACCATCAAGCTCGAGCACTGACCACCCGAGCAGACCCCTCTTTTCCGCCTAACAACGGTGTCCCGACGGCTTCTCGGTATGCACTTCTAACATATCGAGAAGTCGCCCAGCACTACCGACTCCTCCGCAGGCACTATCCCACACCGCACCCGTCGCTAAAGCACGCTGCCGCCAACATGTGGCGCATCCTACAAACTCACTGCTTCCCCCATAGCACCGTGCTCACACACACGCACCCCACAAGTTTCCAACACCACACTGCCCTCATTGCCACCAACGTGGTACCCACTTTTTCATTCCCTCTGTGAGTGTCCACACGACCCATTTCCCTCCTACCCCACGCCCCACCACTGGGAACAGGCCTTGGGGAGCTCGGACCTGGCGGTTCAGGAAACTCTAACCGCACGGGCCATTGCGGTCGCCGAAGCCGTATGGGCTTCGGCCATCCCTCCCCCTAAATCCCAGTTGTAAAATAAATTCTCTCTCTCTCTCTCTCTCTCTCTCTCTCTCTCTCTCTCTCTCTCTCTCTCTCTCTCTCTCTCTCTCTCTCTCTCTCTCTCTCTCTCTCTCTCTCTCTCTCAACTCAGCAACCTGAGCGCGTTTTTTTCTTTCTACTCAATATTGAACGCAATCAATATTGAACGCATGCTTACCGATATCGCTAATATCGGCAAGTCTGCAGCAGTAACGTATCCATGTCCTCTTCTAAAGGGAAGGAAACAGAGGTACGCACGACCATCATCAGCTAGACTTGGCACACATACGACATATAGCTGCGGCTAGTTCAGGGTGCGTTCATTTCGCGGGAAATTAAAAAAAAATCGAACTTGGACGACATACTGAGGGGTGCGATCATTACGCGAGTGCGGCCATTATGCGAGTACATACGGTATGTACTCATGCGTTCTTAAATATCCGCCAGCGGAGTTTTTGTACTAAAGAATAAGGTTCGTTTTTTCGGCTGCAGCCGGTGACAGCGGAGCACCAGGCGGCCGCCCCTGGTCACTGGTGAACGGCAAAGTTAATTCCTTTTCTTGGCACACCCCCTTACCGGACAGCGATAGGCGCCAAGGTATACAGCCGTAATATCTTGACGTGAATAAATAATTAAAACACTGTAGCTAAATTCATCAAAACGTTTGGCCTAAATTTAAGGGGTGCTTGCTTCTTATATTTTACTCCGCTACATACAAGTAGACTTCTATGTCGCACTTGTGCGATAGCCCAAGTATGGTGTGCACACCGAAAACGATTCGGGAACTGGCTTAGCGAGAACTCGTTTTTCGTTAAAGGAGTACTGACACAAAATTTTTGTTACGTTTTTTTTTTTTTTGCGGCTATAGGTGACTATGAGCCCACTAATCACAGAATGGCACATTAGACTGTCGGACGCAGCAAAAATTAATTACTTTCATTCGTGTCAGTTTCGGTTTCGATCGGTGAAGCGACCACCGAGGCAGCCACCATTACAGGAAGGCTCAAATTGACGTCACTGTTCTCGTCGCACCACAACCAATGCCGGCCTGTGCAAGCCACACCGGCCCGATTGGCCGTAGTCGCACGTGACATCAGTTCCAAAAGCTGTGACGTAATATGCCCAAGGCGGAAAATAAGCGCGCGCCAACAGTATTCTAGTTCACTATTGGTGGTGAGATGTGTGAGTGGCGCCCTCTGGCTCTGACGTCGGCTTAGGGACTCGCGCCGCTGTCGTCTGCTACGCTCCGCTTGTGAGGGGCAGCAGTGTCTGTGCTGGAAATAGCCCGCTTTGTTGCTTTGGTACATTAAAAAGCCTGTTTTTAGTCATTCCGTTATTTGTGCCAGCTTCTGAAACATCTGAATAATTTCAAGCTGTACCCCCACACGTTTTAAACACACGAGGAAAGAGAGAACAAACAGCATCGGTCATAAGATCGTGTGTAACTCGTCCTTTATAGCTTATTCACGAGGTTCAGCGCCCAGAGCTTCTCGATAAGTATTCGAAATGGGTAGTCTTCCCTACAGTATTTTTGAGATTCTCGTATGAAGACTCAAGAGTCGAATGCTACGTACCAAGCAGCGGGCCGCGCATCGCATCGGCGCATCGCACAGCAGGAAATAAAGTGGCTGTCTTCTATTTCTTTCGTTGTTGTCGACCTGTATCTGACGAATGTTTTTTTTTTTTTTTTTCTGTGCCCAACGCATTATTTTTTCTGCCCCGTCACAAACATCTTATGAGTAGGCTTGGGTATGTTTGAGAGGCTCCCAAAGATAGTGTGTATAGTTTCTTCAAGCTGTATGGCATACGTTCCCTTCTTCACAAATTGGCTTTCGTTATGGCTGCGTGCAAGAAGATGCATATCCGCAGCGTACGTTGTTTATTCGCATGCAAATACAAGCAGAAGGTTTGTGCTACGCCATCGCGATCGCGCCCCCCGACAACGTTGTACAGAGTACACGAAGGCGGCTTTTGTGCTCCGAATTTTTATTGTAACCATCGTTATCATAACGAACTGACTCTCAACCCGCACAGTTGTGACATGATTACGGTGTTAAAGGCTTTATGCACTCGCTAACGAACGTAATAAATCGTATACGTGCATATTTTAAAAGAATCGAAACCGAGGAATATTTCCAAGCAGCTCTTAATTGTTGTCCAACCCTTCCAGTCGTAAAGAACAAATCCTGGTCTACTTGGGATGGCGTTCTATGAATTGAAGAAAATTACCATTACTTTCTCGTCCTGGAGTGAGGACCCGGCCCACTAATCAGCTCGACTTTACCATTAAATAAAGTTTTCTAATCCTTCTCCTCCTCTTGAGTGCAGTTTTTCTATAACGCATATCTGACTACTGGGACGATATGGCTGTGAGAAATGAAACGGAAATATTACCCCAGGTCTGAACAAACATAGTATTAATGTATCTTTACCGTAGACGTGTCTCGTTTTGCTCAATAAACCTCCATACTGGTTAGAAGCATGGTATAAAACGAGCACGCGCCTATGCATACAGTAGGTTATTTAGAACTCAACCTGCATTTCTTGCGCGCCATAATAAATGTGGCATACTTTCATGTCATGACAACGTAAAGTAATGTGATACAATACTTTAGAGCGCTCGGAAACGTTGCAAAAACTGTTTTACCTTACAAATGATTGCCGGGAATCGTAATGCCTTCTGCCAAAACCGACAGCCCCAAAGGCCTGGAAATTGTTTCGGTCTTGTATTTTCGCTGTTGTCGGTTACTAGCAGCTGGTTAATACGGAAGCTGACGCCCAGCTCCGACTCTTCGCGCTCCGCAGAGGACCGGCTTCGCAAGGAATTGGGCGACGCTGGTAATGTTTCTTCCGTAGCGGTATCCAAAACTATACTTCAACTCACGCCTTGAGCTAGTGTATGCGAGTTTAAGGCTATTGTTATGATAAAAATTTACGCACACACGAAATCTGGCGCGGAGAAGCATCAGACGTGAACCGAGCCCAAAGAAGCAGCAGGGAGAGCGAGCCCGACTGAAGCAGACAACAAATGAGAGAATCCCTAAGCTGACGTCACGGAGGCGCGCTTCACAGCGCCGCCCGTGGTCGCGCTCACCGCGGCGTCGCGGCCGCTTCGATACGTCACGGGAGCCCTGACAGCGGCCGTTTGGGTCGAAGCGCAGATGACGTCATGAGCTTTCCCGATGGCGCGGATGAGCTTTCTCGTTCACGCAAGGATTAAAGTTATATTAAAATATGAGAGAGAGAGAGAGAGAGAGAGAGAGAGAGAGAGAGAGAGAGAGAGAGAGAGAGAGAGAGAGAGAGAGAGAGAGAGAAACATCTTTATTTGCCCTTCTATAAAGGCTTCTGCGTTGCTGGGGGAAGGAGCTGCTGTTACCAGTCGCCCCCAAGAACTGCCTCAATGTGTTGGAGGAGGACCTCCCAGTGGTCCTCTTCTGGCAGTAGTAATGAGGATGTGGTCAATTGTCGGACTGCGGGTGGGTACCGGCCGGCGCTTTTCGTGCGCTTGCGGAGAGCGAGTTTGAGTTGTTTTTGGGGATCCTCTGGGGGGTCAAGCCACTCCGCCCAAGTGCCAGGAGTAGGGGAAAGGGAGTCTGTATATGTTTCTTGTCTGTATAATCTCTGAACAGTCCCACATGTAGTGCTGGTTGTTAGGGTACCCGTGACCGCAGCGTGGGCAGCTAGGGTGGCCACGTTTATTTTCTATGTAGTGCATGATATGTGGGGTGCGTAGGACATCTGCTTGAGCTCGGCGGATGCAACTTGTCTACGATCGCGGCCAAGAGATGGGAGGAACGCAGTGTGTGTCTTGATCGGTGCGAAGCTCTATCAACTTTTGGTGCCTCGCTTGTCTTTCTTCGACGCGGCTGGTGTGGCGGTCGTATTCCTCCGGCAGCGCAATAGACCCTATGCGAAATTGCTTGGTGATCTAGCAACACTGATGTAAACGAGACCGTCGGCCATATTGGTACGGGCGCCGATCGGGAAGTCTCGTATTGTTTACTGTGGAAGAGTAGGTGACGGTAACGCGGTATGGCTCAAACGGGACAGTGTTTTCCGGCTCTCGACCGCGGATTGTGGACGAAGGACTTGCCTGCGCTGCCGACTGTGTCTGAAGACTCATACCACTCGGGGTGCCGCGCCAAAGACCCATCCGAGCGGCAGCGGAGCAGGGCATGCCGCCTAGCCACCGAGGCGCATTGCTCGCCTTCATCGGTGCGGACAAACACGTGCGACTCGTAGTAAGTAAATCCTTCTTTGTTTTTACTTGACGCGAGTGAACCGGTATGAGCATTTGTAGAGCACTTTGTTCATCGTTGTTTACCACGCAAATGCGTAGCGGCGACCTTGTTGCAGTAACCCTGAAAGAGGAGAGCGACAATCGCCAGACCGTGCCACTAGTGGGTGGATTAGGTATTTTTAAATGCTGTACATGGAATTTACGGGATTATTTTTGGCGAAGATGTTTACGGAAAGGTTGCGGCCGTTTTCCGTGACGGTCGTCCGCCCGCGCGTTTGCCGCAAAGCAATCGTGCTTTGCGGCGAAGTCAACTACAAAAGCGCACATACGCCTTGAATTTTTTTGTTTTGTGTGTGTTCATTATTTATTGTGCATGTTCTGCGCAAAAATCTGTTTGTGTGTCTTTCTTCTTCTTTTTTGGTGGTGGGGTGGTTGTGTTTGTTTCTAAAGCGCATGTTTTTGGTGTGCCGAATAGATAATACAGTAAAACCTCGTTAGCTCGAACTCACTGAACTAGAAGATTTTTTTTAATTCGATGGGTCATCGGTGTAGCCCGAATGTTTACCTGTTTATCTCGAAATATTATGGAAGTGAGTTCCAGATAATCATATTATTGCTTGCTTAAGTTATGACGAACACGATTATGCGGGTACTGGTATCATTACCCACGCTGAGGTTTTTAAATGTTAAACTTCCTTCTCTTGAAAAATGCATTAACAAAGCATGCAGAGATACTTGCACGCTCGAACTTGACAAACAATTTTGACATCATTGCTGTTTGAGGTGTAGATTATTGCCCTTGCAACAGTGTTAAGCAAGACACAAAATCTGGTCATTTTGAGTCTGTTCCTTGCGGCCACTTCTTTTTGCTCTGTCCCTTTACCATAAACTGTAGCGGACTAGTCCTGTTTTTCCCTGGGTGTTATTTACTGATAATCTCTCTGCTCTTGCAGGTTGGGCCTCATCCATGTGCTCATCAGCTGCTTTTGCTCCCAGAAGAAAAGTGGCCGGCCCTATGTTGTGTGCCTCACCTTTGAGACGGACAGTGGGGCGATTGGGGAGGCATCGTGCGAGTGCCCGGCGGGTTGCAGTGGAGCATGGAGTCACATCCTGGCTGCTGTGCACCTACTCGCCCTCTTGCAAGCCGAAGGTTTTAAGAGGCGCCACCGGAGCTTGCGTGCACTGAGCTGTCACAACAGTGGGGACGTCCGAGACAGCAGGGCATCAAGCCAGCGAGTGTCCAAAACATTGACTGGAGTAGCCCGCGATAAAATGGCCCCTCCCTTCCCTTGCCAATGCGTCTGTTCGATGCACGTCGAGTACAGGAGCAATGCGAGCAGCAACAAAGTGCCGTGCAGGCGCTTGGGAGAAAACTTGGTAGTCTTGGGAATGAGTTTTTTGCCCCAGTTGTGCTGGCCTCCCGCTCCTCCTCCTCCCCCCCCCCTCCCCAAGTGACAGAAACAAGGACTGGCATGGCATCTGAAGGGTCACCTATGAGCTACCAGCAAGCATTCATGCCACATTTCGCTGTGGTCATCTCGCAAGCACGCAGAGGCTGGGCAACGTCCTGTTTACTAGACCGCGACATGCAGGGGTGCGCGAATGCTTCTTTTTGTTCCATTTATATCCACAGTTATATCCACAAAAACGCAAAAGCACTCAAGCTGATGCGCGGCGGCCTGATGCAACTGTGGCCGTTTTCTTTTTTCTTTTTGAATAAAACTTGAAAATTGTCTCAGCTACCTACATCAATGGCCACTATCATTACGTCGGAGGCATGCATGCAGCATGTGACAAACTAGAGCAGTGAGTGTGTATTTTAGTCGCAAAATATTCGACAGTAAATACATCGTTGCTGGAATGACAATGGGCACCAAGTTAACTTGACGTAACAACAAACCTTTCAGCCCGGCAAATCGGGAACCAAGTGCAAAAGCTCGAATTTTCCACCGTTAGATCATCGTAAAACAGAGTTCGCCACTTCAGCAACGACACGCGGCTAAATGCAACGTAAAGAAACCAACAACACATTCCCATACCGTGCGCGCCCGCCACAGAGGAAATTTTCAACCGCGCCGTGACGGCGTAGTGCGGCAAGAAAAGTTTGTTTACAGCCCTAGGTAAGATAAAAGCTCGTGTAGGGGCTAAGCGGTACCATTTAACAATGAAATGAAGCGGGCGCAGAGCCACAGGGACGAGTAAAGAAACAGCCTAATTTTGGCAACGTGTGGTACTGTTTTCCCAGTCGAGCGCCGCTGTCAGTCGCGTGAATAGGCGGCGCACGCTCAGGCTTCATTTAGAATACAAAGGCTGGACAACAGAACTCCAACACAGCTGTATTTTTCATACGGACAGCGACTACGGAACCCCGCGCTTAGCGAACCAACGACAAATATTCGCTCCAAGCGCACCGCGCTCAGCGTGTCAAAAAGGTTGCTCGCGCCGGCACAGTTCGTGTCACAAAGTTCGTTCAAAAGCGTGGAACTTCACGTACCTTTTCTCCATTTGAACCGGTATTTCCGCATTGCGTGCTCTGCGGCACGAAGCAATGCTCCGGCATTGTAGTCCATCACCAAGAGCGGTCAATGCCCGCCTTCTATGTTTTGCTAATTGGTTTCGGTTTCAAACGACCGTACCAAAATGGCGGACCTAGTTACCGGAGTCGACGTGAGATGGCGGGGCGCATTTTGCATAGGGTCTATTGGAGGTTCAGACTCGCGGAAGAGAGTTTCGCGCGCGAGTTGGTGAGCCACCACATTTCCTGGTATCCCTTGATGACCTGGGATCCAGCGGAGTTCAACCGAAAGCTCTGGATGGGAGGTTAGATGCAATTCGAGAATGTTGCGAATGTGCCTGGCTATTTTGTTGCGGCAGATGAGGCGGATCGCATCCTGGCTGTCAGTCAGTATAAGCAGTTTCTGTCGGCCGGTGAAGTTCGTGATGGCATCTGCTATGGCTAACGCTTCGGCATGACCGGGATCACTAATTCCTAGGAAGCGACGAGTACTTTGTCCGTTCCCGTAGTACGCGGCGGTAGCAACTATACCGTTGTCTGATACGGCGGCGTCGGTGTAGACCGGAGTGTAACCCTGGTCTGCGCCACTAAATGGCGGGTGGCACGCGCTCTGTGGGCTCTGCGCTCGTGGTCGTTTTCCACACTCATGTGGCGGGGAATAGGATGTACAGTAAGCCTCGGTAGGTGTTCCCAAGGAGGGCGTTCTGTAATGTAGCCTTCTGGTTCCTAATTTGTGCCCCTAGGGAACGGAGTATAGCTCGTCCCTGTCTAGAGGCGCGCAGCCGAGACTCTTGCGCTTCTTTGTGGATGTCTATGCGGAGTGATATTGGAGTGTGAACTCCCATTCGTCGAATCTCATGGAGTGGGGTGTAATTTGGGAGTCCCAAGGCAACACGAATAGGTTTGCGCAGTTGCGTTTCTAATTTGTCCATCTGAGTGCGTGTCAGCCGCATGTAAGGGGCTGCGTACATGATGCGGGGAATGATGAACGCCTCGAAAATTCGTAGTTCATGCTCTTTTACCCCATGTCGCTTCCTTTAAATCCGTTTCATCATGTGCGTGATCTGATTGATCTGTGTCGTGATTTTTTAACCCAAGTGTCCGCTTTGCCTTGTTGGTGAAGCCAGAAGCCGAGCACTCGAATTTCTTCTTTCCTTGCTATGGTTGCGCCGTCTAGTGTTAATTTGATTAAATTGCGGCTATGGTCAGAGCGGCCGGCTGGGCCATCCTCCACGACGATGTATTCGGTCTTAGAGGGGGAGCAGCTGAGACCAACGTATTTCATGTATGCGGTGACGACATCAATCGCTTCCTGTAGTTGGTGCTCCTGGTGCCCAGGGGAACCCTGACAGCACCACAAAGTCAGATCATCAGCATATATGTTGAAGTGAACGTCGGTGATGGGGTCTAGTTTGGCGGGCAGGTCTTTGAGAACTATGTTAAAAAGAGTTGGGGAAAGAATAGAGCCTTGTGGCACTCCTTTACTTGGTTTGAAAGGGCCTACCAAGCGGCCGTCTACAAGGACCTCCGTTGTTCGGTCGCTTAAAAAGTTCCGTAAGTAATTATATAATCGCTCACCGCATTGGGTGCTTTGGAGCTTTTCTAAGATGGCTTTATGACTTGCGTTGTCGAATGCCTTGTAGATATCGAGCGCTACAATTGTCCTTAGTTGTGCGCTGCTGGGGGAGTCGTAAATATCGTGCTTGAGGCGGAGCATGCAGTCTTGAGTCGACACGTGCCGCCTAAATCCTGTCATGTCTTGGTGCAGCACTGCCTTGATGTTTATCACCCACGTAAGGCGCTCTAGAATCATAATCTCCGCGAGTTTGCCACAGCATGACGTTAGTGATATTGGGCGGAGGTGCTCAAGGCGATTGGGTGGTTTCCCCGGTTTTGGTATGGGTGTGATTATTGTCTCTTTCCATTCTTTGGGATGTTCTACTGAACGGTTACGGTTTAGGCTTCCGAGGGGGTATCTCCATATACAAAGGAAGCTTTTTAACATAGTTATTTGAGCTTTGAAATTTCGTTTCGGTAGTCCTTTAAACGAAGGATGCCGCGCCCCTCAATAACACAAGAATAGTCAGTGTTATATTTATTCCGGCATCTTACGCATCATACGAGAAAGCCTTATCGTCAACTTCGTGGACCATAAGGGGGGCATGGATCTTACGACACATTAGTAAACTCTGCGAAACTTGTCAGTCTTGCTGCTTTTCTCAAAGATTTCAAATTTGCCAGCATTTTTATTGAGTGAAATAGTTGCAAAGACAATTAGATATAATTAGCCATTTTTGGAGGAACAGTAGGCAAAAGTCTCAGTCACCGATGAATATGGACACCGATGAATGCACTATACGAAGCGGTTTTCTGGTGCATCGTTTGGAAGTAATTTTACAGCTAATGAGCTTGGTAGTACCACTGGCAAGGAACCATTTTGAACGTCCACTTTAAACACAAGTTTAATGAGCTGTACAATTAGTTCCAAGCAACGCATCAAAATCTGCTTTCTGTAGTGCATGATGAGAACAAACTTGACACAGAAACGGGGACTTTATTTGTGCACACAACTTTATATTAAAAACCTTTGTTCATGTACAAAAAGGAAGCATCCTGCATGCAAGGACCTCACATACACATCACAATCGTGACAAACTTCTCTGATGCAATAGGAGCAACAATGTATAAAATACAACAGCGCATGAAAATATGCACCTTGACAGCATTCTTAATAACCCCTTATTAACAACACATGCAGTAATATGAGTCAAACCACACACAGCAGTGCACGCATTTATTATTTACATTCTTCTTCTTGTGTCTTTATTATACTGCACACACAGCAGTACCTCCAAAAAAAACAGTTTAAAAACCCATCAACAACTGTCAGATATGGAACACAAGGTACTAACGATTTCAAGGCATTCAAAGCAGACTCTCAATGCAGTTTAAATGTGTTTGCGTTGTTAAAAAGCTGCCTTATTTCACAAAAAACAATACGTCTCTCTGCACCATCGATAAATACCACTGCCCCTACTAGTGAATACACTCAAGCTTTTGCAATGATAGAAGAAACTTTGGCATGGATTATAATAACGTCTTGATCACGTGGCCTTCTGTCGGGAATGTCTAATTTGATTAAGTATCTTTATTTTGTCTCCAATACCGGGGGAATGGTTAAAATGGCTATACCTTAACGTGACATTGACTAACATTCAGCTGAACATACTCCAACATTCTACCATGGGCATTCAAAATTAGCGAGATTAACCAGTATTGATACAAAATATTTGGTTCCAAAGAAGTATCGCATTTTACAGTACATAAGAAGTATCGCATTTTGCATTACATAACAAACACCATTCCATGTATATCCTATTATTTTTCTTGTAATATTACCAAGTACAATGCAAACTTTAATTGCTTTGGGTTTTCCAGTACCAAAAAAAAAGAAAATCCACAAAACTTAAACTTAAAGAACGTTGCAGCAGGATGGCCATGTGGTACCAAAACCAGAATCAGTTTTTGCCAATCTGTAGATTTAACTTCCAATCCAAAAATTTTTAATCTTTTAAAGGTAGATCATAGATTTCATTTGGCAATGTACACCAACCAGGCACCAGAGTTGGGGAAACATTTGAGCCAGGAAATGATACATGCTCCTGTTCGCATGTTGCTTCGCTCACTTTCAAAAACTCAAGGTTAGACTAAAAAGCAGACACCTTCTAATTGCTTGGAAACTATGCTCCTGGAGTGTTTTACACAACCTTCCTTGAACCATCATCACTTAAGCACACAGGTGTACAAAACCTGCTTTCGCAACCCCAAATAGAAAACCTGCTCTGGGAAAACTGATATCGCACTCAGTGATGATGACGCACTGAAGGCATATTGTTGCAACTGTGCCCACAACAAGCCGCATGCCACGCAAGTCTACAGTCATTGGAGCACAATTCTATATAGAGTAGATTCTTGTTAAGACGAACTCGGCTAAGACGCATTTTATGGTTAACAACACTTTTGCTCTCTTGTAACGTGCACAATGCAAAAACAACTGCTTCAGACAAATTTCTCATACAAATTTTCAGGGTCCTTTCAAGTTTGTGTTGATCGGAGTTTACTGTACGCCTGTCTCTAACCGGTGTTTGAGTTTACCTAGCTCATTGGTCTGCAACACGACAGAACAGTTCACAAGCCCTCAAAGGTTGATTCCAGTTTTCAATACTGCACTACCATTTGGAAGGACGCACTAAGTTCGCTTTAGATACATCACGGTGACCCACTTCGGGCCAAAAGAGGTCACCTGATAGGTGAATTACCAGTTACATACTAAGAGAACTCAAATGGCAGAGTGCTTCGTGAAGCGAATTCATTCCATGCTTCTTTTGAACAGGTAAATACCGCGCCATTGAAACTTTTACTGAATGTTCTGCACAGGTGTTGCGCCTGCTGTGGTGGCTCAGTGGCTAAGGTGGTGTGAAGGTGAGCCCAAAGACTCCGGTTCAATCCCGGCAGTGGCTGGCGTTTTTCTAATCGAAGACAGGAAACTAAAACGACTGTGTGCTGAGGCTTCGATGCCTATGAAAGGTCGCAGGTGGTCAAAATTATTCCGCAGTCCTCCACTTCGCCACGCCCTGTATTTGAGGTGTAGCTACAGCATGTTAAAAACCACGTTAAAACACCAGATTCATCCTCTAGTGTGTGTCCTTTCACCGGCTGACCCAAACGAAACAAACCTGCCCCTTTAATACGACGTATTTCTCAGAATACTGGCAAGCCACCTAGCGGTGCAGTTTGAACAATCACCTATATTCACAACTGCTGATAAGAGCTGTATTGTGCACTATGCCTAGGTACCGCCATTTTTAAAAAAAAAACTGCTGTTATACAAAATCTAATCAAAAAGGGCTTTTGGTAGGTATGGTAATGCGGCCTAGGCAGAATAAAGAACCAAGTCATGGATCTTGGGTACCCGTTTCCCACTGTACAACTTATCTCAGGCTTCTTCCCCGCTGATGATGCCCGGCAGGTTTTACAATTAAAATAGGCGCAAAGCTGCCAAGGTATGCAAATAAGGTCCGATGCCCGTGGAACATTTTTGGAAGTGATTTCAAAGTTGCCTCAGTAATTTCTTCAAAACACAATGCAACCCATCACTCCATTCAATCAGCTATTTAAAACATTTAATGCTTCACATAACTAACTCTGCTTGTTACCAGGAAATGTTGCTAGTTATTTCGACATGTCAGAACATGAAACTCTTTTGCTAATTAACGTTATTTTGACTGCTCCAAAATCAGTCAATATGAATAAAGTATAGGCAACAATGCAGCCACACTGCGAAATATGGCAGTTCGACTCCACATGAACTTGCAAGAGGCGGGAAATAGGCAGATTAAAACAGCCTTCTCACATAACTTAAAGCAGCTCTAATGCATGCGATGATATCCACACAAAGCTACCAGACTGTTGCATTTCCCAACCCTACCAGCAGCAAGTGCCACAGCAAATAAAGAGCAGTTTTCTGGAAACTAAACTGTCTCGCAGAAACGCTCAAAGCAAGCAATGTTTTTTGAGCCCACTAAATTTGTTCATTCAGCAACACACCTTATTGTTCAAGGAGCTGGTCTGTTAAAATACAGGTATTCAAGTGGTCTGCTAAACTTACAGCTCTTACCCTTAAGCGACACTGCTAGCAAGATCGTTTGCTGCTTTCAAGACCCCGCATGGCAACCAGCATGATAGAAATATATCCGTGCAATCAAATAAAACACCCAATAATGTTTTCCTGCATATGCTAACATTGTTCACCTGCATATAATCCTTGCCTAAATGCAGCCGACAGATTTAAAATTCTTGCATTGCATTCGGAGACTGGCTGCTGAAAAAGCTTCAATCTGTCATGCGGTGTTTTGTAGTGGATACGCAATTCATCAGACTGCCACGGTATCCTTAACATGCACCAAGCGCTCCACACAAGAGCCTAAATTTGGCCTCCTCCACAACACAAAAATAGCTCTCACATTGTGCAATTCATGCCTAACACTTAACAGGCCTAGCCAAAGGATAAAAGGCTTCAGTTTAGTTTACCAGAACTGTTCCAACAAGCAAGCAGCCAGCCATGTTATTTGTATCTGGCCTCAAGTGAAATAACAAAGTTCAAGCCGGGAATAAAGTTTCCACGGTACTTTTATTTCCAGGACACGTTTGTTAGAGAGCCACCACAGCAAGACGCACTACTCAGATATGTGCAGTCTTGTGCAGCCTAAGATCTGCAAGTTCACTTACTGATGCAAGCCTTACTTCACTATACCCTGTAGGGCAGCTCAAGTCAGTGCCAAGCAAGCACTCTACACTGCAAAATGATTTGCACCCTCTTTGGCCATAACCAACACCCTTTCACACTATCAAAACACAAAAAAAACTTTGAAATGGTGTAATTAACAATAAAATGATCTTCATAAAGGGTGTATTCTCGTGTTCTTGCTAGGGGTGTAAGGTCGGTAACAACAAAACACCCTTAAAGGGTGCTTTCATGTTTTTTTGCAAGGGTGTTATAGATAGCAAAAAACACCCATAAGGGCGTACATCAATTTGCAGTGTAGGACTTTAACATTATTGAGTGCTGAAGAATCCCCGACGACTTCATCCAGATAGTAATAACTTTAGGACACATTTTTGCAACATATCTTTGTGGCAAGATGGTTTACTTTGGCTTGTAGCAAGCACACAATTTAAATGTTGGATTCACTTCTCATCCAGACAACGTTCCAACCCGAGTGCACTTGCTTCAACCAGCAAATGGCAGACATTGCAGAAGAATGCAGAGATGAAGAATGTTTCGTAAGAATGCACAAACATCAAGGTATTGAAGAAATTGTGCCGTGTTCAAAGAATCATCCATACTTCCCAGACTAGGTGCAGTGCTTATTAAACACGGTTTCACACGACAACCACAAATTGTTCAAGGCTTTATTGTGCCCCAAAACATCCCCAGTGACATTCAGCCCAAACTGGACAAAAGAATCTCCCATAAAAGGAACGCTGTGATGCTTCAAAGATATTCCACAGCTCCAAAGAACAGGTATTGTGGAAAAAACAGACTGTACATGAAACTGAAGCAGACATTGTAAAATGAAAAAGAAAGGGGAGGAAGTGTTTCTCACACAAAGATGAAATAAAATGCGGGCTCCACTGCTTATAATCAAGCTGTGTGACTGAAGCCTGAAAAGTGTCCTTGTAATCAGGACAGCAATATAAAACCAGGTTGTAGCAAGTTGTTAATTACACCTCGCACTCCGGACAGCAATATAAAAACAGGTTTCATCAAGTTATTAAATATATCTATGATCTACCTCCAGACACTTTTGTATAAAATAGCCAGCAGAGCGCTGAGGAGAGTAATCCCAATGTGGTACAAAAAAAAACTTTCCACCATCTGGCATGACGACCGAAACCTGTTTTGTACATAGCCACCTCGTAACGTCTTTCGTTAGGCCATTTCCCAACGACAGTGGGCCCAGGCGACACGACGCACTTAGGACGGACACAAACCAAAACTTGCACAACCGCCCTTTTTTCTTTAATGCCAAGATACCCTTGGGAGCTACACAAGCGTACGGGTCGAGGACCCAAAGCAAGTAAACGCAAGCGCAGGCACATTGATGTGAACACACGAGTTGTAAGTGCACTCGACGGCAGTGAGGCCAGTAACGTCCTTTCACTCTCCCAAGTAAAAAAAAAAAAAAACAGCATAAACATCCACCAGATTCCGTTGGCACATGTTATGACAACTGTGCAACAACTTGTAATAGAATTTGACAAGCAGTGGCGGTGTTTCTTTTTTTGGCAACTGGCCAAGAGCTTGCAGCCATGAAGAGTTCAGACGCTTCTTCCGACAAACCGGCGATCTCACCAACTTTTACAGGTGCTGATGAAGACTGTCGTTGAACACAGATCAACTTGGGATAGTTCTTCCTTGAGTTCATTTCCCTGCCACGCCCGAGTGTGCTAGTCCGACAGTTTGCTCACACAAGAAATTTTCAGTTTCAACCTGCAAAGCTCTACACTGGTCACCAGAGGTCAAGTGAGAAATTTTGGAGCCAACTCTGCCACAGGAATTGTAACACCTGAATCGCGAATCACGAATCACATTTTTGGCTTAGAATTTTGTGCCACGGCGATTGCTGAACAGTGAACAGCAAACCTTGTAAGCCACAGAAAAAAGAAACACGACAAAGACACTGTCAGATCTCTACTCCACCAAACCTCACGGCCGGTCCGGAGCAATTTTCGTTGGCCCGCAGCAAGTTCAAGCTGCTTGAGGGGCCTTAATCTATTGTCCAGTTACGTCATTGCTGATATCAGCAACATTCCAGAAAGGGGAAGCTCAAAGTAGACAGATGCCACATTAGTGTTTTTACCCGGCTAATAGAACTCATTACATTCACATTATGACTTTTGCTGTGGAGAAATAAAGTAGATCTAGTATAGCTAACTGTTCTTTTCCAGTCAAGTTTTTGTCATTAAATGATGGCCTAATAAGCTACCTCATCACTCTTCTCTAAAAGCTGCCTCTTTCTTTGTTGTTAACTCTCAGACAAAAAGGTCTGATCTGTCTAAGCCAATTTCCCCCAGTAGAGCTTCTCCAATGCCCCTGCCGCAGACTTGCCAACCCCGGACGCACTCTGCCACTTTTTCTTTCACACACTCTTCTCCCCGCCAGGTCACACTGCAAGGTGCTGTAAATGCATCCACAGACAAAGCCACAAAAACCCCCAAGGAAGCGCCAATGTGCCACAGTCCATGCCCAAGAGTTCGCAATTTCTCCCTCCAACGCCCCCGCTCGAGTAAATGTTCGCTTTCCCCCACACACCCCCAACGACCAAACTACAGGTTTACGTAGGCCCTCAATTTCACCCCCACCCACCCAAACTCACAAACAAGCATCCAGGTAAGTGCTCCAATCAAATGCGAACCGCCAGGATTTTTGTCCAACGACGCCGCTGCTTCTCGCCGAAACAAACAGCAGCACACTAGGCCAAATCATCCGGCGGAAACTGCACAGTCGGGTAGGCCTCCTTGGGCAGGACGACCACTTCCTCCTGTGGTTGTTGGGCGGAAGCGGGCACCTCCGGATCGGCCCCTCCGACGGCTCCCAGCTCCTGGGGATGCATGTGCACGACCACAGGTCCCGCGACGACGGCGGCTCCCGCACCCACCGCTGCCGACGCGAGCGCGGCCTGCTGCAGAGCCACGGGGTTGCCGACGGGCGGCGATCCCTCGGTGGCGGCGGCCAGGTTGGTGACCGACTTGCTCTTGACGCACTGGAAGTCGACGTGGCGGCTCTTGGCCTCCTCCTTCTCCCAGGACATGCGCAGGAACGGGCGCTGCACGTAGTTGTAGATCACCTCGGCGCGGCCACCCGGCCGGCGCTTCACTTTCTCCTTGTGCGTTGGGTAGCCTATTGTGGGAAGGAGAGGGTGGGGAAGTGAACATGACTGAGGCGGTGAATTGAGACAGCTTAGCTAGCAATTTTCATCATCATCAGCCTGTCTAGGCCCACTACAAAGCAAAGGCTTCTCCCATGGATCTCCATTTATCCCGGTCCTGTGCTAACTGGGACCAATCCTCCTTCGCCCATCTAAGCTTTCAGCCACCCCCTGCAACATTTGCCCTCTCTAGGGATCCACTCTGTTGCCCTTAATGACCAATGGTTATCTTGCCTTGGCATTACATGACCTGCCGACATCCATTTCTTCTTCTTAATTTATACTATGTCCTTAACGCGCCTTTGTTCCCTGACCCACTCCGCTCTCTTCATGTCCTTTAATGTTACACCTATCCCCTTCCGTTCCATTGCTTGCTGAGTCGTCCTCAACCGAGGTTGAACCCTTTTAGTGAGCTTCCAAGTTTCTGCAGGTCACCAAATCATTATCATTAGCTGCTTGTGCCTGCAAAAGGACGAAGGCCGCTTCCAAAGATTTCAGCTGCTTCTATCGCGAGTTTCTCAAGTCCATTCATCACCTCAAACTTCCAATTTTTACCAGCTACTTAAAAACTGACGAAATATTGATCATTTGAATGTGCCTAATTTCAACTGCCCAGTCATTCTAACTAACCTTGTATCTTGCCTCAGCTGTGCGCCTAAAATTATCCTGTACACTTTGAACATATTATTCAAAATAAATTTTCCATCTCCAAGTGAGTCCGCCTTCTACTGCTTAACCTACACCGAAGTTCTGGTGCTCAAATACCGAATAATAAGTAGTACAAAAAACACTGCATTACATTTACTGCCTGCTCAATACTAAAAACAAAGGGTGCCTGATTTCCAAGTCGTGCACAGAGGCCATGTGCAAAACAAGCAATGCGCACACACTCACCTTCGATGCCTAGCCGGATCTTTTTGAGGCCCCGCTCTTTCAGCACCTGTTTGGCCACGTCGCGATTTTCAATGTACTTGAAGAAGCGGTACATGGCTGTGCTGTGAATGACTGCAAAGGGAAAGAACAGACATGATCCGGTGATGGTGCCCTCAAAGGAACTTTCCTCTCCAAAAAATAAAAAAATCATTCTTAGCTCATAGCACAGCTACGCAAAGCATGCAACCAGAGGCTGGCTAAACTTATACCTGGCAGTACGAAACAATGCCCTCAATCAAAGGGTCAGAACTCAGTACAATGAAATAAAATGTCACCATAGCAACAAAGTTTCCACCTAAGGGTCACCTACTTGAGCACTCTTCCTGCCGCAAACTGCTCTTTTTCAGAGAAACACAATAACTGCCAATTTTTCTGTCATCTTGGACATGGCACTGTTACATCATCGCTTCAATAATAAATAATAAAAACGCTGTCGTTCTGTAACCATAGATCTTCATCACTAACCTAGTTTATCAGATATTTGGACATTCAGCGGTGCTTCGGGCACAAAATCAATTGTTTCAAAATGCATTCACTAAATGAAGCAGCTGTACTGACACTTGTGCAACTAACTACTGCTGCAAGTAGCAAGTAATCAAGAGTAGCTATCACCACTAACGTCAAGGCTTACAATGCCACTACTGCCAAGGTGAAGTCATTTAAAGGCAATATCATACAACACCAGTTGAAACTAAAAACATGCACGATACAGTCAATCAATCAATAAGCCAATTAGTCAATCAATCAAAATGCTCACTTTGAGAGTGCTCTTCCCCAGTCTGCGGTGGGTACTCCTCATCCCAGTCAACGGTGTCGTCATCAAGAAGCACCACAATGTGACACTCACGGTCGCCCCTCTGTCAAGTAAAGAGGTTTGGTCAAGTTGGGTTAGCGGAATTATTTGTAGTACCACGGGGCTGGTTTATAGCGGAAGTTTAAACACTTCCTGAAGCCTTGACTACCAGTTCTCATGAAGCAAGTCAACTGCACGAAGCAAATATGCTTCTTCCTAGTGAACATCCAACATCTTTGAACGATCAGGGCAAAAGTTAACTTGAAGCTTGCCAACTATAAGCAGGGAGACACAATGGTCTTGAGGATGAAACATTTGGCAGAAAAATAAATTGTGTTAATTTTACTTAAGTTCACAAATCTCACAGCAAGCATCTACAATATATTACAGCCATATCCTTACGAACTACAAAGCCATATAACCCAACATCCTCTAAATGACTCTTACGACCTAGGTTCTAAACTTCTAGCCTTCTTTTCTCAGAACCAATTTTTCCCCCATAAGGTCAACCATTGCCCGGTATATCTTGGGATGTACCCGTAAGACTCTTGTAATTGTTCCTGCCATGGAAAATTCATATTTTTTTTGTTTTGTGGCACCATATAATTTAACATTCGGTTTCACTGCTATAATATTTCCTGCAGTATTATACATATACAGATTATTATACACCTGATAATTGTCATGCATATATCATGTTACACAATCAGTTATATTAATTATTGCAGCGGGTTTAAATGCGTATACCTGTATTCGGTGACCAGGCCACAAAATCTCTCAACTCAAAGCACGGCATAACAGATCACAAAGCTTGAAGTGTAGATAACAGAACAAAAAAAATGAACTGCAGATCAGGATGGTAAAACACACTGAATACAAAATGTCCTCAAGACCTGTGTCGCTTGTTAAACAAAAAAAAATCCTGATGCCAAGACACCCAACCGCTGCAAAAAAATTTCAACCCATCTAAATTCACGACCAGGTGTCCATTAAACAACAATCTAAGTGGATTTGGCACGGCAGAGGCTCTTACAATTTCCTGAGCTTCTCTTACTATTCTACAATCCCAGGTATGCTTGGCTCTCAAACAGCACGAGACCAACAGAAATGTGGCAGCTGACCTGAGCGGCCGTGACCATGCGGCAGACGATGAGTTCTTCGAGGAACTTCTCGAACTGCAGGCGAGCTCCTTCATTGGAGAGCTCGTGAAGAAGGCCCCCTTCACGAGAGAGAGAGAGAGAGAGAGAATTAAACACGGAAGTTAACTTTCCACTCATGCTGCTACACGTCTGATCATTACAAATATAAATGCCTGTCAGCCAGTTCAAAGTACAACATACACTAGAATCCAGTGCAATGCGAAAAGAGCTGCTGCGCACTTTGCAAAAAGTTCAGTGTCTCGCGTTTTTTGTTGGTGCATGCAAAAATTTTTTGTCGCACAACACTTCGCCTCTTTGACGCATACTAGTGCGAGATAGTGAGATGGCATTCCAACTCCTCCAACTCCGCCCGCACGGAAATGTCACTGCAATACAAGCTCTCTCCCACAGCTAGTCGCAAACCTGGCACTGGTAGTCAAGAGGGCCACGGCTGGCAGCAGAAACACAAAAGTTTACCACGAGAGATGCGAGGGAGAACGTACTGAGGTTGTGGCACTTGATAGTCTGTGCGTCAAACGGGATGAGGAGATAGTCGCACGCTTCACGGAGTTCTGGCACCGTGACGCTGGGGGGGCAGTAGATCACACCCGTCTTGTAGTACTCCTGCAGAAGCAGATACACAAAACAAAACAAGTGGCTAACACTTACCTGAGAAAAGTCAGAATTTTTTTGTTCTGGGACATCTACAAGGTAATGAGCAAATAATGAGGCTAGTGACAAGATGAACCATAACGAATTTTTATATTTTTCGTGTTACTTTACATCCATGCAATGCCATGCATTCCTAATTTAAGAGGGGACACTGCTCTTAAAACAGCTTCCTTTATTTGTTGGGTAAACTGTGAAACTTTCCCGTCTTGTTGCTTTTTTCCCACTGATTTCAAATGTGCCTTTATTTTTTTAGTAAGCCAATTAGTTACCAAGATAATTAGGGGTAATTATCATTTTTGGAGGAACAATAGGCAAAACAGTGTTAGCTATAAAACTGTAATCTCTCTATTTTACAATACTATGAACTCTGGCGAGTGCAATAAGAGAACCGGTTTCTTGATACACCGCTTGGAGCTAATTCTACAGCTCATTAAACTTTGATGTCTGAAATGGGCATTTGAAATGGTTCCTTGCCACTGGTGCAACCAAGATTAAATGAGCTGTAAAATTAGTTCTAAATGGTGCATCAAGAAACCGATTCTCGTATTGCACTCGCCAGAGTTCATAGTATTGTAAAATACAGAGATTACAGTTTTATGGCTAACACTGTTTTGTCTATTGTTCCTCCAAAAATTAATTATCTTTAATTATCTTGGTAGCTTACTCAAAAAAATAATGGCATATTTGAAATCAGCGGGGAAAAAGCAGCAAGACGAAGAACCTTCACAGAGTTTACTTAAAATTAAAAAAAATCTTAAGAGCAGTGTCCCCCTTAAACAGAAAAATTTTCAGAACAGCCAAGGTAAAAAAAACTCAGACGACAGCAAATGAATCCCTTACAAGAAAGCTACGTCCCTTTCCATCAAAAGGTTCGAAGTTCAAATCCCCTTTGTCTAATGCCCACGATGGTTGAAATGCGAAGCTTTTTCGGTGCGACTCTCAGCTTCAGAGTGCTGACAAACATCACTCTCGTAACTGAATTAAAATGATAACACTTTTCTTTTCTCGACTAAAATTAAACGCACATGTTAGCGCACTGCACTGCTTCCTGAGGCATTGTGCTCAATCGCAGTGTCCTCCCACTTGTGTGCGTTCTCAACAGGGCAAGCATCGTCTCTTACGCCGGCCCCTTTTGTCGCACTAGCCTCAACTCCGCCACAATGTGGAATGTCGCATGAATTTTCTCACATTGCGCAGACTACTTAGATGCGCCAAGATTGGTTAGTTGTTTACATTTTGTTTCAACCCCACAACAAGGCTACGACGCAGGCAACGGACACTACGGGAAGTAGTCGCCTCCTCCTGGCTGAAACAAACCGTAAATATACTTTGCTTAATGAAAAACAAGCTTTCTGCCAGTCCTAAACCTGCTTACGACAAAAACAAATGTACAAGTTAAGCCCCCGAGAAACTGGGATGGCAATATTCTGATGACATTTTTCCGAACAAGTAATTCGTCCTCCGTATTCTGTTACACAGGCAAAGAAATTTTGTACAGTGGAAAGCTTAGAAATGTGGCGTCTCCGGATACTGGAAATCCCGATGTGATGTCATTTGCAGCAAGCACCGACAAAATCAGAGTTTGAGCGACTCATCCCATTTCCTTCTTTCCATTCCTTCCTCGCTCTTGGATGCTGCACTGGCGGAGTCTGACTATCGCCACCTCTCGGCATCGGCACTTCACGGAGAACAGCGCCACTGGCTCAGTTGCCTCATTTTAGCAGCTTCTGCACATCGCTTGTACATTCATTCCCTCACCTGCATTGCTGTACTGCATAATCGCCCTGCACAGTCGATGGCCCAGCAACAAGATTTTCAGAGCAGCAGCACCCCAGTGCCGACCAATCAGATGCTTATCCCAAGCTCCCAAGCGAAATAGGTGACAGTATACTGCCATCTTTGCAAAGCATGTTTTCTTCCCTTCCCGCAACAAAATATGGTTGCAATGGCACTTCTTCATACAAAGGTCGCTCTTCAATAACATTTTGCCTCTCTTCTACAGCCACTCGAACGCACGCCTTTCTCTGCTGAGTACCCCCATATCTAGGACTGTGTAATGCCCTGCAGTGTCCCAAAAACGACAATTCATCGAATCGAATTTCAAAAAATTCAAAATGCAAAGAACATTTAAAAAATTAGAAAAATAAGCTAACGAAATTCAAAATCCGCATCTTATACACTGCCTGCAAAAAATGAAAGGAAAAATAAAGAGGCCAGAAAACATGGAAAACACAAGTAAAAATGTGTGTAGTGAAAAAAGACCAACCGTACACTATGCCTCGCATTTGCACAAAAAATACATTAAAGGCAAAGTTAAGGCACTTAATCACTATAACAGTGGTAATGTACATCGTGAGCAAAAAAAAGCAAAGAACGTTAAAACAATAAAACAACCCAGAGTGTGGGGCTGTTCATAACGAAATCTCGCTATAAAAAATCACAAAAAATGACAAGCAGTAAGAAAAGTAAGCATGCTCCGGATAAGTAGATGATTCACTAAGGTATAAGACCGGGCGTGTTGGTAGACATTCTTACAACATCGTAACAAAGGCATGTGGAAGACACTGCGCTCTGTCCTGCATACGTCTCCTTCGCGCCTTTTTTTGCACTGTTCCAATAACGCCGACAGTTCGAATTTCTGCAGATTTTTTGGAAGAACGGAGCCCATCTCTACGGGGACCACTTTTGCACCACGGAGAGAAAAAAAAAAACAAGATCGGTCGGTAAATCTCTAAAAATACGCGAGCATCCCATCCCTCTTTCTCCCGAACCTGAAGCTCGGCCTGATGCGCACACCCAGCTCCGGCTTCATAAGTTAAGTGCTTCAACCACCAGCATGCTCTTATATGCCAGCGCGAATAACGCATTTCTTCTCAGCCTGAATCCAAACAATGGCCCGTGGCTGGTGGTATAGCAAGGTAACCCCACAGTGAGCCAACAAGCCAGGAGATGGCATCCACTACCACCACAGATCAAGGTGCATTTCCTATGGGTGCACCAGAAACACTGCGACCTCTGCAACCTCGATAATCCGTCATAGACTACATAATGGCTTAGAAGCAAGACGCAGGCGCTTCACTGAAATGATCTGCAGGTCACCCGTTGAAACCCTGCCGAGCCATGCCTTTTTTTGTTGTTGGCAGATGAATCATGATTTTTAGTTTGAAAGCGAATACGAACTGAATAACGATTTTGTTGGAATGGTAGCGAATCGAAGCGATCATTGAGCACTTTTCATTAACGGGGCCATGAAGACAAAATACAATTCTTTCAGTCCGAAAGAAGCAGCCTTTCCTATCTCGCACAGCTCCATTCGAGCCACCAAAGACGTTTTTTTTTTACCTGAAAAAAATGCAAGCAATGTTAAAAAATTTGTAGTTTCGCACTACAGTGAGTTGATATGGGCAAGAGTGACATATCAGGGGCCAACATTAGTGTGGTCATCAATGTGTTAACTGCATGCCAGCATTCAAGTGGTACAACTAAGCAGAACTAGAGCTCCCACTACAATCGTCCAGTCGTGTTTCTTGGCAGCGGTTCCGGTAGGCAAGCCTGCAATCGCACCAACAAGTTTCCATGACGTCATAAAAAAGTAGCCGGAAAATGGCTAGGGGAGTTGCCGGTGCTGAATATGTTTTCTTTAATATCTCGAATGTTTGCTCGATGCTTGCAATAAAACTGGAATCACTGTTATTGGCGCAAAGCACCCTTTTAGCAAACAAAAACGTACTTTGTCCTCATGGCTCCTTTTAAAATGACCAAAGTTTACAATGTCTCAGTAACTGGACTTTTGTTTATATGAATGAGAAAAATAAAAAAGATAAAAGTAAAGTAACACCAAAATAACAAAGAAAAATTGAAAGGCCCAATGAAATGAATCTCAAAAAATCCCGGGCCATCTCCACAAACGCGAAACCTCTGGAGGTGTGAAGCACACAGTGTATAAGTGTATTCTTCACACCTTGACGTTTTGTCAACGGAGATGAAGCTGTTGGGGTGTAGAAGCGTACAGCATTGCTGTAAAAGTCCGTTGTCTTTTGAAGCCCAAAGCGTTCCAGTGAGAGGCATAAATGACTTTCCCGGTGTTTTTTTCAGTACGCGTTACGTTCTATTGCGAAGCAATGAATTTCCCGGTGTTCCATATACAACATTTTTTCTATATACAGCATGCAGAGCCTATCCTGTTGTTTCAAGCTTTATTGATCATATATTTCATAAAGGGGCAATTTTTCATCTCGTGTGGGGACCTTAACGGCAGGTGTATTGGCATTACTGTAATGCAGGTATACATTTTGGCAAGCTGTGACTAACACATTTCTCTTAAAAAAAACAAACAGCATGGCCCGGTGGTATCATGCCTGCTTCGCAATGTCTCACTGATCCCTTTCCCAGTACGAAAAATGCATGAATTTTATCTGGAATAACGCTTGTGCCGTGAACGTCCCTCCGCACAAACAAGAATTTCCAGCATAGGAGCCAAGAGTATCTAATGACGGATACAGTGCCATACAAAGAGTTGGGAAGACTTAAGACCTGTCCTTAAAAGCCAAGTTGGGGCGCGCTAGCCCTTGGGCCCCACAAACCAGCATCACTAGCCACTCGAGTTCCCCGTTGTCAACGCCTTCTCGTCAAGAAAGCGCCCCCCGGGGTCGACAAAGGATAGGCTACACAGACTTCCCATATTTCCTATGTCCTGCCTACAAAGAAAAAGAAAAAAAAGGTTAACTCGTAGCATCAGTTGATCAGAAAACCAGGGACTACGGTACTATTCCAACATATAACTAGGCCTTCTTATCTAGCGAGTGTTGAGCACGGCAGCTCGGTGAGCGCGACTACGTTATCAGAATGCCAAAAGAGAGGGAGAGGGGAGATGGCCCAATGCCAAGGATGAGATTAAAAACGGCTCCACAAATTGCCCCTTGCCCCTTCACCGCAGATTCCCGGTGCATTGCGGGAAAGACTGCCGCCGCTAGCGGAGAACGTAGGTGCATGTTTGCGGCGGTCGGTCGCACGCGCTCGAAGCGCGATACAGCCCAATTAGTTCAATCGTTTTTCACTGGGCATTTCTCACTGTGAACAAAGCGTAATTTGATGCGTCCGAGTTCATTGAAACAGCTACCCCTTCGTGTTTGTGAACTTCGAAATACTGGGAAATTATTCGTGAGTTTCCGAACAACGCTGTTCCATGTCGAAGATGAATCGAATATCGCGTTATTCAATTCGATAGTTGGAAGTCTAGCATCCGCACACCCCTATACTTTAGAGTTGTTATTGCGTGAGCGGCGATTTGTTTGCTATAAACAGATAACACTACCGTGCACTGGGCAAAGCGTCCCTCATTCTCCTTTCGCGCGTGCACACACGCAAACAAACGCGGGTGCAAAAAAAGAAAAATGAAGAACTGGCGCACCATTACGTCCGTCTTTCTATCAGACGATGATGATAACAAAAATATGCTACGCGGTTTTGCGTGTGTTTTTAAAGCGAAGCTTTAGTAATCTCATCGAGCGGTTTCGCCATCGCAGCGCATTTGACCTTCATTTGACCGCACCTGCGCATCCCGTGACTCGCCGCGACGACCTCCGCGGGGGGCCGAGTTCGTTGCTTCCGCCGCCGCTGCCGGCATGCGCTCTCCGCAGTTGGTTCAGCCTGACCACGCGACTCGTCATGTGCATACGAGCTTAGCCATCAACGAGAGCGAAGCCTTGCCGTCTTCTCCGAGCGTTGCGCGACAGGTGAAGGCTTTCAGCCATCGGCGGTAAGCGGCGTCTGACCACCCCGCGGATATCGCCCGGCGAGCCGTTCGACTCGGAGAACGCCGGAAGTGGGACCCCAACCGTAGAGAAAGGCAGACTTCGGACGAAGTCTGCCTTTTGTACAGCTAAACCAAAGGTTAACCAAGTGAAACCAAGACTTTAACTAGGCTAAGCAAAGCTTGCGCTGTGCATATCGGGGTTAGCTGGGGTAAGCCGCAGCCATTTTTGGCCTCCCGAATGTGTCCTCCCGCTATAGATGAGGACGTCAATTCCCCAAGCCGCCATGTTTCAGACGTATGGGTTATACTCGGTTACAACTAGAGTGAACTAGAATAAGGGAGTGTCCCGAGCGGCGGCGCCGAGCCACTCCGGTTGGCGTCGACACCACGAGGTGGCGCGACTGCGCCCTTTCGCAGCTGGTCTGGCGCAGTGAGACTACGCGTCTGGCCTTGAACTGTCATGTTCTCGCGTTCTCTTTCGGTTTTAAAAGGCATTCAGAAGCTAAGCAAGATTCTAAACGACCAAACGTGATTTTTGCTTTACTTACTCCTGCTCCATGTCGAGCACGAGAACTCCGGCCTCTATGTGGTGGGCCGTTCTGGTTGCAGGCACTTTAGTTCCGCTATCCGCGATTTTGATTCACTTCGAGCTTTATATCTGGCGCGGGCGCTTCTGAATGTCAATGAACTGTCACCTAGCTGTGTTCTCCGCAACACGCCGAATACTGCCTGACGAACGATAATTACTTACTTTTCGCGAACTGGCAGGTGTTCAGCACAAACCTGTACAGAACGGCCTGTACACAAAGTGGAGCTCGCACACTGCAGCCGGCGATTCTGTGAGGGGCTTGTCCTAATAATGACAAATACGTTTGCCCATCCAGTCAGGATACATCTGTTATTTCCCACAGAATTCGACGCACAATGTAAAATCTGTACTCAACCAGGAAATGGCACATAATATGGGAGTGCGTCAAGAACCCAGACTTCCCACCTCCCTTTTCTTCCCCTACTCCTGAGCAGTGGGAGATACTGCTGTCCAGCTCCCTCCCTCAAGATCAACTTCTACTGGTCGAGAGGGCCGGTCGAGCCGGGACGGCACATGGTTACCTGAAATGAGGAACCACCCCACCTAAAAGCTCGATAAAAAAGTCTTGTCTCTCTCTCTCCTGCCGGCGCAAATTGCGCTTCCACTTTTTTCGAACTTCTTCGTCTCTTGGGGTGGCGAGCCTTTGGAGCGCCCTGATAGCCGGTGCGACAGCCTGGGCAAAACAGTGCGCAGCAGTCCTTCTTTTCGCCATCTTCCTCACATGCTGGTCCTTGACGAAATGCACTCTCTCACTGTTTTGACAAACACGTCAGAACCTCCGCACCGATTCCACCGAACGCACGTGCTCCCACCACCTTCCAAGTTCTACGTTTCGTCCGGCCTGGTCGAGGGCTGCGGCGACAGCGCGGGCGCGGCTGACCGGCTGCGAGATCGTGCACCAGCGCCCCTAGCCACCCTAGCGGTGGTCGACGGCGCGCGGCACGCCGAAAGCAGCGCCGTCTCCGCCCGCTCGGGCCACTCCCCTATTCTAGTTCACTCTAGTTACAATTCAAGAACGGCACCACCTCCTGCAGTGTATCACTCCGCCAAAGCGCCGGACCCGTGACGTCAGTGCGCGCGCGTTTTGAAAGGGGTTTGCTATGAATGCGTGATATCATCTGCCTTGCCTCACGCAGTTTGTTTGTCGTCACTGGAGTCGTTTATAAGCATATTAAGTTCAAAAAATCACGGGAACGGCTCACGCCATGTTCAAAATATTCCCAGTAACGCCCTACTTGCGCCGCGCGGAGAAACGTCCGGCTACGGTGATAAGGCACACCGGCAACTTCCGGTGCCGTTCTTAAGTTGTCACCGAGTATAGTATAGCTGTAGGGATCTTTCGCTACCATTTCTACATAAACGCCTCGCCCTTGAAAGCAACTAACAGATGTTCGCTGAAACAAACAAACAAAGAAAGGCAGCCAAAAACTCACCAAGATGGCCCTGAAGACCGTGGCCGAGAGTCCTTCAGCGACTTCGTACTCTCCGCGCTCGTTGGGCCTCGTGATGTTGTTCTCCAGCGACGAGCCGAACATGCTGCGCAAAAAGGGGAAACGCGGGAATCTGCGTTATACACATGCCTACAATACGCAGGAACCAGAGGCATTGCCCACCGCTAGCAGAAGCCATGGCGCACGAAACTTACTTCCTTCATCTCCCAGCACACCTTTGCTTAAATACCGGTGTGCACCCCCCCCCCCCCCCCCCCACATCCCGAGACTGGAAACACCACCCAGACTTCCACCAAACGCTTCACCGATGCGTTTATTTCGCTATATCGAGTCCCTTATTTTCCCGCAAACGCAGCACTGCTGTGCTTTGTACACTTGTCCTCGCTCTACTCGCCACGCAGTGCTCTACAGTGAATGCACTAGACCACTGTGGCGTCGCTTGAGTAATCTCCACGCCTCCTCCACCCACTTCGAGAAAGCTGGAAGTCTCGCGTAAGCCAGCGCAAGCCTCTGCCCCGTGGCAGAGAGGAATCCTTAGAGTTGTGTCGCTCGTATGCACGCCTCCTTCTGTCAAGTGCCTCCTAGTCTCCTCCACGCCCCGCCATGTACTATAAGTCTATATTATTCTCCGTGTGTCCTTGCGTGTTCTCTTCCTGCGTTTCGTGTATGTTCCTACAATCTCTCTGCTGTCATTTTTTTGTCTCTGTTGTCGTCTTTTCGTTTGTTTGTTTTCTTTCCAATCCCTGTCTATTTATTCAACGCGTTTTACGCTCCCTCCACCCACTCAGTGGCGGGCTAGCAGGCGCACCTGCGTAAGGGTCTCTACCTTTCTGCCTAGCCGTGCACGCCCCTGGGTGGGCACACTGACTTTGCAAATAAAATTATTATTATTATTATTATTATTATTATTATTATTACAGGCAACAGCCCCACCACGGACAGCAGCAGCAAAGAGCGCCAGAGGAGGCCAGAGGGAGAAAGAAGACTCACCGCGCCAGCATGGTGTCCGGCTGGAGCGCGAACAGCGCCGGGTCGACGACGAAGCGCGTGTTGTCCACGATGAGCGTGACGCGGTCGTCCGAGCCGGCCAGCGACAGCTGCGCCGCGGGGGCCGCCGGGGGCACCGCGTCGCTGTGGCCGTGGCCGCCGACCGCCATGCCGCCCACGCAGTACGCGTGGCCGCTGCTCTCGGTCGAGCTCGAGCCCGAAGACGAGCTGCCGCCCCGACCGCCGCCGCCGCTGCCGGACTGGCTGCACGACAGCAGCTGGCCCCGGCGAGACCTGCGCAGTGAACGGCGGGGTGGTGGGGTTTTCGAGGACTGTCACTGGTCCTCATCATCATCACTATCATCAGCAGCAGCCTATCTAATTACGTTACACTGAAGGATGGTACACTAATTGACTATTTGATAGTCAATTTGATTTGATTTGACTAATTGATAGTTAATTGAATAGCTAACAAAGCTAATTGATACCCGACGTAAGTGCCGTTCTGGTTCTTGGTGTCAATCTAAATAGGCCAAAAATGTTACCCTTCGTGCAAAGTTTGAGCTCGAACAAAGCAGCGATTCGCGCTGGAGAAAATACCAAACACGCTCTTTTTTTTTTTTTTTCAATCAACACCCTGTACATTCATGCTCAGAGTAACAAGAAATCCGATTCGCCGTACCTCCGTCCACAAAGAAAACGTCGCAGTATTTTACACTCAACTTTTCGAATGAATGTACTGGTGTGGTGACAGCCGAGCCATTAAGCCTTTTCTAACCTACTCTGGCTGCTTTAAAGAAGAAACAAACAGCACAGAAAAGGCTGATCGAGGTTGACCAGGGAACTGCTCGGATGGCTTGCTACCCTACACGCCGGGATGTGGATACGGGCATTGAAAGGGGAAGAAAAGGCCCCGGTATACTTTGTCATTTTCTCACCATAATCTAGGTAACGCAGGGTCGTATGTATTTGCTCCTGTGTACCACAACGGTGCACCGGCAAACAAAGCTAGAGTGCCCTGTTCACTCAGCAACAACAAAAAAAAAGGAAAAAAAAGAATATAGCCCGTCCAGTAACCCCGTCATAGCAAACTTTCGTAAACTACCTGGTCCCCTGCACAGATGCGTGCTCTTCATGACTGGTGTACTGAGAGGGGCAAGGGGGGGGGGGGGGGGAGGGTGCAATGGACAAGGTCGTTAACTCTGCCTATTACCACATAATCACTACCGATACTTAATTTTGCGCCCCAAACTACCCATCACCCGTATGCGGCTTCCATGCATTCCACGATGACAAGCCATTTTTCAATTTCACTAAAGAAAATAATTACAAAGCAATCGTTTTTACGTAGCGTATACAGAATCACCCCGAATTTTGTTTTGTTTCTCAGATGAAAGTTAAAACTGGCAGTCTTTTTCGTAATGCATCAGCCCCCCACCCCCTTCCGATGATTCTTTCTTTGGCTCTTGTTCTGTCATTCTTCTACTTTCTCCGCCTCGCATGTCATCCCATCGTACTTCTTATTCTGGCCCCATTCAAAATGGGGCGTCGCGTGGGCCGCCCCTGTTCATTCCCTCGTCTACGGTGAGGATCATCAGCAATAAATAAGGCCCAATGCCGCGGTCATATCTCTTTAAAAAAGGAGACAAATGTGACAACGTTCCGAAAGGAAAAATAATAAACTACGGTGATGACGTTACGCCGCGGAGCACGCACGCACACACAGACTAGCTGTTACCCAAAGCCAGTCCTAAACCTCATTCAATGAAAAAAGAAAAAGGCGGGTCGTTTTACCTGCGGTCATCGCTCCGCAGATTCCGCCGAAAATCCGGATAATTTTAAGCAGAAGCATTGCGGGGGAGTGCAGGGAGACGCTATTTTTTATCTCAGCTATAGGATTACATTTCTGCGGCAGCCGCGCTGACAAACCCCAGGCCGCAGCAGAAAAGGTTAGCCGCAGGGTCTGTCAGCACTCTGCGCATGCGCGCTTTAGGGAGCCGCCCCGCCACCATAGAGTTTCTTAATACTAAAGGGGGAATTGCGCCTGGAATCCATCCCAGCGTGGGGGCCTATGGGAATATCAGTGCTGCCGGCTTGGCATGTCTATCGGGTACTTAAGGGTCTTCGTGGGCTTGGTTTCTTCATATGCAGTGCTATGAGTACGAGGTAGCCAAATGTTCGGAACTCGCGTCGCTTCTCAGACTTTGCTTGGAAACCTGAAATTGCCTCCATGTGTTCATGCCAAGACAGTTGGGAGGACTAGTGCCGGCGAGCGAATGTTTACACAAGTGACATGTTAGTTTGCGGTAGAGAGAGTGCGCTTTCTGGTTCTTTTTTTTTTAGTAACGATACACATCTTAAAATTTGCCTCCTAGAAAGTTGTAGCAGATGGCCTTATACGAAAACACGAACGAAAACACAGCGAATGCGATGTTTTTATAGGCACGCGCATAAAACCTTTGAGCTTTTAAAATAAATTGTTATTGAAATATAGGTGTAATGAGAGTCTTAAATGAGTCTTCTCGCAAAATTTTACATTATCGTTAACTAGGCACAATCGCTCCGGGAGACCCTCAGTAAAAGGTAGTAATACGCTTTACTTTCAATTTCCTGAGCTTTAAAACAGCGTTCGTTAGTTTAGCTTTATTTTATATCCTTTTATTTTATTTCCTTTTTCCTTAGATTTATTTTATACATTTTCAATTACAGTCTTTTTGCAGCTTTGTGGCCCTCCATATGCCTTTGTGATCACTAAAAATTTCAATCCAAGCCAACGATGAAACAAAGGCAATCAAAGAAAGGTTTGATGGTCTCATGGACAGGCATCAAACAAAGGTTTGATGGCGGCCCATGAGAGGAGAAACGCGCTGGATGTGAGCCGCATAAACGCTACCACCCGATTCCTCTCTAGTGCATATTGTTACAAACTATGCGCTTTTTTATGTGACCGTCGCCGTGGTGTAAAGTTACGCTCGGTTGGCAATCTCATCGCCATGGAAGCTGTCTCGCAAAAAAACTAAGAGCTGCGCAAACTTTGTCACTGTGGGCAGCTTACGCTCCACCGGAGACGCCATCATCAGCTATGACGGAATCACTTGTAGTGAACAAGGCACTAACTGGCCGTTTATTTTTGTGTTACGCTTAATATATATGCAATGTTCACATTGTGGAATTATAGGGATGGCAGTGCCTATTCTGTGGACCAGACCACAGGGTATTGTTCAGCTTTATTCCTTGGACTGTACCGCGGCATAGTTGAGCCATATCTATCTAAGCCGATGGGCGACACCAAACCGCCCTTTCTCTACAAAAATAGTGCGCAAAATTTGCTTAAGAGAACATTTTAAAGTAAGACACTCCCTCTGAAAAAAAAAACTAGCGCAGCTAGTGGTGCAAGGCCAGAGAAACAGCAGAGCTGGCGGCCCCTCACCCTTTGTCGGAGACCCGGCTGTTGCATCTCACATTCTTGCCGCTGAAGGTTCTCCATGCCTGACAGGCCCAAATCATTCTGCCCGTAGGCTTTCACGTCTCCCCCAAAGTGAACCGCGTTTGCACGAGTTAGAACCGCGGGCAACCAAACCGGCTTCGCGACCTCGGCGTCAACTGGCGAAAAGAAGAGCACGCGAGAGATCACGCCACGAACGCTGGGCAGACTGTTACTCGAAGGTGGAGTGGCACGTTGACGGGCGCTCCTCACGACGCCCACGTGCGCTCGGAATTTTTCTTTTAGATGCGGAGCATCTTATAGTCTGGGCATGTCCCGCGTCTGCGTCCGCACTCACACTGCGCATGCGCAACTCTCCTCCTTCCCTCTCTCCCAAAGCTGCGCGATACTCCCGCCACTTCTTCTCTCGTACCAGCTGCGTGCACTTCGCTTTCGCTTCTCCCGCGTTCTCGCTTCTGCTTTCGCGGCGCATGCTCGGCGAAAGCGCATCTCTCCTCCTCTCGTCTCATCTCCTTCAACCTTGAATGTAAATCGGGTAGCGCGCTGCGCGCGTTCAGTTCAGCGCTTGCTGCGGTTGACTCCACTACACTCCGTTCTTCCGATGAAGTTCTACGAACACAACGGAAACACAACGGAACCCCGAAATGCTCCGCATCTTCTCAGCGTTCCCTTCGGGAAGATGGGGCTAATTTTTTTTCTTTTTGTGAGCCCCTCCCGTGGCGCAAGTTAAACCCCACAATAAAAAAATTACACCATCTTTCCGTAGGGGAACCATGAGTAGCATGCGAAGCAGCCACAGGGTCGACTGAAGTTCCCATTAGTTTTCAGTCCGTCGTTTCCGTTGACGTTCAGCTTCGCGCTCCTTCGTTCTTGACGTAGTTTGAATGAGTGAAGGCCATAAGGCGAGTTCGTAGCACATGCTCCCGTCTCGGTTTGTAGCGCAGTGGGAAGAGTGCCACGTACCTCCCGTTGCGGCCAGAGTCCTAAGATCGAAACCGGGCTCCGCCATTTCTTTTTATAGTGGACTGCGCTGACGTCAGCCCAAACGCTGACGGGGCTGAAGAGACGCGCATGCGCAGTAGAGTGCGGACGGCGGACAAGGGAGGGAGGGACACAGCCCCGAGCATGAGATGCTCCGATCTAAAAATACAATCCTGAAGTCACAGCGGTTCTCATCTTATGAGCCCCACACGTCCAAAGCACGACGAAGGCCTCTCCCACAAGCCTCCAATCGCTCTTATCCTGCGCAGTTCTAATCTACTTTTTGCCACCAAATATCGTTCCTTATCTTATCCCTTCAGCGAGTTATCGGCCTTCCCGTGCTTCTAGTCCCGTCACTTCGTAGCCACCCTGCCCGTTCACCCGTTATCAGTTCTACGCATGATAAGACCGGCCCAACTCCTTAATTCGACATACAGCCGCGAGTGAATGGCAGCGGAATAGCACTCACAGGGCCAGCGGGGCTTACAGACGGCACAGAAGATGGCGGTGAAACCGAGATCGAAGCGTGCAAAAGCCGCCGCGCGAACACTTCAGCCTCCTCTTCCTCTCGGCCCCGATCCCTCGGACAGCGGCACATACCCGCGAGGGGATAGGTGACCGGTAAAAAGCGCAAAGGCTCATGGGTACATTGTTTTCTCCCGCGGAGTGCCGCCACTTCCGGTTCGGGAACTCTCCTGGCCTCACGTACGCCGTCAGCTTTCACGCGCGCGTGTGTGCTCGTTGTTATCCGTTTCCACCGGGGAAAAAAAAAACGCTCATGCATCGGGAATTCCATAAATAGCAACGACTGACCCTACTGGGGGTTCATCTGACAGGTAAGCACCCTGTGACAAATAACACGCGCCTGAAAGCCGCCGGCCTACGGGAGTCAGGAGAGATCTCGAACCGGAAGTCGCGGCAGCAGACGACGTACCCGTGAGCCTTTGCGCTTTTTACCGGTCCCCTATTGCGACCTTGCGCAGGAGATTATCGGGAAAACCGGCAGCCTTTAACCACCGCCCCCCGTGAAGCGATATTCCGTTCCAGGATAGGTAGACAAGCCCCGGGATTCTGGTGCGATGCAAAACGTTAATTAAACGTGTTGATATGACGCGCCCAACCCCTAAACCGACCTAAAAGATACCAAACAACCTCAATTTTCGAAAAGAATGCGCAGAATTGAGCTAAGAGAACCATCTAAAAAGATCACGGGTCTTTGAAAAAAAAAATACATAGGCTATAGGGCTCGATCCAGGGGCGTTCGTTCGAAAAGCTACGATTCTATCCCGAGGTTACCGACGCAGAAGAGCGGCGCTCTTTTAGTAGTTGCATAATAGAATAGATGGAGTTTTTCCAGAGAAACAGTAGATGGCACTGAGTGCGCGCAGGAAATGCCGGACTTGTACCCACAGGGGAACGGAATCTCGCTCGCTTCGCTCGCAGCATCGTCGAGGTGCTTATACGAAGCTGGCTCTAAAGTAAGAAAAGGAATACCAAGAATTATAAAAAAAGGCCGCGCGGCCACATGGCCACCACAGCACTTCAAGCTGGAGTCGAACAGGTGAAGCTTCTTTCTTGCCTGGTGAACGACGTCGTGTCGGCGCGCGAAGGGAGTGCACAGTTTCCTCGGGAATAACTTCGAAGTTGACGCCACTCGTCCAACGCAGGACATTGTAGGGACCAAAGCAGCGACGCGTCATTTTTTTCGGAATGACCTCCACACCTGCAGCTTATACTTGTCAGCTGGTCAATATGCAACTTCTCTGAGTCGCGCGTTGTACCGCCGGGAATGGCTTGCTTGCCGGCAGCGAATGCGCCGAGCGGGCAACCTGGCGTGTGAATTCAGAGAGCCGAGCAATCTCTTCGGCGTCCGTGGTCGCGGGTAGAGCACACGAGGCGAAAGCACGGAGCCAAACATTGTCAGGACGCAAGCGGTGAATGGGGGCCGGTTTCGTCCGCCGCGGTATTGTAGGCAGAGGTTAAAAAAAGCACTGAATCCATGTTCGGGTAGTCCTTGTCAACGTGCACGGACAGCATATAGGGTATAGCTTTGTTCTGCCGCTCTGTAGGACTGCAGCTACGCATACCCTCGCATATGTCGTCCAAGCATTGCAGAGTTGTGCAAGTGTATTATAAACCTTGGTCCTTCAAGTACTGCACTCAGTACTGCCGGAGTGTCAAGTGAATCGAACGCTTTCGCGCAACTTACAAATGCCGCGTAGAATTGTTTACTATATCTACGTGAGTACTCCCTTTTTTTTCATCATTAATGACGAGAATTTCACCGTTTTAAGTATCCTTCCATAAAACCAGACTGTTTCGGCTGTTAGGGTGTTACTTACGCGGTTAACGACATTCATGGCAAACGACTTGTCTACAATCGTACACATGTTGCAGATATGCACCGCCAAATTTCGCTGTTATACCCATTGCCGTTCCAACTAAAACCGAAAAAATCCAACGTCTATACTCTAGCATGAGCGAGAGCGCTGCCGGGAACACATGAAACATTTGGTTCGCCGCAAAAAGATTACACGGTTGGCAAGGAGGGACTATGGAAGTGACGACCATTAAAATAAACCGAACCCTACGACAAAAAACAAGAGATAATTGGAGTTGATTAGGCAATTGGTGGCCACGATTACCACTGGGATTAGAGATCTCCCGATTCATAGCATCAAAACAAATTTCTCGTACCCGGCGACTAAGATATGCAAAGCTCAACAACGCGCACGCGGAACAGTGGCGACCTATGTGTATTTTCGGTCGGGGCGCGCAATTTGCACCGCTCTCACACAAGCTTCGTCCACGAAGTCAGAACAGAATTTTATCTCGCATTGTGCCCCCGATTACCCCCCCCCCCCCCCCCCCACACACACACACAAAAGACCTCACAATAACGTTGCGTTCCGTATCATTCGTTCCTTTACGCAATTAACGTGTTTGCCACGTTACATGGGGCGTGCTTTACAACTTTCCTTTCTCAGCGTGCTCGAGCTAAATACCACTTAGTGGGCCCTCCCATTATGAAGCCATTACGCCCACGCCGGCGGGCCAGTTGCCGCTATTGCCAGCTGCTTAGAGCGAATGCGTTAACGCGTCAACGTTCTTTGCCGAATGACAGAACTGCACGCGGAATCCGGCGGCGGAACGGCGCAAGACAGTCAAGAATCGAAAAAGCCCGAGGCAACGCTCCGTTGGGTTAGCTCGATGGCACGAACGCGAAAAGTGTGCCTTGCGACAGAGCGAACTTTGCTCGCCGGAGCGTGTTGTTATTGCGACGCTGCGAGCGTAGTAGCCCTTGAAGAGGGCAACGCCGGCCGTTCACGACAGGGAGCTAAGTGTTTTTTTCCTGCTTAAGAGGGGATGGTGGGCAAAACAGACTAAAAATCGGAATTTTATTATAGTGCCAAAGTATTCCAACATTCTTGGAGAACGTTCCCACGAAGTGGCATCCTCAGATGCGCAACAGAAGTTTTTAAAAATGGCGCCAGACGCGCCCCCATGTGGCCCCGCGTAGTCATAGCAAGTTTCGTGCGATGGATGCGGAATATAACTTAAAAAAAAAATGCCTAATAACGTTTACTTTTATGGTTACTTACAAATATAGCGCACAGTTACTAGAAGTTCCCTGCAGTTCATTTTATGCCGCAATGGCGCTGCGTTAGTTGAATAGCATTGCGAATGCATTGCGAAACGTTTGTTTACGTCAGGCCGGTCGTCTATCATTGTGTACGTATGATAGGCAGACGTGCGCGCGCGTAATTGGTTCTTTTTCGACATATTGCATCGATCTTTCACGCCAGAAGTGTACTGCGCTAGTAGCATTGCCTCGCTTTTCTCAGAACCCACCCAAAAAGCGTCAATTTGAAAAAAAAAAAAAAAAATGACACGAAAACTTTCAAGCAAGATTTCTCAAAACAGAATTTCCGCTGAGAAAGGGAACATTTTCTCTTCCACTATTCGAATTTCCCAAACCCTTTTCTCGTAATTTGTTTATAATGCTACATACAGTCCGCAGAATAAGCATGATTTTTTTTATTCCCACTTTTTCTATCGAGAACTATTACAAGTTGTGTTTGCGCTATGTAAGTATATGTTTTTTTAAATCCTGGGTCATTGCCACCCCTCTGGTTCAGAAGAAATCCTGATGCATTTAACACATATACAAAATGTTTCAGTTCTGTGCCTGTAAAAACATTTCTGGACGCGTTCTTAAACCGAGAAAAAATCTAAAAAACTTTATAATTTTATTTTAGAAACTATTGAACGTTTATGTATGAAATTTAGCAATCGGTTAGCAGATATTCATTATACACAGTTGATTGCGCAAAAATCAGCGAAGTTAGCCGCAGACGTAGTTGGACATTTAGGTCTACTATCCATTCATGCCGGCGAAAAAAAACCGTGGTTGAACACGGTAAAACCAAGTTCGTAGAAGAATCGAGGTACGCAGCCTTGTCAAGAAATGTCGTACGCAGATTGCTGAAAACATTTGATCCTGGAGACATCCGCTTCGACAGATAGCTGGGCGACCATAATACACGCTTCAATAACGTCGGAAATTCAACAATCGCGAACCGAACCCACAGAGCACGAGAAAAACACCTGTCCGGGTGCAGAAGTTCGAGAGGTTGCTGTAGAGGTCCAGGACACTTATAGAAACAAACCATATGAATGAAGTTGAAGCACCTATACGGTGCTGTCTTCGTGGCTCTGTATCTTGTTTGTTTGACTCAGTGCTGCCAACATTTCGCTTCTACGAGGAACACGTGGTTTCTCTAAGCCCAGTGAAACCATCATCTGAGGCGGAAAACCGTTCCCTATCGCATTTTTGCTGCAACTAAAAACAGCAATTCAAAAAAAAAAAAAAAAAAAGAAACAACGTCGCTGCTTTCGACTCTCGTCCTCCATAGTGGCAACCGAGATACGGCAAGGCCACTCACTGCCTTAATGTCGGCTTCGGAATTCCATGTGCCTGCGGATTGATCAAGAATGATCTGGAAGCATTATAATGTTCACCTTGGCAAGAATTGACATTTCGGTTGTCAGTTGAAGGCGAAGGCCACAAAGCGCGGTTTCCGCATAAGGCTGTCCCCGTGAGCGTCCTTGCAAGCGTTCCAGAAAGTGCCCAAAGTGCAGGTTAGGACGACCACTTGGGCGAATGCAAATAGTGGCCTAACGCTAACGATACAGGTGAACATGCAGTACACGCAGTCCTAGACTTTCGACGTATGCAACTGTTAAAGTGCATTTATACTCCCGACTTTTCCGGCGGACTTGCGCGCGTCCACGTGGTCGGCGATGGCATGCCGGCTATAGGCTGCGCCAGCGGCAATTTCTACCCCTATACACTCCAATACGGCCTGCGCAGCGCAGCTATGGTAGCCAGCGCGCCCTCTGACTGGGACATGCGCAGAAGGTTTTGCGAGTACACTCGGTTACAACTCAAGAACGGCACCACCTCATGTAGTGTATCACTCTGCCAAAGCGCCGGACCCGTGACGTCAGTGCGCGCGCGTTTTGAAAGGTGTTTGCTATGAATGCGTGATATCGTCTGCCTCGTCTCACGCAGTTTGTTTGTCGTCACTGGAGTCGTTTATAAGCCTATTAAGTGCAAAAAATCACGGGAACCGCTCACGCCATGTTCAAAATATTCCCAGTAACGCCCTACTTGCGCCGCGCGGAGAAACATCCGGGTACGATGATAAGGTACAGCGGCAACTTCCGGTGCCGTTCTTAAGTTGTCACCGAGTATAGTGCATCGACTGTCATGAAATTCATGAAACCGTCGAGCATTCGCTACGCGCTCCCAGTCCGGCCGGACTTGCGAGGTGCATTCCGGGATACAGGCCCGACGGCGTCGACGCGCTGGGCGCGGAATAAAGACATGCCCTATCTCAACGCCCGTGCCGCCGAAGTGCGCCGAGCTCTGCCGAACGCGCCGGCGGTTATATGACGCGAGTGTACAGGGCCCCGGCTCGCCAAAGTAGCGTGGACGCGTGCCACGCACGCGCCTGCGATACGTTAGAGTATAAATGCGCCTTTAGCAACATCTCGTGCGACCACCCGTGTGAAAAGCGGCCACAAGTCGTCAGTTTCCAAATTTTCCTCGCAAGCCCCAAAAAAGAATCCACGACCTTCGCACTTCCCGACGGCGACGTCAAGAATGGAGGAGGAAGAGAGCAGAAACCAGCGCTTTTCTTCCTTCGGTCGATGGAGTGCCGATTAGCGCCTGCTGCCAGCGCCAAGGCGCGCCCCAAATGTGGCGGGTAATCAACGCGTCACCCGCACAGCCCTGTTTGCAAAAGCGCGCCGAAGATACAGAGCCGACCCGGTTGTTTTCCTTCCGGCTAGGCCGCACAAGCGATGATCGATGGAACTTCGTCTCCCGAGAGCGAAGAAATGGGAAAGATCGGAACAGTGCAAATCCTTCCCTTTTTTTGGATACCAGGGAATGGGGGGAAATGCGCCGAGAACAGCACACACGCAGAACAATGATCTCGGCGAACGCCTGAGGCCGTTTCGCCGATGTGCCGCCGGAAGGGGAAACATCAAGGGACGCTCAAACCGCCGCCGCCACGGAAATGCGCTCCGCATACGAACGCCCCTCCCCCCTCCATACGCGTTCATTCATCACTCCCTGACGTCTATGCGATTTTTTTTCCCCTTTCACACGTCCGGGACCTAACCGATGTGTGCAGCCTGTTTCAGAAACGCTCATCCATGATTTTCGGGACATGCGTAGACCTGTTGTTCAAATGCGGGTGCCGAGCGATCGACACCTTCATCGCACGCTTTCTCCGAACTCTGGTGCAGGTCCTCAAACTAATATAGGGCTAGCTTCCTTTATTTCCGCGCCCGAACTATGCCTCAGGTCTGCACTCGTTTCGCTAGTGTTGCACGGTTCGTGTAATCAGAGCGACAACCAGCTGCCACAACTGCAGCGCGTGCTCCGAGTACACACCACCCTCTAGCTTTAAACGAGCCATAAAGCTAAAATGCAAATTTGTTTAATTTGAAATAACGTGTCTTCAGTACCTCAATCAGCTCCATTACGGCCTTAAAACACGTTTTTGAACAAACGAACAAACAAAAGCAACACAAATTGAAAAACCTTCAAATTTCCAACGAGCCAGACTTGTATCTTGTCTTCGCGGCCCAATAAGCCGGTGCCAACGCTTTTGAAGGATTTCGTGCCGCTCAGCGCCGCTTCGACACCGCCACAACATGAATCTCGACTTAGATGCGCAACTGGCCCCGGGCCAAACACTATATACCCGCATGATTCTATCGCAAGCAACCAAATGTTAATTCGACATGAAAATTTCTACCGCACACCACCCTCCCCACCCCCCCCCCCCCTTAATCCTCCATTTGGGCGTGGATTTTCCAGGGCACCTGACGTCATACGAGGTACCAACTCATCAGTAAACCAACTTTGTCGTGCTTGAAGGCAGCTAGTTCTTTAGCGTACGTCGCCCTGGAGAGGTCAAAGGCGTGAAGCGGAACAGCGAATGCTTTTTCTACACTTGCCAGGAGAACAGCTACAGCGGCGGCCGGTGGAGAGGCTCGTACCGTGTAATGAAAAGCGGAGCTCTCTGCCGCTGCCGAGACGTTGTCTGTGGCCGAGTGCGACAGGTATTCGCCCTCATAACCCCCAGCAGACAGCCCCTGTTTCGAAACCATTGTAGCTGCTGTACTGCAAAGTGTTAAGGCGTTCGCTGTTTCTGTAGCGTGTCTGCAGCACCGTACAGTATACGCAGCACCGTAAAGTCAACAGCGACAGCCGCTGAACACTCCCGATCAATCGCACATCCTGCGAGACACACCCTGACTGAGACTGCTCCAATTAAATACGTCACCACACCAGGGAAGTAGCCAGAGATCAGCGTTTGGGGGTACGACCCCCCCCCCCCCCCCCCGCAAAAAAAAAAAAATCCAGGCAGCGCGTAAGCCAGGGTTAGTGTTTCTCTTGACAAAACTTCTTCCCCTTCCCATAACATATAAACCTCCACCCCTGAAAACAATTTCTGGCTAAAGCCCTGCCCCATACCCCATTAGCGCGCACATGATTCAATCCGTAGTCGGGCAATACAGCGTGCCTCACAGTCATCGGCCACGAGCTTGTGCGGAAACACCGGTGATTGTAAATGAATACGTCAAGTGCCGAGAAGGTGAAGCTTGGGGTGATGGTAGGGAAAACTTTGGGCGGGGTGTCGGCCTCGTCAGTCCTGCGCCAACGTTTCCCTTCGTCGATCAGGGCGACCTCGGTCGTCCTTGGAATGCTCTTTTTCAAGGGTGGGTCTGTGAGAGCAGCATTGATCTTGAGGGGAGCAAAAGGATGACCGCGGTTGCCCTGACGAAGGCGAGTCTTCCTGTCGAAACGTTGGCGCAGGACTAAAGGCCGACCTCCATGCAGCGAAATGTAGGTGAAAAGGCGGCGAACGTCGCCCGGCGGCGGCCGCACCGCCGCCGGCGTCGAAAATACGGCTGTTCGCCGGCGATCTACGCGAGCTAATGTCGAACGCGCGGCGGCGAACGCGACCGGAAGCGGCAAACTGCATTTTGAGGCTGCAGCCAATCGCTGCCTCGTACTTCGTTGTACTTCCTGTCCTGTCTTCCATCGGCGGCGTTCGCCGCGTCACGTTGCATGGAGGTTGGGGTGGACGAAATCTGAGCGGCGCTTCAAACCACGGCGTCCGCCGCGCCAAGTTAGCCGAGAAATTTCGCTGCATGGAGGTCGGCCTTAACGATGCCGCGGCACCCCGCCCAAAGTTTTCCTTCTACGTTAAGCACCAGTTTTACAGCAAAGCTTCTGCCTCTACCAGCCAACGGTTCTTTCGCGGCGTGCGGGACAATAAATTTCCAACGCGGCCGAGGCGGCGGCGGCGCGGAGTGGAGGCGGAGGGTTTCTCGCGCGGCGAATTTACCCAGCGTTCCCGGCGCGGTGATGCCTGCTCGCCGGTGGGCGTGTCAACGGTACGACTTTGTCGTCTGCTTTAGCGACGGTTGTTTTGGACGCTTTGGAGCAGCTTCGCGTCCATTGCGCGCCTTCTCCGAACGGCTCGATTAAGTTGTTCGACAGCACCTCCTGGGTAACCCGGACCTGATGGAATTAAGTGGTGGTGCGACCAAAATTCTACACAAACAATGTAGAGATCTGGCCACTAGAAAACGCTACCTTTCGCGCACTGCTTGCCACGAATGGGACTCCGTTTTCTAAATTGGTGAATGCCAATTCGGTTGTGTTTTAAAAGGTATTACAAAAGGTAAAAGGAGCAACTAGTCCTGATAACTAGCGATTATAAAAGTTCTCTCAGCTTTTTCGCAATTCTCAAACTTACTAAACTAACTACTTTTGATCGGTATAAATGGGAATCACTAAGCTCACATGCCCAATTGTTTCGGTGTCGGCGCTTGCGTCGCACGGTGGTGTAGCCCCTAGCTAGCACATCGGGATGGCTAGGCTCGGCTGTCTCACCCTTAGAAAGACGCTCCTCTCCGTTTTCTTTCTGCCGACGCACGTCCGGGCTACAGCGGCGGCGTCCGCCGCCCTAGCCGGCCGTGGCCGATGCTGCTGCGTTGGGGACGACGCCCCCGCGAATTCCAGGTAACGGCTGGCAGAAGCTCTGTTTTCACTTTGCAGAGTCACGTGTGTGAATTGAAGTGACGTCGCATGGGCAATTGTTGTGGGTGTCGTTTAAAGCTTTGCTTTCCAACCACCCTGACAGCGTGGATTGGAGCCATTTTAAATGCAGAGCATTTCAGTAACTCACGATGTCACCCGCGTTGACGTCCGTAGTCGTAGTCCGCACCCCTCCCCCTACACTATATAAAAAAAATACTATCCGGCGACTGGTTTCGATCCCTCGACCCTGAGGGCGGAACGCAATGTACCTGGTGCTCTACCCTCTGCGCCACAAAGCCGACACAGAATGGAGGCTACAAACGCACCTTATATCTTTGACTCATTCAAACTACGTCAAGAAGCTGCTGATACAACGCATTCACTACCACCAACTCCCCAAACACTAAACGTCAACGCAATACACCCACCCCCTATGCGACGCATTTACTCGAGTCCCCCTCGCGGGGAGATAGGCCCAATTTTTTTTTTATTAAAGCATAGGTTAAACTTCGCCAGTACGTATAGTTCGAAGCCGATCCGCGTAAGGTGTTATCGACGCCCTGCAGACGCTAGCGCGGTATACGTGAGGTGACAAACAAGGAGTTAAAGGCCAACTGCACTCAAATTTCACCTCGGCCAAATTTGTTTTTAATGCGTAGTAAGTACCCCCAAATAAGCTGAGACACAAGTGGTAGCCCCGTGAAACGCCTCGTTAATCAGTCAGACGCGTTTAAAAAGGCTCCGCCGCAGACCACTCTGCACCTGCCGGCGGATCGCGTAAACAGCCATGACGCGCCTGTGACGTTCCAGCCGACGGTGGCTTTTTCCTCTGGCCAGCCACGCAGCGGGAGAACCGGTCGAGCTCTGCTGCCCCGTGCGCGCGTAGAGCTTGCGCGCAGACATTCTCCCGAACTGGTGACCGTCCGGCCGCTCGCTGGACGGCTGCAACGTCACTGCAATGGCCGCGCTCTCCTCGGTTTCGGTTTCAAAATCGCCGATTTTTGCTGGCCGCTTGCGGCGTCCACGTGCGTATTTCAGCTGTTGTATTTTGCATGTTGCTTTCTTTTTAAGCAGACTATACGGAAATAGGGTTTTCAAGAAGTCGAAATTTTGAGTGCAGTTGGCCTTTAACGCGAGCGATCCCGTAACCCGCCTTCCCCCCAGCGACCACGGCGTATCGCGTATCGTCCTACTCGGTAATTTCTTGAGAATGCAACATCTGTTTTGGCTTTTCAGAATCGCCTTGTGGAATGAAGCCACGCGCCAACTTTTAATGAACCGACGACGACAAAATACAAGTTTGCTTTTCAAACAACGGCACCTAAACGAAACAGAAGTGACAAGACAGGGCGCTGTCTTGTCACTTCTTCTATACCGTTTAAGCACTGTTGTTGAAATTCACTACGTACCAACGAGGCCGCACAAACACGCTTTTTTCAGTAAGAGCTTGGTCCCAGTAACAATGACACGTATCACATCGCAAACTTCAAACAAACAAATAATATAGAACTAGACGTGTGTAGTGCTTCATCTGTATTGCGATACAGATGAAGCTGCGGTTACTCACCCACCACGCTCTCGCCGGGTCTTTATTACGTCACAGGATCCTGTTTGCTCGACTGGCGGCCCCGACTGGCTACAAACATGGCCGCGCGATTATAGTGTGGCCTCTCGTATTCCGTTCGATCACATCCCTTGAATGCAAACTCGCACTGCTTACACTGCATGGACCTCCGCGCTCCATTTCCTGGTGCATTTCTACGAAGCCTCAAGTCCCCCTGGGACGGCCCCCTTGGGACTGGTTAATCGAGGATGCCCAGTGATAACAATTTAGGTGTTCCCTCTACATGCGTAAACGCTGGCGACGTGTAGCGGGAACTTTGAATGTCTTCAAATAATATCTTGCCCTCTTTCTCGGTCAACAAAAACGCCTTTCGTGGCTGCAACGGAGGTGGGTAGGCTTGCGAAGGCTATACACAGTTTCCCCAAAATAAACGAGGCTGTATTTAACCTTCATGGCCACGTTCCAACGGCGAGCGACCACTGCCCGTACGTGCCACCTCGCACGCAGTCCTATTTCAATGTACAGCTAATACTTCCTTTAGGCCTTTCACAATAGCTTTACAGAAAGAAGCACAGGCTAAATGGGAAAATGGGGGACAATCTACAGCGGCGGTCTTAGCAGGCCAAACCGTGATGGTTCCATCCTCTCCGAGCCACACGCAACGCGCCACCTGGCGCCGCCGCTGTTAGCGAAAATAAAACGACAAATGCCTACCTAGGCGGCCCCTTTACAAAAGCCTGTAGCAGGCAGCGTAAAGCATGCCTCGTACGCGCCCCACTCTCCCCCAGCCGTCTTCGTCGGGATTGCTCCGCCGTTTCTTGGAGGCGGAAGCAGAAACAAAACCCTCCTTGAAGGGGGCCGCTGAGTGGTGCGTAAATACTCGAGGCGGCGGAGGTTTGAAGAACGCGCGTAAGAGGCGGCCTAGCTCCCTAAGTGGTTGCGACAGGCGAAGGCCCCGCCGCCGCCGCCGCCGATCAATAACGGCGATTTTCACTCAGTACCACGTTAAGGAGGGCGAATATGCGCACCGCGCCTCGCCAGCCGAGCCGAAATTCGCCGTTGCGCAAGCGAAGCGGTTACGAAACGGTCATCCTCCCGTCGTAAAGTAGTTGCGCGCGAGCGGGATTGATCGAATTCGGGGCGGGCGACGAGGAGTGACCGCGCATACTCCGTCAATCCTGGTTATACAACCACAAGAGGAGCTATAGGGGGCCGCGACTCGGGTTCGCGAAATCGTGCGCCCCCCGCGAAGGGTTGCGCCTGACAGTAATTAGACGCCGCCGATGTTTAAGAACGCCCTATAGAAGCGAACGAAAGAGCTCCGCAATTCACGGAATAATTCAGCAAGGCTTAGACGGGGGCTAGTTGGTACTTACACATTTGGAGTAATTTGGTACTTATTCGAGCTTGTTTACAGCAGCATACACTCTTAACAAAAATACTATTGAAAAGGTAGTAACTGGTTGTATTTACTGACTCCTTACGACCTTTACTACCCCGCAGAACGGTACGTAGGTCCTGGAACTAAGTATGGACCCTAAATGCTATCGTTACTAGTCTAGACCGTGCACTTAGTAAGTGCTAGCACTTGTTTGACAGTAATAGTCATTGATAGGAAATAAATTATGAGTTTTTGAACATATTAACTACAGCACTTTTCTCAGTCACCTCGCGATTAAAAACGTTCTGCAAATACACATGACGATTTGCATATGCTTACAGTAAAATTCATAATTCTAAAATTTTCGCTAGAATATTTGATTTTTTCGACAAGCCCACCGACTCCATCAGAGGACTTTCTGATTCTGGCTATAAAAGCATCGGAAACAGATGTATTTCTAAAGTAATTAAGTTATACTCGCACTCCCCGTGCATCCCGATGGTTTTCTTGCTCAATTTATTTGTTGTCTCAGTATGATATATGCGTTTCGAATGTGTGTGTCGTGTTGTGCGCTCAGCCGATCCACATTGTCACGCGTAGCTTTTTTTACTAGGTTATACATAGACAGTTAGTAAAAGCACTAAGCACCTAGTGGTTGCTGTGACAAGTAACTGGTTAGTGTTCTGTTAGTAAATGCAGCACATTTTATTTTAAGAGTGTATATAGCGTAGAAACCTCACGTGCGAACCCATTTTACTAGTCCTACCCGTGCCTGTATTTTACTTGAACAACACACTCGATAGCTTGCGCTTGTGCATTCATCGTGCGCAACCGATCAGCCCAGTCGAAGCTACAAAATATCGTACGCGCTTCGCTACTACTCAAAAAATGCTATATTGTAAATAACAGCCACCCAAATTCGCCCGAGCAAACAGAATTCTTAAACAATATTTACACCATCTTCCCGCGAGGGGAACCATGGGGTAGATGCAACGCATCGGGGGTTGCCGTTGCGTTTCCGTTATGTTGGCGATGTCAGCGTGTGGATTGCTGTTGTGTATCCTATTTACGCAGCATGTTCACCTCCGATGCGTCGCATCTACCCCATGGTTCCCCTCGCGGGAAGATGGTGTAAATTTTTAACCGAGCGCAAGCTGCGCGCTAACGCACAGCTGGCACGGCGACGGGAGCGAGCGCAGCCGAGCGCAAGCTGCGCGCTGACCGCGCTGGCGCACAGATGGCACTGCGGTGAGAGCGGCGGAGCGCGCAGCTGCCGCGGCGAGGAGAATGGGGGAGGGATGCGGACTACGCCGCGACAACGACGCGGGACAAGGCGAGTTAAAAAGATGCGTTGCATCTAAAAGGCCACGCACTAGGGTTTCAACCCCAGTTGAACGTCCCTAAAATAGCTCCCTCCGCCGTTATAGATATACTAACTGTAGAACTGCTTCAGGTGCCCAAACTGTTTTAGGGACCTCAGATCTAGACGACAGCGCCACTGCGGTTGCGACGCGGTTCGAAAATCCAGGTTGCCCTTTCAAAATAAGCACTGTCACGTTCAGACGAAGCACGCTTGACGCGTACGCGGGACCAAACACATGTACATGTAAGAACCAGACGCAAAACGCCGACATAAATCGTGCCGTTCATGTTACCGGGCGTTGAAGGCGAGTGCCACAGCCCTCCCAATTCCATTTCCTCGACGGCGAGAGAGATAGATAGACCAGCGCCCGACATGCACAGCCTGCTTGGCAAACCAAGCAAACAGCGGCAGTACGTGAGGAAAACGGCTCGATCGTATGCCAGTTTGTTCTGTTTATTTGAGCACAACATCGGAATTGCGCTCAAACATGTCACCAGTGCACCAATCACCCTAATGCCAAGCTTTGCTTAGCACTCCCAAAAGCAGTATACCCCACCTCCGAATAGCATGAGAGCAGGCCAGACTGACTCCGGCAACTCCTGAATCGGAACAGTTCGTCATCTTGGCTCATTAGAGCGACGGGAAACTTTGGAAACGGCATGACGTCACGCAGCCAGACTTCGCAAGCTTCATCTAACGTGGCATACCATTAAGAGTCGTTCACGTCACTAAAATATCCCCCCCTCTAAAAAGAAAAATATCCAAGACCACTCGCCAGCCAAAAAGTTGCCAGTCATTAAACGCCCGACGATTTATCGCCACTCCCTATGCTTCCCTTTCCAGAGCCATCGAGTCGGCACAGAGAGTGACCCACAATATTATAATTCTTGTAGCTTCGCGGCCTCGGCTGTTTGGTTGGAGGTAGTTTTTAGCAGACCTCCCGGTATAATTCGCCTGAGCGGAGTTCTCTTGCGCGCGTGCCTGCGTATACTGACGTACACGCAATTCGCCATATATTTTGCCTAGTTCCCGAAAGAGATTTTGTTTGATTGTAGGGTTTAACGCGCCGACGCAATGCAGGCGATGAGGCGCACCCTAGTGGACGGCTACGGATTAATTTTGACCACTTGGGGATCTTCAACGTGCGCCGAAATCTCGTACACACGGGCGTTTTAGCTTTTTTTTTTTTTTTTTTTGAAGTGGGAACCAGTGTTTAAGACGCTACACAAGGGGAGAAGACTAGTGGTCAATTGCGATGTCCTTCACGCCTGTTCACTAAATATTTTCGCGTAACAATAGAGCGGGAAACTCGAGTAATCTTTTCTCGCTCCATCTAACGTGGAAAACCATTAAGAGTCGTTCACGTCACTAAAATATCCCCCCTCTAAAAAGAAAAATATCCAAGGCCATTCGCCAGCCAAAAAGTTGCTAGTCATTAACGCCCGACGATTTATCACCGGCGACGAGTGTATCGGCCTTTTTATGTTGTAAGACCAAAATTATCCCTAAACCCTTGGCTGGGCGCATCCGAATTACAAATAAGCTGCATTATTAAATTATCGAAGATGTGAAAAGTAACACGGCTTCGGAAACCGAGGACAAAAACGTATCTGCCGCAAAGGGTTGGCAAAAAAACCCAAAATGTAAAAAAAAAGAACTACTCGCTGGCCCGCGCGGAATGGTGACACCTCCTCCATTAAATCCCGTCCGTCTGACTTCGCGAACGCGGGGGCTTCCGCAGCGCTATTGTACACATGTTCCATTTAGATAACCGCAAACTTTTCCCGCCGCAAAACTTTCTCCGTTTTTACCATCGCGTCATCCCCTAGCTTCGAACGACAGCCAAGTGTCACCTGACGCGTCTTGTTGATATTTTAAAGGACACTGGTGATAGCTTCGAACCTCGCTATCGCGCTAATTAACTCCCAAACGCTCTGGTGGAAACGCAATTTCCCAGCGAACCTGCCCCCGCGGTGATTACACCCCGCCATATTTATACGGCAGAAAGGCGCAAAAAATTTCACCGAATTACTCCAACCTGCGCCCGGAAAGAGGTGACGCGTTATTTAATTAAAACCCGCGGTTTCTCGCGTATCGGCCACGGCACGGTAATGGCCGCTATATGGGTTCACTTAGGCCAACTGGCGGCCTCGTTCAGTATCCACAGGGAAAAAAAAGATATCTGTGTTCTACTCAAAAGAACTATCTTTCGATAGCTCGCCGACAAGTATCTGGTATTAGTTGTGTAGTCAGTTTCATTATTATTATTATTATTATTATTATTATTATTATTATTATTATTATTATTATTATTATTATTATTACACTGTAATCACACTTTCTGAATTCTTTTCTGCTTCGTTTTTGTTCGGCAAATGCTTTTGTGTATCCTTTGTTTTGACCCGCCCCCCCCCCCCTGCCCGTTTTTTTTTTCTTTAATACCCTGTAGGGGTCGTTAAGGGCAAATAAATAATGATGATGAAAAGTGTGGCCGAAACGCACGCTAACCTCAGACCCCCCCGCAAAGAAAAAAAAATCGCAAATACTGATGACACTCAAATTTCGGGCTACACAAAGTCACGTGACGTCACAGAAGCAATCTAAAAACTTTCCAAGAGTGTGGGGGCGAAAGCTTAGGTGGATTTTCTGCCGAGATCTGCTGTTGAGTGCTCTCTGTGCCGTCGGTGCGCTGGCGCGGCCGTATCCACATTCCCTTTACGGCATAGAGAAAAGAAAAATAAACAGCCTGAGTATACCCGAACCACGGAATCTTCGGCACGCTTTAACGAATTACGGCGCAGTCAAACCTCACGGCCAGCGCTCCTCACACCGCTGCTTACTCAAACAGGGAGGCTTAAAATGGCACAGAGAAAGTCCGAGTGCCGTAATGGAGGGCTCCGGATTAATTTTGACCACCTGGGGATCTTTAACGTGCGCCGAAATCTCGTACACACGGGCGACGTTTTTTTTTTTTTTCTTTTTAGCGAAATCGTCGACTTTTCAGGCCCAGTTCGCAGTCCATCTCTCGGACCAAGTGTCCCTGTTTGGAACATCAAGATGAAACGAACGCGGAGCAAAATAGGCACAGCAACGGGCTGCTTGGTATCTTCACCGTTTCGGCGAGCGAGAGGCTTCGGATTGACCTTGTCTCGCTCGCCCCCGTATCGGTTTGCGGCGGGACCATCCAGCAAGGCGCTAAGCGGCTTTGCGTATACCCACGCCATTCGTGTAAAAATAGCGCTTCGTGTCTGCCGTGGTACGTCGTGAAGCGTCCTTAGCGTTCCATGCGTGCGCATGCAGTTACAAAGTTGCCCTTACTCTCCCTTTTTTTCTCAGCTAGCTCTTTTCGTACTGTATTTAGCGCGTACTGGAGAGAACATATTGTAGAAACGCTCAGCGCAGTTGCGATGACGTCATTTCTGTGCGCCCGAAGAGCATTTGGTACCCTATTTAGAGCGTGTTAGGACTGGTCGAAGCTCCTACAACACCAGCGCAACCAAAGTAAAGCCAAATAAAAAGCACTCCCGTTCAGGGCGATTAAGTCGCAACGCTTCGACATGCAGCGGATTCACGCGTAACGCATAGGGCTTTGAGTCAGCGCCACCTTTCCATACACCATCTACTTCTTTTGTAACCTAGGCAAAAAACTTCGGAACTCATAAATTGACAGCTAGTGCATTTCTCTTCACGTTTGTTTTCTGATCCAGCCTCAACGAGGCTTGCCTGCATTTTTTTTTCTTGATTACTGGAAAAGCAGTTGTCACATTGGGATTAGCCGACTGCTGATGTACTGCCTTCAATATGTCTAGAAACCGCGTGATCCTCCAACACTGTGTTTAGCGATCGATTAACCTTGGCAAATTTCTTGGTCCGTTCCCCTTGCGGACAAAGCACGCTTAACAGTCACGGTAGAAAAAATACTACTTTGTTTTATTAAAAAGAACCAGCCTTTTGTAAGTTACACAGCTCCACTCCAGCCACAACAGACGCTTTAACAAAAAAAAAAATCAAGAAGTATTGATAAACTTTCAAATTTCGCGCCACACGACGTCACAGAGGCGCAATTGACGGAAACACTAAAAACAGCGTGCTACCGGCCCGTCATTTCTTAGATACGACCGAACAAAAGTAGAGGCCCCGCTAAAATGGGTCAGTCACGTTTCCTGGCGCCTGCTTTGGTCGACAGCCCCAAACCGCACAAACAGGATCTTGTGACGTCATATGGACCCGGCGAGTCACTGGGGGGTCAGTTGCCATTGCTTCACGTGTGCTTTTCCTTTTTTGTTGTTGTTATTTCGATTATCTAAAATGAACAGTCGGACGGAAGCCCGTCTGGTGGTGGTAACATGGCCAAACTTAAGACTGACATCGACCATGGAAGGTTACTAAACAGACGTTTCGCTTGTGAACAAGGCTCGCGTAGGGGGGCAGAAACGTCTTTGTTTTATAAACTCCCATGGTCGGTGTCAGTCTTAATCTTTGCTATTTTGATTACTTATTTAAACTTTGCGATAAAATTTGTGTTACTGTCACAATTGTGACAACGCGATATTTTAATTATGCAAACGTGGATTTGCTTCACCGCACCTTCGAGTGGACACGATCCCGTAGCAGTTTTCCCACATCCGATGAACTTTCAGATTTACCCAGCAGCGGCTGGTATTTTCGCGGTTTCCGGTTCTACTTGAGCGCAGTTAATAAAGCATGACGGATCACCTCTCACATTGACGGAACCAGAAATTTTCTATAACAAGAAAAAGAAAATTCGTGCAGCTTGCACTAGTCGTGCAAGGATGGAGAAACAGCGAAGCTAGGGGCCGACCTACAGCTTCTTCCGGTGTTGCTAAGTTTTGCTAGGTCTTGCTAGGCTAGGCTACGTGTTGAGGGGTGAGACCAAGTTTAGCCGGATTTCACAAGGCCGTATTGGTCGGTCCGCATTACTGACAGCGGATCCCAGGGGGGAAGACGTTAGGTCAACTCCCAGTTTTCGCTGTTTCTCCAGCCTTGCACCACTATAGTTCAAGCTGCGCCAACTTTTTTTTTTCTGCTTTTTAGTAGCCCAAGGAAGTCTGGCGCCTTTAAGATGATATGGTAAGGGGTGCGCATAAGCAGATGTCCCTATTACTCGCACACTCGCGCAGCCGCGAAAGCGTGCTTCACTGCTTTAATACCCCGTGTGCTGTGGTGCACCCTTTACAGGGGGCGCAGTTTTTTTTTTTTCGTTTTTTTGCGAACGCCACCGGGCCAAGCTCAAAGCTCAAGAGTACACAGCTCCGCTTAAAAAAAAACGAGCCGCGACGGCGTGATTACAATTCCGAGTGTTGTAACCCGGGCGCTGACAAGTTTAGTTTCTTTTGCTTTCGCTTTCAAATCTCGGACGCATGTGCCGCTCTTTAAAAAACCCGGAAAAAATATCGAATGCATCGGGCACTGGTAACGCCATTTTACGCCACAGAACTCCTCCACACGGCCGCATGAACAGAGATGCACGACCCCAAAACTCCCCAGTAAGCGGCCTAAGGGTTGCGCAAGCACGACTTACGAAACCCAGACTCAACATTTTCAATTCCAAGCCGCTTCGCAGTTCCCAAGATTTCCCGAAGTACCCATTTTCTGCGGCCACACACAAAAAAAAAAAGTTAGCTTACTGGAACTATCCTCCGAAGGGAGATGAGGCATATACAGCATTGTTAAAGGGCCCTTGAAGACAAAATATAAAATTATTCAGTTTGAGAGAACTCGCCTTTGGCAACTCGGTAAATGGAATCCCGGAAACGAGAGACGCTTTTTAACGGCAAAACTGCAAGAAATACTGGGAAACTTTCAAATCCCGCGCTACGCTTACGTAATATTGGCAGGAATGCACGGCCAGCACTGGAAACGCAGTAATCAGCGTGTTAACCGCACGTCTGCATTGAGGTGGTGCCATCGAACAGCACCCCAGGCTCCACTACAACCGCCCAGTCATGCTTCTCGGAGGTGACTTTGGACGGCGGCAACGAAGCACAAAAACAAGGTCCCGTGGCGTCATAGAAAAAAAAATGCGGCTGATCCCGCTTTCATAGGAATCGGTAAAACACGAAAGTGAAATGTGCCTTCGCAGGAGTATTTGAATGTGAATTGTACGTCGATATGCACATCGCTATTTATATTTCGGTATGGCACTGTTAGACGCATGAATGTTAGGAAACTGGACTCCACGCGCCGGAACATTGCGTAAATCCGACTGAAACCACAGCCCCTTGAAAACCGAAGCGAAACCAAAACCGAAAGCAGTAGGTGGCGGAGGGTGCCTCCATTCACCCGCGTCCCGCGTACACCAAGAGGCTGGCATCAAGGCGCCAACTGTCGGCGCTTATTAGCGTCACGATGAACTACTTCGCTTCGCCTCTCCTAGACGGCAGCGCCACCTGAATGAATAAAGTAGCGGGAAAGATATAAGGCGCGTTCGTAGCCCTACTTGCGCTTGAATTCGCAGCGCAGTTAGGTGTGCGCTGTGCACCTCTCGTTGCGGCGAGAGATCTGTTCGTGGCTCGAATCCGGGCGCAGTCGCGTCGCTTGGACTATTTCTGGCGATGTCATTTCCGGGACGGATATGACGCCGGTGAGATCTTGGTGCACCCGGGCATAAAACACTTTCGTGTTAAAATCGCCCGAAAGCGGCTGGGGAGATAGCGCTGCTTCATGTGTTAATTTCTCCTCGATACCGGCTTTATTTGTTTGAAGTTTGCGATAAAGATTGGCAGCATTGTATCGGGATCGCCAGAGCAGTCTTTTCAATGAACCAAGCTTCCATCTCGTCTTCATGGCACCTTTCAAGTACACTGCACCGGCAATAAGGATTAGACGCCTACAGCAGCGTTAACGCCAGGTGATGCCTTCCCTGCACGCGCACGATGAGTTCGATCAAAGTAATTCGAGCAGCAGCAGCAGCCCCGGGCAGGCCATACACGACAGCGCCGACACGCGGCAATATTCGCGACGCCGCCAGGCACGCGGCGGGGCCAAGCGAGCGAGCGATATGAGAAACGCGACAGGGCGTGCACCTCGGCTATACACGCGCCAATGGTCCGCTGCAACGCCTCAGGGGCGACGTCTCTTGCGCGGAGCGGCAGTACACCGGTAGGGTTAGGCGAAGAAAAAAGGTTTACCGAAATTCCGAGAATTATTCTGCTAATGCGTAAGCACTGTTATGCAAGCACTCTTCATTTCCAGGTGTTTTTTTTTCTAGGGCAAATAATAAACATTACACTGTTATAACAATTACCCGTGTTAACTTTGCCAGTTATGTATTTCTATACGATTATTGTCCTGATACGATTGGTGCTCTTCTACGATTTTTCTTATTTGACACGAAAGTGTTTTATTCCCGGATGCACAAAGATTTCAGCGACGCCATATCGGTCACGGAAGTGACGTCAGTTCGACGGAGCAAGCGACCAATAAAGGGTGCACCCCTGCACACAGGGTCTTCTTGCGGGGAAGCAACCTTCAGTACTAAGAGTATGTTATACTTAGGGTTGTCCGTTTTCGGGTTCTATATTTTAACGCGAAAGTGTTTTATGCCGGGATACGCCAAGATTTCACGGACGTCATGTCCGTCAGAGAAATGGCGCCAGTACGAATCGACCCGCCTGCAGGACGTCGCTAGCCAAGCACACCCACAAGACAGCCGCCGGCCCGCAAATGATGCTCAGCTGCAGATTTCACTGCAATATCACTTTCGTGTTTTACCGATTCCTATCACAGAGGAATCAATTTTTTATACTTTACCTCCTCTGCTGTCGTGTCCTCTTGTATAATTTTGCTGCTCGTCGTCTTGATTTTTGTACGAAGTGCTGTATTGTTCGCCATTGGTTCCCCAGAGAATTGTTTTTATTCACATGTCCATCTATTTTTTTATTCGAAAGTTTGCCCCGCGGCATAATAGATTCTGTAAGCGCTTACAGAAACACGAACAAGTTAGTTTCGTGTATAACGTTCAGGAGTTGTCGGTGACACGGTCCATGCACTCAGCGTTCCAGGCCCATCTATTTGATGTCATTATTTGTGTTGTACCGCTCAGTCCTGCCACGGACCTTTTTTCAGGGGCCGGTAGTTCCAGAATTATTAAGGACGGACGATTGCTATACTCGCTAATGCGAAATTTGTGCGCTGCGCGAACATCAGTCTTCTCGGTCACGGCACATATCCGCTGCATCTGAGAAAGTGATCACGTGATCAGCGGAGGCACGACGGCGCGCTCTACTCTGCCGTTATTTCACAGCGCGTCGACACCGCCGAGCATGTAGTGTGTAAACCGTATTTGGACCTCCCACGCAAATGTCACGTGGTTCGGATGAGCCACGAACGGGGGAGAGGCGTCTGGCGACAGTGTGAGGTAGATGACGCCATAGCAGCGCGTGCCGCCCTTCCCTCACATTTTCGCCACACGCTTCTCCGTTTTCCTTCTGCCTTCAATGTCTCGGTCGCTCGCTCGGTTAACCCCATTCTACATGGTGAGACTTTCCCTACTAATTCACAGATGCGGCGCCGCTAGAGCGGCAAAACGACCTTTTTTTCGTTGCTGCGGCAAAGTGCCAAATGTTTGGAACGGTCAAGCATGCCCCGCGAACGCCGCTCGAGCGGCGTAGAGGGGCCGGACCTGCGCCCAATATGAACATAGCTAGGTGAACGTCACGGCATCCTCACCTGCACGCGTAGCAACCAGATGACGTTCCTTGTATGCGCGCGGCGTAAGCGCGAGTGCACTGAAGCAAACGCAAGCGCGTTCGCAACACGCTGTCGCGCGCTGTTTTCATCGAATACTTAATCCGCGCAAGTGGCGGACATCACGGCAGGGAACAAGTACAGAATAACCGAAGAAAAACCGGCCGAGGTAAACCGAGATGTGCTAGGCACGCACAAGCGAACCCAAGGTTGCTTGCTGTGTTTGTCTTCTCTGCTATGTGAGCGTATATTGATAAATAATTGGCGATTGTTGTATGAAACCGCAGATAAACTCATATTTATTTCAAACTAGTCCGGAACAACTTGCCCAGAAACTAAAATAAAATTTTTTTTTAATCGCAACAAGTTTTGCTCGCAGCAGACTTAATTCGGTCCGCAAACAACGTGCCTCTGAAATTGCGAAAATCGTGACGTTCGCAGGCCATGTGTACATTTCCAGGAATTGCGAACTTCGCAAGTGCGAATGTTCGTTACACATAATTCGCAGACGAAGACCGCACCATGCAAACGGGCTTTACGCGGACGTCGCCGTTGCCGCCGCCGCCGCCAAACCACGGTACCGGGCGTCAAAGTACTGCTCACTAATAAATAAATAAACAAGGCCTCATTAATTCAACCCTACACCTTGCCAGCTTGAAGACCTCGTGCCCAAGTCACAAGTGAAAAGGCGCACACCGCCGCTCCGAGCGCAGCCTCACCTCCTCGCGGTTTTTGATGCAGATGACGAGGGCACGAAGCAAGATGGCGGAATCTATATACGGCTCGTCTGACCGAAAACGAGCGAGGTGCGAGGAACGAGATACGGCTGGGTCAACCGGGCCAACGTTGCCGCAGGCCGTTCTTCACTCAAGCGTGTGTACGGCCAAGTCAGTTAGTCGCCGCCAAACTTACAAGGGAAGAGCAACGTTTCGCCGTAAACACAACACGACAAAGCTTACGCGTCCAGTCGAGTGAGCAGCGCGTCCTTCGGTCAAGAAAATCGAGTCTGGAGAAGCTCGTAGTTCCCGAGCCTGCATGTCGTAACGAAATTCCGCGCAGCTGCGGTGTGTACACGCCCGGACGGTTTAGCGGACAGCTCACGCGGGTGCAGCAAGCACGTCCAGTCGGTGCACGTTGGCACGTTTTAAGACGAAATAGATGTGTCATCAAACTCAAAAAGTGACCGTAGTCGTCGCTGTTGGCGTCATCAACCCCACTGTCACCAAACTGGCCTCGGCTGTAAGGATAAAGCGAATTGGGTTCGTGTGGGATTCGAAACCAGTTCAAATAAGGGGATTCGATTTGATTCGTTCGCGTGGGCTTTGATTTTAAGGGGAAAATACAGAGCAAGAAAAATTAGCGCTTGTTTTGAACGAAGGAAAACAAAAACAGAATGTGAGCAACGCGTCACATTACCTCTTGGATTAGTTCCCGAAATTTCGTGTTGTTTTTTTGAGAGGCGATATGTGATGGTAGGCTATCCCATTCAACTATATATAGTACGGGGAATGAAAGACCGGGCCACAGCAGATGGGCAGCAACTTACGCGTTTAGCTTTGTGGGAGTGGTCGCGGCAAGGAAAGCTACGGGAGGTTAAAGAAGGAGGTTAAAGATTAAAGAAGTCATCGTGAAGTGACACACGGCGATAAAGCTTATGCAACGGTGATAGGCGAGAAAGTTGGCGGCGATGTGCTAGATCCGGTAGTTCGGCGCGACACTATAGTGCTTTGACGCTAGAATGACGAGAATAGACTGAATACATGAAGCGAGCTTCACGGTTTCGCAGAGATGCAATATCAGTTACTATGTATACTCGGTGGGGATCCCAAATGACTGATGCATGTTCAACTTCAGGACGTATTAGTGTATTAAATGGGACGCATTGGAATGGTACGCATTAGTAAACAGTTCTCCGAATTTCTGCAGTTTTTTTTTTTTTTTTTTTGGCGCGCCGCATCGTACAAAACCACTGCTGCTATAGCCTCGCTATCCAGAGCTGTAACTCCAGCATGATACGAATTTCAGCGTTCAATACTTCAAGACAAACTCCGGCGACGCCTAAAGGGACTCTGCAGCACTTCCGATAAACGCTTTCACTCTTTCGTTCGCGCCCGGAAGCGCTGCGAAAGCTATGGTTATCGCCAGCACGGAGCGGCCCTGCGTGATTTGCTCGTCGCAGTAGAACTATCCGCCTTCCGTTTGTACTTTGCTTTTGGGGCGATTTTTTTATAAGCGGTTACCAAATGCGTTTACAGCTGAAACTGAAACGAATTCGGCGAATAGCCGCTACACCGTTCTAATGACGTCATTCGAGTGCTCGAAAAACGCCAAAACCGGGAAAGAGAGAAGAATCTTTTGAGCAAGTTTCAAAGTTTTCTGATAGGCACAGATCAGCAATTTTTGGCTGAGGTACTCAGTGATCCCGTCCACACATCCAGTACTTAGAATGTGTTTGTTGACTACAGTTTAAAATCCTTTAATGTTTAGGGGAAACTTGAGAAAGATGTTTCAGGGTCCCTTTAAAGCGCGCTTCCAGATTTTTAGCCATCTCTTCCACCACTCCCACCTGGAACAAATTACCATGCATAGGCCACCTATACTCTGAACGTGCCTGGAGCTAGAAAACATACGCAGTAAACTGAAGTCCGGAGCCCCAACGAATGAGTCCCCCGAAAGGAGCAATTAAGTTAAAATAAAACACGCTTCTGGCAACGTGGGCCTTCTCCAAGGAGGCACACCTCGAGTGATCAAGGGGCCGCAAAAAAAAAAAAAAAAGACGTGGAACATTTTCCTTTAACAGCCTCTTGCCCCATAGGCCATAGCGTCCGCCTTATAAATTCATTCGTGATGGGTCCCCTGGAGACGAAACCGTGACCCCGAGGAGGGCACCGAACGAATGACGGCGCGACATTTTATTGCCTCGTTCCAGGTTTCGCAACGCAGACAGGCGTAACAGAGAAACTCGGTTCTTTTTGCAAATTCGCGCGTGCTCATATACGGGGAGCGATTTGAAAACGTGGCGTTACGAAATAAGCGCGGGCGGCGAACAGCGATGGCCGGAGGGCGCGACAGCGAACGAAAGGTCGACGAACAAAAAAGCTGGGAATATTTCGATGTTCCGAACTCGTAGCGCGCAGAAAAGGCCGCCGCTCAAGCAAGAAAATTGCGGGGCTGGAAGTCCAAGCGAGGCGCAACAAAAAAGCGCTGAAGCGAACAAGTATTGGCACGGCACCGCCAAGAAGATCCCGAAGCCAAATGATAGAAGGAAGTGTACCGTATTTGCGCGATTCTAACGCGCACCCTTTCTTGATAAAACGCCTTCAAATTTGTGTTGGCGTTACAATGAGGCTCAAAGCCGAAATCAGCTTGAAAGAGGCCAGCAGCATTTCCATGGACACCAGCTGCTCCCAAAATCCAGTTCTAAATATTCGCGGCAGAATCAGCGTGAACTGTTTTTTTTTTTTATTTTCCTATGTAAACTTCCCTGCACGTTACAATCAAGGGCGCGTTAGAATCGCGCAAATACGGTACTATCCACAAATGAAGGCTCCGTGCATCACAAGCGGAACAATGTTCCATTCAGTAAAAACAGTGCAGTACCAGTAATAGCGCATATAAAGTCTACCCTGTAATACAGGCTAAGCTCTGTGAGCAACTGCAAAACCAGTATTAAAGGGGCCCTGCAACACTTCTTTCAACATTTTTGGTAAATCTGACATATTTGCAGAAAGTCAACGAGCGCGGCCGGTAGGTACTCAGATTAAACGGTCACGAAGTACCTCAGCCAAATATGACTACTCTACGCCCGTCAGAACACTTGAAAACTTGCTAAAAAGGTTTTTCTCTCTTTTTCAGGTCTTGGCGTTGTTTACGCGTCGAATGACGTCATCCGAGGGATGTCGGAGCGACTGGCCGACTTCCTTTGAGTTGCAGCAATGAACGCATTCGATAGCCCAACAACAACAACAAAAAAGCACAACAAAAGTAACGCAGGAACTGGAAGGCGCATCTGTCGAGACGAACAGGTCACGGAGTGCCACACTGCGCTCGTGACAACTACAACATTCGCAGTGCTTCCAGGCCTTCCAGGCACAAAAGCCAAAGAGTGAACGCGCTTATCGGCAGTTTTGCAAAGTCTATTTAACGCGATGGCGTTACTGGGCTCATTCAAGCGATTTTCTGTGGTCACTAAGTGTTCGTAGCAACCGCGCTCGTCGGCCGTGCTTTTCAGGCATCCGCGGAACCGATGTCACCGCCGTCAGCTGGAAACGACGACGGCGGCGAGAAGCCAGTGCCTAAAGCTGGAACTGGGCGCAGCGACAACTGGAGTGTGGAAAGGGGGAGGCGCACCGGCAGCACCGCCCAAAACAATACTACGGCGGAAAATGAAGAGGGAATGCGGCACTTCGAGACGCCGCACGCCTGCCCGTATACAGCGGGGTTCTTTCTCTTCCGGGTGGGCGCTCGAGCCGACAAGTAATCTGTTTACGTGTCCCCGGGCTTATGAAACCGTTGCTGCCAGTCTCACTCTGTCAGCCCACCTCCAGCACTTGGAGAGCTTGGACAGAGAATGCAGCAGCTCCGTTCCAAAACGCTCACTCCCCGATGAAAGGACGCTATCGGGTATTACATTTTAAGACCTAAACGTAGGCGTTCCCTGCAACTTTTTCGCCCACCTCGAACTCTATTTTATACCTCTAAACGCGATGATTCCTGTCGATCGGGCCGCAGAACAGCAAATACCTCATGACAATGATGATGATTGTGTACAAATGAAACAGAACGTCATTGAATGACGTTGGGGATAATACGAGCATAGGCCGGCAGGCTCACTCACAAGTGCACTCACACACCCTCCACTCACCACTCATGAATGCATGGAGGAAAAAAAAAGTTAGGAGACGGCATGACGTCACGCAGCTAGCCTTCGCAAGCCCAGTTCCGTTGAAGCCGCTCCCTCCGCCGTTTCCCTTTCTCAAGCCGCCGCAGTCGGCCCTCCAAGGTCGGGTGGGCCGGCGGCGGCGGCGGTCTCCGACTCCGGGGCATCTCTCGTGTTTCGTTGGCGGTAGCTGTTCCCCGTCCTTCCTGCATTTGTCTGTTCGGCGATCTCATGCCCGTGTGCGGGCAGGAGTGCCGCGTACGTGCGGAAGACAAAAGCCGTGGGAAAAAAAAACAACATATAGCAGGCTTCGCGACAACGGGCCGCAGCGCAGTTTCGAGCAGACGAAATTGAAGAGCGCGGCGGCCCATACAGAGGCGGTGCGGTGGGGTCACGTGGTGCAGTGACGCCTGGGCCGACTTCGATTTTACTTTTTATGTATAGGCTTCACGTTTCTCCGGCTGCGCCGTCTCCTAACTTTTTCTTCCTCCATGCATGAATGAGTGGTGAGTGAGCGCCGCCATCGCTGTGGACCGGCGAATGTGAGTGCGAGCGCCACTCGCCGTGAGCCCCGCTCACCACTCGCGAGTGCTCTCGCGCCATCTGAAGGGCGGGGTGAGTGCCACTATGACGCTTGTACTCGCTGTTGGCTATTCGTCGCAGGAGCCGCTCGTTGTGATTGGTTGTTAATGGCGTGATTGCTTTTAACTTCGGAAATATGGCGTCACTGAGTTTCTGGTATGGGGCACCCTAGACTTAATTCTCTGGTGGTGTGCCGATTAAGAATACGATTTGTATGGCCTTCTGGCGCCGCAATGCACTAATACTGTTCGGTTTCATGACTCATGGAGGGTCTGCTACACATACTCGCGTGCGAGGGGAGACGACGAGTGGTGAGCGCGAGCGTGAGTGAGTGCGAGTGGTGACGGAGAGTGGTGAGCGTGAGTGAGTGCGAGTGGTGACGACGAGCAGTGAGCGTGGGCGCAAATGAGTGCGAGTGGTCACGGCGAGTGGTGAGCGTGAGCGCGACTGGGCGCAAGTGCATGGCGGAGGGCTTCTAGTGAGCGCGAGTGAGGGTGAGCGGCGAGTGCGACTGGTGAGCGTGGGTGCGAGTGAGTGCGTGAGGAAAAATATATTCCAAATAGACTTCCAGAGTATGCTGTTGCTAGTTCTAATGTCAAAGCGTCTGAATGTTCGCTAGAATTGTTCTACCGACAACATGAAACCTAATGTATGTTTTGCCATTGTGTATTTTCTTGTTTCTACTCCTCCCTGTAATGACCCTCAAGTGAGGCTTACAGTATTGATAAAAAAAATAAAATAAATAAATATTTTTCTGTGTGAGTGAGTGGCGCCCAGTATTACGGAATTATGTATGCGAGTGATGCAGATAAATGCTCGCTGGGGCGCGGATCGCTCCGCGTACTAATTTCTCCCTAATCACTCTTCACGTACATATGCATAGCAATGATATTTAAAAAAACGTAAAAAACGCTGCCAAAGGGTACCAGGGTGAACCGAACATTGGGGTCAGGAAAAAGCCATCACCGTCCGCTCGGAATATCGATCCGGAAAGAAGAGGCCACGCGCACGGCGGCGTTTTTTGTAATTAACCGCACCATATAATACCTGGGCACTTCCAGCACGCTTTTCCTGGCACTCACTCACTCACTCTGCGGGCCTTTTCGTGCTAGCGCCCTCCTTTCTGCGCCGCTCGTTCTTTCGCCTTTAATAATCTCGTTCTCTACGCGCAGTCCGTTCACTTCCGCCAGGAATGTTTGCCCTAGCGGTCGACGCAATTACTTCTCGCGAACCAGAGTGCCAACAGCAGAGACGTGACGATGCTAACTCGCAAGCGAGGCTGATGGGAATGTTCATAGCGTTGAGGCGCTGCTAGCCCCACATGTTCCAGGAACACCAAATGGCGTTGAAAGGTCAACAGCAAAAGTAATAATAATACAGGAACCAGGAAAACCAATTAGGAATACGGGAACGCGTCCTTGAAGTTATTTATGGGTGCGTTCCCCAAGCACGCACGGTAGCTTCTCTGAAGCAGGTTTCCAGACATACGTAACTGACCGAGCCTGCAAAAGCTTCGTAGCAACGGACGGGGAAAATTGACCACGTGACCCCGAAAGGCAGATGGGAGTAACTTTTTCAGTGCGGAGCACTTTGGCCGTCGCTGTTGTGGTTTCGCGGCGGCATTGTAACCGAGCGAACGATGGGAAGAAAGAACACTGAAAGAAAACGAAGGCGGAGAGTGTGGCAAAGTGTGTGCGGAACGGCCATTCGGCGAGGCGGCGCGGGACGCTCCTCCGAAAGTGTGAGGGGGAGAGCAGTTGTCGAGCCCGCGCCAGTCACGTGTGTGAAAACCGTCCACGGGGCGTCCAGTGCCGCCAGAACAAGTTAACGCGCAACCAGGCATCCATGAAAACAAGCGCGCTGCACGTTCATCGGTTCTTCGGGACCTCAGTCGTCGTCCTCGCTGCGTGGTCATCCGAACCACGTGACATTCGCGCGGGAGGCTAAAACACGTTTTACAACAACCCGTTTGGTTGCGCCGACGCACTGCGACATAACGGCACAGCAGCACGCGCCGCTGGGCGTTCGCTGATCACGCGATCATTTATTCCTGAAACACCGCAGCTAGGCGTCGTGACCAAGAAGACTGCAGCTCGCGCTGCGGACAAATTCCGCATTAGGGAGTACCGTAATCGTCAGACATTTTTTTTAGATGCGATGCTGAGAGCATCTTTTGTCGGCGGCCCTGTCCTTGCGTGCGTCCGTCGTCGTCGGCGTCCGCACTCTCCTCCGCTCGAGCACCCCCTCTCCTCTCCGATAGCGAACACTCTCTCGCGAGGGGCATTGGATTGGATTCGATTGGATTGGATTGGATTACAGTGGATTGTGTTGGATGCTGTTGCGTCATAGCCGCGGCAGACGCACTGGCGCCGGCGCGTGCCCAGGTGAGAGCGAACACTCTCTCTCAACATCCGCGGGTGTGCGGCCCAGCGCGCTCTCACTCCGCCGGTGGGCGGTGCTGCGCGTGGTGCTGCGCATGTGTAGTACTCTCCCTCTCCGCGGTCTCCTCTCATTCGGGCGCGCTGCGCATATAACCGGTGTGCCGCTCTCCGGCGGCCTTTCGGTCGACGGTTGCTCTCCGCTTGCGTTTGAACCCCCCTCAGCGTCGCATCACACCAGGGTTCCCGAGAGGGGATGTGGGCGTTATATTTTTCTGTCCTCTCACAGCTGCCTGTGCTTGTGCAACGAATGAGCAAAGGCGAGCGCGGGAGAAACGAATCAGGGTGAGCCCACGACGGCCACGCGAACGCCGTATCTTATGGAGGTGAGGGGATGAAGGGAATTGCGCGACGGTGCTGCGGAGTAGCATCTCACGTCCATATAAAGAAAAAGCTCAAGCGGAGCTATCTATTCCACGAGACCCTTAATTACCGCAACAATAAGAAGGAAAGAAGAAACACCACGAAACGCTATGCCACTGTTAAATAAAAATGCCGTGGTTGTTGAACGCGGTTAAACCAAGATTGTCAAGCGAAAGCTCGGTTTTCGCGCAGAACGCGCGGAGTAAACGCGCACGCAATTGCACCGAAAGACTCAGGTCTATGCGCGCACGCGCCGTGAAGTAGGATGCAGCCAGGGCCTCCCTGTGTCATTTTCTGGTGGCGCGCACCCCTACCTTTTCACTACCCCCCCCCCCCCCCCCCCCTCGCAAACCTCTCCGGAACCAACGAGCGATTGGACGCTTTCCCTGCGCGAAAGCACGAGGCGCTGGCTCGAAGGTCAGATTGACGTTTTACGAGAAACGAGATGTTTTCTGGGTTTTTATAAGTGGAGGAATATAGCTTTCGCACTAAAAAAGGAGACTGCCCCCTCCAAACGAGTAATTATTTTAAACAATCTGTCCGTCCTTGAACATCGTGTGCGTTTAGATTTCTGACGCGCACACAATGTTCGGTGGACGTTAACCCTTCCTCCGGCTTAAAATACCTCAGAACCCATCACAGCGACAACATCCCTAGACAATGGTTCCTGAATAATTTCTTATTAATGGTGCAGTGACGCCTCGTTACCCGCAAGGGTGTTTTGCGTCGCACAATACAAAGCACCGCCGCACAAATCGACCACCGCAACGAAAAAATAAATTTGGATTGTCATTCGTCCTCCTCCCTCGCCCCCGAATATATTCACCTGATTTTGACCATAAAACTTTTTTTTTGCGGGCTTCCCCCCCCCCCCCCCCCCCGACCCCCGAATATATTCACCTGAGTTTGACCATAGCATTTTTTTTTTCTTTTGCGGGCTTATAACTGTGGCTAGGCGGGAGAACATTTTCGTCCGATCAAGACGCCACCAGCCCCGTCCATACGCATTTCGCTGCTCTTGAAAGTACCGCCGACGTTCTTGCAAATGCACGATCGGCCCACAGCTCGCACACACAAACACACGCAAGGAAACTCCGTTACAACAAAAAATAAAACAACTCAGTTGGCACACGCAGCGTCGAATAAGGCAAGGGCGCTTTCGGCACGTCCCTGAAATAAGGCCAAAAAAAGCAATCATCACGCCGTGAAGACCGCCAAACTTCGGGCTTTCGGCAGATATTTGCGTCCCGATATATGGTAGTCATAAAACGAGGCTCGGACGACTCGCAAGGCCCAGCCAACGGCCAAAAAGAGCACGCACTGCCGTACAAGAGCAGATAAATGGAAGCTGGCCGTGTGGACCCCAGCAGGGAAGTGGTCAGCGAGCGTGCCCGGCATAACAACCCGATGCTTACGAAGAAGCGCCACATTTAAATTTCCCGCGCGCGGCTCCGTCCCGTCGTAGGTAAGTGTCGGCCAGTGCACTCTCGCAGCCCCGGCGATAAACTGAATATATATTGCGCATCTCTGCGGGAGTACAGGACTGACCATGCGCAATATCGCACTGCTGCATGGCCTCCTCCTGTGGGCGAACTATTCGGAAGCCCGTAAACACAAACACGGACTAGCGGCACGTAGTATCGAGTAAGTTACGAAGAAGAAAAAGCGCGAAGCCCGCACGACCTTTACAGAAGGTGTCCACGTGGCAAATATTCGGGCAATCGGGGAATATATTAGTGGAAAAGGAAAGCTGGGTGACCGGATATAGGCTTTCTGCATCATGCATGCGTAAAAAAATATAGTTTTACTAAAACGCGATGCAATTGGGTTCCAACTTCGAAGCTTGTAATGCGTAAAGGGTGGTCGGCAATGAAAGGGAGCGACGAAGGACGATCACGTGCACGACGGAATTTTAGAATAGGGGTGCCAATGCCCAAGCTTCCCCAATGCGTATGCAACCCAAGCCGTCCTGGGGGTTAATCCGCCTCTTTCATTGCGGTGTGCTGCCACCTAGCGTGCCTAGCAGAAGTTGAAGCGGCAGGGTTCGCCGGCGTTTCCTCCGGCTGCGTTCTCGTTGTATGCACGGCAATCCCACATTACGGCGAGGAGCAGCCGAAGTTTTTCTTCTGTGTTGGTGATGTAACGCCTTAAGATGACAGCCCCTGGTCATCACATAATACCAGGCGGCTTCTTATCACTGAATGAGGGCTGGCAGAGAAATCTCGGACAGATCCGTGTGCCGTCCGAGCAGCAGAGCGAGCAGTACTTGGAGTCGTCTGGCACGAAGTGCGATCGCCAGCTCAACAAAGGCCGGCAGTTCGCCCACGGCCTTTAAGCGCTGGACACATGTACGATTGGTACACGCGATTCGCATGCGACTGATCGTTACGACTGTCCCCACGACTAGTCGTACGCGTGAATTTGAGACACATGGCCCGATGCGCGCGTGCGATGCGTCGTCGGCGTCGCTCCACCCACTGTTTTTGCTCCATGGTCAACTACGAGGATCGCTGAGCTGAATTTGTAGATTCTGCGCGTTTGTTCGCAAGAAATGGATAAAGCAAGCAGTCGTGAAGCGTTTTCTGCCTTCGGAAACAGTCCGCGCACACGCCGGCCGCGCCTGCCAGCTCGGCCCACTCAGCGGCTCGAACCGGCGCAGACCACGGTAGCAACCGCGCTTGTCGCTGCTCTTCTGAATCAATCTGATCGCTAAAAAGAAGTTCCACATGCGAGAAAGTAGGCGTTACTGTGGTGAAAAATTGTGCCAGGGATTGTTGTCAGGGCTTATTTTAAGAGCGGCGATCAGATATCTGCCGCGATGCAAGCCTACGCTTACTAGTCGCCGCGGCGCGCGGCGCGCCGAGCGGCCGAGAGATGGCGATACCTGCGCGGAAGCATCGAAACACGCTACGCAGATGTCTTGGTCACCGATCGCTCAAACGGCATTTATAGCTTACATAAAGTTCCACATGCGAGAAAGGGGATGATAGTGTGGTGAAAAGTTGTGTTACGGATTGCCATTCGCAGTTGCACAGATAGGGGCGATCAAATATCCGCCAGGATGCTACAAAGTTCCCATCACCCGAGGCGACCCGAGCAACGCAAGCCGCCGTAGCCGATCGCGTGCGGCCGACGGGAAGCGATAGAAGCCGGCACCGTTCCCTTTTCGGCACTCCGAGTTGCAGCAGAACGCAGCACAAGTTGTGGGCATTGTTCCGCGCACAACGAGCACACACAAAAAATCAAACGATGTAAATACAACCACGACCCCTTTCTGCTTGCGCGGGAGCTGTGGCGAATGTCGTCTGCTGCCCCTGCCACGGCCGGACTGGAGCAGCGGCGAGCGCGCAAGTGCGCGCCCGCCGCTCCTCCAGCCCGGCCGTGCCCCTGCCGGACTGCTTAGGGACTTGGCCGCTAGGTGAATGCGCATGCGCAGTGGGGTTGTCAAAGAGGCGAATTATGGGTTCGCGGTGAGCGCGCTCGTTATTATTTCGGCTGAACAACGTGCGGCCCCGAACTGGCTAAAAAAAAAGAAAAATGGCAGCATCTCCACTCCGTGGATGATGGCAAGGGTGCGGAGTACAAGGACTCCAAATGACATCCAAGTTGCGCACCGAGTGACATCCGATTTGCGCCCCGACCGCCATTCGATTTGAGCAGTGAGTTGCACCAAATGAAACTGCAACTCACGGCTCAAATCGAATTTCGCTTGACTTTCGCTTGACGGTAGTGTGCGCACGGATGGACGCAGACGGACATTGGGAGGTCCTAAGGTACTCCGCACCAGGCGAAGGAGTAAGCCGTTTGACCCTCGGGTACTAACTCACGGTCGTAGCCCAATGGGTAAACGACTGACACTAACTCTGTCTGGTCAACCAGACACAGACTCGAATCCTGCGGGTGCCTGTGTGATTTCTTGCGATTGTAAATGCTATGCGCACGGACGCGGACGAACATTGTGCGGTCCTATAGGTACTCCGCACCTAAAAAGAAAGAAGATCGCGCCCACGTAAGGTAACTTCCTCCACTCTGAGCGTTGTTGCTGCGCAGAATGTAATGGGAATTACCACGGCCCTTACGAAAATGACTTAAGTGCCCTTCATGGGTCACACATGTGAGTCGTTCGCATACGTATAGTTGTGGACACACAAAATGCGAGAGCGCAGATATGAACGGGAAGACACTAATAGCCCAGTTCCCGTACGCAAGCCAAACTGTCGCATCACTCCAGAACAGCAGCAACGTTTGTTCAAGATAAGTTTGTACGAGTAATTTCCCAAATATGCCCCAACCACGTCATTACGTGACCGCTAGGAATCAAATTACTCTATTTCGCGTGCTCTGCTTGATATTTTCGCGTTCGATTTTTCATTTGTCCATTACTGTAGACAGAAAGGCTCGACTCTGCAGCGTCCAAGCTTTGGCGTCGCATGTTCATTCCCGACATGTAACCAGAATCAATTCGTATGGCGGCCGCCGTTTATCGGAAAACTCATTCACAGCTGGGGAAACTCTGGCTATACTCGGTGACAACTTAAGAACGGCACCAGAAGTTGCCGCTGTGCCTTATCACCGTAGCCGGATGTTTCTCCGCGCGGCGCAAGTAGGGCGTTACTGGGAATATTTTGAACATGGCGTGAGCCGTTCCCGTGATTTTTTGGACTTAATATGCTTATAAACGACTCCAGTGACGACAAACAAACTGCGTGAGACAAGGCAGACGATATCACGCATTCATAGCAAACCCCTTTCAAAATCGCGCGCGCACTGACGTCACGGGTCCGGCGCTTTGGCGGAGTGATACACTACATGAGGTGGTGCCGTTCTTGAGTTGTAACCGAGTATAGCCGATTGTACATTAGCTGTAGTTTACTTTAACCCGCAACGAAGTCATTTCGTCGCGTGTATGGTTCCAGTAGTAGTTGCAGTATGGTGTTAATGGCGCAAGGGCGTCTACGGCCAATGTGTCGCGTGTTTAATTTCGCCAATTATACGCACACTTTCGAAGTTACATTCATAATCTCGAACAGGGAGCGTACTCGCGGCACAAAAGATGTTGCCACACCTTTTACGACAACGACGACAGTGCTTCGTGCGCCTGCAACATTGCATCAGCAGTTTATAGAAAATAAGACGGCTTCGTGAGCGTCGAGCTTTACCCCGTCGATGGCTTGGCGGTCCATATAGAACAATTTCAAGACTTTTAAAATGGAAGCTCTACTACGTTATGTCTCGTAAGATCGATCTTCGCGTCGCAATGAACTTGAACCGCCGGACAGACGTCACGTGATCCGCTGGGGAAAGGTGTCGCAGCTGCGGCCCCACGTGACTGGGTGAAGTTTTAACGGCTGCTTCGTCGGCGCGTGGCCGCTTATTCTCGCCATTGATGGCGCGCCGGCTAGGCCACAGTACGTGAGCTACCGCGCAAGCTCCATACTGAACTCAACCATTCAGTAGCCAAACTTTTTTAAGGCGATTTGGTCACATCCATCTAACTAACGCTCCACCGCTGCTTGAGACGCGTCAAAAGACACGCCACCCACTTGATTCGCCTCCACCTTATTATTCCGTGCGATCCTCCGGCATGCGCATTCATAGATTGCCATTTTGAGGCCACGTGCGACGTTTTCAAAAGCGATGATTGATTGATTGATTGATTGATTGATTGATTGATTGATTGTGGGGTTTAACGCGCCGACGCAACGCAGGCGATGAGGCGCGCCGTAGTGGAGGGCTCCGGATTATTTTTGACCACCTGGGGATCTTTACCGTGCGCCGAAATCTCGTACACACGGGCGTTTTTGCTTTTCGCCTCCATCAGAAAAGCGGCCGCCGCGGCCGGGAATCGAACCCGCGTCCTCGTGCTCAGCAGCGCAACGCCTTAGCCACTGAGCCACCGCGGCGGGTTTCAAAAGCGATACGCACGCAAGCTTCGCTTATGGCGGCTAATTCCTTCAGGGGGCGATTATTACTCTTCTGCTTCGGCAGACGGGCAGCGACATGGCTCGATTCTTTCGCCCATCCCAGTTTCGATAGACTTCGTTACTCGGCTTTGCGCACTGCTTCCTTGTTACACGTGCCGGTGCACTTGTACCTGTGGTACGCATTACCATTCCGCTGCCACGCGCGGTCATTTCGAACCTTGCTTTGCGTAGTGGCCGATCTTGGTTTGTGGACTGCAGAGCTTTGCGCGCAGCTTCGACGAGCCGCTTTGATCTTTCGCATCGCAATTAGCGCTCCGCTTGTTTTGCGTGCGCTTGCGACGGCGCGCGTGTTTTGGCGTGGCGCACACGTGTCGTATCACTGGCTGCGACGACAACTCCCCCGCCCCCCCCCCCCCCTCACCTTCCCGCTATTTCGACGCTTACGAAGGTGTATTACTCACTTGGTTGGCCTACCGGTGTCGCACCCGCAGCCCAGACGTCTTTTTTATTTATTTAGACAATATTATAGTTAAAAACTAATTATTAAGTCAAAAAATGATTATGGTGCATGTCAGCAAGAACCCAATTACGCATCATTTGGTCTTAGAAAAAAGAAACCCAAGAGAAAGTAATTGAAAAAGATGCACTGACGATTACTACACTCCCTGATGCGATATTTGTGCGCAGCGCGAACTGTTGTCTTCTCGGTCGGGGCGCATATCTGCTGCGTCTCAGGAAGTGATCGCGTATTAAGCGAACGCACGACGGCGCGCGCTACTCTGCTGCTGTCTCGCAGAGCGTCACCGCCACCGGCGAGCCTGTTGTTGCAAATTGTGTTTGAAGCTCCCGGGGCAACTGTCACGTGGTTCGGATTAGTCACGCACGGGGGAGCAGGAGCATGTTCCAAATCGTGTTTGAACTCCCCGCGTAAATGTCATGTGGTTCGGATTAGCGGCGAACGGAACAGCGTTCGGGGAAGTTGTCAGGGGGAGGGCGCTCCTTGGCGGCGACGCACGGAGAAAGTGTCAGGACGAGGCAGTAGGGGAGATGACGCCATAGCCGCACGTGCGGCCCTCCTCCTCACCTTTCGCCAGACGCTCCTCTCCGTTTTCTTTCTTCCTTCGCTGCTTCGTTCGCTCTCTCGGTTACGCGGGCATAGACAAACGCCGCCACAGCGAAATCCACGCACCGGCCGCCAAAGGGCTGCAGCCTAAAATATCAACTGATGCAGATGTCGCAGTTCGAGACTGATTCAGTCCGATATTGTTGGAGGAAGCAAAAATTAATTTGCAAGATTTTGTGCGGGCGAAAGAGCAGGTAAATTTAAAAGGGTGGTATTGCTTGGTAGGTTCAGGTGCAAGAGTCGTACCAGTAAGAAATGTCGATAAGTCGAGCGGCCTTTTTCGTTCCAAAGATCTGCTAACAATTTTTTTCTTTTGCTTTTCTTTGTGATTTCAGCATTGCCATTTTGTTACATGAAAGTGCGGTGGGAGAGTCGAGTCTTTGATAGCGACTGTCGAAAAACGGAACAGATCGCCTTTAAATTCGTTCTTGTAAGCGGGTTCAGGCCACTGAAGCGAACTCAAGGCGCGACACCTGATAGGAGTATTACAAGCCAACAATCGAGATGTTTTGCGAGGAGCGTGAACTATGTTTTAATATTGCTACTCTCCTTCTAGCAGAAACGCCGATGTTACCAACCAATATTCGATGACCACGGCAGGCTTTGCGCGCCATTTCGGCAGGAACTTCACAGGTTCATTCGCGCACTGCTGGAGGTCCGTTCCTGTGGCTTACATCACCGTCCCCGTACTACTTGCAATGCTTTGCTTGCAGGCAGTAATTCGCTTGCGTAACGGCACTGTCGCTTGGTGACTCGAGTGTTCGTATCCATAACAGCGCCCTTCGTCAGCTGATTTCCGTGTCTGTGCGCGAAGCACCGTAGAAGAAAAGTCCCAGAACACACCTAGGCACTTTTCATTTATTGTGAATTTGAAAGCACTAGGGTTCGATTGAGATGCAGTGCTTCGAGATCCCCTTCCGCCTTTGAAAGGCTTCGATCTGTCTTCAACGAAATCAGCCCAACTGCGGCGCCGCTCGTTCCTTCCGCTGTGATATGCGAGAGTTGACGACGGTGGATCTAGCCGATTCTGTCTGCTCCTTTATTCCGCACCCTTCATCTGCGCTGTACTGGCGTGGACTAGTTGCCACTTCTCGCCAGTGCCGAGTTTAGGCGCGTGCTACGGAACTCTTTGTGCTATGAAAAGTTTCTCGCAATGAAGCGCCTCGTGATTCCAAGTCACGCGGAGCTTCGGGAGCTTTATCACTGAATTTTTTTTAACAAGGTGTGAAGAAACCTAGCTATATATTGATTCGCTGCAAGAAATGCAGCCACCAGAAACCTACCAGCCGTCCTAAATCCATATCGTTTCAAGCGCAGGTTGAGTGAGCTTTTCACTTCTTTCGTCTGTGGTTACCCTCACGCCAGCAACGTTACGCAATTAAAAACGAGTTTGGTTGCCTCCCCTCCCGATGCATTAGAAGGGGAAGATGAGTGAGGCTTCGGTTAGTGTTCCAATTGCATGTGGGCCGAAGTTTAAAAACAAGTTCCCTTCTTGTGTTGAGTCACATTGTTTACGGCACTTCTATTTCCCTACCTGCCGCAATACCACCAAATGACGCTCAATAACTAAATTTAAAGTATTTCGGTAACTCTTTGGCGCTCCACGCAACACCCTCACGAGAAAAAAGATTTGTTGCTGTGCGGTTGCTCCTGACGGCTGTTATTTCTACGGCTCCCTTGCTTCCCGACTTGGCACAGCGCCATGTTCCTCCGCGCTCAAGCTAGTTACCCGGCCCCCACCATCGTTATTTTAGCCGGTTTGCAAAATGAAATGCTGTGACGCAAACATGCATCGCATCACAAGAAAGCAAAGCCTTACGCGCGCCGAAGTGGCGCATCAGGAAGAGCGCGGGAAGAAAATCCAAGTAAGGACCAAATACTTCCCAGCATTCCCCGCGACGGCACGCCACAGCGGGGTCGCATTTTGTCCTATAGGTATTACGAATCTGTGCTTGCAATCTCCCGGCCATCCGCAACTATCGCTTCCCCCAAAAAATAACATCCCGGGCGTTCTCCACTTACGTGAAACCTGCGGAAGGCCGAAGCATGCAGTGTACAAGTGTGTTCTTGGTGCCTTAGCGTTTTTGCCAACGAAAAAAAAAAAAAAAAACCGTTCGGGGTAGAGGTATACAGCTTTGCTGAAAAAGTCACGTAGTTTTGAAGCACGAAGCGCTCCAGCGCGAGGCGTAAACGAGTGTCGCAGTGTTTTTTCAGTACGCGCTACGTTTTACCGCAATTAGGGCGTAAACGAGTGTCCCGGTGTGTAAGTACCATGACTACATGAGATGATCACGACGACGACGACGACATGAGACGCCGACAGCCCGAGCCCCTAAGGAGCTTCGCCCCTGAAAAAAACTGAGATCCCGCTTTCCGCAACTCAATGCAAACTCGTTCTTAAGCCGAAAATAAGAAACACTGGGAAATTGTCAAATTGCGCCCTACACCGCGTCAGGAGTGACGTAACGAAATACTAAGTGTACTCAGTGTGTGGGCTGCACGTTACAATTCCAGTGGCACCATCCAAAGGAACTATGTGGGCACCACTGCAATATCACAGTAATGTTTCTCGGTCGTTTTGGCTCAAGCGGTTCCTTTGACGTAACAAGGACCCGTCGAAAAAGCGGGTGGTCACTCGGCGCCCTCTCATCTGTCAACCTCAGTATCTATAGCTCCGTTGTCGGAAGTCTGCGTTAATATTGTGACCATCGTTAATGCAGGCTTTAAAAGGAGGCATCCTTCTATACTTCGTGACCTCTTTCAAAAGCATTCGACAGCAGTATGGCGATTTTATTAGCAGGAACTTAGGAAGGTCCGGTTATTTCGAATGCGTGTGAACGCATAGCAGAGCGGAGAATCGGTTCCGGTACGGTATTCCCGGTAGGCGACATGCGCAAGTGCGCCTGCGCAAAGACGGAAAAACTGGTTGTGCACATGCGCAGGTGTACGGGGTGCCGCGCCGGGACCGATTCTCTTCTCTGCTATTACTCTAATATTGGGGAGCTTTAAGAGCCGGTCCCCGAACACTACACAGCAGTAGACAGTGGCAAGGGCGCACGCGCAAAAGGGCAGACACCGCGGCTGTTCGCACGCGCCTTGCCGTTTGCCGTTCCAGTGCGCAGCACTCAAGCGCCCGCTCCGGTGGTTTGACGGCGTCGCCGACCGCGTAAACCAGCGACGAAGGCGACACCGAAGACAAGAAACAGATCATTTGTAACTACGCATTGGAAGCCCATTCAAGAAATCACAAGTGCAGACTGAACTCGCCACAACCATCAAACCACCACCCCGGAACGCACGCCGATCAACGAACGCCCGCGCAGCTCCCCTGCCGTGGTTTGAACCGTGGCGACACCGACCGGAGCGGGGGGAAACTATAATGACAAACTGATCGCATGGCGACGCAGTGAAACATCCTCCTCGCGAGGGGCACGATCAAATGCAGAGCATTTCCGGGGGCGCACGACGTTAAGTAGTTTGCGTTACGTTAATATTGTTGCACTTGTGGCAACGGCTGACGAGAGAGCGCTCGTCAGCAGTAATTTGAATGAGTCAAGGATATAAGGCGCGTTCGTAGCCTCCCATTCTGTGTCGGATTTGTGGCGCAGTGGGTAGAGCACCATGTACATTGCGTTCCGCCCGCAGGGTCGAGGGATCGAAACCGGGCGCCGGATAATATTTTTTTTATATAGTGTAGGGGGAGGGGTGAGGACTACGACTACGGACGTCAACGCGGGTGACATCGTGAGTTACTGAAATGCTCTGCATTTAAAACGAAGGAGGAAAGTATGGCGAAGGTGTGAGGGGGAGGGCGGTATGCCGAGGACGTGCGAGAAACGTGCGTGAAAACCGCGCCTCGGCGCCTACTGGTTCCCGAGAAAGGAGACGCAAATAGGCAGCAATGGAAGTAAGCCTCTTGTAAAAGCACAGAAGCCCATTGCGCACTGCGTGCTGCACGTACATCGGCCTTTCGTCGGCCTCCTCATTCCAATACTCATCCGAACCACGTGACATTTGCGCGGGAGGCTCAAACACGATTTACAGCAATATGCTCGGCGGCGGCGGCGCACTGCGAGATAACGGCACAGTAGCGCGCGCCGTCGTGCGTTCGCTGATCACGCGATCACTTCTTGAAACGGAGCAGCTATATGCGCCCTCACCGAGAAGACTGCAGTTTGCGCTGCGCTCAAATTTCGCATTAGGGAGTGTCGTAATCGTCCTGAAATTTTATTTTCCGGTCCGCTAAAACTCAGTTTTTCTGCTTAATTGAAGAAGGACATCCTGAAAAAATAGAAAAGGATCTGAGAGTGTACTCACTTGATCCGGGCGGCTGCAGCGCACTCCGGCCTGTCACCTTCCTCGTCGTCCAATTTGCTCACCAGGCACGGCTTGAGCTTCGCGCCACCGCAACTGAAGCTGCTGGGAAAAAGAAGAGAGCACAATTACTCGGATTGCACAGTCCGGTACCGGATCGAGAGCGCGTAGCTGTCTTTAAGTGGCATCGAAACAAAAGAGAACTGCATCACAAGCGGTTTCTTCGGCTTCAAAGAATTCCGCGGCCGAGGAATCCGGCGGCTGGCGGCAAACTAAATTATTCGCAACTGTTTGGGGACCGCTTATTAGGAAAACTTCGCTAGGCTACAAATGTGGTATAATTCCGACGTGGAATGAGATCGCAGTGTAGAAGGGGACTCGACTGAATTCGTGAAATAGCCAATCCAACACAATTAAACGTCAGTAGAGCATTTGCATGATTCTAACGCGCACCTTTTTCTGCTAAAAGTAACCATATAATTTGTGTGCGCGTTGCAATCGGTTTCAAAGCCGAAACCGGGTTTAGAAGCGGTCAGCAGCAAGTCCATGTATACGCCAACGCCTCCAAAAATACAATTCAGTCTAATCAAAACAGACCTTTTTTTTTCGAATTCTTTAAGTAGGCAATCTGCCCAGTCCCCCTTCACTATCACAACTAGCGCGATATATGAACCGGCAGGAGAAGTTCCTTGTGTGTGGCGCCCTAAATAAACGATGCAATTAAGTAGCAAATGCGTTGACGCGACCCTTAAGGGGGAAGTTGGGTCTTCGGGGCCGAAAAACGGTCAAAAAAAGCGTTTTCTGAAAAATGTCATCTTCGGCCTCCACGGCCATTTTTCTATCAGTCTGTAAATTTCCTCATCAAAAGGCACCATATTTTGTTGTTATTATATTATAATAGCATTTTAAAGTGGACTGTACAGCTCAGTTAGCACAGAATTCGATGGTGAAATGGCACTTTTCTTGCAATGCAAAGCTAGCATTTCGTCCTCAGATATCTCAGCCCCCAGAGCAGGTACAACTGTAATTCTTTTTGCTTCTGATACCGAAATGTGTGGAGAATACAATGTCAGAAACAAATTTTTAAAGTGGAGGCTTTGGAAAATTATTATTGTGTTCAATTGGCACCACCTGCGAGCCATTTCTGGCAGAGTGCGGGAGAAGCGAGGTTCATTGTGTTGCAAAACGACCAAAAATAGCTGAATCAAAAAAGTTCTTCCTATGTTGTATTCTTTAGTCATTCGTCTGCCTAGCCACGTGGTAATTGCCATTCTGTATGGAGTGGTTATTTAGTAACTGTGACCCAAAATAATGGCAATTAATCATTAACTCAAAATATAATCAACTAACAAAACATCTAATGGCAGATTTGAAACCAGCACAAAAAACTCTATAACGCAGTGTAGTTTTACTAAAATTGGTTGGTAAATAAAAATAATAGCTCTAAGACCAGTCTGCCCCCTTAATGCAGGCCTACCCCCGATTTCGCGCACGCCCTGCAAAAAAAAAAAAAAAAAACGGCGGCGTATCTTCTTGCTTTGCTGCAAATGTCAGCGAAAGACGATAGTCGTCCGGAGCTTCTTCTGACACGCGACTCCCCCCCCCTCTCCACTCTCAGCAGTCGCGCTCTTCTACACCGCCCCATCCCTAATCTCACGATGAATTGAACCCACGTTTGTTAAATGCAGTTCAATTTCCCCGCCTTCACACTTCCCTATCCCATATGTTGAGACAATTATTCTTTTTTCCTGTTCTGCCTGGAACAGCACGAGCGCACCAGTTCGTACTTTTTTTTTTTTTTTGCTGAAGCATATCTACGCCGTTTCAAAGGCTTTGTTTTTCACTTGCCATCGCAAAAAGCTATCTATCGAGTAAAACACTGCGGGTACTCCCAGTTATTTACTTACACGTATGACCAATTCCGGCAGTTTAGGGAGTTTCAAACGGTTCTGCCTATACACATATATGTCACTTCTCTTTGACGTCGAATAGTTGGAACTTTTGGATGGAAGGCTCAATCGAGGGACAGACAAACATATATCCAGACCAAAAATTTCGCGTTTAAGTAGCCCAAGACCGTCTTCGAAATTTTCTTCCACCGCCGGTTTCACGTATGCCTATTGTGGGAGTTTGGCGAGCGGAACAGACTCGCTAGAAATTCGAACCATTGAATAGGAGTCCGGACAAGCCGAAATACGTGCCGCACACAGTGGCCCCCGCGCTTCTAACAGATGAACACAAGCTGAATTAAGGACTTCCTAGCAGACAAAACCGACCAGCCTTTCGACAAGGTGCAGCAACAGAGGTCGGGGCACACTTGTGACCAAACCCTCGCCACATTCCCACCCTCGCCCACGACATCGCCAAAATGGGTAACTGTCTTTATTAACCAAAGCGCCCTATACGCACCTTGTGCGAGTAACCAACGCCCGGGTGGGCTCATACAAGTCGGCCTTTATAAACAAGCGCAACCTTTAAAGGGGCCATAAACACAAAGTTTAACGTTGGGCTCCTTAAAACGGCTGCTAATTGTCCCGAAAACAATGATACCTATTTAATCGCAAACTTAAAACAAATAACGGATGTAGTAAGAAAAACAGATGGCGACTCCCCGGCCGCTTTATAGCAACTTTGCTATGACGTCACGGAGCCTTGCTTCTGCGATTGGCGGCGGCCGAACGCCAAGAAACATGATTGGGCGATTGCAGCGCGGCCGCTATAATTCAATGTAATTGTATCACTGGAATGCTAACGTCCAGTTAAGGCACGGATTACTGTTTTTAGCGATTACGTCACCACTGTCCGTAATACGTCGGCGTCACGCGAAATTCGAAAATCTTACATTTTTTGCGTTTTTTTTTTCTCGGTAAATACCGTCTTTAGTGGCGGCGATAGAGCTGAGTGAGTTAAGAAAGGCTACTTGTCTCAGACTGAACCAAGTTCTATTTCACCTCCATGGCGCGTTAATTAAGGGACAGGCTGCGTACATTGCCGTGAGTGTGATTCTGGAATTGGGCGCCCCTCTCCTTCAGGGTACATGCCACGGACCCTAGAATGAATACAGAGCCGGAAGAAGGACCCCCGTGAACGTTCCGCCGTTTCTTGTCGCGCCGCCTTCACCCTTCGCTGTGCGCAATTGTCCAGCTTGTGCACTTAATGCTCTATTTTTGTTTGTCCTATTCGTGACAACATACGCGTTGTTCCGGGTGAGGTCAACCCTTTGCTGTGGGATATAAAAAAAAATCCCGCCATCTCCACGAAGTGAATGATTATGAGTGAGGCGAAGCTCCAATGCTTATCTGTAAAACCACGAAACATTCGCCCACACATCATATAAAGACTCGACACGTTGTTATAGGGGTGATTGTATAGGCTCCGTGCAGTCAAGTTTGCCGAGCGGGCGTAGCGCCATCTACCGCGCCTCCGCGCAACACTGGGTAGGCCGAGCCGCACCGTCCTGGCCGGCCGCCTGCTTTAGGCACTGTGCACGCGCACTTGCAAAGGCGTTTATCAAGTGGTTAGGTGCGCTTAAGTGGCTCAAGTTTGCGGAATATGCTGCAACGGTGACAGGATGGAGTGTTATCGACCGAGATGCTTTAAAAAGAAACAAAGCACAGAAGGAAAGCTACTGCCTTCGCTGCCCTAAATCGTCCGAGTTGGGAAGGCTGGTCACAGCCTCACAGGCGGCACAATTCCGTGAAATGTTTAGAAAATACAATGGCGATGACTAACAAGCAGATTACATGCTGCTGTCAAAGTAAAGTATATCGGTTTGCCAGCTGTTAATACTCGTGAGCTTACAATAAATTTCCCCTCTTAGCGAATACCGCGCGCATTGGCAGTATTTGCACGAAGGTTGGTTTTTCTGCTTTGTGCATGTGTCTTCCGCGGCGTTTATAATGAAAATTCATGCGGCACGTAACACTCAGCTTTCGTTTTAACGGGGCTCACAACAGCAACTTCAGAGAACCATAAAAAATAAACGGAGTTTATGATGATTCTAATATTTGGAGGCCCTGCTTACCCCGTAAAAAGGAAGAGGTAGTCTTGCAGCGAAACCCGTGTACATTGTGAATGTATTCACGGAAAAGGAGACAGAAGGCACAGAGGTTGTAGGCTTTCGCTCCTGAGGCGATAATTGACTTCGTGCACGGAGCAAGGATACGGGCTCGCTCCGTGTTCTCGGGGTGGGACGAACTGGCACCAGCGGAAACGAACTGCCAGCGGCGAGGAGCAAGACGCATTCTGGGAATGTTTGGCAATAATTCAAGCGGTGAAATTGAAAATCGTCGTCAGGTTCATTTCCTGGCCGCAGCGGCCGCTTTTCCTATAGAGGCGAAAAGCGAAAACACCCGCGTGTTCGAGATTCTGGCCACGTGAAAGATGCCCAGGTTGTCAAAATTAATCCCGATCCCTCCGCTACGGCGCGCCTCATCGCCTGTCTGGTGTCGGCGAGTTGAACCGCACAATCAATCAAAAATCTCCGCCATTTGGTGCGCAGTTCTCTATGATTCCCACCCGCATGATCCACACTGGAGCCCCCGTATTTAAGGTAATTATACTTACCTTGAACTCAATGCTACTAGCACGTAGCGCAGCGTACACACCGCACTACGCCCAAGCAATCGATCCTGTGAGACGGGCACCGTACTCGCGAAACCACGGCTGTCCGATTTCAAGTATGCGAACAAAACGGCTTCTTCCCAATGCCGTGAACAGCTAATTAATTTGTGCTTTCTAGTGGAAACACAAATTCACTGAAAAAACTATGTGGAAACGTGAAAACGTGCGCACAAAAGGCTCCACCTGCGTTCTGGCTATGCATAGCAAAGTCAATGTCGCTTGCCCGCCTCCTCCGTACGCGTAGTCAACAGTTCAGTCCTTCAGTCTATTCCTAGCCCGGTGCGGTGGAATTACTGTAGTATGTTTTTAATTAATATACAACTTAAAAATTGCGTATACTACATTTGATCCGGTGCCGCAAAGCAGGAGCGCAACCGAAACCCGAGCACGCTGGCGAGCGGTGGCCTACCCAGTGTTTTTCTTATTCCCCGATGGCGGCGCTGGGTGTCGCGGCTCAGTGTCGCCCTCTGTTCACTGCACGGCGCCTATATACACTTATATACAAGCGAGCGCGCCCGAGTATGCAGCGGAGCAGCGGAGACAGAGGAGTAGAGGTGTGTGCAGCACCGCCTTGAGCGGCGGCGCGCCATCTATCGGGCAACCTATGAACTATTGCACAGCTGCGCCTCTAGCGGTCGCCTCGAGAACTAGTGGACACGGCGCGCCAAAGGACTTGCCTCGAGCAAGAGGAGCACCCGCCGCGGTGGCTCAGTGGCTAAGGCGTTGCGCTGCTGAGCACGAGGTCGCGGGTTCGATTCCCGGCCGCGGAGGCCGCTTTTCTGATGGAGGCGAAAAGCAAAAACGCCCGTGTGTACGAGATTTCGGCGCACGTTAAAGATCCCCAGGTGGTCAAAATGAATCCGGAGCCCTCCACTACGGCGCGCCTTATCGCCTGCGTTGCGTCGGCGCGTTAGACCCCACAATCAATCAATCGAGCAAGAGGAGCTTCGCCCCTAAAACAGTTACGTTCCACGTGCTCTCGCTTTGTTGGGCGGACGCGCACGACCCCCAAGGTAAAACGAAAAGTGCAAACCCAGTTCCACCCAGTGTGCCATTTACCGAAAACAGCGGAGCTGTGGGCTGCCTTTACGGTGACTACGCTCAGCTTCGGCTTCTTTCCTGTGCGCATTGTAAGCGTCGTACAATTGCTTTCCGGATAGTTCCGCTAAGGCAACAGTTGCAGCCGTTTTCTGTAACCTTGCTGCCTCCGTGGACGGCCACGTATTGACAGAAGACAGTAATGCCGTGACGTTTACAACTTCACTGCCAACTAATTGTGAAAAGTGAATGGAACTCGGCGTAATGGTAGAGTCGTCTTGGCGGGTAAGTGTCATATAATTTGATTCGGGGTCGCTCTCCATAATCGCAATCCATCCGTAGATCACCATGCTTCACTGCGCAACAGGCAATGTGGGAAAGACAGCTTACAAAAACCAAGGTTACTTCTGCGTCATTAAAGTTGGCTTCACCTCTAAACACATATGCCTCGCTGGAAAGACATTCTTTTAGAGGCAATTAGAGACAATTCGTAAAAATATGAAAGCCCTAGGACCTGGTCGTATTTTAACACGCCAGTGTTATTCCGGGATTCACGAAGATTTCACCCACGTCATATCCGTCACGGAAGTGATGCCAGTACAACGAAGCAAGCGGCCTGTAAAGGGTTAACCCCTGCACACAGGGTCTTCTTGCCGGGAAGCAACCTTTAGTACTAAAGAGTACGTTATACTTGGGGTTCGTTTTCGGGTTTTATATTTTTACACGAGAGTGTTTTATGCCGGGATACACCAAGGTTTCATTGACGTCATATCCGGCACGGAAATGACGCCAGAACACCTTTGCCGAAGCGACCCGCCAGCAGGACGTCGCTCTCTAAGCACACCCACAAGACAGCCGCCGACCCGCAAATCATGCTCAAGCTGCAGATTTCGCTGCACATTTCACTTTTGTGTTTTACCGATTCCTATGACGGAGGAATCAACCACAGTTTTTTAATCAGTTTTTAGACCGCGCGAGGCAGGCCGCAAAGACGCAGGGCTTCCTGGGCCGGTATTTTAACTGTCCCTTTTAAAAACACCCCATTTGCGTCCCTTTCCCCGTGACGTACTTCCGGTTAAGCAGTGGGCCTTAGATAATGCCGTAACTGTTCTTGCAAACGCATTTAAATAACTGAAACCATCGCAGACAATCTTTTATGCGTTTATTGGAACGTATTTCGCAAATCTAAACGCGATGAGGTTTTTTTTGATACGACGTTGAAAATTTTCACCGCTAGGGGACCAACGTCCAAAAATGCCAGCTGCAGCCAGCTGTTTCCTGCGACTGTGAAGTGTAAACAATGCTATGGCTGCTCCGTTTTTTGCCCTTGGACTCCGTTTTGGGGTCGGTGACAATGCCCGTGCATCAAGATAACCCTCCCGTTACGTATTTTGGCATACACGCTCTAGCGGCATGCTGACGGGGGCTGTTCCAAGAACCTTCAAATAATGCGTTACGCCGTCGTCGTTGACATTTTCGTGGCGCTCTACGAGTGAAAAATGTGTGATGGGGGGGGGGGGATTTTCGTTTCTTAACGACTTACCTGTTTCGCGTGAAGCCTACGAACGTTAAGCTGGTATGTGTATGCGTAAAGCACCAATAAAAGGTTATAAAGGCCATGCCGAGTGCTTGTGTAATTTTGGTCGTCTGCTCGACAGCTATTAACTCGCAGACGATCGTTTATTCCAAGCCCCTGCTAACCGTTCAGAGCTCTTCAATGTAGGCAGTTGCGAAACTCCGCCTCAAAAAACGGCCCACACCTGGACCCCCCCCCCTGCTTTGGATCGTGCGTATCGTGGCGCCACTACGGCCGCCGCATGCACTATCCAAAAAACAAACTAATTAGTCAAACTGACAATTTAACGTTAAATCTGGTATTAAAGTGCATAATTCCTTATTTTTGTGCTTTCATAAGTTATTCATTGCTATCTTAACTTCGGTTTTTAGGTGGCGATTGTTTCTGCGTCCGCGCATCTGCCTCGACCAATTGGCGCTTGTGCGGGCACTCCGGCACAACATAGGGCCGAACTGAAGTACCAAATTTGTAGTTATCGTTTGGCCTACAGCTCATTGTATGCCAAAGTAATCTAGTAGCCGATCAAGCGGCTCTAAATAATCAGTTTCAGCTGGCATGAAGCCGTCGAAGCGACTTATTTATTTTTTTCCCGCCAGAAGACCGAAGAGGACGCGCAGCAGACGACAGTGCGTAAGCGACGGTTTACCCCATGGTCGCATTTCTTTTTACTACTTTTTCTCCGTATGTATATAAAACACTTGCATAGTTCAACACACTGGGTTCCTTTGGCATAACAAATTTACGGAAGCACTCAAATACCATTTTTCGCCCAGGTCATCGAGCGGCGAATCAAGTTCTTATAGTTTATTTTGTCACCAAAAGATGGCGCCACTGTAAAATAAGATCCAAAGCAATGGACCAATCTTAGGGCCACTTTTTCATACATGGGGCCTATGGGGAGTTTCGCAACTCCTATATCAAGTAACTCTGCTGCTAACCATTAGCTAGCTCGCAGACAATCCTTTATTTCACTGTGTGGTAGCGGCGGCGTAGATGCACAAGCTCACGGATGGCTGCGACAACGACATCGTTCCTTCGTTACCGACCGCTGACCGAAAGCCACCGGTAGCGAAGAAACGAAGGGCGCATAACACTTGCTCCTCGACGCTGAGCTCGCGCGCCTGCCGACCAAGTTCGTGCCGGAGCTCGTCGCACAGCCACCGCACAGTCCTCTTTGAGAGGCGGAAATGCTGGCGGAATGCTTCTCGGGGTATATCGAACGTGTCTACATTGCTTCTCGACCGCTTGTTCCGTCGGCGAGCCAACAAGGTGGTAATCGGCGCATTCATGACTGCTTCCAAAAACCGTCTGTTTGAAATTCAAATCGCCTGTTCGAAGAAGCCGCGGTCGAACGCAGTCAGAGCTCTTCGATGTAGGCAGTTGCGAAACTCCGCCTCAAGAAACGGCCCGCACCTGGAACCCCCGCCCCCCCTTCCTTCTTTGGATCGTGCGTACGGTGGCGCCACTGTGGCCGCCGCACGCACTATCCAAAAAACAAGCGAATTATTCAAACGGAAAATTTAACGTTAAATTTTGTTTTAAAGTGCATAATTCTTTATTTTTGTGCTTTCATAAGTCATTCATTGCTACCGTAACTCCGGTTTTTAGGTTGCGATTGTTTCTGCGTCCGCGCAACTGCCTCGACAAATTAGCGCTTGTGCGGGCACTCCAGCACAACATAGGTCCGACCTGAAGTACTAGATTTGCAGTTATCGTTCGGCCTACAGCACATTGTATGCCAAAACTAATCCACCAGCCGATCAAGCGGCTCCAAATAACCATTATCAGATTGCATAAAGCCGTAGAGGCGACTAATAATTTTTTTTGCCGCCAGAAGACCGAAGAGGACGCGACGCGCAGCAGACGACAGTGCGCAAGCGACGGTTGACCCCACGGTCGCAATTCTTTTTGCTACCCTTGCTTCGTATGTATGTAAAACACTTGCGTAGTTGAACACATTGGGCTCCTTTGGCATAACAGATTTACGTAAACACTCAAACACCATTTTTCGCCCAGGTCGTCGAGCGGCGAAGCAAGTTGTATATTTTACTTTGTCACCAACAGATAGCGTCACTGTAAAACAAGATCCAAAACAGTGGACCAATCGTAGGGCCACTTTTTGATGCATGGGGCCTATGGGGAGTTTCGCAACTCCCATATCGAGTAACTCTGAACGCAGTAGGTCCGCCGCGCTTGCGTTACGTCACGTCCGGTTCTTTGCTTTTAGCCAATCAGGGCTCGCTCAAAAGGGACACTTTTGAAAGGGACACAAAAGGGACAAAACACGAGAATACCACCCCTGGACTAAGGAGGTCCCCCACCTGGCGGCCAACCCAACAACATTGACTGCTCAATTAAATGTTTATTCCTCCTTATCAGTCTTTTTCTACACAGGGAACCGGTTTTTGCGAGGTGGAGAAAACTGCTCCGGAGGGGAGCGTGACACGATGCCAGGACAGACTGTCGGCAAGCCAAGCCCTAAAACAGCTCCGCGGTCAAAAAAGTTTAGGCGGCTCGCTCCGTAGGTGGCCGAAAAAAAAAAAAAAACAGACAAGGGCTCGTCCCTGTAATCATGTGGCGCAAACGTAAATTAAAACAAAAGCCGTACTTTTGAAACAACAACAAAAAACGCCGGCCAGGGGGGTATAGTTAAACGCTCTAACAGAGTCTGAACTAACAATATGACCTTGCTAGGCCCGCCAGGAGGAGGAATAACTACTTGGAAGTTGTGCTAGTTGTGCTTGGAAGTTGTGCTTGAACACGTGCTAATTGCACGTGTTCGCACACGTCCATGGATGGAAAAGATATGTTGAAAAAGAAGACCAAGCAAGAACGCAGAACGAATCACTTACAACAACACTTGCGTTGATTTATTATTTGCGGCCGGCGCAAATAGCGCGAACGCTACAAATTAGCGTCAGTTTTTTTTTGTTTTTTTTTTTTTTTTACAGCGCAGTTGTTAGCATCTCGTTGGTAGGAAAATTTCGTGTGGTAAACAAAAAACCCGGGCAGGACGCCACAGTTCTCGCCCAAGACGCCAAGCGCATGCGTCAGGACCCGGCATTTGCCGCCAGAGAAGCCGGGTGCAAGAAACAAGCCCGCCGAGACGAGGAACATTTCATATATTCCCCCTTCAGCATGTGTAGTGGTTTTACAAGAGTTTGGGTTCGGGCTAGCGCTTGTGCCAGTCGCTTCCCTCTGTCCTTGTCTGTTTATTATTTTTTTCTTTTTGCGCTACACGAAGTCATGGTTTACAACAGCTTCGCCGGATATACACTTTCGCAGAGCTGGACGGCGTACATTTATTTCTGCTTTTCGGGCAGCACTGTATTGGCAATGAGTCAGCGCAAAACTTAGCCCTATGACGCAGACTAATTTCCGAAAAAAAGTACTCAAAGCGCTACGAAACTCACCTGCAAGTTAAGCACCGTTCAGTAAGTGCCCTGCTAAGAGATTCGAGCGCACAGAGCCATAAAATATTCTCCAAGGCCGCAGCTATTGGCACAGCTTTTTAAAAGTCTCCAACGCTCTCGAACCATTTTTCAAGAAACCCGGCGTCTAAAAGCTTTCCCAGAACACTGAACACTGCCAACATTAACACACAAGATCAAAGCTTCCCACCAACCGAGAAAAAAGTAAGAGCAGGTCGAGGCTGCAATTTTCTACGAAGAACACGAAATTACGTCGCCGTCGACGGGCTGTCGCCAAACAGCCGGATAGGGTCTACGGCGATCTTAATTTCGCCCTTGAGAGTGTTCAGTCGAACTGCTTCCACCTTCGCCGTCGCAGTAGCTGCCGGAAAATATAAACTAAATTGGGAATGGAAGGCGCTCAAGCGGAAGCAATTAAAGACGGCCGATCTCCACGGACGACCGGCTCCGCGGAGCCGAAAATGAATGGGCGAGTGGAGAAACCTTGGACCGATAAAGATGAGAAGAGTCTGCATATTGAGCGGTGCGTGGAATATGAAAGGAGAGAGAGGTGAAAGAAAGGGCTTCGTGGAATGCACACCGCGTTCGATACTAAAACCCGGCCGGTCCGTTATCTCGCAATGCACACCGCGCGTACCCACCCACAACCTTTACCCTGTTTGAATGGAATAAAAACCAGCGAAAAACACAGGACACAAAAGAAAACGACGGGACAAGCTTGTCCCGTCGTTTTCTTGTGTGTCCTGTGTTTTCCACTGGTTTTTATTCCATTCAAACATGTACCAACTAGCCCAGTCCAACGCCTTGGTAATCTTTACCCTGTGGAGCTACACGGTCATTACCTTGGGGCACCCGTGGTTCCAAAGTTGCTCCTGCCGAACGGGCTTCGTCGCATTCTTGGTCCCATTTTTTTTGGGGGGGGGGGGGGGGGGGGGGGGGGGGGGGGGGGGGGGGGGGCTTTGCAGTGGACCGCTCCTTGATACTAGCGTGTCCGCTTGCAATAGCAACCACGACGACAACAGCAGTCCCTCAAAACTTTACACCCAGCGCTTGGGCAAGATTTCGCGCAAGTGCTATTGAGATGCGACTTCATCCTACCGATGGCGCACGGCGCTTATCAGGGCTCCTTTGCACGACTTCGGCGCAATTCGAAGACGGCAGTCTTTCGCGGGTTACTTAAACACGAAACGTGTGTCCCTGTCATCCCAATAAGCCAGCGATGTTATCGGTGAGCGCGCTCACACTCGTGGGTTACCCACCCGCCGGGTGACTGGTAAGTCACGTGGGAAGGGGGGAAATGAGAGGGGAATAACGAGAACGCCGCTCTGGGAACAGGCAAAGCGAAAACATGAGGGGAGGGGAGATGCGGGCACGGGATAGAGAGGAAAGTGGGAGAGAATATGAAGGGAGAAAGGTGTTGAGGGAGGTTGCAAAAGGAGAAGCGCAGAGGAATAGAAGAGAGGGAAATACTAGGAGGGGGTGGGGGGAAAGAGGGAGGGTGGGAACAGGAGGCAGGATTCGGAGGGCGGTGGGAAAGGTGGGTGAATTATCGACATCACACTCAGGTTTGCAACCTATACTTCAAGACAGAAGTGCAGGGCGAGACAGCCGTAAGGCGGTGAAGGACACTTCTCCGCAAGCAGGTATACTAGGGAGGAACGACAACTTTAGGGACTATACAAGTGGCGCTCAATGCAAGAACCTCCGGAAATCCAACACCCGCGAGCCTCACCCAACGGGTATACGCCAGCGCCCCAACACGGTGACCAGCGGCGAAAAAAGGCGAGAGTCCGCGCACGCGCAGAACTGCCCCACCCACAGCAAGCGTCGCCCACCCTGATTCTAGTATTGGCAAGACCCTTCCACCAAACACCGTAAAGCCGTACACAGCGAAGCCGCGCGAACCGGAAATACTAGCCACCCTTGGTTCTAACTGCTTCATGTGCGATTCGCATTCTTGTTCTACTTCACCCACTTTGCAAAAGTGTGTACATGTCGAAATTCTCTAGGCTACGCGAAACTTTTGATACAAAAAAAAAATCAAAGCAAAATATTTCGTGACAAGAACGAACGGTGTTTTGAACAGATTTCGGCACAAAACATTTCAGTCTACCTCTACACTTAAGCTTTTATGAATTCATTGTGGCCCATCACATTTTACCAAAGCCTTGAAACTTAAAAAAAAAAACTACCATCTACCTACAGAACTACCACCTAGAGAAAGTTGAAAAAAGAGCGAAAGCTTTCTCAAATCAAAAGTGAGCCAAAACTGGCTCAAATTGCGTACAATTAATTGATTGTCAAACCTTCAAAGCGCCAAATAGCGAACAAAAAACGAACCCGTGCGACGATTTTTCGCACAATAAGTAAACGCATCTACGAACGGTCTAAATGTATGCCGATACGTGGTTTATGAGATGAAACGTATACTACTCTAGTCCTTCGTGATCGCGATTTTCAAGTAACAGTTTTCACACAATGGAAGCCCGGCTTCACGCACGCACTGAGTGTGCAGAGATGTTATCAGAGCTTCTCGGTCGACCAACCGGTCTATGGGGAAATGCATTAATTTTTACGCAGGACGTCATCGGTCCCGCCAGGAAAGCTGTCGCTTTAAAATCGAAGAAGTAGGGAGGGAAGAGTGCGCGGGTGAAGCAAATTCAGTTCGTTGACACACAAGCGGATTGCACGGCTAGGGCAGACCCCAGTCATCAATTGGAGCAATCATTCCGAGATAATAGCTCACGCGTAGTAGCAGTTTCTCGTTAACTCTTCGAACCACTGTAGGCAGAGTGATGCCTTTTCGAGTGGTCAAGTACGGGTAACGTCCCCCATTACATACCTACCCACCCGCCGCAGTGGCTCAGTGGCTAAGGCGTTGCGCTGCTGAGCACGAGGACTCGGAATCGATTCCCGGCCGCGGCGGCCGCTTTCCTGATGGAGGCGAAAAGCAAAAACGGCCGTGTGTACGAGATTTCGGCGCACGGTAAAGATCCCCAGGTGGTCAAAATTAATCCGGAGCCCTCCACTACGGCGCGCCTCATCGCCTGCGTTGCATCGGAGCGTTAAACCTTACAATCAATCAACATACCTACCACCCCCCTCCCCCCACCTCCCTGAAGTAACCCCTGAAATACGGGTACCAAATTTCCCATTTCACTGGCTCCTTTTTGCGGTCGTCAGAAAAGCTCGACACGCAAGCAGTCGCGTTAGCCGAAATTAGTGCAGCCGCATAGCCGCGAACTACCCCACCTTTTAAAGCGAAGCTTTCTACGTCTCGCTGATGACGTATGTGACGTCGAAAACGCACTGCGGGAAACCCAACTTTCTCCGACGATGATGATGATGAGTGAAGTGAACGAAAAAAAATGGCCGCGTATCTGCTCCTTTCGTTGCGAATGTCGCCGAAAGACGATAGTCGACTGGCGCCCCTGCCAAGTAAAGGCCTCCCTTCTGTTTCCCGCTCACCTCTCATGCTGTTTCTCTCCCGTCTCGTTCCTCCCAAGACAACACGGTAGAGGTTTGCTCGGGTCAATTTAAATTAACCGCGTTCTACTTCCCCAAGTCGGGTGTATCCATGCCAGCGCTGCCGTACGGCGGAGACGCGCGTGAACCGAGGTCCCCTACTACAACGTTCATAGAACCACGATGCCCCACTGCACGAGGGTTCCAAGCGGAACGCGGATCCCACCTAGCGGAACCTTTCGTTGCTATTGCCGTTTGATTTATTAAATGCTGCCAGAAGGTAGCGCTGGCAACAGCGGGCGACGGTTTTCTACAGTTGATGTAGTATTTCATTTGCTATCGCAAAAACCAAATATGCGTAAAATGTTTAACAAACAGACAGACAGACAGACAGACAGACAGACAGACAGACAGACAGACAGACAGACCAAAATTTCTGCGTTTAAGTAGCCCAAGAAAGATTATCGTCTTTAAAATGGTGTTTACATCGCTGGTGATCCTTTACAAACCTGCGCGCGCCCCTGGAGCCACAACAGCTGTTCAAGTTTGTTGTCGCACGACATATGAGCATTTCCCCAGTTCTCCGACAGCCCCACAAAGCCACGGGTGGTCACAACAGCGAGAACAGCAGCGGCGCCACTTTCGGCGGGAGAAGAATCATGGACGCGACGCACCTTGGGCGCGGGGCGCATAATAGGCTCGCCATTCGCGCCGAACGTGACCGGCGACGCTTTGGCGCCGTTACGCCGACAGCGCCCCCTGCATCAACGAGCTCTCCAAAGCAGCAGCAAAAGCAGCGGGACCAGAGTACCTCCCTGGCCGACGTGAACGCCATATAAGGGGGGTCGGCGTGCAGTGGAGCGGGACCACTGTGTGTATAACTCCCTTTTTGTTGGTTCGTATTTCCCACCCTCTTTGAGCCCATACATATAGAAGCCGAGAGTGCGGCCCCGCTGTCCGCTCCCACCTCCATCCCGACGACCTCGGGCAATATCGGGCGGTCCTGGCGGCGATCGCGCTCTTCATTACGGTAATGTGGCCCCGCACTGCGCACTGGCGCCGTCGGAGGTGGAGGAACGCGCCTGGCGTAAACTAGACGCTTATTTCTTTCCCACCAACAAACAAGTAACCAATCGCAGTTTCGGTATGGCGTAGATTTCTCCTTTTCCGTTGCTTTCCTCTTTGGCCATATCGTTCGCGGCCTGTTTCCTCTGAAGCCAGAGGCTCCGTCCAGATAAGGCCCCACACGACGACCCCCGCAGACCAGCGCTGTTGGCTTACGAGGGTTGGTCGAAATAACCGCCAGACGGTACTGGCTGACACCTTCGTAACAAAAAGGAGGTATAAACGTTGATTTTGTAAAATTTAGAGCAGATGGGTGGCCGTAACAATTTTTTTTTTTTGATGGGCGGAGGGCGTTGGTAGATTGCAGGCTCCGTGTGACCTGCGGTTATCGGAGGCACATTGTAGGAACAACGCTCTATGCGTCCTTATATTCAGCCGCTTGAAGGCGATTTGCGTCGCTTCAGTGCGCGGAGTATACGAACAAAGAGGTTGGAAAGCTTTGCAAAGCGCCCGCCGTACATGCCGTCGCTACGCGTCTGCCCTGATCTCTTGCAGTTAGATATAACCCGCGTTCTCAAACAGGCTGTCAACGTATGTCACCCTACTTACAAACGTTCTTGTATTCCCTTTTCCCCGCCAGGGCTTCTTGCCTCTTTCTCATTAAAGCCTATCAATCAATCCCTTTCGCAAGCAACATTGTTGAGGAAAAATTTTCGCCGTCGATCCGTCCCTAGAGCCACAGAGCAGAGAACAAAAGAGTGCGTGGGCTGCGGTGGCGCTGCTTTCGCTTAGCGCCGTCGTCGCTAGGGGACGTCAAGTCGAAACGCGGCTCGCCAGCTGCCTCTGCCGATTCGCCCGTCGCACGCCGTCTTCAGTGCGCGATCACTATAGAATGGTAAAATACGGAGGAACGGAAATGACTACGCCGAAGTAGAGATGTGAGCGGTTGAAACAAACAAAAGAAATCAGAAAAAAAATGTGGTCGATCCTCCTTTCATGGGAATCGGTAAAACACAAGTGAAATCTGCCTTCACAAGAGCATTTGAATGTTTTTTGTGCATCGATGTGAACTTGCACATCGCTATTTATATTTCGTCGGTATGGAACCGTTAGACGCATCAACATTAGACACTGGATTACACGCGCCGGAGCCTTGCGTAAATCCTATTGAAACCGCAGGCGCTCGCAAACCGCTCGAACGAACCCGAACGGGTTGACAGCGAATCGGTTGGTGAAGTCGGAGTACGCTACAGCGAAAGGAGCATGATTTGCGGGTCGGCAGTAGTCTTGTGGGTGTGCTTGGCGAGCGACGTCCTGCTGGCGGGTCGCTTAAGGCCCGTTCACACTTGCAACGAAGCGACGCGACGAGGCGACGAAGGCGAAAGCGATCGCCACCCTTGCTGTTCACACTAGCACGCGACATCGAGCGACGGCGACGACGATTTTTTAGATGCAGAGCATCTCATTCACTCGCCTTGTCCCTCCGGCGTCGTCGGCGTTGTCCGCGCCCCTCCCCCATTCTCCTCGCCGCGCCAGCTGCGCTCTCCGCCGCTCACCCCCTCTCCTCTCCGATAGCGAACACTCTCTCGCAAGGGGCATTGGATTGAATTCGATTGGATTGGCTTGGATTGGATTAAAGTGGATTGTGTTGCGTCATAGCCGCGGCAGACGCGCTGGGGCCGCCGCATGTGCAGTACTCTCTCTTCCGCGGTTTCCTCTCCTTCGGGCGCGCGGCGCATATAACCGGTGTGCCGTTTTCCGGCGAAGCAACACCCACGCTTGGCTCAAACACCTAGAGTCCACGCCGCTTTACAAGTACGCCAACGTCGTCATCGACTGGGACCGGCTTACGCAGTCCCCTCAACGTTATGCGCGCTATAAAACGCAGTCCCTTCGCCGCTCCGCCTATGCGTCGCATCTACACAGGGGTTCCCGCGAGGGGAGGTGGGAGTTTTTGCTTTTCTTGTTATTGTCTCGCGCTCGGAGTGAGACTTCACGGGAGTTTCGCCGCTTGTGGAGACGCAGTATCCGGGTGCTTTCGCAGGATATAACGTCAGGAAGTCTCGCCTCCTGCTTCCGCTTCAAAAGCGACGGCGCGATAGAGGCGAAAAAAATTGGTCGAGACCGATCGCTCTCGTCGCGCGACGAAAGCGATGCAAGGCGACGGAAGCGACAGAAATTTCTGTCGCTTTCGTCGCAAGTGTGAAAGGGCCTTTATGCTGTGGTGCGACCACATTGGTCCTGCTCCGTGGTGTGTACGCCAAACGCTTGCGTTGCGACGAGCTCAGCTTGAGGAACGCGGCGGCGGCGTTCCACAAGCTGAGCGGCGTTCCACACAGGCGGCGGACGGGTAAACACAGCAGCTGCCGCTGCTACACGCTGCCCTATCGAAATCTATCGGCGCTCATTAGCGTCATGACTCACAATTCGCTTCACCTCTCCTAGACGGCAGCACCATCTGAATGGACAAGTTAGAGGGAAGGACATAAGGCGCGTTCGTACAGCTACCCGGGCATGACTTCATGGCTCGGTCGGTAGAGCGTTCACCCCTCCCGTTGCGGCCAGTGTGATCGTGGGCTCAAAACCTAGCGCCGCCGCTCAAATGGAACTTTTTCTGGTGATGCCATTTCCGTGACGGATGTGACGTCGGCGAGGTTTGTGTACCCCGGTACAAAACACTTTCGTGCGAATAAACAGGTTTTCTTTTGGTTTTTTTTTTTTAGCCAGGATAATATTAAAAAAAAACAGCTTCTCCGAATAAATTTGTTGCGATGCGACCAATCTGCAGTGAGGGAAGCGCTTTCTGAAATCAATACGCCTTGACGTGAAATCGTGCGCAGGTTGAGAACGAAAGGGCCTGCTGGGCCTTCTGCGATGCAGCTTGTAACAATTGTATTCTTTTCAGTGTTAACGGAAAAAATTATCGGGCACTTAAGCCTCTTAAGTGGTTTGAAGGCGAAAGCTAGCGATTATCGAAGACCTCTTCACTGCTGCCATCGTGTTTGCGGTGCCGTCACGTTCCCCTGTCATGCGGCACGCATCCGGATAATTCTTGTTCAAGGGCTAAGGCTGTGGTTACCCCACCTGGCTGCGGCTCTTGAGGACCCGGGTTCATATCCCATTCGAACCCAAATAAGCGTATATGTGTATTTTTTCACATATTTTCGTTTTACAGCAGCCGTAATTTGGTTTCATTCGTATAGTCGCCAGCAACTACGGTCAGTTTTCGCGTTTCATAAGACATCTCAGGATTTGGCCAAAAGAAGTACGTGCATTTTCGATAGATCTGTGGGGAATCGTCTAAAATTTTTCATTTTTCTAAAAAGAGCACAAAAGATACCTGTTTTTCTTTCATACCCTTCCAAATTTCATGAGAAGTAACTTCTCTACTCCGAAGTGCCCATACGTCTGGGGAACAAAAGGAACACCAGGCAGCCAAGGCCGCTGCTAAAGCTGATTGATTGATTGATTGATTGATTGATTGATTGATTGATTGATTGATTGATTGATTGATTGATTGATTTTGGGGTTTAACGCGTCGACGCAACGCCGGCGATTAGGCGCGCCGTAGTGAAGGGCTCCAGATTAATTTCGACCACCTGCAGGGGGATCTTTAACGTGCGCCAAACTCTCGCACACACGGGCGTTTCTGCTGTTCGAGGGCCTCCATCAGAAAAGCGGCCGCCACGGCCGGGAATCGAACCCGCGTCCTCGTTCTCAGCAGCACAAAAAGCGAGCGAACGTGACGACTGTTGGCACCGCCACACTCCTTCGATGTTTTTAAGAAGCACCGAAGGACTCTGGTACCGCGTGCGAGGCGCGGGCGGAGGGCGCAGTGCTGCGGACCTCGAAAGCGGGAGAAAGAAGTGCGCATCGGATCGAGCCTCATGTTCGTGAGGGAGGACATGCTCACGAATTCTCAAAGATCTACCAGCAGATCTCCAAATTACTCTTTTTAATTGCTAAGCTGTGTAGCAACGGACCCTCTCCCGGGGTGCGTCACGCGGCGGCCGTGACAACGGAAGGTTGCGTAGTCCGATGCACTGGCTCATTCCACTAACGAGGGGAGCGCCGAGTGGCGCCACCCGTCCAATTAGGCGGCTGCGGCCACTGCCACTGAGATCACCCCGCGCGCGTTTTGATCTCGGAGGCCATGTTGCGGCGCGCCTATCCTGCCGGCGCAGCCGGTGGCGGCGCTGACGCGGAGTAGCAGCGCGCCCTCTTTAGGCGTCGCACGGTCCCTACGCTCCTGAACGGTCGGTCGTGTGAGCAAAAAAAAATATGGATATGTGGCATCATTGCTACTTCGACAAAGCAGTCTTTCGGATGAACCACATCAGCATTTTGTCTTCGTGGGCCCTTAAATAACCACAACCATGCGAGGGCAAGATGATTCCCGCTTTAATGTGAGTCCTAAAAAACAATCCGCCATTCTTGACGGTCCAACAAACACACGCAAGGCCTTTCCGAAGTTCAAGCGCCACTGTGCAACTTGTCCTGCTTCCGAACAAACGGAGCAGTACGGGTCCACTGAATGAGCACGCACATGGCACACCAGCACACACCGATGGAAACAACGCCGTGCCGCTGCTTGACGAGCGCATTCGTGAAAGGTCGGCGTAGACGAGTGCAAGACGCGCAACGGTCGCACGGCCACAGGCCAAGTCACTTCCCCCCCGCTTCCACAAGATCTGCGATCCTGAAATTGTCCAGACGGCAGCACCACGTATGTATCCCAGGGTAGCGTTGCAGTACACCAAGCGCCACGTCATTCCTAAGTTGGGGGAAAGCACCGATCGCAACGGGCGTTGCACATGACTCCGAAGAGCAAATCCGTCGACGCTCGGTCCTTTCCGCACGGGACTTCACACCGAAGCTAACGGTACACAATGCCGGCATATCGGAACAGGAGCACACTTGGCGCGTGACGGTCGAGAGAAGTCACAGTCACACAACGGCGAGTCACTGCAGCGGACCGACGTCAGGTTTCCATGCACACTCGGCCAAAAATGGAGGTGTTGCTTCAGATACATTTAAAAAAAGGGGCGCGGTTAACAAACCCACTGCGAGTATTGTATCCATGTTGATATATAACCTTGTTTGTCCATGCATCCGATTAATGATAAATCGAGGCTGAACGCAGAGCCCCAGCGAAGACGAACACCACACGACACTGTGTGATCAGCAGAAGCGGCGACATCCGGGAGGGAAACTCGACCTAAGGGTCACAGCGCAAATATAATTATCAGCGAGTAACTAGCAAACGAAGGGCTCGATTTCGCAAAAATGTGCACACTTACCGCTTTCCTCTACTGCCCCATCCCTCATTTGTTTCCTTCGACTCCCTGAATATTCTATCCCTTGAAGGGTTCATCAGTGTCGCCCGATCTATCCGCGCTCTCTACGTACACCCTTTGCCAAAATTTTCTAGGCCAATCCTAAGCCTTCTGGAGCCAGAAAATTCAGAGAATAAGGTTTACCTTTAAAGGAGCCATTAAGAGAAAATACAACTTCGTTTAATTTGAAAGAACTAGGATTCAGTATCTCACTCAGCTCCATTACTGACACAAAAGATGTTTTTTTAACGATAAACAAGCAAGAAGCATTTAAAAACCTTCAAATTTTGCGCCACGGTGACGTGTTATGAGCAAGAATGACGTCATACGGGCCAACAATAAAACACAATTTTCAGCGCGTTAACTGCACGTTAGCCTTCAAGTGATGCGGTCAAATGGAACTAGAGGCCCCATTACAGACGTCCAGTCATGTGTCATCGCGACAGGTCAGTTAGGCGGCCGCCAATCGCACAAACTAGGTTTCGTGACGCCATAGAAAAGTTGCGGGAAATTGGCTAGGGGGTCGCGACTGCTTGACACTTTTTCTTTAATATCTCCGTTATTTGTTCGAAGATTGCGATGATATTGGTATAATTGTTATCGGGACTCAGCAGTCTTTCTAATAAACCCAACTTGTATTTTGTCTTCATGGCTCCTTTAACTGTGAAAAAATTATTTTATGACAGTAAGAAAGAAAGGTGTTTTATCGAGCTTTCCGGCATAAAACGTTTCAGCTTCGGTCGGGACGAAAGCTCGTACATTGAATTTCTTGCGGCCTGCGCACTTTTGGCTTGGCCTAGAAAATTTTGACAAAGACTGTACCTGCTCTCTCCCTTCTTCAATGACTTCGAAAGCGAATATACCTCCCCATCCATCCACCGAACGCCTCAAAGAGAAACAAAACTCGGTATAACAATAGGTACCGCTCCTCTGGCCAAAAAGTTGGGAATCTATCGAATGGCCAGTATGAATGCGGCAAGATCGGCGCTGCCAATGTGCAGCCGAAAACACAAGTAGCCACGTATGACGCAGAAAATGTGCAGTCTCGTAAACCATGCGTGAATTAGGACCGAGTTTAAAAAAAAAAAAAAAAGGCCACAGGCAGTTTCACAGTCGCCAACTAAAACAGATCGGCAGGCAAAGGCACTTTTCATCATTAGACAATATTACACGCAAAGATGTGGCTGGGACAATTTTGCCTAAGACGGCAATTGGAATGCACCGAGGTTTCAAGTACAGTCGCACCTTTGTGAAAATTAAGAAGACACACTGACAAAATTTACGATTTTTTTTACGGCCAATAATTTCAAAAATTCTCCGGTCACTTATTTCAACGGAAGCTACAACAAAACTACAACGGCACACGTCAGAAATACCTGCGCCTCTTAGGCGGCTTGCATGTTTTTTGCACGGTTCAAGCCTATCCAGTGTATTCGGCCGCCTCCATCTGCTAACAGTAATCAACGAGTCAATCAAGACACACAAAAAAATCGTCGATTTTTTTTTGCCTCGCATCTGATTTTCCTGTATATATATTTTGTCACAATTTCACTCACACGCAAAAACAAAGTCAGCGGCAAATAACGCGATAATAGCCTTTAGATCTTTTGTATTTATCATTGTTCTTTAGTAAGTCATTTTCTGCGTAATTATCTTGTTTAATTATCTTTTTACATTTTTTTATTTTAAATCCATACATCCATTTTAAATGTATTTAATTTACCCGTTATACCTCGGTGGAACGGGAACGGTTTTAGTTCTTGAGCCAGTTTTAATAAAGTGTCACAGCTCCAGTACGTATGTGAACACGCAGCTGAAGCGTGCACCTCGCTGATAGCAGCTAAGCAACTCAATGCTGGATAAGGCAAAGCGCTTTCGAAGCTGGCCCTTGTGGCTTTTCATCTACTTCAACCTCCCAGACTGCACTCAAGCCATCGCGTCGAGATCTCACTCAAATGTCCTACACAACGACTGCGCAAAGCCCTCAAATACAGGACAACGAGCTCTATACAAGCCACTCGTCCACTTGGATGATATCGACGCGCGACGCAAGCTCGTGACAGTGCACGCGGCTGCCAAAGAAATCGCACCGAAAGCAGACCGTAAGAGCTATAGGTAACCAAATATATTAAACCTCTACAAAGAGAAGGCCACACTACTGCTTCTGCTGTAACCGCGACGTGGGTACCAGGTAGGTATCAATACGAAGAAAAGACGTAAGAAAATTCCACGCTCCCTGTCACACTCTGCAATTCTTCAGGATTTTAAGTTGAGTGGCACTCCTCAAAGCTTGTACAGCCAATGCAGGCTAAGAAAAAACACGCAAATTGGGGCCCAGAACGCAACATCGTCTTCCGCAGTACTCTCCTCCTCCTCACATGTAGCAGTGAAACAGCGGCGAGAGCACAACGAAGCCGACCACGGTGAAGGCAATGACTAAGATCACCAGCAGCCGTAGCCGCACGAAGGGGCGCCGCGACGTCCACGGCAGGAGGTCTCCCGACACTCCGTTGTCGTCATCGTCCTCGTCGCCATCGCCGTTCACCGCCAAAACAGTGTCCGCCGGGGCCCCGCAAGCCGTCGCCGACGAGACCGACGGGTGCCTCGAAGCAGCGGGCGTCCAGAAGCTCGGAGGCGGCGCCCTCCGGGACGTGGGCGTGGACGCCGAGGAGAGCGCGGCCACAGCGCCCAGGACGTCGTCGCCCAGCGGCTCCAGGGCCTCCGCGGCGGCATGGAAGGCGCACACCGAGGGCAGGGAGCCCGTGAAGGAGGCCGGGGGCGGCGGGCAGGGGCTGGAGGCGGCCACGCATCCGAAGTCGGGCGCCGAAGACGGAGGGCCCCGGTCGCAGTGCAGGGACAGCGCGACCGGGGCCAGCGGTCGCAGGGCGCGCGGCACGGAGGGCACCGCAGCGGCTAGGGGCGCCGTGGCGGTGCGGGAGGACCTCAGCGCGACGACCTCAACGGACGTGAGGTCGCCGCAGCCGCAGCGCGAGGTGCCGCTACCGCCGTAGGGGATGCCCGCCGAGGGGTCCAGGAGAGTCGGTCCGCGCCCACCGGGGTTTGTAAGGCCGCGCCGTTCTTCGACCGCGGTGCATCACAGGCCACGCCGCGCGGCCAGAGGTCATGCGTCGGTTGCGGCCCCGCAGCAGTCGGTACGGTGAGGTTAATGAACCAAACGCTTTGGTCGCGCCATTGCGGAGCGTTTGTCGAATGCTGAGGGGTCGGCAGAACGTAGCTGCCGTAATTGTGGCCAGTTCTTTTCAAAGCGGCAATGAGGCGAAGGCTTCTGCGTTCCGCTACATCGGGTGCTCCTTTTTTGGTGGTCGAAAATTCTTGGCAGTCAAATCCTGGACGCCGAGAAAAACATCTCCCGACGAAGTCGATGCCCGACGCGGACGCACCACCGCGATATTTAAGAAGACGAGTGTGAGCAAGATATGGCGACAGGGAAGCAACCTGCAAAGAAGGCAGCACTCGCCCCCAGGAGCTAGGTAGTGGAGGAGTGGCAGTATACCAATACGGTTTTGACAGTACACGAGCTGAAACCTCCTGAAGTAATAAGCCTTCGTATGCCTTCACACAAGAGTGACTGCAACATTACGACAAGGCAACTATTCCAAGGAAGCAACGAAAAAGACAAGAAGACGTGTAAGACAGCATTAAATCTTTGATAGTGTTAACCGGGCACGACAACTTCTGGGGGAACTTCCGGGGGGAAGGGTTCAAGCAGTTTCCTCACGCCAGACAATTTTTCCGTAAACACCCACAGTGGTGCACGTCTTTGTACTGGATTCAGCCTTATTTTGAAAAATCTTTAGAAAGCCACGCGAACGACTTGACGAAATGCACGACTCGCTCAGGGCTTCTCTAGCGGCGTGGATCACAAATGTGAATGATCAGTTTCTGCCATGGCGCTTTTCGGTGACTGCACTCCCTCTGCAAAGGCCCGACGTTGCCATAGCCCGACGTTGCCAGCAGCCACTAGGGTAAGGTGCAAACTACACTACAATGAAGGGCCCTTGAACACGCCACTCTCTTCTACAGTTCCAAGTCCGACATCAACTCAGAACTCGTGCATGTAAAGAGGGCCGTACTGCGGTTGCCCTTGAAGCCACGTGACGAATTACTTGGAAGGCAATACGTAGCCTAAAGTTGGCAGCGTGAACGGAAGAGAGCCTTAGGCGCGGCTCTACGGCCGAGACAATACTTTTCCAGGTGGACTCTGTCGAGTGGAGACAACGCTTCGACCCTGGTGTCACCAACAACCGGAGGTCCCCGAGGTTACCCTGGACTAACAAAGCACCAAGCAGGAGCTGTACAAACGGCGCGCGTTCACCAAAACCACGTCAAGTCCCACTTGATTTCGGAGCTCCACCTCCTGGGCACACAGGTCAGAGGGAAGACGTTTCCGCGCGCAAACTTCAGCTCTGCCGCAATCGGCTTCCGCGCGGCGCCCCCTGGCGGCCGTCGCGGGGAAACGCGGCAACGTCGTCTTCGGGCGCCCAGGCGACGCAACGGAACGCCGCCAAGAGGAAGCACGTCGGCGCGTGTAGCAGGAGGAGCACGCCGACAAGGAACAGCAGCTCGGGTGAGGCGTCCGCCGCTCGGGGTATCATGTCACGCGACATCTGTCGCCGTCGGGGCAGTGGGACGAACTCGGCGGCGGCCATGGACCCCGTGCGTCCGAGACACGATGGACGCAGTGTCCATAGCGTGGATGATATGTCTCAAACTACACGCACGGGCTTTCCAAAACGCCGCGGGTCCTCAAACATTCAAAAACGTTGTCTGCCAAATAATCGGAGGACTGCTACGTTTTACACGACCTGAACGACATGTGGATGGCTAAGGGGTAACGCAAACATACTTCGTCAATCCGGAAGTAACAGGGCGACGTGTTCGCGGAGTCCAGCAACGTGTGAGCGATTAGAGTCCTCAGCAGTATCCCTGAACGACCGAAGCTGTGAAGAGGTAAGTAGCTGCAGAAAAAAAAAGAAAAAACTCAAACCTAGATCAATTTATAGGCGGCAAGTAGCAGCGCCATATCACCGTCAATATTAGTTCCTAAAAGATGTGACTACTTAGCGGGTAATGAGTGCAATGCTGGCGACACGAGATCATTGAAGCATAACCTGCCAGAATAGAAAAGAAGACGCCGTGCATGCCTCTAAACACGGAAAACTGAAAGCAGGCGCAAGCTGCACCTCAGAAACGTCCCACGAATGAGCCTGAACACTAAGCTCTTCTAAAGTAATTTCACTTTTGTCTTTCCAGCTTCCCCGGCAATAAAGTTCTCTCAATAAAATCCCAGCCCCACGAGCGTGCGGAAGCTCTCAGTTCGGGTATAAAACCCGCAATCACGGAGCAGAACTTTCGGCGCGCAGCAGCACCGTCGCACAAAATTATCCAGTCGGGCCACGCAAATGCTGAAGGCCTGCCTCGTTGGGGCACAACCACTTCATGGTCTTCGCACCGCAGAAGAGAAGCCTAGGCGTGACGTCATTCGCAATCCAAGAATGCAATGCACACGCTCCCAGAGTGAAGAGCACTTCGACGCAGTTCCGCTGACGTTAAGTCTGTGATGTGAGCGGTATCCGAATCCCTCGGGACTTGGCGTCTTCGAAGTATTCTTGGAAACTGTTTGTAGCCAACACCAACAATGAAATAAAAAAAAAACCCTCCAGGCGTGAATCTTCAAGAATGGCGCGATCCACGGCTTAAGTGACAGTGGGAGAGTGCTCTGATTACGAACGCTTCCGTGTGCACACGTCTTCTGTCACAAAGCTAGTAGGAAATTTCATCCAAAAAGAAGTCACAAGACTGTTTAAGAGCATAAACTACGTCGGACACTTCGCTTCGCAGTGCTGATGAACGGTACACATGCGTAGCACTACAATGTTTTCTTCGCTTTCACCCATTCAGGAAAAAAAAAAAACTTGCCGAAAACAACATCAGGTAGTGATGGTCGCGGCGGAGGCGAACTCTACGATTCACAGCAGGCCAGAACACATTTCCGCGGCCACCCAAAACTCGCACAAGAATTCCGGGCCGATGCACCGCCCTACTGTTCAGACTATCGTCACCGCCAAACCGAAAACGAAGCAACAGTTGTCGCCGTCGCCTTCAAGAAGTCTCCAAGAACAGGTGGGCAATAGCAAAACAAGAAAAAAAGTTCCCGGTGCACAAATCAAGCGTGCGCTCCGATCATAGCTCGTCGTTTCAGCGCCACTCGAGTTCTAACAGGGCGCGCAGAGGCCATCCGTCAGAGAGAGGGGACCACAAATCACGGGGAGGCGGTCATCATCCAACTCGATGCGCACCCAGCCGAAGCAGCCGGCGCGACGCGCAGCGACGTTAGCGCGCCTTCGGAAGTGCCGACGACACGCTACTACTTCCCGGCTCGGGGAACCACTGGCCAGCGCAGTGATCGGCCGCTCAGCGACGGAACCGCGCGTCTACACAGCCCTGGCGGCAGCGCCACGAAGCTCGGGAGCTGGGAGCTATGTGGAGCCCCGGAGCGGAGTCATCGGCCAAAGCACAAAAAGTGGGGAGAAATTGCTCCCCAACACCGAAGTCTACCCGATGGCCATTTTCCAGCGTAATTACAAATGACAGGTTGAGTGGGATCTCACAAATGGACGGGAATTGGTTCTCTTCCTAGCGCACTGCCTCTCAAGGATCATTAGTGATGCAAAATGCAGTAAACCCTGTATAGACCCTTGTTAACTTCATTCTGGACGCTGCAAATTTCATCACTGGGCTGCGCTAGCAGCCCCATAATTCGCGTATTCGACAGGAAGACGTCACAGCCCGGAACATGTCCTGATTTTATTAAAGATTAACGGATGAAAAGGCCAAAAAAAATAAAATCGCTCGATGCGAAATGCTACACGGTCCCTTGTGTAGTGCACTGAGAGCACAATCATACCAGCTTTTAACGGAGCATCACTTCTAACGAAATTTTATCGTCCTGAGAAGTACAATAGATAAAGATAGTACGAATTATTAAACCAACCCAGAACTTCCGTTACCTTCGGGTGCCTCGTTGGACCCTTAAAGGGGCCACGCAGACAAAATACAAGTATCGTTCATTAAAGGACTGCTTCGTCCCAATAACAATGGTATTAATGTTATCGCAAACTTCAAAACAAATAATGGAACATGTGCGAAGCAGTGGCGACTCCCTAGCCACTTTCTGGCTAGGGAGTCGCCACTGTGACGTCACATTACCTTTTGACGTCATAAACTTTTCTATGACGTCACAGAATCTTCTTTCTTCGATTGGCGGCAGGCGAACTATGACACCGCTAAGACACAAATACGTGAGGCGTCTAGTTTCGTTTGGTCGTATCACTTGAATCCTAACGTGCAGTCAGTCAACACGCTGACAAAAATTGTCTTCCAGAGCTGGCTCATATTACGTCATTCCTGCCCAGAACACGTCACTGCAGCGCGAAATTTGAATTTTTTTTTTCAATACTTCGTGCGTTTCTTCCCGTCAAAAGGCGTATTCGTGACTGGAATGAATCACCCTAGTACTTTTAAATTAACCAAGTTGCATTTGGCCTTCATGGCCCTTTTAACAACAACACTTCCGGCACGAGATTTCCCGAATAAGATTTCCTTGCATAATCATTCGGTTGTAAAACAACAGGACCTGGAACAAAGGTTGGACGAGATTTTCTCGCACAATTATTGGAAGGTAATTAAAACAAGAGGACCATTCTTTTCGAAAACGAAATGCAAATCCCATTTTAAAACACAAATTCCGTAGATAAAAAAAATGGAAGTATCTTCGTACAAGTGGCGTTCCTGCATTCGCTTAATCGGCTACCCATTCACTGAGAGACTCGCAACATGGCCCGGTTTAAATCCGATTCGGGAGGTGTGTAACGCTTTCCGGCTCCACAATTCGCGTCAGCACACACACACACAATAGCGGCGAACTAACGAATAACGGCCATTCAAGTCGCCCGCGAGACACCGTTTCAGTAGCCGTCATTGTCCCACAAGTAGGCAGCCCCGTGTTTTACAAGTTGGCGGCCGATTGTCTCGAAAAACTTTAAGCCAAGCCGCTAAATCCCGCCATCTCCACGAAGTGAATGATGATGATGAGAGGGTCGAAGTTAAAACGCTTATCAGTGAAACCGTGAAACATTGCTATAGGTCTTCTTGACGGCGCGCACCATCTGAACGAGTGAAGGACATAAGGCGCGTTCGTAGCCACGCTCCCGTCTCGGTTTGTAGCACAGTGGGAATTGCGCCACGTACCTCCCGTCGCGGCCAGAGAGTCGTGGGATCGAAACCGGGCGCCGCCGCGTCAAGACCACCACTCCTCGCTCGCAAAGCTTGAGACTTCCCACCGCTCCATCGACAAGCCCGTCGACGACGTCGATGTTTGTGGTGATTATGTAGGGCTTGTTTGGGACGATGACAATCTCCATGGGTAAGTTGGCGAATTCGGTGTGTGTGACATTTTAGCCACCTTGGCCGTCGCCTTCTGCAGATCGTCTTGTGTCGCGTACTTTCAGAAGGGGTAAAGTGCGCTAAGGAAGACGCTACACAGAGAGACGTACACAAAGACAGGCGCAGATTTGCAACTGACGCCTCTGACGAGTTGCAAGTCTGCGCCTGTCTTTGTGTACCTCTCTCTGTGTAGCGTCTTCATTAGCGCAGTTTACCCCTTCTGAGAAAATGCTCCAACTCGCCCAACAAGTCCTTCTAAACTACTTGTGTCGCGTACCCCCGGTACGTGTCTTGAGCTCGCAGGCGACGAAGGACAACCTCTTCTTCTTCATCTCCTCCTTGTTGGGTAGCAACGAACGCGTTGAGCGTTTTGACCTCTTCGGCCAATCTATGGTTGGCCAATCCCTTGGGGGCTCCTGCCACAATCATCACCGTGCTGCCGTGTGCAGCAGCAACGAGGGACGGAACAGGGCCCGAGCAAGAGGAGCTTCGCTCCTAAAACCGGATGGAGCCGCGTCCTTTCAAAGGCTACATCTGCCTTCCAGGACCGCCGTGTAAATAGGTCCCACGAACCCGTAGTACGCCGAACTAGACGCAGTGTTGAAAAAAAAAATGGCAACAGACGCGCAACAACGATTTCCGAGACACATGCAAGCTTCGCAAAATGTCAGAAACATGATAGACGTCTTTGTAGAGACGAGCACACCAACACACGAGAGAAGCCACACATTGCCGCTTCTGACGAGAGACATCGCGTAATTATCGACCGATGCCTGATAAGCCAGAAGCCACTCTCCGCTTCCGACTTCTGCTAGACAACGCTCAGAGGATGTCACGCGTGCCCAAGGGTCACACCAAAAGACAAGACGCACTGCCCTCCATTAGGAGCCACACAGACAGCAAAACCAAAATTTTCAATAAATTTAGAAAAAAAAATGACTCATGACGAGTTTGCGCGAGGAAACTACAAAGACGGTTGCCACAGAAATTTGCAGCAGTACAAATTAAGCCCTTAATCTATGACCACCGATGCAAATTTTGATTATTTTTTAATTTACATTATGAGAATTATAAAACATTATTCAATTTATTTCGGTCTAGATATATACAGTGCGGGTGTTCATGAATGTTCAGCCACGGCCCCTACTTTTCGTGGGAAGCTCAGTTCTCCTGACCCGATCCTTCACCGCAACACAGTGGTGCGTGCTGTAAAGCACCCTCTACAGGCAAGCCTCCAGTTTTCTCAACAGGGCATGGAAGGTTCACAAGATCAAACTTAATGTTGCTTATCTCCTCGACCGCACTCTTACCTTTTCTGTAACTGCCTTTACAGTAAAATAAAATAAAAGACGCGACAACCACCCGGCGCTATTATTTGTCGCTTCCTGTCTCTGCGCTGTTTTTTTTTTTTTTTTTGTCTTTTCCGCGATGCACCAACAAGCTCACCTTCACGCCTTTCCATACTCTCTCCCTGTGTTACATAGTCACAAGAATAACTTGTAGAGTAGCGCTTTGTGGTGTGTTGGAGGAAAGGAAAAGCGCAAAATTCCTTCGAAAAAAATTGGCCGCGTATCTGCTTTCTTCGCTGCAAATGCTGCCGCGTAACACCGTCTCGTCTCTCCCCTCCCGCCTCCTCCCACTTTAACCCCCTCCCCCCCCCCCCCTCGCTTCTGACATGATGAATACAATGAAAGTCTGCTACACGTGATCCAATTTTGCCACGTTCGCACTTCTTGAGCACCGTCTTCGGTTCGCTTTAACTTCGACCGTCTTCAACAACGCTTTTAATGCGTTTTTTATCTGATATCGTAATAACCAATAGAACGTGCATTCTTAAATAAAACGCTCCAAGTCTCGGATTTGTACTTGTGTCCGAAGTATGCCTGGGGTTTCATTTGTGCCGAACAATGTGGACGTGTATGAGCCAAGTCGGCAGTTTTAGTAGTTTGTTAGTCTTCTTGCCTGACATATTTCGTGCTCAGACATTATATCACCTGTTCAAACAGACAGACGTCGTTCATGCTGAAACAAGCCATTTGGGCGATAAAGTTTTGCAGCACGCAAGCACGCACCGTCCTTAGCAACCATCATTACTGCTTACCTGACGTAATTCCCCCAAACACACCTCAACCCACAACTCGTGTCCACCACGATCCCTTTCGCGAGTTTTCAAGTTTCACGATTCTTCCAACGCTTGTCCTTGCCTCTTTTATCTCGTACAATCGAAAAATACAGGTCCCACAATCTCGCAATACCGAGTAGCAATTTCCTGAATACACACGAAGGCCTCTCCTGATATTAGTAGTTCCTAGCCGCCAGTCGCCTGCGAACATCGCGTCGACCATCCTAATCCTGTGGACAAACGAACGCACGTGACTGAATTCACTAGCAGTTAAACGGGCAAGAAATGCTCCGTAACTCCGTTTTACATGAAAGATCATTCGTTTCGTACCTCTCTCAAATTCTGTTCAAGACCAACCAACCCCTGCTGTTGCTGAGAAGTAACTAAAGATTAAATCTTTCCCTGCCGTTTTCCTTGCTTTTCTCAGTGAAGTTAAAAATCAGAGCGCCACAAAGGACCCAGCGAAAGCCTTTTACATTGCCTTCGTCAGCTTTCGAGCGCCTGCTTTAATCGCAATTTGCTTTCGGGCAAGGCGCGTTTCCACGTGGCCAAACCCACATGCGGTGAGCGACGCGTTTCCTGACGCATTTTCCCTCTCTGGAAACCGGTCCGGCAGCGGTCAGGAACACACATGAAGGCTACAGATGCGGTTTTGGAGAAGGGAAAAAAAAAAAAAAAAAAACGCGTCGCTCTCCGCACATATGTTTGCCCTTTCAATTGAGAGTTTTTTAGCTCACCGTGTGTACCGTGCATAGCGGGACAAGACTGCGCATGCACGGCACAGCGAGGCGGGCTACTCAGCGGAACCACCCTACTGGAACGAATGCGCACATGCCCAGTCGGGTCCCGGCACATACGGTGCGCACGGAACACCCGGTTAGAGTCCTTTTTTTCCGCTCCGAATAAGCTTGGTAAGTTGTGTAACATGGTGGAAAGAAGGTTATCCGGTCAGAAGTCAGACAGATATTGCGACGTTAAGCATGCTTCGCCTCTTGTCCCGTGCAAGACAGGAATTGTGTACTCATTGCGATTATCATGTGACAACGTTTATATCGGCCAATCAGGCAGATGCATCAATGTTCGTCTGATGGAACACCGGAGTTCGCTCAAAAACAACCCTCACGCACATATCACTCGACATTGCGCGACCCACAAAGATAAGGCCCAGGCGCAATGCTGTCCACTTTTTGAAAACACCAGCGTGTTGTGGCGACACAAGCACCAATTGAAACGCGAGGTAATCGAAGATTTTTATATAAGAAAGCACGATGATAAGTGTGTCAGCCACGCGTCGGTGGCACCTCATGAAAAGGAATTTGTTCTTGTCAAATGCATTAACTTAGATGCTTCGCTGGTTGGTTGTTGACTATGTGCCGTGTAATCTTGGGTGTTTTTTCGAATCGTAATCCTGTGACCTTTGTGTTTATCAAATCTGCATTTTCGGGGTTGACCTGGGCACGTGTTCTTTCTTTCTGAGTATATATTTGTGTTTACGCCTAATAAAGTCAGTTGCGAGTTAGCGCCGCCGTGTGTGTCTTCTCTTCTGTGTCCCGTTTCAAGCGCTACTTACGATGAATCAAAACCAACTGTCAATTTTATTGAACAACCGGTTGCGCCGCGTTTTCTTCTCTTAAAGTATGTACCAACTAGCTCCGCAACAAGTTTTCTTACGCTAAAACTCTCTAATATGCTTGACGTAGAGACTTCCTGCCACAATAAAGGCTACATCCTCCTCCTCCTCTAATTAGCCAGTCACGTCCATGCGGCGACGGCCGCTCCGCTACGAGACCGCGAACAAGCTCCCCACATCCCCGACCGACGCTCCCTCCAACAGGCCGGCCGAACAAGCGAGAAAGAAAACGGGGAAGGGTGTTCCCCAGACCCTCTTTCCCAACGCGTCGCCCACAGATGTCGCCACCAGCCGGGCAGGCAGGCGCGCAGTCGAGCGTGCGCGGAGAGAGAGCCCTCTTTTCACAGGCCAATAGCGATGACATTTCAAACGAGGCCCCCAAAGAGCGCTTTTCGCCGGAAAGTGAGTAGGGGAAAGCGAGCAGTCGCTTCAAGGAAAAGATTATCCCCCGAAGGCCACGGCGGGGAAAACAAGGAGAAACGGGGAGAAAAAAGTGCCCAGGCGTAAACAAGGTGCGTTCGGCAGCTGGCGACGTCGTCCGCAGTTCCCCTTTAATTAACGGGGAAACGATAGCGGAACCAAATGGCACCGGGATGGAAGCAACAAAACAACGTTGCACGGCGCTGTAGATGCAATTTACGATTACCGGGAAACACGCCCCGTAGAGAAGGCTACGCGAGCGTGTGCGCATGCGCGTCGCAGTGGGCGAAAGGGCAGGCATACGCCGTTGGGGGTGGCTTCCAAAAGTGAAATCGCCGTAAGCAGCTGTGCTGCGAAAGCAGCTATTCCCTAGAACCGCCACGCCCGATTATCCCTTCGATGAGCGTTTGTTAACCTTTAGGCGCGGCCAAACGGAAAGATGGAGTACGGTTTTGTAGTACGCGCGCTTCTGCTACGATACGCACTACAGAAGCAGTTCTTGTTACGGTGCTACGACGTTGATGCGTACCCATTTTTCCTGTTATACGATGCATGCCCAGATCTAAAAAGAAAAAAAAAATGCCAGAAACTCGGAAGAGGGAATTGTCGGATGATGCTGGAGTCCACGCCCCTTTAAATTCTACTTCACTGCTATACGTAAATGCCTTTCTGAGAAGCTTTCACGGGTACTATAAGTTGTGTGCCCTTTAATAAGTAAAGTCACAGACAAGTGAAATTAGAACACAAAAATATGAACCAGAACATGCGGTATCGAGGAGAACGGATAGTGGAGATAAAATATTGGCTCGCTAGTGGTATATTTGGAGAGACACGTTTTCAACCTTCGTTACTCTCATAAAGTCACGCGACAATTTTACTTAAACGGAAATAAATCCCGCTATCTGTGTGTTGTGGTCCAGATTTTCGTGTTCGCGTTTCATTGTCCATGACTGTACCTGTATAAGCCTCACAGCCTCTTTAAAGTTGGCTTCACTGCTTACAGAAATGTCTTGCTGGAAATACTTTCTTTCAGGGGGCGTTTACGCAGCCAGACGAATTACTATATCGCCTGATTGCGTGTGTGCTTTTCGTGTGCGTCTGTGTGTTTGAGTATTCATGCGTGAGTGAGAGTTCTTTTCAAATATCTTCATCACACCTTCACCCTCAATTGGTGTAGCAAGTCGGGCGCCCAGCCTGGCTGACCTCGCTTACCCTTAAAGATGCTCTCTCTCACATCAAGTACGAAAGCGGGCCTTTTATTAACACTCCACTCACCCCTACGAGGTGCTGCCCATCGGGCTCCTTTACAACCGACTTCACGGCCGCACACAAAGGTATTGCTGAGAAGACGTACTTCCCCACAATGCAAGCGGTCTTGCGTGAGAATTTAGGCCACCTATTACAATTAACATTCTCCTATGCGATCCCAAATGCGAAACAACACGCGTTACCAAAAGCAGACGGGCTTCCTCCCAGTTCACTTAGATTTCATTGATTGATTGATTGATTGATTGATTGATTGATTGATTGATTGATTGATTGATTGATTGATTGATTGTAGGGTTTAACGCGCCGACGCAACGCAGGCGATGAGGCGCGCCGTAGTGGAGGGCTCCGGATTAATTTTGACAACCTGGGGATCTTTACCGTGCGCCGAAATCTCGTACACACGGGCGTTTTTGCTTTTCTCCATCAGAAAAGCGGCCGCCGCGGCCGGGAATCGAACCCGCGGCCTCGTGCTCAGCAGCGCAGCGCCGTAGCCACTGAGCCACCGCGGCGGGTCCGCTTAGATTTCAATGTTTGCCCCCACATACGGGCTGTTGTGCCAGAGCGCCTGGCCCAAAGGCGTTGCACGAGGCGACGCGCCGACAGCGAGGCTGAGTCACGCCTCTCCCTTTCGTCGCTGCGGCGCGGCCGAATCCTGCATCTCGAAACGCTGCGGCGCGGCCGAATCCCGGATCCCAGAACGCTGCGGCGCGGCCGAATCCCGCATCGGAGAACGACAAAACAAGGGCATGTCGCTACGCCCGGAGGCGAGGTCACGCAGACGGCGGTGGCGGCGCCCTCCCTTTCCCCATCGGCGGCGCAGCTGACGCACCGCTTCGCTACCATTCGTCGGAATTCAAACTTCAGGAAGCGAGAGCTCTGATTGGAGCTATTTGAACTTCTCGGGGCCCCAACGAACTTCCCGGGCTATAAAAGAAGCCCGGAGGCTCTCATCGTCGGCATTCCTCGGCGGCTTCTCTCCGGCACCAGTCTCTTCGGAAGCACCGAGTGAAAAGGGTGCTGTCGCCTCTGTGCGAGTCATGTAACGTTTGCTTACCCTGTACATACTGTATATAAATGTTACTTCAAGTTTTCGTCGGCTCGAGAACTTCGCTCTGCTCTGCGCCGCGTCGATAGCGGACGGAGCAAGGCAACGTCGCTACACCGGTGACTGCGCTCGGGTGGCCAGTCGCAACAGCGGTGAAAGCGTCAGGATGGCTGATTCCCAACATCGGTGACGAGCAGGAAGGCGAGTCACAACCTTGGCGACCGCCCTGGGATCGTCATTCCCAACAGTGGTGGCAGCGGTGGGATAGTCATTCCCAACAGGGCGTATGTGCACGTCACGGCCTTGTCGTAGCTGTCTTAAATTAGGAAGGGGGCGGGAGTGGTTTGCTCTTACGAATTCCTCCGAAACAAGAATAGTTCTGCTTCCTTTTGCCAATAGAACTTCCCTGCAAACATCGACTGACGTAGGAACCACGCGCTTAAGGCATAAATCAGAACGCAAATAGAACCGAAATTAGAATGCCGTGCAACCAGTGAGTGGGAGGGACCGACGCTCCTTTTCGTTTCTTCCGTAATTAGCGCCTTGCGCAACATTCGCTCGCTGGAGCTAAAGTGCTGGCTGTCACCTTAAAGGACAAAGGGCAGACTGCAATCGCGGACTTTTTCAAGCATTAACTTTCTAACATGACCTACTGCTCTCCAATCGCAGTGAGCTGTTATTCACTTTCATTAGTTCCAACTCATTAATTCGGCCGCAGATGGCTTCTCCTTGCGGTTCGAATTAACGACCTTTCACTGTATACGTTTTTTTTAACGAATACACCACTTTTTTTACGAATTTTTCGATTTCCCGAATTTTCGGTATCCCCGGTCAACGTCAATTGGGCTTGGTGTATTGGATAACTCTTGACCTTACGAAGGGCGAGTTATTCCATCCTAGTCGATCGCAAGAGCCTTTCGAACAGAACACGCAATACAGTTTTTTTTTTCCCGAGCAATACCAAGACGACACAACTTTTTCGTCGCCGTTTCCAATCACCCAGACGAAGAGGAGGCGGAGAAAAAGCGCACTCTACCGAAGAAACGGCGATCGTAATTTGCGTTGAAGAGTAATCGAGGCACGAGTAATCGAGGCACGCAAGACGAGTCCGAGGGATTCAGTTCCAACTTAAACGGGCAATGAAGGCAAAATACGACTTTGTATAACTTGAAAGAACTAGACATCAGTACCTCGCCCAGCTCCATTGCAGCCACGAAAACCGTTTCATCACTCCCCCTCTCCCCCCCCCCCTTCCCCCCCTCCCCCCCCCCCCCAAAAAAAAAAAATCGCACACAATTTCGCGCTACTGTACCTTGTTACGGCCACGAGTGACGACTAAGAAAATAATTTTCAGTGAGTGAACTTCACGTTAGCATTCGAGTGACGCGATCAAACGGAACAAGGGGCCCCACTACCATCGTCCAGTCATGGTCTTAGCAATGGGCGGTCGCCAACCGCACAAACAAGATTCGGTGACGTCACAGAGAAATGTCAGGCAAGTGTCTGCGCAGTCGCCACTGCTTCACCTGTCGTGAGTGCAAAGCACTTTAGGCGCTCGCCTTGTCATCGTAGCTCTCTCGCTGGACCCAAGTAGAGCAACAGGGCGTCCCGGGGTAACGCTATTGTTCGCGGCGTACCCCACACAGGCTTCGAAAGCCAAGCGGTCTCTATAGTCATAAGCGTAAGAAACCCCTGGACCGCTGGAGCTTGCCCTATATCTCCCCGTTGCTTAGCGCAAAGAAAATTATAGGTACATTTGAGGTAAAATATACTTAATTAACCGGCCTCGCCCGCGTTCATTTGTTCGGACCACTCGTTGGGTTGGTTTTTACGACAGTAGGCGAAAAAAAGCGGCCGCGCAAGGAAAAAAAAATGGCGCTTTCGAAATGCCGCAGAAAGCTCCAGCATACGAAATAAAAGCAAACACAAAAAGAACAGAACTCCCGCTGGCGCAGTTTCAGGCAGGGGGAGCGCGAGCACTGCGAAGGCGGGAGATTTTAAATATGTTGGGTGGTAGCAGTGAGCGGACAACGGCGCTACAGCCCATTACGGCGAATCACTGCTCTGCACTTCCGACAGCTTTCACATTGAGTGGAACGGCTTTAATTTTTTTTCTAATATCTCCACTATCTGTTCGAAATTTGCGATAAAATTGCTATAACTGTTGTACAAAGCAGTCTTTCTCGCGAACCAAACTTGTATTTTGTGTTCATGGTTCCTTTAAACGGGGCAAAATAAACCACCGCTTTCACTGAGAAATAAATTTCGCGACGTCACGATCCGCCTTCATTTCACGCGTTTTACAGCCGCTGCACCCGCAAATGAAGTCTTTTCAAGCAAAACAGACACTAATCCACAAAAAAGACATGCAGGCGAACTGGTTTACAGCGCCACATAACCTGTAATAGCGGGGCATGCTTGACAATTATCACCAATTGCCAAGACACCCGCAGTTTGAACAAAACCAAAGGCACGAAAGGCAACACCAAGGGGCGTACAAAAACGATTTTAATTGAGCCACGGCTACCGAAGGGTAACTAGGGTGAAAAATGATTTACACCCTTATTATCAATAGCTGACACCCTTACACCGTTTCAAAAAAACAAAGCACAACACCCTTTGAAAGGGTGTAACTAACGATAAAACGCCTTTTAAAAGGGTGTTTTCTCGTGCTCTTGCCAGGGTGTAAGGGTGTTATAAACGACGAAACACCCTTTAAAAGGGTGTTTTGTTTTTGCCTTTCTTGCTAGTGTGTTAGTTATCACAGCAGTGATTTACATCCTTAAAGGAGCCATGAAGACAAAATACAAGTTGGGTTTATTAGAAAGACTGCTTAGTCCCGATAACGATTGTACCAATATCATCGAAATCTTCGAACAAATGACGGAGATATTGAAGAAAACGTGTGAAGCAGTCGCGACCCCCTAGCCAATTTCCCGCAACTTTTCTATGACGTCACGGAAGCTTGTTTGTGCGATTGGCGGCCGCCTAACTGACCTGTCGCGACGACACATGACTGGACGTCTGTAATGGGGCCTCTAGTTCCATTTGAGCGCATCACTTGAATGGTAACGTGCAGTTAACGCACTGAAAATGATGTTTTATTGTTGGCTCATATGACGTCATTCTTGCTCATAACACGTCACTGTGGCGCAAAATTTGAAAGTTTTTAAGTACTTCTTGCTTTTTTTTCGTTAAAAAACATCTTTTGGGGCTGTAATGGAGCTGAATGAGATACTGAATCATAGTTCTTTCAAATTAAACAAAGTTGTATTTTCTCTTCATGGCTCCTTTAAAAGCGTAAGTCATAGTAGAGCGTACACGAGGAGCCATATTTCGCTGTGTCAACGACGTCAACAATCTCCCGCGTTCGCTGCTGCTTATGCTGCACCGGAACCACGGCTTCACTAAAAATACCAGTGCGCCCGCGCGAACTCCAGTGTGCTGGCAGGTGCCAGTGTTTGTCAACAGTTATTTTTACGCTCGCCCAGCGGGGTGGTTCAAGAGCGCGACAAGTTATAGTTTCGGCGACGTAAACCCGCGCTCGTAATTCCCGTGCACTCTCACGTTTTGACCCTGCTGTTGCCAGTTACGGTGGCCTCCCTTTGTTTTCACGCGAAGCTTATACGGCTCGGTTTTCATCTATTATTTGATGTCCGGGAACAAACGCTGCCCAGGCCCTACCTTTCTTTGAAGCGCGAGGAGTTCTACAGGCTTTGGAGGCGAAAATTTCGACGCGAAAACAACGCTAGCTAAAACACCGTCCACACGACCGTTCTCGCGAGCACCACGCCGCAAACCACGTTTCGCGCCGGGAAACGCGCTGCCCGCGCCCGGCGGAGTGCAACCTCAAATATGGCGTCGTCGCCACCGCGCAGGTGGGTCCGCCACGCGGTCCAAAGCCCTGTGAATACACCCTATTGCGTGTCCCCTCATGTTTCAGACGGCCTACGACTTTGATGGTGGCTACGGAGTACGGTGTAAGAATAGTCTTACAGCGTGCTACGGAGTAATGGTGCACACCTGGTCATTCATTCTCCTCGCAAAAGGAGCTCATGACAGCGGCTTGAGTGTGCCACGCGGCCAGAAAACGCCGATAAAGCATTCCTTTCAATGATGCTACATAACTAAAGTGGTGCGAGCGCAGAACGCACATAGGATGGGGTCTGAAAAACGATGTTAATGCGGGCCTGTTGGTACACACTTAAATATCGAAAACAGCGCTAAGACGGCACAGAGAAAAGGCGCGACTAGATTGGGCGCTGACCGCCAACAAACGGTTTGTTTCGCCAAAGCTGAATGTATACCCTGAATATATACCTCAAAAACAAATAAGGAGCAACGCACCAGGAAAATTTTCGAAGCCCACGTAATTTGGCGTCCACTGACTCGCATAAAAAAAGAGCACGATTACCTTTTGTCATGGATCGTATAAGCCTTTGCCTTCGCAGTTTTATGATTTGTGTTTTTTTTTCTTGCGTGCGTATGTTTCCCAGGGCATATATTCAGCTGCGGTGGAATAAACCCTTTGTTGTTAGCGCTTAGTCTCGTCTCGTCTTTTCCTTGTGCCACCTTGGCGCAGTTTTTGACCTTAGAGGATATGGTTCCGTGAATTTTTGTTCGGCGTGCGCAAAACTGCCTGCAAACTTTACCACGAATGCTAAGCCGAAAACCACTGCAACAGTATGTGCCCCTCCCCCCCCCCCCTCTTCCTACCCCTAAGGAATCACCGCCGGCAACGCTCAAGAGATGTAGAATATTTGCTCGCATACATTTCGCCTGAACACTGTGTCACGGTTGTGGGTTGTCGCAACTGTTGACTTTAATGCGCGTTATATGCGCCGACGTATATAAGTTTGCGGGGATAAATTGGTCGCAGTTAGCAAAGGACCGGGATAATTGGAGATTAATGGGAGAGGCCCTTGCCCTGCAGTGGGCGTAGATAGGCTGGTGATATGCGTCGACAATGCACACCACTGTTTTGGTGGTGCACAATGCACAACACCGTTTCATGTTGCCGCTGATTAGTCGCTGTGTTATTAGTCAGTTCTTTGCATTGTTGCCTCTGGTATTAGCCACTTCGTTATTACAGTAGAACCCAGTTAATTCTGAATTTCGTTTAATTCGGATTTCGTTTAATTCGAATTTCGTTTAATTCGGAATTTCGTTTAATTCGGAATTTCGTTTAATTCGGAATTTCGTTTAATTCGGACGCGCCGTCTGGTACCGTCCAAATTCTGCATTGTTCTGTGGCTGAAAAGCCTCATTAATTCGGACAGATTCGGCCGCAATTTCGGCAAATCTGAACTCCCCACTGAGTTCAGGTGGGTAACCAGAAGCGCATTCGGCCGCCGCAGACGCGCTTCGGCTCATTCGGGTTCGCAGCGGAAACCAAAGGCACACTAAAAAGTTCAACCTCGGAATGGAATAAGAATGAGCTTGGGTACCTCTCGGAGGCACACGCACACAAAAAAGGGCAGAATGTACATCGCTCCGGCCATCAGTATGGCCGACAACCACGGAGACCCCGGATTTTTCCGCGGGGGGGGGGGTGGGGTGGGGGGGGGGGGGGTTTTTGTCGTACACTTTTGTGTCTTTTTGTCAGCAAACAACACGTTTGCTGACAATTACCGACTTTCGAAAAAGTTTGCCGATACTGAAAGCATTTTTCCGTCATTACCATACTCGCGATCATTCGGACACTCGGTTAATTCGGACATTCTCACCGGTCGCGTGAAATCCGAATTAACGGAGTTTTACTGCGGAATTGTTCCCTGACATGCTGTTTCCACTGATTGTGGGGTATTAACGCGCAGACGCGACGCAGGCGATGAGGCGCGCCGTGGTGGAGAGCTCCGGATTAATTTTGAGCACCCGGGGGTCTTTAACGTGCGCCGAAATCTCGCACACACGGGCGTTTTTGCTTTTCGCCTGACATGCTGTTTTACCGGCCCTGTTGTAACGACATTCAAGTATCCCCCCCTTACGTGATGCCTTCTGGGCTCCTAATGTATTTAATTAAATAAGTTAATTAATAAATAAAAAAATTCGCTGGCCATCTACCCTCACTCATTGGAATGAATCATGATTTGGCTCGGCTTATACTCGATATTTTGACAACCGGGAGTACTCAAGGAAAGCAAAATCACTAGCCCGTAGAACGTCGCAGTTTCATTTCTTTTTTCTTTTGCTCTCACGCTGTAGGCAAATCAGCGCAACTCCACGACTTTTCCGTTTTTTTTCCTCGAATAACCTTTTCTTGCGGGCGCATACCGCATCTCGTACAGAATCCTACAGGCAACAGCAAAATAACTAACGTGCTGCAACGACACCACGGCACAAGGGTTTACAGTGCCCTTTAAAAAACGGGCAACAAAAAAAAAAAAAAGAAACAACGTCTAGACGAAGGGTTGGCAATAGAAGCCCCGAATCAGTAGCTCGCAAGCTCCACTTCATGCCCTCCCACGTCGATTCCCCTAAGCAAGAGGTTAAAGACACGTCCAGTACCTTGCATAACTCCCACACCGTCGTGAGAATGCAGTATAAAGAAAAAGTGCGCGCCGCACGCGGGGTCAAACCTCGCAGACAAAGAAAATTTCCCAATCCGTTCTCTCTTTTCGCCCTCTTTTTTTTTTTTTTTACCTCGAAAATACCTCCGCAGAAGCAGTCTGGTTCCTTTCACGCCAAAACGCTTTGTTCAGTCGAACCTGTTCAGCGTTAGGGTAATGATACTTTTGAATAGGACCGCTTTTAAAGGGGTTTTTTTTTTCTCTAACTACAACTAATCAGCAGCGCAGATCCCCGCGATGACAAAACTGGTCGATGACTCGGCTTCTGGGCGTTGAAACTGATAAGGCGTGACACTTCCACGCTATCAGAGATAATCTAATTGCCGCTTGACCCGTCGCCGGAAAAGAAAAAAGAAATCGCCTGCCCCTCAACACTCAACCTATGACGCGGGCACCAGCGTTATATGTACACGACTATCGAGGTAAGGATTACTCACTACTACGCTGTCGTACGATGACACGCCTGCTGTATGACCGCAGACGTAGCTAACATGCTTTTAACAAGGGCCTGTTTACATAAACTTTCAAGGTGGAGCCAGTTTCTTCGAAAGAAAAACTTGACGTCCACCTGAAATTCACCACCTTGACTTCTCCATTCGTTCCCTCTCGCGCTACTAACAGCTAGCCTCCTGGTTAGCTTAGCTGGTACACCGGCTGTCCTAGATAGGCGGTTCGAATCCTAGGCTAGGCCGAGTGTTTATTCAACTGCAATGTTTCTGGGAAGGCCGTACAGTTTCGCACGGTAGCCGTACGGCTCGGGGTTGATGCTGGTTTATATGACAAATATTCAACGTTGGAAGGCTCTCCGTGTGGATTTCCAAGGACCACGTAGTCCGTTATAAATCTAAACATGACGGACGTGCAGGAGAAGATTGAATGACCAGAAATCGTCTAAAAATGTGAACACTGCCGGAGCCAATGTTTCAGCACGGGGACTTGCCTACGGTCAAGTCCACTTGTCGAAACGGTGGCTCCAGGGACGTTTCTGTTATTCAACAATTTCTCGTAATTGCTTTAACTGCGAAATTTCATTTACTAAAGAATGTCGATCAAGCAACAACCATTCACTCAGTCCTTCCGTAGCTGCTTTTATGCTTATTAAAAAGGAAAATTCAATTAAAACGGGAAAAGAAAAGGAAACCGGAGTTCACAGATTTTCAAGTGTACAGTGTATAAAGATTTTGAGTATAAATGCCGATATAAATACATATTTTCAAGTGTATAAGTATATAAATAAAAACTGAAATTTTCAAGGCCTTGAAAACAAGATTTTCAAATTCAAGGGTTTTCAGGGACTTTCAAGGACCTGAGTCACGTCTGGTTGATGTCAAATTTGTCAGGCCGCAAATTGCATACCACCGCACAGCTCCTAGATCCTTTCGCAGTTCGACTCAGTGCTACGGGCACATAACTGTAATCGCCGTCGCGTGACCCGCTATGAACTAACCGCGATCTTCGTTAGAAAAGCGTGCCGCGCGAAACAATTTTCCTTGGAGTCAAACCGGCATCCTTATCAGCAGGTGCAACGCCCCTTTGGCGCCCTAAAATACCGGCCAAGTGTGCTCAACTTTATCTTTGGTCACAATTTGGTAATTTGCACGCGTAAAATCAACTCCGGCGGATTCCTAAGCCTGCTATCCGCATGCATTCAAAAAAAGCTCCGCAGCAGACGACGTTACACCTGGCGGAGAGTCGCCGAAACAAGGTCGCGCTCACGGGTCGCGCTTGTGCGACCGGCCCAACACATTTCCGGCGGCAGAGAAGCTTTCGCCGACAATTTCTCTGGCGCACAAAACAGCAGCCTAGTTGGCACGCCTGCTCGACGGGAGACAATTTAGAAATATACTGCGTGTACAGTGAATCTTACGGCATTTCGGTTGATGCAGGTCGAATTTGGGCTCGGTTTGGTACGCACGCCTTGGCATCATCTGCCCTTTCAGTGCACCTTTAACACCACCGTCAAAACCCCAATGTCCTGTGCACACAATCCAAAACTCTGCAGGGTTGCGGTACAGCGGGCTTTTTGTGTTGCCTCATGGGTTGTTGAAAAGCAGTGAAGGGGCGAGGAGGGGGGTGGGGGGGGGGGGGGGCGGCATCTATTTAACCTTTTTCTCCTCCATGAAAAATGTCTTCGCGAACAAATAGGAACGTTTATCTGGGCACCGTCAGTTTATATTACCTCGTGCAGCTTCCAGGCGTTTATCCCCTACAAAGCTGACGCGGCCAATGGCAGAGCAGTGGCGGGCGATTGATTGCGAGCTTATTTTTTTCTGGCGTCAGGCTTTCCTTTCCATGGGATTTCACCGAGCGCAATGAGTTCAAAAAGGCATGAGCATCCTTTTCTCCTAGGGTCACTATTATTCTACCCTTTGTCTGCGATTCTGTACACGCAGGACGCTGCGCAGACGATTTCTTCATTATTGCCATGGAGGTGAAAACTACAAAGCACCCAGCCACCATAGATATGACAGCAATGTTTACAAACGACGAAACGCACCTCTGCGCATCGTTAACCACTCCGCAAAAATAAAAGAAAAAAAAAAGAAAGTGCAATATCACAATGGCTTGCTTGCTCACCGGATGACCAATATGCCTTTCGGTGACGCCGGACTAAGCGGCGACGGCCGGGGTTTCAGGCACGACGCTAGACTCGTTACCGGCATCGTAACCGTAGCATCAACCCCCATCCCTAAAACCAGGCTTGAGACGTCGGAAACAGTTCTTCAGGCCAACTTCACGCGCAAGTCACATCAACTCCTCTCCGTACAAGACGGCCGCGGGTGCATGCGTGCGCACTTTTTGACGATAAACCAGCATTTAAAAGTGGGTTCTCATTTGTTATGGTCCCTCGCGACGCGATAAGTGGACAGTGTTTCCATTTCGCAGACGATAATTTTCCCCCGCGCTTTGACGCCTTATCTCCTGCGACCCACCCCGCGGGCCCCGCAGACGATCGAAAAAGTTCAGTTTGAATCGATAACAAATAAAAAAAGAGGAAGAAACCGGAGAACGGTGATAGGGAGACGAAAAAAAAAAGGCAAGGAAAAAACTAGCTTCTCTCGAAAAAAGGCTTAAAAATGGAAGGGAAAAGTTTTAGAATCAATTACCTCGTCAATTGCGGTCGCCTGCTTTCTTTCGTCTGTCGTCTGCTTTTCTCGCTTCGTTCTGCTTCCGCAGTTTCGTATAGACCATATTTATCGATGTAGCTTTGTCACGAAACTTATTCCACATCACCATCGAATCAGCCACACAGAAAAGAAAAGAAAACTACAAAAAAAAAAAACACCTGATCCGCGAACGGTCTGGACGAAAAGTTTTTAATCCCCAGTAATACGACGCCCAAAGTATAATCCGCGGCAGAAGAGGGGAAAAAAAAATGAAAGGGGAGGGGGGCGGGGACAACACATTGAAGGACTAGAATTATGGAAACCACTGGTCGGACGGGATATCGCTTTAAAAATCGATAGCTCCCGAAAGCCACAAAACCAAAGAACGGGTGGAACGAATAAACCACCTGTGAACCACTCCGAAAATTCGATATCGCGCGGTACTTTTTGCTCTGTTTACAGATCGTACGTTTGTCTTTTTTTTTTTTTTTTTCCAGCGATTCAAAAGATTGTACGACAAGGTGCCCGCTCGAAAACGGGAAACGAATAAAGGAAACACCCTCTCTAGCTGCTGCGTTAGGGCGATAACCGAGGCGCGCTTCGCCGGCAATGTTTTGACGGCCCGCGACGACAGCGCTGGTGTTGCTGATAGCCCCCTTGACAAAGCAGCTACGGAAGCCAGAAAATAACTGCGTGTGTCAGCAGTGAGCAGCTGATGGTGCATCACACAAGTGATCATAGTTTAAATTTCAGAATTCACGTCAATCAACAGCTTCCGAATAAAAAAAACAGGACATTTTCAAGATTTGGTATTCTCTGAATTTTCTGCGTTTCCAAGGGGCAACACAGTTGTGTAAGTTGATTCTGGCAGGATTATACCCTGCATTGGTGAATAAAACACAGGTGCTCGGTCCAGGATGAACCCCAAAAAGAATTCCCATCAGCCCACTTGGCAAGTTTGTTCGCGCACAGTTCAAGCTGCCATTTGCAGATTGTGGAGGTTACAAGACTTACAGCTGATGTGAATGTCACCCTCTACATTGGTAGAGTACAAAATTGTGGGTGGCACTGCGTTTCAAAGTGCGGTCACCTGAGCGATACGAAGTGTACAGATCCTACGGAATCCCGTTCTATATCTTGTGTGGTCCAGAAAGTGTGGCCCCAACATTTGCCCGGAAGTTTCATTCAGGCAGGCAGCTTTCCATTATATTTAGAATGTTTGTTTATCTGCCATAAGATCTGAGGCCATGCCGGATACTGTAAAATTACATGTACTTTCTAAGGCAGAAGAAAAAAACGAAAACCTCACAAGTCCTCAGGACCCATAAACTGGCCTTGTTGTAAAGAATACCTAACTAAAAGTGGAGATGATTTCTCTCAATACACTGCAATGACACATGAAACAATTCAAACAGGGCAAGATTTTGAATAAAGAGATTTCGTTATCAACGATATGGCTTACTGTGGCTACTACGCCGTGTTGGTGCCAACACGGCGTAGCAAAGTGTCACAAAAACATAATCAATATACTAAACAGCATCCGGTGTTGCTCGCGGACAATTTCTTTTTTTTTTTTTTTTTTTGCATGGGATTCTAAAGGAACAAGCTCAGCTGTGGATCTAATCAACCGAAAACCTGCTCGACATGCCCACTGAGGACAGCATTGTACAGTATTTCACAAAGTACCCATGTACCGTATAGGAAGGATTAATCGCCTTTCCAAGCAACTTGCTCAGGCAGCTGGTAAGGGAAATCGTTTGCATCTTTTTCCTGCTTTAGTATTCCAACAACAATTCCCCCTTTCCATGCCAGCAGTGAGTGTGTGTCAATGGTGGGTGCATGGAGGTTCTGAATTGCTATGTGTGTGATTTGGTCAGCGCCTAGTGTTGCTTGATACCCCAAAGGCACCAAGGGAGGGCAACCATCCAAGAAATGGAACGGCCTTTTCGACCCAACAGGAACGAATCAAGACTTTAAAACCTCCTCAAGAACACCGTAGCTAACATTTTATGACCAGAAATGTGCTGACTGTATACGTGCTAGTGTTCATTTTGTTCTTAGCCCCTAACCACTCCCCTCTGAAGTGTTTATCGACCCTGACAGTAAAAATAAATATCCTGAAAGAAGAATTGGTTGGTGTAAGAGCCATCTTATCACGCCTACTTCGCAAATTGGCTTATCGTACACGTGTGCACAGTGTGAAGGGATAGATACGTGTTCAAAATATTTTGCCAGTGTGTTTGTCTGGTTCTCACGTCACCAGTGGTGCTGACCAGAGGTCTGTTTTTGACCCGAGTTTTCTTTTTTGCTTCCGGATCTAGCATGTGTCTGTGGGTGTATTAGCTTCCAAGCCAAATGAGTAGCCTTGACAGCAGTGGTCCATCACTAAACAAAACAGTTTAATTATAAACTATGAAGTACTGCGTCTACAGCACACCACTAAATCAATGTTATATATATACAAAAAAATCACTCCAGTCACGTGGCAAATCGAATGACATCAGCTTTAAATGACACTAAGCTTGGGTGTGTGTCTACACAGTGATGTAAATGCGAGTCGATAACGATAGCAGTGGCAATTAAAAAACTTGCAGAATAGCGAGTTAATGTGAGCGCACCCAGAACATTTTTTAACCCTTTACTTTTTTGAGACAAAACGAATTGAATTTTCAAATGGAAGGTGACATACACATCACAAGCCGAGAAAAGTAAATGACAAATCCGTAGCAAGATGGATGGTTAGGCAACTTCGTATTGCGACAAGGTTTAGAAACAGCGCAGTAATATGCATCTGGATAGCAAGAACCGTAATGAAGCTTCGCAAAAATGTCAACCGCTTTCTTTGTTTTTTTACATAAAACTTTGATTTAGTGGTGTGGTTTTTTGGACACAGTACTCCATAGTTTACAATTAATTGTATAGTGATGAACCACTGCTGTCGAGGCTACTCATTCACTTTGGAAGCTAATGCGAATGTGTTCCCCGAACTCGTTCAATCGGCAAATGACATTCGTGTACATATCCGTTAACGTTCTCAAGTAGCACCAAAGTAATGGCATTATCACTAACTCTAAATGTCATCCCATTTGCCGCGTGACAGGGGATGTTAGTCGAGGACGCCCTCCAGCTGCATGTTTCCACCTTTTGGCAAATGCCAACTCCATGGCAAGTAAGCTACATCTTGGCCTCTAGGGGCACAAGGCTAGGCAAATTAGCCTTTTTTTTTTGACATCCTGTATATACACATAATGAGAAGAGGAACATCAGATGTTCTAAAAAAAGAAAGAACAATTTTGCTCCGCGCCTCAGTACACAGCTAGGCTTCCCTATCTAGAGAGTGTTGACCTGCAGGGCACCACCTCTAGGGCAGCCACTTTATCGGGATGCTGAAAGAGAAGCGCTAGGGAGGAGTCGGCCCAATGCCGAGTAACTAAGCACTTTCCTCTCACGGTTAAGCTGCACATCGTGGGTACATCATAGAAAAGCCTGTCAAAATTAGTGGACATAGCCAGTGCATGTCTGTGGTGGTCGATCGTAAGCGTTTGAAGTGTGATACATACAGCGGCCAACTGTAGTTCAAACCCGTTTTAAAGAATACATTTGTTGTGTTTTTTTGCGAGGTTTTCCTGCTTATCAACAAGGTATGGCCTCATGTATCAGAGTTCATTGAAACAAATGCCTCTGTGTATTCAAACGTTGAAATATACCTTGAAAATATCCTCAAGTGCTCAAGCAGTGCTATTATGTTCAAAGACGCACGGAATACTGCTCTCGTATAGCACACTGGCTTTGACTGTCTTCTATACTGGCTAGTAGGCCATTCAGAGCCACGCCTTCAGGTTCATTAATGCGGGCCCTTGCAAGAGGCTTTCGGTAACAGTAGGTGGGCGACCCAATCGAGCCCGTCAGGTACCAAGCCGATCCAAGCAGTCTAACTGGCTTACAAAGATTGTAAGATGATGGGACACAGCCAAACAGCACCAGGTCAGAAAGCGAATCTGCCATGCTGACTTTTGGAGAGGCACTATGGTTGCCCGGAAGTGTGGCTATACAGCAGACTTCCGTTAGCCGAGCCCTTGCAAACAAAAAAATTCAGTCCAATAATTGTTAAAGGGACCCTGCAACACTCTTTGTGTAGTGCAAGTAAACCTGCGTGATGTTTAGATTACACTTCCAGGAATACCCGAGCCAAATACCCGAGCTATGTACAAGTGCTTGCCAGGAGCTTTTGCTGGGTCCATATAAGGCAAAAAAAAGAAAAGCGAGAATCAACTGAGGTTAAATGAACAGCAGCAGCTTACTATACGTTTGCTACTACGTTCCCTTTTCCAAGTACATTCCAAACCACAAACCGATAAATCGGTTTTCAAATGTGTTTCTCTAAACAAGTGTCGAAATTTTGGATTCAAAATTTGAGAGATTCTCAAGTCCTTGATTTGCCGTTGGCGTCGTAAGAATCAAAATCAGTTTTACTGCTTCAATAATATCTTTACAGCAGTGTGTTACAAGGTCTCATAGCCTATGCCTGCACTGGGAACTCCTGCACTACTAATAAATGTAAAGAACAGTACAAAACAACGGATGTTCGAACAGCGCGAAACAACAGATCACTGGAACAAACACGAAAACCGGCTAGAAACAAAACATTTGTTCTGATATTCACTCTGATGTAGCTCATTTTCAACTTGCTCTTGTTTGGGAAGGGGGGGGAGGAATACATTTGTGCTCTTGATGCAAGAACCTACCTAGAGCAGGGGTCTCAAAACAAAAGCCCATGGCATGTTCCAGAATGCTCTTTGTTGGTGTGTCAACTTTCCTGGACTGCAATCAAAAGATATGGCTTCCAAGTTTCCCTGCAAGCTTACTGAAGGTCCAACTCAACAACGCGACCCATGGATCAGTGGCTAAGGCGTTGTGCGGCCAGACCATGGTGGCCGATTTTCAGACAGAGGTGAAATGCGAAAGCGCCTGTGTGCCGAGATATCAGCGCATATTCAAGATCCCCGGTGGTCAAAATTAACCCACCGCCCTCCAATACAACGCTCCTCTAGTGTATAGTGGTAGTTTTGAGGCTGATTGGTATTCAACCTTTCCCTTCCAGCGTTGAGAGTCGTATTTTAATTTTATAAATCTTGGCTGCTGCACACATAATCTGCCAGCTGATTCATCCCGAACTTTTGTAAACAACTTCACGCACCACTTTGGTGTTTACCATCTCTTCAGACAAGCAGACAATGTCTCTAGGGGACAGAAACCCTTAAAACTGCAGAATTTGCATACTTTCGGCTCGACTCGTAAAATCTCCCACACTGAACATTGTGACGGATAACTACAGCGAGAGAAGAAAGTTGGTACAGTGGACAAACACTGGGCTCTGGGCACTTCCAAAGCAACAACATTTAGCTACATGCTTAATTTGAAGGAATAATGCGCAGAATTTTTTTACAGTCCGTACGGTTCAAAACAAGCAAAAAAAAAAAATCCACGAGGAGACCAGTTCATCCAAAATTCACTAGGCATTGTGCACACAAGTGGCTGCATAAAAAAAAAAAAAAAACGATAGTTGGAAATCGTAACCCGAAAATTGGTAAAATGTGCTCCGTTAAAACCCTTTTTTTTTTTTTTTCATGTTCTGACCCCTGAAGCAACCCATTAATAAAACCAAAAAGAACAAACGTAGTAATGTGCCTTCAGACTCCACGAAAACTATAATGGGAGCAGGTCCAATTACCACAATTCTGGTAAACAAGTAACCTTGTGCGGTGCCCCTAGACCATTTTCTCACCAATATCCGGCTTAATAGCTTTGGGTACATCTCAAAGAAGCTTTCTGCATACGACAAAGCCAACTTCAAAGAAATAATCGAGATAAGAAAAACAGACAAAGCCCCTTTCTGGCAATTCCTCTCCGACTTCACCAAATCTTGTTTTGTGCAATTGGTAGCCAGCCACTAACCTAAGCCCTTGCCAAGAAACATGAGGTTCCACTCGGTCGTCTCACTGGAATGCTAAAGTGCCGTTGACACACTGGTAACTTTGTTTTTAGTACTGGCCCAAACTATATCATAGCAGGGGAAAATTTGAAAGTGTTTCAATCTTTCTTTTCATTTGAAAAATGAACTTCATGGCCAAAATGGGCCTGACTGCGAATTACCCAAGGCCAATTCTTTCAAACCAGACAAGGCTGTACTGTGTCTTCATGGCCGCTTTAAAGAATTTGCTACAGACCGCACCACCCTCTCCTTCAATCCCACCAAGCGGGAACACCATAGAGCCTGAAGCTCGGAATTATAAACAGGCTTTCGAGTGCTTAGCTGGACTACACCACACAACTATTTGTGATTCCCTTCATGGTGCCTAAACATGCAAAAGGGAAAGATAGCCTAAGAATACCCGCTTAGACAAGGGTACAACCTCCCAAATCCCCGTAGGCAGCACCAATCGATATCTAATGACCGATTACATCACGTTCGATTGTCGACAGAAGTTGAACAACGATCTGAGAGTTTCGAAGAGTATGCTGACAGCTGCGTGGCTCTCATTTCGAATTCCGCGAACCAACCCTACTCGGTGCAGAGATGGGCAGCGCTGACAGCCCTCGAGTCGGGTGGCTGACAAGCGGAGTCCCAAGAAGCTTCCTAAGAATAACTGCAGCCATACCATCCTTGAACTGCTTGAGAACGTACATAAAAGTAGTGGTATTAGTAGTAGTATGTTGGTGTTAGTAGTAGTATAACGGCGCAAGGGCATGTGAGACCAAAAAACTGTATGGTCATTCAGTGTGCCCTGCTGATTAAAATATGGCTGGAATGGGTACGATATTCACTAAAAGCGCTGTAAATACGGGCGTAGAGAGCTCTCAATCTAAAATGTGAAAAATGGTTTCAGCAGTCGGCGAAGTTGATGACGGTTGAGCCATATGACGATGCATGGAGCCTCAAGCAATGCTCAGCGAGTGAGGCTTTCTGCACACACGCAAAACGTGGCCGTGTATCCCTTCCCTTCGCTGCAAATGCCGTCGAAAAATGACAGCCCTGTGCCACCCCTGCCCAGTAAATTTCTATCTCCTGTCTCCCACACACCTCTCAAGCTGTGCCCCTACTGTCACGGTGGAGGTTTGCTCAAGTCAACTACATTTTTGCCCGTTCCACACATCGCACGCCAACTACTGGAACCTTTCGTTACTGTTGGTATGTAGACACCTCGGTTTTGTATCTTGGGGTCAAAATATTGTTTTCTTCATTTGCTATCGCAAATACATCAAGCACGCATCCAGTTTCAATTAAAATAACACTGCTTCGTATGAGTTAAGTACTGATAGTTTGCCCCAAATGTGCGTATAATGTTTTCTTTTCGCTTGACAATGTTGACAAGCATGAAATGTGGTTTCCGACTTCGTGGTTTGGAAAGGTTTTGCCTGTATGAACGCGTCGTTTCGAAATTATTCATCTTGAGGCCAAATGACTGAATCGAGGGACATATAGACAGACAGACACACAAACGAAAACTTTTGTGTTAAGGGGGGACACTGGTCTTAAAACAATTTCTTTTAATTTTCAAGCAAACTTTGTGAAACTTATCATCCTTCCTGCTGTTCTCCCACTGATTTCAGATATGCCATTATTTTATCGTTGGTCCATTAGTTCCCAAGATAATTAGCACCAATTAGCCATTTTTAGTCAAACAATAGACAAAACAGTGTTGGTCATACAACTGTAATCTTTATATTTTCCCATACTATGAACCCTGGTGAGGGCAATAATCGAAGCAGTTTTCTGGTGCATCGCTTAGAACTAATTTTACAGCTCGTTAAACTTTGGTGTTTGAAATGGGCACTCAAAATGGCTCCTTGCCACTAGTGCTACCAAAGTTTAATGAGCTGTAAAATTAGCTCCAAGCGATGCACCAGAAAACTGCTTCGATTACTGCCCTCACCAGGGTTCATAGTATGGGAAAAAATAAAGATTACAGTTGTATGACAAACACTGTTTTGTCTATTGTTTGACTAAAAATGGCTAATTGGTGCTAATTATCTTGGGAACTAATTGACCTACTGAGAAAATAATGGCATATCTGAAATGAGTGGGAGAACAGCAGCAAGACTGAGAAGTTTCACAAAGTTTACTAGAAAATTAAAAGAAGCCCAAAAAAAGACTATCTTTAAAAAAACTGCCCAGGACCTCCCTCAAAGCAGAGAGGCTTCGAGGTTATGTGGGGTAAGAAACGAGATTTGAAAATTTCATTTCAGCGATATAGGCTAACTAGCAGACGCTTGTTGGTGATCAGTGGTTGTTCCGCTAAAAATAAAACTGTGGTGGAATTTTGCACGTGCAAATTTCAGCAAAGCGCCGCGGTCTCGTGCCACACATTCGCACGTTTTGAGTGCTGGTTCTTGCTAAGAGCCCACAGTTTCGTACTATAACCCATACTAGAGGGAAAGCAGTCACTGCTATCGTGCGCTGTCGCCGGCGCAGTCACAGCACCAAGCAACGTCCCTCTCCTACTTGGCTTGGCTGGCTGCACGACCTCTTTTAAGTGCGAATGCACTTTATAAGCGACCCTGAATTCCGGCGACCGCCGTCCGTCCACATAGCAACAGCTGCGGGTGCGCGCGCTCCTCGTCTTCCTTGGCAACGGGGGGAGGTGGGCGCGCGCTGCCTGGCCGCTGACATGGCACATACCCACGTGGGGGATTGGCCAGGAATCTCCTCGTCTTCCTTGGCAACGGGGGGAGATGGGCGCGCGCTGCCTGGCCACTGACATGGCACATACCCACGTGGGGGATTGGCCAAGAATCGGGCGTGAGAAGGGCTAATGCACCCGCTTAAAGGAGTACTGACACGAAATTTCAAAGCTGAGATCCGCTCTAGCAATCAAGTACAACGACAACACAAATAGGTGTCTGTGCATGGCACATACCCACGTGGGGGTTGGCCAGGAATCGGGCGTGAGAAGGGCTAATGCACCCGCTTAAAGGAGTACTGACACGAAATTTCAAAGCTGAGATCCGCTCTAGCAATCAAGTACAACGACAACACAAATAGGTGTCTGTGAATAAATGCATCTTTCTTTCTTTGTAGTTGTGTGTGTGTGTGATCTCTCTTTCGCGAACATTACCGAACCGCGCAAATTCAACTCGTGCATTCGCACTTTCACATTCTTCCCCTCGGGGAAATACGGGGAAATTTTTTGCTGCTGAAGCCAAAATCAACAAAAAAAAGGATAATGCTTTCTCTCCTCTTGTTCGAATGGGACGAAACTTCCGAGTAATTCTTGACAAATAAATCTCCCCAAGCTCCACTTTTCAATTAACGAAACAACTCTTAATAATCAACGCAACAATATCTGTGCTTTTTCACCAAGCTATTTTTTAATCTTTTTAATCAACAGTAAATCAGCTTTTTTTCTAAAACTGTTTTTCGCCTAGTGCCCATTTTATTTATTTTGAACTGGTGATAGCTTCGTTGGTGCGAGTTTTGTCCTCGAATGGTATTTTTTAATGTGTCGATTTGAGGACAGAAATTGAATTGGATTTAATGGCTGAACTACCAGCCCGAATAGCAGAGCTAGGTGCTTTACCACCCATAATTACACTGTCATCTTTTGAGCATGTGCATATATATCCACTACTACTTGCCTCGCAGAAAGTGGCTGGTCGAAAGACACCATGAGGGACCTTCTGGGTGCCAATAACTGCGCACGGATTGTAGAACCCCTTTGTAACAGCATCGTGCAGCTACAGATGTAGAGACTATGGAAACCAGTATTTACTGCAAATGTCATTAGGGTGACCAGTACAACGTATTGAATCAGGTCTGTGAGGTAGGCAAACTGGTCGTACATCTGTTGCGAGCATGCCAAAAAGCACACGACTTGACAGTTTCAAGCAATCACAATAAAACGGCTATCATCATCATCACCAGCCTATCTAACCTAGTGCAGGGTAAAGGCCTCCCCCATTAATCTCCAATTATCCCCGTCCTGTGCTAACTGCGACCAATTAATCCCCGCAAACTTCTGGATCTCATCTGCCCATCTAACTTTCTCCCACCCCCTGCAACACTTGCCTTCTCTAGGGATCCACTCTGTTGCCCTTAAAAGGGTCCCTCAGATGGGGTTTTTGGGGGGGGCGTCGATGGTATCGGAGTGGAACGGCTGTTTCTTAAACTAATCATGACGCACTAGTGCGCTCTCGATTAAAGCAATTTTTTACGAGCATAAAAACACCGGAAAGCTACAAAAAACATCTCATGTGTGTGTGTGCGTTTACACAGTCACACATATTTGTTTTATACCGGAGTGTAAAGCACTTACACACCGGGCTTGACACTCTTCCGTTCTCGGCGGAAGGATACAGTGAGTGCAGGAGCAACGACACTCGCAGCGACAATCACTGCAGCAACTGTTCCAAAATAGGCTAGGAGAACAGCGCAAGGAAAACGTTGGCCGATGATTCCTCCCAAAAAGAAATGTGTGCGAACTGATTTTAAAAAAAAAAATTCTTGGAACCCGCTGCACCTAATCTGGTAAAACTAATAGACAAAGCCAAAAACAGTTTTCGAAAAACTCCAATTTGATGTCGATTTATTTTTAATCAACATCAAATTAGATTTTTTCGAAAACTGTGTTTGGCCTAGTGCCCTCTTTATTTATTTTGAATTGGTTTCAACCTGCGATAACTATGTTGGTGCGGGTTTTGTCCTTTAATTTTTTTTTATATTTTTTTACGTGTAGATCAGAGGACAGGAATTAAATGGTAAAGCCAATAGACAATGTCGACAACTTTCGTCAGTGCTCTCTTCCTACACTTTGAAAGTTAATTCTCGCGTCGAATCTGATCAGCCATTCTCATCACACTTATAATAAACCAACATCTGCGCCCCCTTTCCCTGACCTCCCTTACTGCCCAAGCCTACTCTTCACGTTGTTCATCCGTTTCAAAGACACAGCCAGCATTTCTTTCCCTGTTGAAGTGCGCCTCTGCAGCACATGACAAGCAACGGGACATCCACCCAGTCACCAAACTCCTGTAGACACCTTCACGAGACAATTCATGAGGAAAGCGCCCTGCGTGAAGGGGCCCAGAACACAAGATACAAACTTGTTTCATTAAGAAGACTGATTTTTTCTGGTAACAATGGTATTAGTCTTACCGCAAACTTCAAACAAATAATGGAGATATTAAAGAAAACGTGCGATGCAGTGGCAACTCCGTAGCCTATATCCGGCAACTTTTCCCCGGCATCTATGAAATTTTCTATGACACCCGTGACGTCACATGACATCTATGACTTTTCTATGTTCGACTGGCAGCCACCGAACTATCGCATTGCCAAGACACACGATTGGATGATTGTAGAAAAGCTTCTAGTCCCCATTATCGCTTTATTTGCATACTAAGACGCAGTTAACACGCTGATCAAAACGCTTTTAGTGTCGGCCCACATGACATCACTCCTACCGATAACCCATCACTGCAGCAGAAAATTTGAAAGTTTCTCAATACTCCTTGCATTTTTCTGGTTAAAAAAACATCTTTCGTGGCTGGAATGGGGCTGAGGGAGGTGCTGAATCATAGTTGTTTCAAATTAAACAAGGTTGTATTTTCTTTTTTAGATGGGCAGATGAGATCGACAAGTTTTGCGGGGATAAATTGGTCGCAGTTAACCGGGATAATTGGAGATCTATGGGAGAGGCCTCTGCCCTGCAGTGGGCGCAGAAAGGCTGGTGATGATGATGATGATGTATTTTGCCTTGATGGCTCCTTTAAGTGCATGCAGTCTGTTGCCCAGACGACTTAGAGAGCAGCCGTGAAACTGCTGCTCATAGCCCAGAATCCGGGCCCTGGTCGAAACGAGGAAGGGGACAAGGAGAGGAATCGTCACGCCGCCACTCACCCGTCGGAGTCCCGGCGGGCGGAAGAAGCGCGGTCCTCCGGGGAGGCGTCCTCAGTGTCGCTGCTACTGTTGTCGTAGTTGCTGCTCCGACTGAGGCCCTTCCGGAAGGACATGGCCCCGCACCACAACACACTGCGGAACAAGGAGGGAGGAGAGGAAGGGGGGAAGTTAAGAGTGTGCCCACACAGGGTGCCACGCATGTTGAACAGCTGTTTTCCTTTTTTTTTTTTTGTCCATTACCAACGGCACTGCAAGTACTGGTTTTCACAATATATTGGATATAACAATGAGCATTTGTGGCACCACCAACCTTGCTATGTGCTATACGGTAAAGTAAACCGCTTATAGCAACAGCCATTTTCCTTTTTATTGGTCATAACAATTGAGCCTGACAGTAGAGCCTGCATAAGGTATACTATTTGGAGATCTGTGAGAGATCACAGGTGCATTGTGTGGGACCAAGCATGACTCTTTAAGCACGACATAAGTTGCAGCACCTTCTATCTTTCAAACACTCAGAAAAAGTTGGTGCCTTTTATGTTGGCATGTTATCCTTGAAGGAAGAGACCTCCTGACTGCCCCTGTTACCTCCTGCTGTCAGCTGTCGCGGCAAATAAGACAGGCTGGAGGCAGCTCTTCAACACTGTCCAGATCAAAATAAAGCTACAGTGGGGTAAAAGCTACCGTTGACTACCCATGTTAAAAAAGGCAAAAAATGCCCCTTTAGTTACATGCAAATCGTTAAAAAGAATGAAGCAGTCAGGGATTCGATGCGCAGACTTCCTCCTGTGTGAAAGATGGTGGTTGGCACATGGATGGCTATGTCTGGGTGGTCGGCCATGCAGTTGCATCTCAGTTTTGTAAATGCTGGGTGAAAACCCCTAAATGCTTACAAAAGTAACTTTTTCTGTCCAACTCTGTTGTAACAATTACTGCTTATAACAATGGCTTTTTTGTGGCACTTCAATATCGTTACAAGTGGCTTAGACTGTATTCGCAACACGGTGAGAGCGCCTGTGTGCATCATTTCCTTTTTTTTTTTTTTTCAATTTCCCGCCGTGTTTTCCGAACCATTCAAAATCTTAGGTGGCAAACTTTTATGCTGGTTGCAGCGAGGAGGACGCGTTCTTTGCCCACCTCTCCTCTTCTCTCTCCACCTCCAAACTACATGAGTGCACACCAAGGAGAGGAGACCTGCCATGGTTATAGAAGACTAGCCACCATCCCACATGTACACACACCCTTTGTCGAAATTTTCTAGTCCAATCCCAAGCCTTCTCGACCACAAAGAATTCAAAGAATACCTTTCAATGCGACCCAAATATTTTATCACGCTAAGCAAGAAAGTGCTTTCCCTAGCTTCCCGGCATAAAACGTTCCACTCGAGACGTAAGCCTGTACATTGAAGTTTTTGCGGCCTGCGCATTTCCGGCTTGGCCTAGAAAATTTTGGCAAAGACTGTACATACGAAGAAATTGCCACCTGGACCCAGTTGCACCATATTATGGCAAACGCCCCTAGACTAAACAACTCAGCTTAACAACAGGTGTGCCGCCAACAGAAAATTAAAATGAAAACAGTGCCAATATGCCTTAAAGTACGTGCCACAGGACTAACAAAAAAGAACGAGCACTGCGACTGCTCCCACCCAATCTGTCGGGAGAGCACGCGTCTTTTTGTTCGCCTCATGTGTTTTTCTCCTTGCAAGAACACAAAAACCAACAACCTCGGATTGTGCTTTTTCTTTCATCTTGCCTCTCCTCAGCGCGTTTTTGAAGTGGTTCTTTTTTTTTTTTTCTATAATAAAAACCAATCCAGCCTTTTTAAGTGGTTCTTTTTTTTTTTCTATAGTAAAAACCAATCCAACGTGTAACCTCAACAGAACGCTGGCACGCTTGGTTATGTACTTACAATTTTGCTTTCCTCAAATATGCCTGAGACTTCCTTCGAGTGAAACAACGTTATGTATAAACTATTCCAGCAGTTCTAGAAGGCTGGAACGGTCTTGCCTATATCCTGAAACCTACTTCCTCCTGTTTCTTACTATGAGCCGTTGGCAATTCAAAATTTTGTGTCAACCATCTCTTGGCCACGAAGACCCTGATTTTGACCAACCAAGTTTAATGACGCTACCGCATTTAAGAACAAACTTAGCTCGCATAACGTGAACTGTGCATGTGTTGTATAGTAGAGGACTCCAATTCACTTCACAGCACGTAGAGTTCCTTCAAATTGCACGCACTGCAAAGTTTATTGTTTTCTTTTCCGACGTTGCAAGACAAAAGCAAAAGACAAAAACAAACTTTAGCAGCAGACCTTCTTGGCCAAGAATTTAAGCAACGCTTCATTACACTGCACCTTTACCCACAGACACTATTTGCACTAACAAGTAGGTTATGCTCCCTTTCCAGTTTTTAACTGCATCAACAGCTACCCATCAATTTCACTTTTCAAGGCTACACTGATCTGGCTTTTCTTTCATTGATTTTTACCGTCTTCTGATGCTTTGGGGGGGAAGGAACGTCACTACCGCATCGCTCACAAAACAACAAGTACATCGCCTACACTAGAAATACCACGCAGTTTCTACCAGGCAGAAGCAACTTCCAAAGTGCAAAACAACAAACAAAAAGAAAAAACAAACACGGTACCGCGTTCCCCGGACCATCACTCTGAACCCTGGCCCTAAAAATAATCCCAGCTGATCGTAAAGATACCGGCATGCCCCCCCCCCGGGTCGCACAAACACGCTTGCACTGCACCACGCAGATAGTCCCAGCTCAAAAACCACAAAGGAAGAACTGCCAAGCACAGGAGACCTTTGAAAAGACAGAGCTCAACGGCAGCCTGAAAGCACGCCACTTGCAATCACAAGGGGTCGACGACACCTGCGATTTGCCACAACGGAATTTCCCCAGGATTGCAGGCCACTTTTGAGAGAAGTGCTGCTGCAGCCTGGTCCTCTAGAAATGGTGAAAGCGTGTTTTTGTTTGAAGGCGACAGTCTTAAGTGCACCATTGCGCGAAAAAGCAGTTTTGTCTGGTACACCAAACTGCGCAGCAAAATTTCAGCTTGAGTGTACAAAAAGAGCACAACATATTGTGTGTGTTTTGCTCTGGACTGTGTTCTGTTTTGTTTTTATGTTCATGTTGAAATCTAGCACTGATCATGAACTGGACAACCCCCAAGCAATTCTGTCATAGAAAATGGGTACATACTCTAAAAAGCAAAAAAAAAAGCACCATTCTTTACATAAAAAAAATTGAGAGAAGCGCGAAAGCTTTCTCACCAGAGATGGCAAAATTACTTCTAAAAAGTAAATTAATTACATTACTCATTATTTTCCTAGAATTTTCTAAAATGTAATTAAATTATAATAGAAATTACAGGTGGCTGAAAGTAATGACATTACATTACTATTAATTTTCTAAAGTAATGAAATTACTTTGAAACGCATGAAAAGCGAACGAAGAGGCACGAGAAAGCAGGCGAACTCTAATCGAAGCATTGTTTCCACCGTGTTCGTAGAGTTCCAATGGCCAGAGACTCCCTGGGAATTGGAACTCTACCTGTTCAACTTTTCCTGGTCAACTGTTTATGCCGTAAGAGAAGCGGAAAGCCTATATCGTAGTCAAAAGTAATTGGGAAAGTAATGAGTAATTTTCATGACGTTGCTTACCTGAAGCAATAACACTACTAAATTACCAACACTCGAAAGTAATTCATTACATTACTCATTGCAGCAGAAAGTAATTTAACGACTGTAATTTAATTACTGCCAAGTCTGTTTCTCACATCGAAACTGCGTCAAAGCATTCGCTAAAGGTGCGTCCAATCTTTGCTGAAACTGTCCCATCGATCGTCAAAACTTCCAAGACGCAAATCACAAACGAAGAACAGACCCATGCGACGATTTTGCGCACGCTAAGTAAACACATCTACGAAAGACTAAATGCACACCCATGCATGATTAATGAGACAAAGATGTATTTACTAAGCTCCATGATCCATGCACGTATTGTCCCATCTAGAACAGTTCCATTTCGCCATTTTGAAGTTCCCGCTTCGACACGATGGAAGCCCGGTTTTACAGATGCGTCCAGAGATCTTATCGGAGCTTTTTGGACAACCAACTGGTCTTTGGGGAAACGCATTAGTTCTTTGACAGGACGTCATCGGCCCCACTAAGAAAGCGTTCGCTTTAATAACAAGAAGTCGGAATTAGTGCCGAAGTGCACCCGTGGATTAATTCCAATAAAACACACGAACTAGTTAAAAAATAAAAATGGATCATTGCAGTCCACATGGGAATTGAACCCTGGTCTCCAGAGTATAAACTGAGCAGGTTACCGTGGCACTACGTCGGCACACTGCTAATAGTGGAACAATCATGGAGTAAGAACACTTCATTGATTGATTGTAGGGTTTAATGAGCTGAAGACACCCAGGCGATGAGGCGTGCCATAGGGGGGGGGGGGGCTCCGGATTAATTTTGAGCCCCTGGAGATCTTTAACATGCGCCGAAATCTCGAAGACACGGGCGTTTTTGCTTTTCGCCTCCATCAGAAAAGCGGCCGCCGCGGCCGGGAATCGAACCCGCGACCTCGTGCTCAGCAGCGCAATGCCTTAGCCACTGAGCCACCATTTGTTATCATTTTTGTTATCTTATACCCGTGACATTTGTTATCTTATACCCGTGCCACACGCACACGAAAAATGACATTAATGTGTTTAATGCCTTCAGAAAACAAATGTCATTAATTGGGCGGACCGTGCTACATGCGAAAACGCAAAGGCATTAAATGTGTTAGGCATGATGGTGATCGTGACCAAAAAGATAAGTTCACTCATTTTAGAAGTTTTTAACGTAGAGAAAAACGCCTTAGAAGGGTTAAAACTGTTTTTTGCGAAAAAAAAATTATGAGAAATAGTGTTTCCTTAAAAATGGTGTGAGCCGTTTCTAAAAGTGGTTTCAGCATGCCGTCGCCGGCCAGTGGTAGCCAAATCCGAAAAATTTAACACAAGAGTAATGCGATGTTCTTACTTTTGCCTCTGTACTAGCGAGTTTTGTCTTCTTCAAAACTTCGCCACCAATTGTGCACAAAAAATCGTCTTATTTCGAAGTTCAGCTACATTTCCACGTCAACACTCTGGTGCTGAGAGTTTCGTTGGCTTCATTTGGTGCTCATCGCATTCGAGGGTAGGCAGATTTAAGGCATTCGCGAAGGTAAATGAGTTGTGTGGAACTCATTAAACCTAAAATGACATTAGAGTGAATGGCATAAGATTTTTGCGTGTAGCAGCGAATTAATGGCATTAAAACTTAAGGCATTAAGGATTAATGCCATTTTTCGTGTACGTGTGGCACGGGTATTAAGGCCTTAAACACTTAATGTCATTTTTTGTGTACGTGTGACACGGGTATTAGTACACACAGATGGGAGGTTAACTAATGATAACTGACATTAAATTTGCATCTTTTCTTCACCTGTGCCATATAGAAAGACAACAGCCTTGCCACTGAACAATTGTCCTGGAGTTTATAACTTGGATATCCCAACCAGAGAAATGCTCTGGCACATCCACAAAGCCAATCAGCCTTCTCTGGGATAGCATCCTAGTTTGGGTTAGTGTGTCTTGCATGACAGTACATGGTGACTGTTGACCCGGAAAAACCTCCAGCACACCTTTCCAAATGCCCGACAGATGTCCTGTAGGCACTACGCCCAATTAAAGCAAATGCAACTGCCATGACGACGTCATGTGGCCACTTCAAGGGGAACCGACGGTGGCCATCAACTGAGCTGCTCTGCGAGCCTTCAAACGGAGTCATGAAGATAAGGGACCCAGAAAACTTAGGCTGCTAAGTGATTTCGAAGCTAGTTACGATGCAATTTAAAGCCCTTAACCTTGCCAAACAAATACGAACAGCAGAGGACACAGCGTCAGACCCCTGTGGCATAACCCAGCTGCCAATATGGAAACCCCGCATAACACCCCCTCAATGAAGTGGGGCTCTATGTTTATTCAGTTGTGCATTTCAGCGCCACTGCACAGTCAAGTTACGGTGTAAGCTGTGCTCCTATATTCTTTCACATCTCACATGTTTGTGACACTTCTTTAGCTGCCACTGCTGCGCATGCATCCAACGGCAGAGTGGGCAGCATAGAGTGAGGTTACATGCACCCTTTCACCTTGATAGACAAACAGAACTTGTGAAAAAAAAATGAAAAAAGAAAAAAATACTGCATTTGCACGCTTTTAGGTGCACCTTTTAAATTTGCATGCATGACACAATCTGGCTCAAAAGCAAAATCAGCTTTCAATGTTCTCTGCTTAAGTTTTAATCCAGCAGAAGCTGGATAAGCAAGTTTATAAAGCATGAGGAATTTTTCCTTCCACAGTTGCATGCATCAAATAAAATGTCTTGTGCCAGGTACGTGATGTCATGCCTTTCACATCTGCGCTGTAGAATCGGCACCCAAAATTATTTTTTCGAATTTTCATCAGTAATCTTACCGGCGCATTTACAATCATGAGTGTGTAAGAATCGTGCAAATATGGTACGTTCAGCACAACACATATTCAGGCCACAAATTCCCTTCCTGCCTCGCTACACAACTTAAATGCACGACCGAAAAAATATATGTCGCTCCACTGCATGACATCTGATCCGACCGCAGGGATATATCCTCAAAAGCCTTGAGAGAGCAACGAACATGTGGATGTGTCAGATGGCGCAGCTGTAACGAAAGCTGGCTGCTCTGTTCAATGTAAAACGGAATAGTCGTATATTAAAAAAAAATAAACAGCACAAAAAATGACAAAACACAAGAAAAAGAGAACAACACGTTGTCTGTTGTTTCTCTCATGTTTCGTCGTCTTTTGCAATGTTTATTTTTTTAAACCGCTGTTATCTCAGCATGTTTCAGCGTCTTCACACTCTGCAAACTAGGCTAGATAAGGTGGACAAAAATATCCCACATTTCCGGTGCTGCTACAGTGCACTTTTATTAGATTAGGTCTCTCCAAGCTATGCAGAGGTGGCCTCGCAAGCATCATTATTCTTCTCTGATAAAAATGTTGTCGCCGTACCATGTCTTGTTACACAGTTTGCAAAAGATAAGAGCGTAATTCAGATTTCGAGCCACCCTAACTACCAAAAAGCTGCTCTTGTACGATAAATAGCAGCATTTTACGATACGATAAAGGGGCCATTAAGACAATACACAAGTTTAGTTCACTGAAAAGGCTGCTTTGTCACAATAACACGGATGCCGATTTTATCGCAAAGTTCAAACAGGTAATCAAGATATTGGGGAAAACAGGTGGAGCAGTGGCGAATGTTCAGCCACGGTCCAGCAATATGTCTACCTCACAAAATCATGTTTGTACAATTGGTGGCCTCGTACAGTAGTAGGGCCTTTAGTTTCGTTTTATCTTAATTCATTTTTAACTATGTTCTTAATGCTGGCCCACTCTATGCCGCTTCAGCGCGAAATTTTGAAGCTCTTCAATATTATCGCGGGTTTTTGGCTTAAAAAGCGTCTTTTGAGGCTTAAATGGACCTGATTTACCAAAGGGAGTTGTTTCTTGTTTTCACAGCCACTTTATATGCACAAAACGATGTCTACGTGGTTCTAGCTTCACTAATGGCCCAGAACCTCTCCAGAACGTCTTCGGTGTTTTCTAAAGCCTGCCACGTTATTCCCCGAATTTCACTTTAAAAAAAAAGAAGTTCGTGGCATCACGACGCTGTAGTGCTTATTAACAGTTATTGTTACACACGCCAAGCCAACGTTAAACCGCGGCCTCGTCGACGCAAAAAGCCGCGGGCAGTTGTCACTCAAGCGTCCGTCGAGAGGGCACGAACCGCACATGCCCTCACGGGGAGATCAGCTTTCGGCGTCACTTGACTGATACACGCCGACGGCGCAGAAAAGACCAAGAAATCAGCTGGGAGGCAGCCGTCGTCAACCCACATACATGAGGAGTGTGTTTTGTGTTGTTTTCACGTGGGGGAGGGGGCGCGGACTTTCGTACGTTTTCGTCGAGTGCTACCGACGAAACCACAAAAGACCACCCCCCAGCTCACTCCTTCACTCTCTAGACCCGCTCTCGGTATGCAATTAGGGTCCCCCAACCCGAAACGGCAGTGGCGTCAACACCAGAAGCGAGTCTACGCAGCGAATAAATGGAACGGTTACGGACCTAGCTGTTTCCTTCAAGAAACGGCCGTACACAACAAAACGCGCACACGAAATTCAGGCGTACGCGCAGTCGCAGGAATAACAATAGAGTGCGTGGGTTTCACGGCGGTTTCGACAGAACCCAACTCCGGGAAAGGAATTCGGGCGACGAACCGCCGTCAAGTGAGAGCAGAATTCGGCACCACGCACGAAGGCGCTTGTTTTCGTGGTAGGGAGATTGACCGTTCCAAGAAGTGTCGGCGGATCCAGACATGTCCACTCTTCGAGAAGTGGTCGAGACGACCATCCGCCCGTCGGCGACGTCATAAACAACAATAAGACTACTGAAATGTACACAGAGATTGTTTATGAGGGGGAAAATACATTCAGAGGCCGCATTAACAGCTGGGAAATTGAACCAGGGGCTTTTAAATTGCTTAAAGAGACGGAGGTCCTAAACGAAGTTTTGAAAGCGAAGGCACTCGGTAGGCTGTGCGTCGAGCAGTGCGCGCTGATTTGCGTACCTAGGGCTGAAAATGGCGTGCCTTGGAAAGGCGTTACAGATAGTAGAGGTGTGAAGAAGATTAATCGCTTACCATAACACTCACGAATGCCAGCTCCCACCGTTCCACACCGCTCAGATGGATCGGTGGACGACGATTATGACGTTCGGCTGCTCATGAGCACCAGTTTCGTATCAATGCTCACAAAAAGTTCCAAAACTTTTACTCACAGTTCATTTATAAAATTAATAAATATTTTTATGTTTGTTGCTGTCATATTTGTAATTTTTTATTTTACATAGAGTTTAAAAAGTGTCGTAACATTCCTGGGAAACTACGGCTCTGCGGGATTCTAATTATAACCGAAACCACGGCAACTGAGTGAACGGAACGTTCGTTCCTCCGCGTTGTTGCACGTTTTCTGCTAAACATTTGGCGTTAGTGATCCTGCCTGTGTCTTCTTCTCTAATTACTACTCGTTACTTGCCCCATGTCACTCTGATCTCCGCCTCTGTGAACTAGATTGCATGTCCGTCAGGGGACAATTCATAGCAGGCCGATATGACTCGTGAGGATCAACAAGAGCTCGTGGCCGTCATCAGAGGCGTTCACGAGAAGCTCAGACTCGACTACCAGACGAGTAAGTTTTCTTACGTTACAAATTTAAAGGTGAGACAGCTCATGATTAGCCTGATGATTATTCAAAGCACGTCACGTAAGGACAAACCTAAAACTCTAAACTGAAATTCGACTAATGTTGCTATACATGGGTTGGCGCTACACGTTTTGTTCATGGTGTTGTCGTGGGTGCGTAGATTTCAAGCGTTTGAGTTTCTGTCGGAAAACACGGCTTTTTCGTTTGCGTCAGTAAGGGGTAATGAAGATAAAATGCCGGCTGTCTACCTTACGCGCAACTGGTTTAAATTTCTTACGGGAACCATCGGTCGTTATTATCTCGTGTGTTATGTCCTGGTACATCATTTCCCCTCGGAACGTACCTGAAATAACCACTATGTGGCGCAAAGTGTCCTCTACCGGTTCGCTATTTGGTCATTTGAGCTGCGAATTGGTGCTAGCGCGCTGACGTTAATTCGCGTTCAAAATTTTCCTATTTGGCCCGCTCTTTTCCATCACAGCTGAAGGTACCGGCTAGCATATTTTTTATGGTTAAAATTTTACTTTTATGTTAGCTTACTTGATTTGCCACGTCCTGGTGACTGGATTGCTGAAAAATGTTGGCTAATCACTTTTCAGAGAGTACACGTCAAAATTCTAGCGATCATCATTATCATCAGTTAGCTTGCTAGAATCAAGAGTGACAGCTATAGAGTTCATACTACGAACTGGTAAAATTGTGCGTGGGCAGAATGCACACACTCATAAATCACACACCTTGCAGGTACATCACGTGGCATATGCACTTTTAGGGCTGTACCTAATCTTGCTTGTCTTTACCCCACAGTGCAACATATGCCAGGCCTCCAAGCGGGGATTAATCAATATGTACGCAAGTTCTTTATTGGAAAGCAGAGGCATAACCGAGTGTGTTTGCTGCCACCTCATTCAGATGGAGACGGAGACCGGGTTTGGAGGGACCACTGCCGAGACAGCGAGACCAGGAGGAAATACGCTGAGAGCATGCTTCAGCTGGCCACCTCTGTCTGGCCGTACAAGGATCGCATTGAGTGGTGCTACCAGACCCTGAGGCATGTATAAGGCCACCTGCTACGCACAACACATTCAAACATGTCCTTATGTACAGACACGCCATGACATGGTGCTTGCCCCTGTTATACAGTGAGGAGAATCCGACTGTGAACCACTTTCTGGACGCAAGTGTCTGTATGGACCCTTTAAGGGACAGTGAAGACAAAATGCAAGTTTGTTTGACCCTTTCACTGTCGGGTGTTTCTGGCCGCGACGCACCCCCCAGTGTTGGCTTGGTTTCTGAAATATGAGGGAGGGAACATACCGTAGTGATTTATTCAACTATGATAGCGTCCGGGATGTAACACGTCGAAAGGAAAGAGCGTGGGTGAGAAATCGCCTTTCTTCCAGATATATTCAGTTTGCTGTGCATGCTTCCGGGACGGCGACCTTCACTGTTTCAACATCAGAATCTGACGCTGTGGGACTTGCACCCGTTCCTCGGATGAGAAACTCTCGGAATGCGATTCCGAGCTCGGCTTGTATTTAGATTGGAATCGAAGAACCATCGCTACTGTCCGTAGTCGAAGACTCCGTAACCATGCGCATGGAGGGAGCGCTTTCAGCAGCACATACAACGCACAGAAATGATCGAGCGAAAGAGCCGCGATTGAGTTGTTTCGGTCTATTGCAGAGGCAACGGTGTGCTGGGCTAACGTGGTGCGCCTTAGCAGACGTGGGAACAAAATAAAAAAAACACCACAAACCCGTTGCGGATGGCACAACAACCCTTATACACGTATTCACACGCATGCCGCATGGTCACTCATCCTGACAGAGTACGGCGTGTGGAGCGACGAAGCCCCCCAGCAATGAAAGGTGCTCCATACTCTTCAATATACCGTTGAGAGAGTTAGCGAGTGAAAATACGAGCTACTGGAAAGATTCAACAGATGGCGCGAGCAGCCAAAGCGCGCCCGCTTTGCGCTATGGCGCGAATTTTCGAATGCACAATGGAGAACATACTGGTACATCAGTGGCACTCCAGAGGAGAAATGCGAAAACGTACCGGAACGTCGGTGACAGCGAAAGGGTTAATTTTAAAAAAAAAATGTGTTGTCCCAATAACAACGATACCAATTCTGGCGCAAAGTTTACAGCAACTTTTCTGTGACATCACGAATCTTGTTTGTGCGATTGGCAGCCGCCGACCTAAACCATAGCGAAGACACGGGATTGGACGATGGCAGTGGGGCCTCTAGTTGTGTTTGATTGCATCACTTGAATGATAGCGTGCAGTTAACGCATTGATAATTGTGTTTTTAGTGCTGGTCTTTACGATGTCACTCCTGACTATAACACGTCCTTGTAGCGTGAAGTTTAAAAGTTTCTCAATGCTTGCAGCAATTTTTGGTTAAAAAATGTGTTCCGTGGCTGGAATGGAGCTGTGTGAGGTACTGAAGCACGGTTCTTTCAAATGAAACAAAGTTGTATTCTGTCTTCGTAGCTCGTTTAACTTCAGGTGAAAAAAGCTGGCAAAAACATTCTCCGGAAATACTCGCCGTAAATGTCATTGTATTGAATTTCGGTCCCCGTCCGTCATTGGCATTCTTCTCTGCTCCAGTCACTCCTTCAAGCTCTCCAAGAACAAAACCGTTTAGCTTGATACAACAGCACAACCTTTAAATTGTCTTTACACCTGCTTGGCAGGTGAGCTCATCCCTTTGCAAAGGATAACGTTTGATCTGGCTGACAGCAATCTTGTGCGAAACTTGAAATTTAAGTTTGGTATTTAATTGTCAAACTTGAAGCGCACTCCTTTTTTTTTTTTTTTTCTTTTTTCCTCCCTCACTCTTCTATTTTTCTTAGACATGCCTATAACTTGCAGTCCCATACGGCTACAGTGCCCTTCACTTTGGCGAGCTGCAAACTTGCGTTTTGCTCCACTGAACTGCCAGTGTTCATACGGCACAAAACACAGAACAACATTTAAACACGCAAGCAAGAACTAATGAAAGGAACAAAAAAATCGCCGTGCTCGTCCTGCGTGACTGTGTCGTGACCTGTGTCATGTCTATCATCCCTTGCTTACCACATTACCGTACTTTCCAGTCTATACGTTTTACCGTTTTGTAGCCCGTGCCGCAGTATAAATAATTCCCTTTTGTTTAAAAACAAAATTGCGCTTAAGTATGGGGTTTCTAAACAGTGCACCGCATTTTCACTCTGTTGCAGCGAAGCTGGTGGTGTGGCTAGAGGCACGTTGAAGTGTGATACGATGTTTTTCAGTGCTCTGGAAAAATGAAACCATGCACCGTGTTTAAATATGGAGATGCACCGAGAAAGCTTTAATAAATACTTAAGAGGTGAGCCCCACAAATGGCAGGTCTTGGGGTGCACATAGCAAGGCAAAAAGGAGTACAAGAAAAGGGTAAAAAGTACATTGAAGCAGTGAATAAGAGTGAGAACGAAATGAAATAAATAAGGAGCGTTGAAAAAAATTGCAATATCAGGGGAAAAAGTCAGAAAACTTCAAGGCTATAGAACCTCGGTCAATCCTGAGTCAGTTAAAAAAAATCAAGAGAGCCTTTGTTCCTAGTGCCGCATCAGTGTGATTCTGCTATGGTCTAAGAGAGTTTACGAAGTTACAGAAGTCGGACAAGTGCGGGCGTAAGGGCTTGTCAAGAGCTATTTGTGTTAAAATTTGGACTTGTGTAAGTTAATTAGGCTTTGGGTAAAACTGCTGATTGCGCATTTTTTGGCCCATTTAGAGGCACCGCACCAAGCGCATAGAATTCCTGCCTACTGTCTCGAGAGATCTCAACGCGGCACAAAGCCTAAATTTTCAGGGAGTGTGTGGCACATTATGGGTGAGCAAATTTTAAAGTATATTGGTTAATTACAGGCCTCGGAAAAAATGAAATACTAAAGCAGGTGGTCAAGAGCATTATAAAATGCATGTTTTCTGTTTTCGGACAACTGAACTCTGTGCTGAGTTCAAATGAGAGGATGCCAGGAAAGATGTCCAGACAAAACGTAGAAAGTTGTTGGTTGTTCAAGTGTTTTAGGGAAAGTTACTAAAGGCAGTAATTTGCCCAGCTTTGAGGCATTATGCAAGGGGCATGCAATGTTTCCAGCTGTCTTTAAAGAACTTAATACTTTGCGCAGTTCAAATTTGCAAGAAATGTGGGGCATATCATAACTGATACTATGTGGGGCAAGTTCAAAACTTACGTAATTACGGTCTTTGGAGGAAATTGCTTTTACAAGCAGTCCAAAGCATTACACGCACGTCTTACAGCGCTCATTGAGTGTTTTCTCAATGGGGGGGTTTAAACTGGGTGCAACACCAAGTTTCAGTTTGCAGAAGATACTGGGTGTGATGTGCCTGCTTAGTGAAGCCCCCAGCAACAAATGAATGAATCCATCAATTACCTACAGTGCAAGTATTGGAAAGGTCGACCAAAAGTATTATGTTCACTTACTCTGAATCCTCTGTGTGTGCCCAGAAGACTTTGAAAGGGCTACGTAACCGCCTGTAGCACATGGGGATTGGACAGCACTTTTCCTTCGCACAGTATTTTGTAGTGGGTACATCCAAATTATCTGAGTTTTTAGATGCGACTGCATCTCATCCACTCGCCTTGTCCATGCAGCGTCAGCGTCTTCCGCCCCTCCCCCATTCTCCTCGCCGCGCAAGCTGCGCTCTCCGCCGCTCACCCCCTCTCCTCTCCGATGCCCCTCTCTCGTCCACACCCCTCCCCCTACACTATAAAAAAAATAATAGTTAGCGGCGCCCGGTTTCAATTCCACGACCCTGTGGGCGGAACGCAAGGTACACGGTGCTCTTCCCACTGCGCCACAAAACCGAGACAGAATCAAATGCTACGAACGCGCCTTATATCCTTGACTCATTCAAACTACGTCAAGATGCTACTGATACAACGCATGATGGGGCAATGATTAACACTTGCAATTAAAGAAAAGAAGCTCCCACTTACAGCAACAATGATGGAGTAAAGGTCGTTGCGACAGCGAAGCCCCAAGCTTACCACTTAGAGAGATTGACCAAGATCGGCCAATAAAACATAATAATAATCATAAAACATAATAATCATACGCGTTCCCGACACGTTTCACGCGATTTCAGAACCGACCCCACGATGCGTCGCATCTACACAGGGTTCCCCTCGCGGGGAGGTGGGCGCAACAATTTTTACAGCAAAGCCGTGTATGGCTAAGGTTCCGTGCATTTTTGTTGTCTGTCAGTGAAAACCTTGCGAGTAAAAACGCCTTGCGGGAAATCCAACTTTATCATGAATGCTCAGGAGATAACGGCTGCAACCCTTGTTTTATCAACTCCCCTATGCCAAAAAAAAAAAAAAAAACATTGCATGGCAATTTGCCGATAAAACGACTCTATGATTACTCAGCTTTTGTGACCTGTCATGATTAGTTAGTTGACAGTGAAATTGTAAACATCAATACATAGGCATCTATAGGAGGAGTACGATTAGAGAAAACAACTCTAACTCTTGTATTAGTGAAAGTATTACAAAACCAATTGCAGTGAAACCTCATTAAACTGTACCTGACGGGGATGCGAAGAAAGTACGTGCTAACCGGCGCTACGGTTTATCCAAATGCATTAGGTTAAACGGAGCTCGAGTCAGGGATAAAGTTTAGCTATGTATAAAAACACACTACGGCTTATGCGGGTGCGGTTTAACAAGATTCCACTGTATATGACAATTGGCCGCCAGACGACGCTATCATTATGCCGAATTTCATTTAGTTGTCATAAATAGTTAGTTGACAGTGCAGTTATAAACATTACAGAATTCCCTTCTGCTGTCATGCCATGGCCCTCTATAGAGGGAGTACAATTAGAGAAAATGGTTGTACCTCTTGTTCTATCGAAACTGCCCCGAAACAAATATGAAAATTAGCTGGTAAGACGAGTCTAACATTGCAGGTAACATTGTGCAGATAACTCAGTATAGTGGAATTAATAGGACAACCCATAGCTCCAAAGAGCTCTAAGCGTTTTTTAGGCTTTTTGTTTTGCGAAGGTTATAACAATGGGTTACTGGGCACTCGCTTCAGTCAAGCAAGCTTTCACTAAAGCATCTGTACCTGCGAAGTTCAACTGCTGCACTTGATTGAATTCACCAAGTACCGTGACCATTTGTTCACAAGTTCAAGTGGAGTCTTGAACTTTAACCACATTGCGCTTTTCTTTTTTTCTCTTCTTTGCAGGTGGTACTTTTTTGAAGGGGGCCTCGAGCACAGCTTGCAGAGGCATCACCGGAAAATGGGCCTTCCAAGCTCTGACTCTGTCCTCGAGCAAGCCAGACGGTTAATGCAATCACGGTACAGTGCGTGTCTATCTCGGCTGACGTGTGCACGTTGCAGAAGAAGCGACGTCCGACCAAGTTGGTGGTGGTTGGAACATATCTTGCTGGGATTGCATAAGTGGCACTGACAGTAGGAATAGGTATCGGTGCACCAAGACGCTGGAGTGTTTAGGTATCTCTTTTAACTTCATAGCACTGATTCTTTGTGGACTTACTCAAGAAAGCCATCTGTGCATCTTTAACGCCTGGAAGGTTACACTTTTGCAGCATAAAAACATGCTAATGATTAAATACTCCGTGGCGTTCATATTTTCATATTGCCGCGAACTGTGCGTTCCATTTTGTTCGCTTGGGTGTTTCATTGCTACCACCTGTCTGTTCCCAGCTGTCTTATCCGTGTTTGAAGCGAAGAGTGTATTTCTTCTCCTTATTTTGTATGTCGCACAGGCAATCTGATTTGATGGGAAAACAGCGTCACCTTGCAGTCACTTTCCCAGACTGTTCTTAAATGATCTCAATCCAAACCCATGTTACTGGAAACTGTAGCATCCTGGATAAATGCGTGCACAGGAAATTCGATGACATTCGATTTTACCGACGCTCGTTTGTGCACGTCACATTGTTGGCTGCCACTTGTTCTTTTTTTTTTAAGTTAACTTAAAACTAGAGCACGACAAAAACAAGGACTACAGCTGAGGCACACAGGACAAGCGCTGACTTCCAACTGAAATTTTATTGCAGAAACATGTGGTATTTATAAAAGCGCGTGCAATAACAGGCCACCTGATACAAACCCGAGAGGCAAAAACACAGGATGCCTAGCCCTCCTCTCCTCGCACTATGCACGTGTTCTTTGAGATAGCTAGCGATGTTATGTCAACGTTGTTTCGCCCGTGTAAATAATCAAGCTCTTTGGTGGACAGGGTTATAGGACCACACTGACGCATTGCGATTTCTGCAGCCTCCACGATTCCCCTTGTCATATGGTCGCAGCGGGGCTGCATGACTTGGCGTTGGTCGAATTTTGGAGTGCACTTTCCGCCAGTGCCTAAATGCCCTTCCACACTTTTGTGTTTTTTTTGTTACGGTGTAGTATTAAGGGTGCACATGTGTACTTGGGATAGAAAAATTGCCCCCAAAAGAAAGCATTTTTTTAGCCATCACTTTTCTATTTGTTTGCACAGTCCTGCCTCTCAAAATTCAGTACTGGAACAGTGCCAGGTACGTACAAAAGTAAGAAAAATTACAATTTTCCCATAATTCCCCTCTTTTTCACCACGAGCAGTATCGCAGTGACGGGAAATTTTTAAGAGGTACTTCGCAGCATGTAGTGCAGCTAGAGAGATAATTTATTTTGCAGCGTGAAGCTTAAATTTTACACCTTGCATTTCATGTTTTAATAATTGTTTAATTAGCATTATAATATAATTGGTTAACAGGAGTACCCTAATTAAAATAAACCTAGTAGTTAGAATGGATGTACACTTACATGCGACCGCCATACAAAAAAACTGCTTCCAACATTGCGTTATCACAACTGCTATCATATATTCATTCCCTGCTGGCAATTTTTTTTGTTGAATAGTTTATTTTCATTTTGTATTGTCCCCATGAACAATCAAGAAAGATTTTTAGTTATTTTGTCAACTAAATAACTTGCATCAAAACTGATTGGACATTTGAAACGAGCTGAAAAAACTGAACAAGCCCGTGAAGTTTTTTAAAATTTCTTGGAAATAAAAAAAAGATGTTTCTAAGACCAGTGTGTGCCCTTAAGGTGGATTACCACTCACCCAATACTGCACTCATCTTTAAGTTAGCTGTAGAGCACAAGTTCGCTCTAATAAATGTCCATTTCTCCAAAATAATCGATTCCTTTTCCGCTGCATGAAACTGTCAGCTATATTGCCCCTAAAAAACCGCTTCCCAGCAAGGCACTGGTTTTTAGTAGTGAAGCCTACTTTAATGGAGGGAAATGTGGAGCCATGAAGACAAAATACAAGTTGGGTTTATAAGAAATACTGCTCAGTCCCGATAACAATGATACCAATATCATCGCAATCTTCCAACAAATAACGGAGATAGTAAAGAAAACGTGTGAAGCAGTCGCGACCCCCTAGCCAATTTCCCACAACTTTTCTATGACGTCACGGAACCTTGTTTGTGCGATTGGCGGCCGCCTAACTGACCTGTCGCGACGACACATGACTGAACGTCTGTAATGGGCCCTCTAGTTCCATTTGACCGCATCACTCGAATGCTAACGTGCAGTTAACGCACTGAAAATTATGTTTTATTGCTGGCCCGTATGACGTCATTCTTGCTCATAACACGTCACTGGGGCGCAAAGTTTGAAAGTTTTTAAATACTTCTTGCTTTTTTTTTTCGTTAAAAAAACATCTTTTGGGGCTGCAATGGAGCTGAGTGAGATACTGAATCCTAGTTCTTTCAAATTACACGAAGTTGTATTTTCTCTTCGTGGCTCCTTTAATAAGAGGCCCTGCAAGCTGTTCTACGGCCTTTTCTAAAGCACGTAGAAAATGTCTTCCTGGCAGTGCATCGTTGCTGGCAGTGAAGCCAACTTTAGAGACACTCTGTGTATAGCAGGAGAGATTGTGCCTTTATCGTCAATTCGCGCTTAACGCTTTCGTTGCCGTGGATAATTGACCGATTTTTAGGGGTCTACGAACACATTTTTTTATCTTCTATACATATTGGTTGGGCACCGATTGCAGCAACATGAAATGCAGGTGATTTAACTCCCTTTCCAACGACACCAGTGTTTTAAATGTTTTCATACATCATAGTTGCGAAAAAAATATCAAAATCAAAATTTCTGTGAAGTTGTTGATAAAAAAGGAGTTCTGTATAACAAACCACCGATAGTAAAAAAAAATTTCAAAATGTACATTTTGTGGAAAAACGTTTCAAGAGCACGTCCTGGAAAAAATGTGGACTTGCGCAGAACTGTTTGTCAAATGTTCAAAAAATGTTAGTGCGCGTGGTGCCAGCACCATGTGTTGAAGCCTAACCTCCATTTTAAAAGGTGCAATTTTGGGTGGTTTCCTGGAACAATTTTGGCGGTTTGAAATTATCAGTGGCACCAATTTATCCGCACATGATGTAAAAATATCTTGTCAGTGACTGACTTTGCATGGCTGACTTTGCATTTATGGCGAGCACAGTATTCGGGACAAGCACGTGATGCAAAAAAATCTGCGTGGAGTTGAAAATGAAACGCGGTGGTTGACGCTTGTTGACTTTCACTGTCAGTTATCTCACAAAACATAAACTTGCAGTTTATTATCATCTTCTGGCTCGCTCTTGTAGCCCTGCTTGCAGGAATGAGGTGCCATGCCTTAAAATCGTGCCCTGCGAGCTTTCACCGAGTAGTTTCGTGGCTCCATTGCAGCGCCACCTAACATTTTCGAAAAGAAAAAATACCAGACCTGTTGGAAACTCCGTTCGTATGTGTAGACAGTTTTACTAAGGAGCAACTCTAGAACTCCAGAGATAACCTTGCATGAAAACGAAACTGTCCGGCGAACAGCTGGCGGTGTGCAAGGCCGGTTTGAAGCGCTCTCCTTGTCGGAACTAATATCTGGTGACCGGGTGTTATTTTTTGACTTGCATCAGAAGTTTTTACCGCTGAAATCGGGTTAGGGTTTGATGAAATCACGAGCAGCTGGCTTTTTTCAAGGATCAGTAGCGGATGCTCAAGGCGCCTCGGCAAATAGGCTTGAAGTTGGGTAACTGTGTATACTCGGATACAACTCAAGAAAAATGCGACTTTTTCTCATCCAGCCATGGTGTCACCGTATCAACATGACATCGCGGTAGGCCGCCTCCACGCCGCGCTCGCGGAAGAAATCAGAGCATGTTCTTTCGCGCTTACGGACTTCTACCAAAATGACCGCCTCCGCTGTTCGCGTCAAACCATCGGCGGCGTCGGGCTCTCTGAGGGTGATTTTTAGTGCCGTTCAGTCATATTCCTTGTTTGCGTGTTGTGTGCAGTGTTCTTAACATGCTCGGTAGCGATAATCGCTATGGTGTTTTTTCTTCTGCTTTGTGAGCGACCGGCATTGCCGGTAAACAGCCGCCACTGCAGTTACTGCAATCTGTGTACGCTGTATGATGCAAAGCAGTCGTCGTCATCTTGTGCGGGCATTTGGTCTTGAGCGTGAAGTGCTTCTCGTTCTACCGTTTAGTCCCTCCTGTGTCTGTGCTACCCACGGTAACTCCTTGTCTATTTCTCGTAGATTACGCCAGTCAGTTGTAAATATTACTGTTGTGCATAGCACACGACGTTAACGCCACAGAGAGTTATGCACAGGGCGCTTTCGGCAGGGCGTCTCAAGATTGCCATCATTATTTTTCATCTCCTTCTTCACGTCCATCACCAAGCTCTTGCTGACTCCAAGAAGATCGCTCACTGTCGCGGCTGTTTCTTCAATGCTGCGCTCTGGGTGAGGATGCCACAAGCGAACGTACGCGTTCCGGATCATCTCCCGTCCGCAGCTGCAGATGACACGGCCGCTTTTGTTTTTCTTGTACGATCGGCGTGGCGTAGATGGCAACGCACCACAAGCCTCAGTCGAGAACGATAAAGCACATTCAGATGCGACATCTTCGGGATCTATGGCGGGAAATGGGGACGGCAATGCATAAAACCAGAAGCAAGCGGTTGAGGGAAAACCCGGAAGAGCAGAAATTCACCATCAGAAACATAATTGAAACTCGCTACTGCAGCTGACGATAAGTTCTTTAAGGCGTTGCATTATAACGGGCAAATAAAGAATTTCGGCTGAGGTTTTTATCTCCGCTCAAAATGAAGGCGCCCTGAAGAACTACTTTTCGGCACGGACGCATTCAGGAAAGCTTGGCTCCGAGCACTGGCTTGCGGGCGGCTGCGACGTCACGTTGATAGAGCAACACCATTGGATGGTAGGGGGGCCTTTGGCTGGGCGATGCCGGTTTTTTCTTGACCTGTATCCGAGTATAGTAGCGCCAAATATGAATTTCGCAATGCAGAAACGAAATTGAAACTGTTGTAAACTGTTTGCAAATGGTGCTGTGACAGTAGAACCCGACTTAGAACAATGTGCGCAAAGGAAATAAAACTGCCTAAAATCATAAAATAACTTTGCAAACAGGCACTGCTTGATGTTTTCAGTTGATTTTGGAATTATTACCGTCAGAGTGCAAACTTGACGAACGAAAATAGTAATCTGATTCACCATTTGTGCCCAGATAACCGAAACCAAACGCTGATGCAGAGTAATTACGTGTGGCATGCATTATTCTTTGGTAGCAGTGACTCGCGATGAACGCGCCCCTTTTCTACACTGAGGTGATGCAAACGCGTGTCAAAAATCATTGTTTTGTTGCAAAAATGAAAAAAACTGATTCTGAAAGGGCGTTTTCTGAGCTAACTCCAAATAGCTTTATGTGTTCTAGAAATGACTGGAATGCTATGAAAAGGGGCTCCCAAGGTATCACTCAAATTAAACGATTTTAAATAGCCATGGTAACAAAAAACTTAAGGAGTCTGTGTAGCTTTTTTCTGCTTGTGTTGTTCTACAGTCATCTGCTGTGGGGTGTGTGGGTCAAAGCAGTTTTTAAGTGGCCACCCAAAGATGTGTATGAGATGTTGTGTAACCTGGTAAACGTCATTGACCTCTGACTTGTTTTTGCAAAGGGAGGGTTTTTTTTTTCTAGTAAAGAAAAAAGTGTTGTTGCAGGGGGCAGGAGGGGGATATCAAATTATAAATTTAGTTAGATGGAAATACGCCTTCGTGATTTTCAAAAGCCAGCTTCTATTTAGCATGATAATTAAATTTCTTACTGTGAAATCTTCAAACGTGGCTTTATTGTATAACTGCTGTCAAAGTCTGCAGGAAACATCACAATTGAAGACGTGATTATATTATTAGTTTGTTACATTTAAGTTTAAGTTTAACAAAGTTCAACTGAACTTCCAGGGAGCTGGCGTTGGCGTCGGGAAAAGTGCGTCTTCTCGACGTCGGAAGCTGCTACAACCCTTTCGGTGCCTACAGCGACATTGATGCCCTGGCCATCGATTTGACTCCGGCAACAAAGGTATGCGGCAATTGCACAGTCAGGTTGATTGTGAGAAGAAGTTCTAAATTGATTGCCAGCAGTTCTCTGGTTCAAACACTGATTTCTTTGGGCATCTCACGGGCCTGAAATGGAAGCAGCATGGTCAGTAAGGGAAGAGAGTCAAGTGCATCTTTTACCCCATTGCTTATCATAACTCTGGAGCTGCATATAATGTCAGGAAAACTGTCTTTGCATCAAATAGCGGCCTGCAAACAACAAATCATGCAAAAAAGATGTAAAACGGAATGGTTCTTGATATCTCACTCATGTTAGCCAAAAGTGGTGCCCTTAAGGGCCTTAACCCAATCCTTGTTAAAGCTACGAAATCAAAGAAGTTCTTATGCAACCATTATTTTCTTGCAGTAGCTTCAGGGAGTAGGTGGGCCGAGTGCTTCTGCAAATATCGATGCTCAGCATTGAGCCCTACACCATTGCTAGCAACTCTGAGTTCAATTTGCATCGGGTGCCCTGAAGTTTGAAAGACTAAACTAGTTTGAAAGAAGAGAGAGAAGAAAAGATAAGATAAACAGGAATAATCAAGAAGTGCTCTTCCCACTTGAGCCCTACCGCAACCTTTTTTGCCTTAGTAAAAAAGGTGACATATTCAGTAAGGTGAATCAATTTTGTAGTTTGTTTTTTTCGTCCTTTTCTTGCCTGCTGTTGTTTGTGCCTGCTGTTTGCCTGCTGAATTGTGCAAAAAAGTGTCGAACCACCTTTTTCCTCGTCAACTTTGTAGTAGCCCAGTAAGCATGTTTGTGAAGCCCCACTAACTAACTGTCCTTAGACATCAGAGCAACGAGTTGCAATAGAATCGGTAACGATGCTTGCTGCGAAAGGGGTGGAGGGATTTCTGAGCTGCTCGTATTGTTTTGTTTGGTTTACTTTTTAACTTCGCCCAAAGGTGGCACGTTCGCACACACACGCTCCCAAAAGTTAGAAGATTTCGACATGGAAAAGGGCGCACTAGACGGGGACACAAGAAAAGACAGTGACACGGGATGAGCGCTAAACATCAACTGAGGCTTTATTGACAAAAAAGGCTATATACATGCACACAAATGCGCAGAAACACTAAAAAGATACATAAAGCGCAGCTTTCACAGAACACGTGATTGACGCTGTAGATAGGCTTTTTCTTTTGTGTGCAAAGCCAGCAACGGAGTGCTCACGCATTCGTCGTTTTCCTTGATAATGCAGAACGCCTCGAAGATTTCTCTTTGTACCTGCCGCGGTGGTCCAATGGCTACGGCGTTGCACTGCTGAGCACGAGGACGCTTTTCTGATGGCGACCAAACGCAAAAACGCCCGTGTGTGCGAGATTTCGGCGCACGTTAAAGATCCCCCTGCGGGTGGTCAGAATTAATCTGGAGCCCTCCACTACGGCGCGCCTCATCGCCGGCGTTGCGTCGGCGCATTAAACCCTACAATCGATCAGTCAAATTAAAAGTATTGCTGGGCTACTTCCAAAGTCATTCTGGGGTTGTAATGCTGCGCTATTTATCATCGCAACAAGTGGGGCAAGCAGAAGCTTGGCTAAGCTTGGCTAAGCTGAGCATCTGCATGCTGAGTGCCAGCTGACGTGCTCACATGCCAATTTGTCGTGGGGCTATATTTCGAATATGGTCACTCAAAAATACTTCTACCGATCAAAGAATACTGTCTGCCCCACATGTATTAGACCGATTTTGGAGTAAACTTGCTCTATGTGGGATCCAGTGAAGGCTAAGTCAATTGATAAGCTGGAAAATTCAGAACAGAGCTGCACGGTTTGTTTCGGGGTGTTACAAATGGACAGACAGCTGTACTGCTATGCAAGTGGAATAGGGTTGGGAGTCGCTTTCTTAGCGTGGGAAGAAACTGCAAATGAAGGTTTTTTTTTTTTTTTTTTTTTGTATTTCATGGAAACCTGGGAATTGTTCCTAACAACTATTTCAGTGAACCCAATTACATGTGCAGTCTAAATGACCACCAATACAAGGTGAAAGGTTAACTTACAAGGAGAACTATGTTTTACAATTCCTTTTTTGCGATTGCTATTAGAGATTGGAATTTGCGGCAAGAGACGCAAATGTGCTGTGCAAATGAAGAATTGTTTTATTCCAGACTATAGCCCCCCACTGTAATGCCTTTTTGGCAAAGTGGGGGCACTCGCTGAATAAAGAATAAAGCGCATAACTGGCCGTCTAAAATACCTCCAATTAAAGAGGCTTCAAGCGCAAAGGCAGCCCTATTTTGTGCGCAAGTATTTATCCTTTTCCGAGGTGTACTGTTGGGCGAGTTGGTAATTCATTTTAAAAATAGCTACAGTGCGAATATAAAAACAAGGACACAAAAAGACGACAGGACAGCGTCGTCTGTTTGTGTCCTTGTTTATATGCACTGTAGCCTTTTTTTAAAATCCTCTTCCAGCCTAGCCCCGAAATCGTTCCTTTCTTTAAAGGAGCACAGACTAATTACCCGATCCACTTTACCTCCCACTCCCCCTTACAGGACGTTGTGGAATGCGACTTTTTGAAGCTGAGAGTGGTGCCTGGGCCCATCGAGGTCAGCGACCGCACGCCAAGGACAACTCCCCTCGAAGCACTCCAGGAGGGCAGCTTCGAAGCGGTCGTCTTCTGCCTCGTCCTCGAGTACCTGCCGTCGTGCGTCCAGCGGTGGTCCTTCTGCCGGAAGGCAGCCGCACTCCTTAGGCTTAACGGCCTGCTCTTCATTGTCACGCCGGACTCGAAGCACCAGCAGCGCAACGCTGCCATGATTGCCAGCTGGAGAAAGGCGCTGGAGCACATCGGACTTCTCCGAATCCGCTACGAGAAGAGGCAGCACCTACACTGTATGGCCTTCCGGAAGGAGGTACAACAGACGATGGACTTCGGAGCAGACGACAGCAGGGCAGCAGATGACGTTTTAAAAGCTGGACTCCAGGAAGATACAACAGTGTGCATTGATGGAGCAAAACAGGTTGAACCACCATGCGATTCTAGGCTTAATGCAAGTAGAGAAGTTCTTAGTAAGTCCTATGGTGCAGCATGTATTAGAAACAGTAAGAGAGATGCAGACGGCAGGGTAGCAGATGATATTTTAGGTCATGGCCCGGAAGCTAGGCCTAATGCGAGAAGGGAAGTTTTTAGGCATTCCACGGTAGCAGACGACAGTTGCAAAGCTGAACTCGAGAGAGACGAGGTGCGCAGGGATGGCATGAAACAGGTTGAATCATCATTCTGCAATGCTAGGACTGATGCAAGTACGGAAGTTCTTGGGAAGTCCAGAGGTGAGGGATGTGTGAGGGACAGTGGGAGAGAGTCAGAGGTTAGGCTTGGCGAAGTGGATACGGTGAATTGTGATGGTGACGTCGGAGAAGAGGAGGACATAGCGCAGCTGATGTACATTCCGCAGGACTCTCGAGATTATGTGGCCCTGTTTACCAGAAGTGTTATTGAGGACAGAACGAGTGTCGAAGACGAATCGTTGAGAGATGTGTTTGCAGAGCTGCCGGGTTGCGAAGACCTATAGTGAAATAAAATTTAAAACACAGAGAAATCGTGCAAACTGGCCTTGAATTTTTCTCTTTTTCTTTTTGCATGATGTAATGGATACGCCTGAAATATCTGTTCATATGCTTGTTATGAACTTCATCCACTTCGCCTAGCTTCTGCTCAAATCACTGGCGGCCAACCAGCTTACAGGCGAAAGAGGATGAAACGAAACGTATTATTATAGGGAAGGTGCTTGGCCTACTGCTAGGTGGAGGGTAGGAAAACCAGTAGGTCAGCCACACTATGGCGGCGTTGCAAGCAACATGCCCTAATTAAAATAACGCCTATGATTGGTTGAGGACGTGGTCAGTCCTCATTTATCTGGACATATATGCATTTAATATTGTTAGACCTTCAAAGACCAAATGAGAAACGGAAGAACGAACTGGTGCAACGATTTTTTCATGCACTAAGTAAACACATTTGCGAACGATCTAAACGTCTACACATACGTGTTTATGAGATAAAGTTATGCTTTCGTACTCCTGCTTCATGATCGATGCGTGTATTGTCTTATCTACAACCGTTCCTTTTTCGGGATTTTCAAGTAACCATTTTGGCACAATGGAAGCCCGGTTCCACGCGCGCGCCGTGTGTCCAGAGATCTTACCAGAGCTTTTGGGTCCACCAACCGGTCTATGGGGAAATGCATTTGTTTTCTGACAGGACGCCATCAGTCCCACTTAAGAAGCTTTCGCTTTGAAATCTTTTGTTGAAAAGTTAAAACTGAGAATTTCACCTGTGAGCACCTGTAGGAAGAACCCTTGGCAAAGGTTGTGCAGGGGTGGGACAAGCTGCTGGAGCTTTGTGGAGTGTCGAAATTTTTGTTGCTGCCTCTGTTCTTGTGTACCCTATTTACACAATTCTAGGTCGGCCCTTTTTTTTTTTTTTTTTTTTTTTTCAAGTTTGACAATCCAGCGTTGGGGGGTTGACTTAGAATCGAAATCAAACTTTTTGCCGCTTGTAACGGCAAGAGAAATGAGAAATCAGGGGTGCTACGTGCTGGGGAAAGCGTAACACTCTCGTTTCCATCCATGGTTATGGTCGAAGCATAGCGTTTACCATTGCATACATTGCAATAAAGATGATGCCGATTTTGAAAGTTGGCATTCCCGATCTGTGCCCTTTGTCCACCATACCTGGAGCAGCCAATTCTTCCACCAGCGTATTCGGAAGTGTACAGAACGTAATATGATTGTCTTGTCAGCGCTGTGCATTGATTCAAGGGACTCGGTAATACTTATTTTGTTTATTAAAGATGAACAAAACTCTTCTTGCATGAATGTGAGTAACGTAAATTTTGAGGGGGTTCACCTACATTCGAGTCGACTTACAATCATGTAAATATGGTACTCAGGCGGGGGGAGTAACACGTAGCACTCGGACACTTCTGTGTGCATGGCGTAAGGAACAAACTGCTTGTGCGAAGTGGTGGGCAGTGTTGTTACCGGGATGCCGGATAGTGATGTTTTGAAGACGACAGCTTTTGTTGGGCTACTTGAACGCCAAAACTTTGGCCTCTCTGTCCGTCCCTCGATTCAGCCACCCGGCCAAAAGATAAAAGAATTCTGACACAAAAACTGTATATAGGCAGAATATTTCCAAACCTCTAAATCTAACACCATACTGCATTCTTGTCAACAGTACTAAGGGGGCACATGGGTCTTTGGGACGAAAAAATTGCACAAATAAGCATTTTTTTTTTTGCTATCACTTTTCTCTTTATTTCCTCAGTTTTTACTCCAAAAATTCCGTATGTTCCACATACGGAATGTGGAAGATCTATTCTTGTCTTGCTGGTAATCTTTTGTTGAATAGTTTTTTTTCCTACTGTTCTCAAAAACAATCAAGGAATTTTTTTAATTAACACAGAAACTAGTCACCTCACATCAAAACTAATTATATATTTGAAATCAGCTAAAAAAACTGAACAACCCTTTGAAGTTGTATCAGAATTAGTTGGACAGCAAAAAAAAAGTTTCTAAGACCAATGTGCTTCCTTAAAAGCAAAAAGAAAACATAAGGCATATTTGAAGCAAGTGGTACAGTTGAACCCCTTTCTAAGAGACATACTGGGGAGCAGTTTCTGTCTCTTATACGAGATGTCTCTTATAAGCAGGGAAACATGTTTTAACTTACTAATCAGACCCTAGTTCAATGTGGGCACCGTATGACTAAAATAAGCTCAAAAGAACGCTACAGCATGTTTCAAAAGATTCACTCTAATTAATGTTTGGCCTCAGAATTTATGAAACTTTGTTTGCTTCATGGCTGTATTTACACTGTTTTTTACAACCGATTCTACAAGCTTTTTTTCCTTTCCTTGTTTGTGGAAGATGAATCGTAGATGTTGAGTTCACAGCCAGAGCGCACAGCTTCTTCCGCTGTGTGCTCAGGCTATTCATTACGCTTGCAGGACTCAACATCTGCAGTGCTTCTTGATTGGCAGCTACGCGAGTGGGAGAGCCCGCATGTGCGATCGCGCTCCATCCAATGGATGGCAGTAAGCTTCAACCACTTCTGTCAGTTGCATTTCCATTGGCAGGGCTTCTCATTGTCATTTCATAGCTGACTGAACCATTTTGTGTTTGCTGAAGTTGTAATAAATAGCGACTGCAGGCGTCTGTCGTCCACCTGTGTTTCCACAATGGAAGCAACTGCAATTAGTGACTAGTGGCACTGCATCTGAAGTTAAAATGCCTGTTACAAGCAAGATTACTGATTAAACTTCAAGGATGGCTTGTCCTGTATAACCAATCTTCTACATCCAATGTCTGTTATAAAAGAGGTCAATTTAATGGGAAAGATAGGGCAGCCAACCATGTGGGTGAATAGTGTCTCTTATACCCATTTGTCTCTTACATCCATGTCTCTTATAACGAGGTTCAACTGTATTTGCAGTGTTCTTTTAATGAGATATACATGTCTGCCTGACATTTGCCGTAGCAAGCTAGCAAATGCTCTCTGAAAACAATCTTCTATCCTAAAATACAGAAAGAGCTCACACCCGAGCCTACACCACATGGTGACATTCCAAGAAGTTCAACGGTAACGAAAAGTTCCAATACACGGTGCACAAGCTCTGGAACAAGGTAAAGAGCAATCCTCCACTGTTTTTATCGTTAGAGGAACAAGACGAGAGGAAAAGAAAAGAAGCATTTAGGTGGCAGGCGCAGCAGCAGAAAATCGTTGCTCGACAACATTTCAGGAAAGGGAGCAGATACACAACCAATTTTTTCTCATTGTAAATTTTGGTGCAATATATTTAGATCAAGTGCACCGTGGTCCAGAGGCGGAGGGACCCAGTAAGACCCCCGGAGTGTGTTTGCACTGCCTGCCAACATTGCACCGACTGCAACATCAAGAGGGATCACTTCTGGCATGTCATATACTATTCACTCAATGCTGTGGTGAAGCTCTGTCGCTTTAAGCTACATTAGTGTTCTTGACTGGTGCTGTTGCCTGTCTCACTGATGGATGCCACTGCTAGGGTTCAAGTTTGCATTGATGACAATTTGGCGAGAGAATAAACGTTAATTGAAGTGAAGGAATTGGCTTGTAATCAAGCTTTACGAAGGCATCCTCAGTCCAAGGTACTGCTAAAGCACGCACCAGAGTGGAGCACCGATGACAGCAGTTCCTAGGTGTGGTCTCCTTTGGTACGGGGCGACCATCCATTCAAAAGGAATCCTGCTGTGGTGGACCGTGTGGACCAGTGCTCTTCATGATGGAATAAGAAACTGCACTGCGATTGTCAGTAAAAAAGAAGGTGTCGCGCTTCACGAGATAGCGGACATCATTCTGGGGCCATTTCCTTCCATGCATTGATGAAGGTAGTGGTGGTTGTCAGTGGAGCTCTGTAATCCGTGTGTGTTTAGGAATACTGGTTCCTACCAGGTGTGCACTGCACTAAAGCACTCCAAGCTTTGCTCTTTGCATTCCAGTCAATTCAAAACAAGTTGCTGTATGGGTGGTACGAGATGCCAAGACAGTCTGCACTAAGGTGCATGCTATTTCTCAGGTATTCCTTGAAAGGGAGTCTTCTAATCACATGAAGAAGATTGTGACATGATGGAGTGAGCCGTTTCAACCACTCAGTGGCTTAGGCCTTCTCCAAGAACCCGGAGCCACCTGGTGTCAGATTTCTGAATCGTAGTGCCCCTAATGGTGAGGTGTACTTGATCTTCTGACTGCACAGATCTGCCAGTTTGGGTGAATCGTGTTTTACCAACTGAAACGTGCATGCCTGTGCATTTCAAATAGTCATTCAAGATATTCAGGTCTCTTTGGATCGACCTGCATTGCGCTGAGTGTAGTGGCGTGCTTGTTCGCCTTAGCCCAGATGGAGGCATCATTGAAAAACCCGGCCTGAAGACCATAGATGTCATGCTAAGACGACTGCGATTGCTGCATTGGGGGTTGTACATTGGTGTGCGTGTTTGCTTGTTTTATGGGGGCAGCTACGTGACATTCTGCATTTTTACCAATTCCTTCGAGAAAGGGATTCATTGTAGCTTTTTTTTTGTTGTTGTTATTCCGGGATAAGGAATGCCATCACTCCAAGAAAGTTTGATAAATGGACTGTCCTTTCAGGAGGAAGAATTTCCTGCATACCATTCAGCGCACTGACTGCTGCTACAAGAAAGTCGAGGGGGCTAATGGTTCCAAACTGAAGAAGTGCCAGAGTTTGTCTGCTGTAGCAAACAAAATTTGCACAAGAGGTGGTACTGCTGGTCGACCTAGCTAGCAAGGTGGAAAGTTCTGCACATCCACTGTTGGATGTGTTTTTGAGCTGCCTTCATGAAAATCGAGGAGTCTTATGAATGCCATTCTTTGCATTGCTGCATACTTGATCAAAAGACAGTCTCCTCTGTCTGTCTCACATTACTTAGAATGGTACTTCCGGTCAGTTATGATTTTCATACTCGACTCGTCAGTGCAACTTCTAAATATTGTAACAAGAATCAAAAGAAGTGGACATACCGTTTATTCGAATAAACGGCAAGGTTTTTTTTTTTTTTTAAATTCGTAGCCTCAAATTTAAGTAATACCCCACGTTTATATTCAAAGCTCAGTACCTTGCCTTATATTCAAATACATATGGTGCGAGCGCGCGCGCGCGCGCGTGCGTGCGCGTGTGCGTGTGCGTGTGTGTGTGTGTGTGTGTGTGTGTGTGTGTGTGACTTTTTTGACCATCCAAACTGCACCCTCACCATATAATCTGACCACCTGAACAAAATCTCAATAAAAACGGTAGCACCTCGCGTATCCACCAACGACGACGAAGAAGCAGTGGACAGCACATACACAAACTTGCTCGGATTGTAATGTCCGCTTGCACCTCTGCAAATAGATCATCAACCATTTGGTTCCTGTCTCCCTTGGCTTGCCACTGCATAAGCATATGTATTTTGTGCAGTTTTGTCATGCCATGTAGAATTGGTAAAATGCAATGTCACTGCCCCTAAAACCAGTTTGCTTTCCTTCTTTATTTCCTTTATGCTGGTTCAGTTCACAAAAGAAAAAATGAACTGAAAAAAGGGAACCCAAGCAAATGCATTTCCAGACTTTGCTCACGAAATTTGCTTCGCGCATATTTGCAAAATGCAATGGCCAAAATATTTTCTATCGTATACAGTTTAATTCACTTATTTTATATGCAAAGAAATATGCCATTAGGACAAAATGCAAGTTTAGTTCATTCGAAAGGTTAATTGCTACGTTATAACAACACTGACACCACTTTTAATGCAAACTTCGCTCAAATATAAGCTGTATAATGAGGAAATACCCTAGCTACTTTTCCGCACTGAACTCGCGACGTATTATGGGCACCGTGTTGCTATTGGCCGAAGCCAACGAAATCCAAGGAAAATCAAACAGGGCTCATAAGCTTGCAGAAAAATCGAGCTAGTATTTGAACTCTTTTTGTAGCATATGCAATGGTGGGGTAAACAATGGAAGTTACAAACGAACATGTAAACATGGAAGGACCAGTGCATACGAAGTGCACTAGTTTATGCTGCAAAACCGTCCAGTGCAATTGGGTCTGACACAACACTGGCCAACTGGCATAAGCGACACTGCCACTTATGTAACCCTTCCTGTCGAGTTATACCCACTTTTTCATATGACACGATTACTATAAATCGTGACAATAAGCAAGGTATACAAGTTCGTTCAGAAAAAATAATGTGTGCAGACAGTGGTTTTCAAGCAATATCAACACGCCGTCTCTAAAAACGGACCATAACCAGGTTAAAAAAAGCCATGTTATGGCCATTGACAGAAGCCTTCGTCAACATAGAAACTCTCAGTGGCTATGCCACCATACAGTGGCTAACCCATGAAACGCAAGAAGGGCTATTGTAAATCTAAAAGACATCTACACAAGACGATTCAAACTGCTTAGAGACATCTTGGCGAAGAAGTTATTTATAAAAGCCGTCCTGAAGAAGTCTTATAGCTGTGCTAACGCGACGCTTATAGCCGTCTATCTGGGTGCTTGCAAGACATCTACAGGACTTCTTGTAGGATGTCTCAGCACCTTCTTGTTGACGTCTATACAACTTCTTTTCAAGGAGTTTTAAGACCTTTTCAAGGGGTTTCAGGAATTACGTTATCCACGTTTCCTTCGTGGCACCCACTAAATTCTTTCTCTGTACACACAGGCTAGCCTGAAATATAGCTACGAGCTGTCCCCACAACCGACGCACCCAGCAGCTGCTTTTGGAACACCGACTCGACTGCCCGCTGTTCTCCGAATAAATATCTGCTTAAACTGGCAGGCAGTTTAAAAGATACTTAATCGGAGAAGGGCTGGTCATTGCTGAGTGTTCTGGAAGCAACCACTGGGTGTGTTAATTGTTGACAGCTGGCAGCAACATCCACAACCGGCCTGTGTGAACAGAGAAAGCATCAAGCGGGCAGCACAACTGAAGCTGATGTTAGCACAACATAAATAGGGGGTATTCGCATAAACTCACAAGAATAGAGTTGCTTGATGCCAGCTAGGTCTCATTTCACATGTTTTGTGTCCTGTGTACAACAAAATGATAAAATCAACCTGTAATCTTTTGAAAACCAAGCTTTATTTGTAGTGCAACATTAGGTATATGCGTTAAAGCAGAAAGAATTACAGGAGAAAGCTCTCACAAAAAAAGGTAACCGTCAACCCGCTATATACTTGTAAACAGGGATGATAGCTTCATGTGGCAGTCATCAGCAGTCTGGCTTGTTCCCATGAATCTGAGTGTCCTTGCTTCTTGCCTCCAGCCGTGTTGCCCGTGCCAGCAGGATGCCTGGGTAGAACACAAAGCACTGTGTCACTTACTATGTGTACCAGTAGTGAGCAGTGAAAGGTATCAGACAGACAGCTACTTATTAAATTTCACTGATGCGAAAGCAAGCCAGACAAATGGTTCGTTGGGGCGAGGACTGTGTTGCACTGACTTCTCTGGCTAACTGATGGGGAATTGGAAATTTTTCGTCGAAACGGAAATATCGTTGAAGCGGAGTTCGTTGTAGTGGGGTTCGACTGTATTATTGATGGATATAGGTGCCAGAAAGCAAGTATAAGAATTAAGGCTGCAGTAATTTTTATCCTTTACCAAAATGAATGAATTTCCAGGAAGGCAGAAAGGAATGTGCACCAGCAGCTGTAAATTGTCACACCTAGGGATGGACACCAGTATGTCCACTCGTGTGGGGAGTGGGGGAGGGCATGACAGGCAGATAGAGAGGAGAGACAAAGGCACGAGGGGGTATTATGTTTTACGCGCCGACGCTACACAGGCGATGAGATCCTTCGGGCCTCCGTATGAAAGATTCGGCACAACCGGCGGTTGTGACTCTGCGACGGTGCTAGCGGCCCAACCAGCTGAGCCAATTCAAGGGGTGTGTAGTCGTTCCTATGTTCCTAAGGACGGCGTATGTATAGGGTCGTGTCTTGCCCCAATATTCAGTCACCTCCTACTCGCACGTTTCGACAACTTCGTCAGTTGCTTCCGTTGCTCCGCACTAACGTCATTAAGATTTTCCGCTTCGTTGACGACTTCCTAGTGCTGTAGCAGCTAAATTCAGAGGGCACTACACATCAAGTTGAAGAAGTGTTTTGAACTCTTTCGTTCCACCCTCAATGTCTTTTCGTAAACAATAGAAGCACCGGTCGGGGGATTGATGCAGTTTTTGGATATGGAGCCCAAGGTGAACTGTGACCATGTGTGTTGGATCTATTCCCCTCGATCCAAAAAGGACTGCTTCACTTCACGTCAGCTCTCGGGAATGCGCTGCAGCGCTCGTGCACACACCAAGCTGAGGCGAGTTTCTGTTCACAGGTGGAGCGACTGAAGGAAGCAGGGTTTCCTTGCGACCTTATCTTGGCAGTTGGCGAGAAGCTTCTTGTCGAGTCACGCCCCAAGAAGACGAGGTGCGAACGGGGCAAGGGTGACAAGATGGCCGTTTTATCTTACGTCCACAATGTTGGGTACAGGATCAAGAAAGCTAGGGAAAAGGTGGGGGTTCGTGTTGTTTTTTCGGCACCTAACAAGCTACACAAGTTGTGTAAGCGTGTAAACTCTGAAGAAAATAGACATGTGGGGTGCCGGAAAAGACACGAGAAGCGCTTTGTTAACTCTTCTTGAACCGCGCGGTTTTAAAGGGACACTGAAGTGAATTTGTCAAGCTCCCGTTTTTGCTTGCACTGCGTAGACTGGCTCAAATTAGCACACTTTTCATCGTTTATCCGGTTGACAAATCGCTAATTATTTTACAAAGCGCGAAAGAAGAAAAACTACCATGCGCGGTTTGCGGCGGCCGCACCAACTAAGGCTGTGACGTTGAGAGGAGGGGCGCCGTGATTGGACAATGCCCAAGGTTAGCAATCAAACAAGTTTCGGTTTCGGTTCTGTAAAACATAACCAATGGCGTTGTTGGATGGGCATTCTCAATATCTCAGTAATCATCGTACCGCGCTTCTGCCATGTTGTTGGCTGTAAAATGCACAAGATAAGCCTCCCAGGACGGCCTGTAGTCGTAGCATTCACTAGCCGAGACCTACGCAGTGCATGAACGCCCTCCGCGTACCCGCAGACACCCAAATGTCATGCGCTTTTCCCCCATATTTGGAGCTTGCCTCCCTCATGCCTGTATCGTAAAAAGCGTGTTCGCACCAGGCCAAGGGTCTGTTCATTCTGGCGTGTGCCCACTGCCTGCAAGCAGTCGGTGCTTATGGCAACAGCATGCCAACGAGAACTCGCTAGCGCGCCAGTGCCAGCCTGCGCGTGTTTTGTGAACTAGTTCGTGTAGCCATGAACGTTGCGGCCCAAAAAAAGGTGAACTCAATATAGAAAACATCGGCGGAAAACAAAAAAGTTAACTTACAAAAAAAAAAAGCACGCACCCGTGGGGATTCGAACTCGTGACTTGCAAAACACTTGCGGTTGCACACCTGGCGCCTCAGACCACTGAGCCACGGAGCGGGATGCGGAAGTGGTGGTAATATAGGGTATATATTGTACAACCAGTTTACACTTTTATTTAGTTTTGGCATTTCAAGCAGCTTAGGTGACTATTTGTTGTACTCCGCTCGTGCAGTAAGCGTCGCCCGAGTTTCCACAGTAGCTCACGTCTAGCAATTGCATTTCGTAGACGGAAAAGCGTTCGCAGATGCGTAGTCGTGCTGCTGACCGCTGTGCTTGTTCGCCCAGCGCAAAAAAGTGCTTCCCGCGCCCTAGTTTTACGCTGTACGGTAAAAATATCAGTTGATTTTATTTCCTTAGTACCTATATTGACTTCGCTGACATTTCTCCCGCCTTCAAGAGGCCTTATATTTTCCTACTGGCGTACCAGTCAGTGAAGCGTCGCATGTGCGCTTGCGCAGCGCTTGCGTGAAGCGACCTTGACGACTTGGAGCTAGATACAGTGTACAAACAAACCAAGTAAAGAAAGGCACATTCTTCCATTCACAAACGCGTCCTGGCTTCGTTTCAACTAAGCGAACGAATTGCGACCAAGCAATTTTTTTTAACCTCCTTGATTGCGACGACCCGCCGGCGGCCGGCGGACGAAACGCTGGCCCGACTGACTCTGTCTGAAGGCCGGGGAGCCGTGCAGTACCGCAGCCAATTGCCAGCTCATCCCCTCCTGACGTCACACGAAACCGCCACAGAAAATGGGCGAGCGTAAAGAGAGGAGGACAGCATTTTCGAATTAGTTTTTCTACTAAATAAAATCGCGTAAACGCGCCTAGAGTGGTCGAAACATGGCCTGGGGACTCCGGACTACAATTTGCGCTAGTAATCCCGCAATGTTTACATATCACTTCAGTGTCCCTTTAAAACTTAGACAAGGGAAGAGCACACAAGGACGGGACTCGCACTTTGTCCCGTCCTTGTGTGCCATTCCCTTGTCTAAGTTTTAGAACAGCGCGGTTCAAGAAGATGTATAACCAACTAGCCCCCGTTTTAGCCTTGCTTTTTTAACTGTCAAGCTGCGTCGTCTACGAAACATCCTTGTCTTGTGGGTGATCGTATCTTGTGGGTGATCGTACATTGGCCAAATGGGCCGATGCATTATTTACTGAGGGTACACGCCGACAGCCTCCGCACTTTTACCAGCAGCAACCTGGCCACCAACTGTAAAGACTGCAAAGGCTGTGCGCCACGCCTCAAAGCATGCGAAGTGACAAAGCGTTACAGGGGTGCGTGCAGCAAGGAGATTTTTGAAGCGTACGCGATTCTAAAAATAAAGGCGAAGATTGCGTCAGTTCACCGTCAGTGTCCCTACTAAGCACCGATATCGCGTATCGTAACAGGACTCTTGGGAGTGATTTTTAGTGTCCTTGGACTACCCCGGCCCTCACCTTGTTTGTTTATGTGCGAAGCGATTGCACATGCCTAGTGTACGGTTCCTTGCCCCCCGTGTTGCACTCAGTCTTTTGGCTGTGGTTTTGGTTATTTACCTTTGTTCTGTGCCCTAGGTTACCGCAGTTTCCTTCATGATGTGTTTTTCACTAAAAAAAAAATCACTTGCTAGTCTGCACCCTATGTGTCTATTTGTCTTCTCTTGTGTCCTTGTTTTATGTGCAGTTTTCTTTTTTGTACATTTGTTAACTTTGATAAAGCTTCTCCCACCTTCAATTGGCCTTTGATTTTTTTCTACTAGCGTACCAGTCAGCGGAGCGTCGCATGTGTGGAGCGAGTTAAAGCAGAATACAGTCTACAAACTAACAAACTAAAGGCAGATATTTCCAGGCACAAACGGGTCATGGCTTAGTTTCAACTGAGCAAACAAATTAAGACGACCCGCTGGCGGCCAGAAGACTATACGGTGGACCGACTGACTCTGTCGGAGGGTCGGCGAGCCGCACATTAGTGCAGCCAAACCATCTTGTTTTGATGTCACACAAAATGTCAGGAAATCAGCAAGAAGGATGCGGAGGAAGGCCGCATTTTTGAATTGATTATTTCTACCAAATAAATTCACGTAAATGCCGCGAGTGGTGAAAATATGGCCTAGAGACTCCAGACTACAATTCGCACTAGTATTCCTGCAATATTTACAAATCACTTTAGTGATGCTTAAAAAGGGGTATTAAAAAAGACGCACACACACATGCACAAGAGAAGATAACAAACAAACAAACCCTCAGTTCCTCAATGTTGTTCCAAATCAACCGGGCTGGGAGGCGAAGCGTGGGGATGACTCCTGAGGCATCCAGGTAGGAGCCCAGGACCTTGTGGACTTTGTCCCCGCTCCCTGGCACAGCCCGGCAGCAACAGCAGCTGGTCCAGCAGCCGAAGATTCCGTCGTGTGGCCAGCAGCTCGCCTCCCTGTTGTTAAATCTGGCCACTCTCCATGGCCAGCAGGCAGGGCTGTCAGCCACCTCCAGGTGGCGTTTCTCTGCTTGGAACCCTCTGCTTGGAGCAGTTGGCAGCGGAGGTGACGGCGCGGAAGACGAAAACGCTAAGTTTTTGATTTTTTTTCGTTCCTTTGTTTGTGATAATGTTGCAGAAGTAGGACGCGACTTTAGTAATAGAGGTTAGCAGGTAAAAGAGCAGTTAGCGTGAGTTAACAGGAATATAAATGTAACGAGTAGTAAAGCCACGTGGTAGCAGTTAGTGCTTTTTTTCTGGTTGTGTTTTGGCGCAGCGAGAGGGATGTTTTGAGGATTAGGAGCAACGTGGGTGACAGCACAGGGGCGACGCGACAGGCTTTTTGGTGTTCGAGTGGAAAAAAAAAACAATTCTAAGCGGGCTTTGTTTGAGTGACGGGGCGACTTAGGCCTAGGGGTTGGCCGAACGATGGCCCCGAGGACGAGAAAGGGCACTGGGGACGAGGACCAGGTGCAGTGCCAAGAGTGCCTGCGCTGGTGCTACTTGGGAGAGACCGAGTTTGAGCGTGTGGCCGACGCTAAGAAGGCGCCCTTCGAATGTAGGCCTTGCGAGCGGGCAAGACAGGGCTTCGAACACCTCGAGAAGCAGCTGAATGCGAGGGTGAAGGAGCTGGAGGGGTACCTCAGGGAAGAAAGGGAAGCGCGGGGGGCTCTCGAGGCGCGAGTGACCGAGCTTGACAAGGCGGGGCAGGCGAAGACCGCCCAGTTGGTGCGCACGATGGCCGAGCTGGGCGAAGCGCGAGAAAGGCAGGCCCAGTTGGAAAAGCGGGTGGAAGAGCTCGTCACTCCGGCGGTAGGAGATGACGTGAGTGCGCGGCATCAGCACGATGAGCGGCACGCCGGCAAGAAAGCAGAGCCACAGGGAGCGACTGATGCTGCTCGCAAGAGCGGTGTCCGTCAACGCCGAGCGGACTCGGGTCGCAAAGAAAGCACCGAGGCTTCGCCGGAAAGTGGTGGATCGCCAGCCAGGTCGTTTGCTGCCGTGGTCAACCACAGTAGCCCCCGAACACCTGCAAAAGGGCCGGTTAAAGGCGAGAGGAGGCGCCAAGTCATAGTTGTCGGCGACTCCAACATGGCCAGGGTGGGAGAGGTGATTAAGGGGAGGGTGGGAGACGACGAACGCGTGAAGGTGAGTAAGCTTCCCGGAAAAAGAGTCGGGGAAGTAATACAACAGGCAAAGTGGCAACTGTGGGATACAATGGAGGACCGCAGCTTGGTAGTGATAATGGGGGGTGTGAACGATGTGTTGCAGGGACGCGGGGGAGGGTTCGCAAAGCAGATTGCGAAGGGGGTCACCGAGCTGAGGGCGGTCTCGGAGGATGTGCAGATTGCGGTTTGCACGGTGCCGGAGGTGCAGAAACAAGGGGTCCACGTAGAAAGGGCGGTGGTTGCGGCAAACAGGGAGCTTTGGACCCTGGGTAAAACGATGAAGTTTGAGGTGGTCAACCTGAACCGGGACCTGGTCCGTGCGGGCCGCAACGGGGCGTTTGTGTTCGACGGCATACACTTCAGTGGCCGTCTAGCTGAGCCTGTAGGGCACCGACTGGCAGCCCGCGCAGTGGCTTTTTTAGGGGGGCCCCGAACGTTCAAGAAGAAGGCGGACTGAGTGGAGGCGGTAGCGAAGGACAGGAGGGAGGGGGCACTGATGCATGGCGGCGGAAACGTAAAGCAAAGAAAAGGAAAATAAACCGTGGAACTAAAATTAGTTATATAAACATGCAAGGCGGCCGCAAGTGGGAAAAATGGATTGAGATACAAACCCAACTCGAGAAAGAAGAAATTGACGTGTACGCCCTGACTGAAACCCACCTGAGAGATATGGAGGAGCCACCAGTGATGGATGACTACGTATGGGTGGGGTGCAACAGGGCAGCGGGAGAGAGGAAAGGTGGGGGCGTGGGCATGTTGATTAGGCGAGGAGGGAATTGGCAAAGGGAGAATCAGTGCTGTAAGGAGCACTTATGGGTTTGTGGAACGGTGGGTGGAAAAAAGACACGGTTGGGAGTGGCCTATCTGTGGACAGGGAATGACGCCAGAGAACAAAATAAAGAGTTGGTGGACTGCCTCAGGAAGGACATAAAGAAATTTAAAGAATCCGGCGAGGTGATATTAGTAGGCGACTTAAATGCCCACATTGAGGATCTAGATGGATATACGGACTATAACGGCTCGATGGTTCTAGATATGTGTGAAGAACAGCAACTAGTAATAGTTAACCGGGAGCATAAATGCGACGGGCAGATAACGTGGCAAAGCGGCAATAGACAGTCTTGCATAGACTACGGCTTGGTCTCGGAGCACACGTACGAGCGGTTAAACCAAATGACGATAGATGAAGAAGGAGAAAACAGCCTGGGCAGCGACCACAGGCGTATAATCCTGAAATTTGACAGTGGAGGGGCTAGGCAGGAAACACCGGAGGTTGGGCTCCCGAAATTGAGCGAAAAGCAGGTAGCAGACATTGTCAATAGCATCGAAAGAGAATTAGAGGCCGAGCCCACGAAGGTGTGGGAATATGACGAGGTTGTGAGTTGTATACAGAAGGAAATATATAACGTAAGGAAACAAAACCGCTGGAGGGGTAAAAGGAAACCACAAAGCTGGTGGGACAAGGAAATTAAACTGGCTATTGAAGAGCGACAACGGGCTTCTAGATTGCACAGAAAGGCAAAACAAATGGGATATCAGGATGAAGAGGTGCAGTTACGGTGGAGCCGGTACCGAGAAAAGAAATTTGAGGTGCAAAAACTAGTACAAGCAAAGATTAAAACTGCGAGTGAGAAATGGGTATCAGGTATATGTAAGAAGGATAAGAGCGCCCCCCAAAAATTCTGGAATCATTTAAAAGCATTGGGAACAACGACTAAAGAGGTGCAGACTCAGATACAGGACGGGGACGGTAACGTTCTTCTGGGGGACAGCGCTTTAAAATACCTACATGGAGTCATAGCAAATACTTTCGGCCAAACACGCGAGATATCGGCTACCCGGACACATGTGGCCAAGAGAAGAGCGACAGATAAAGAATTTAATATCGAATTTTTGGACTGGAAAAAGGCAGAACACAGTGTTCCCAAAAGTACGGCAACAGGACCGGATGGTATCCCAATAGAGATTATCAACCATTTGGGACCAGCGGGAAAGACGCACTTGTATAGAGCCATCGAGCGCGCTATAAAATCCGAGAGGATTCCCACGCAATGGCGCGAAAGCAGAATGAGTTTGATTTATAAAGGCAAGGGAGAGAAGGACAAGGCGAGCTCATACAGGCCGATTACAGTCACGTCAGTGCTCTATAGATTAGCTATACAAGCCATCAAAGTCGAGTTGTTGAAGTGGGTAGAAAGTAACGGTATTTTAGGGGAACTGCAAAATGGATTTAGGCCGGGTCGACGCTTAGAAGACAATATTTTCATAATAACCCAGACCATCGAAATTTCGGCAGCACAGGGCAGACCAACATGGCTACTGTTTCTGGACATAAAGGGAGCCTATGACAACGTAGATAGGGGATTGCTGTGGCATATACTGGAAGAAGAGGGGATTGGGTCAGATTTTGTGGGGCTGCTAAGGGCAATATATGAGGATAACAAGGCGCATATTACATGGGAAGGGCGTACAGGCACAGAGCCCGTATACATTAGAAGAGGTTTAAAGCAGGGGTGCCCCCTTTCGCCATTGCTGTTCACACTGTACATTAGAGGAATGGAAAGACGATTAGAGGAGAGTGGATTAGGCTTTGACTTGTCGTACCGAAGCAATGGAGAGTTGGTGGAGCAACGGATTCCGGGATTGATGTACGCGGACGATATAGTGTTGCTGGCAGATAATGCGGAAGACCTTCAAAAACTGGCCGACATTTGTGGTGATGAGGCAACGTACCTAGACCTACATTTTAACCCACAGAAATCTGCAGTCATGGTGTTCAACGAGGAAGATCATACAGCACCAATAAGAATTCAACAGGAGGCCATACCATTAGTAAATAAGTACAAATACTTGGGGATCTGGCTTAATGACGGAAAAAGCTACCTGAATGCCCATGAAGAACACCTCAAACTGAAAGGGAGACGAAATGCAGCAGTAATGAAACATAGAGCACTTTGGGGTTACAATAAGTACGAGGTAGTGCGAGGCATCTGGAAAGGGGTAATGGTGCCGGCGCTCACGTTCTCTAATGCCGTATTATGCCTAAAGTCCGATATCCTGTCGGGACTGGAGGTTAACCAAAAGGCAGTCGGCAGATTAGCACTGGGAGCTCACAGTAAGACTACAAATGAGGCGGTACAAGGCGATATGGGTTGGGCTTCATTTGAGGCGAGGGAAGCGCAAAGTAAGATACGTTTTGAGGAGCGGCTTAGACATTTAGATGAGAAGAACTGGGCAGCCAGAGTGCACAGGTACGTGTACCTTAAAAGTGTGGACACCCAATGGCGGAAGAGGACGCGAAAGCTGGCGACTAAATATACCTTGACCGCGGCAAATAAACAAGGGGGGGCAGTTAAAAAGCAAGTGAAGGAAACAGAGACGCTCATGTGGAAAGAGAGGATGGAAAAGAAGGGATCGCTGGGAATCTACAAAGCAAGCAAAAAAGAGATCCGGAAAGAGAACTTTTATGACAACAATAAAGGTAGTGCGTTGCTCTTTGAGGCGCGGGCTGGCTGCTTGAGAACTCGAACTTACATGAGCAAATATTCGTCCCAGGATGAGACGTGTTGTATGTGGCAGGGATAAAGAAACAATCGACCACATAGTAATAGGATGCCAAAAGATTCAGCCGGATAGAATTGGGGGAAAAGTCCTACTTCCTGAGGCACTGGGCTTCGCAATAGATGGAAACATTAACTGGTCAGCAGTGGGTATTACTAAGCAGCGGCTAGAGTATTGGTGGAAAAAAAGCAGGGAAGTCGATAAAATAACATCGCAGCCAGGGGTGGCGGCAGGGCAGAAGTAAAAAGAAATCCGAGTTGAGGGACTAAATTTCAATTCAAACTACTAAGATAGGCTAGATGGCGCACGCCATCACCCCGATTCAAAGGGGAGGCCTTTAATCATCATCATCATCATCACCCACCTGGGGCACAGGACGGCTGAGAGCTGCTGGAAGGGGAGGAAAACAACTAAGAGGAGCCCCAAAAGCAGCATCCTGGGCACACAGAAATGCCTCAGGACAAGCACCAAAAGAGTTCATGTGATGTGTACATACACCACATGAGCCAACAGATCATGAAGGAACTTGACTTTCATTTAAAAAACGACTATCGGGGTAGCATTCAATTCGGTAGGCTACAGAACTTTTCATAAAACCAGAATGAACGAAACACAGTCACTTAATGTGGACAGTTTGATGTACATGAAAACAACATCCTGAAGCTAAAACGACTACATGACATTAAAACACAATATGACTAGATCCCCTGAAAACACTTTGAGCTTGTTTAAGTAAGCAGAAAATGTAACAAAACAAAACAGACACTTGTGCTAAACCCACGTTTCTCTAGTTAAATATGCATGAAAGTAGAACTATCGTGACAGGTCCAAAGTTGTTTTTTGTGCCATTTTGTCCAGTGCTGCCACCATTCTAGCTTTACCCTCAGCTAAAAGAGACTGCCCACTTTCGACATACCTGAAGCTCTTGGACTTTATGTCGAGGCTAATTAGATACTTCGTATTCGCCACCATGTTATTTTTGTGGTCTCCACTTCTTGCTGGCGCCTGCCTCGGGCATCATGACTAGGACCAGCCTTGGCTGGGTCAAGACACCACTGCTTAGCTGCCTGAGCTTTTCAGCCGCAATGCGCTCTTGGCAGTCTTTGCTCGATGTTTGTACTGCTCTCAAAACCTCTGGTGTCACATTGAAGCGACTTGCATCTCCGTCAAAGCGCTTGAAGAACGAAACAATGTGCCTGATGCCATTAACAGTTTGTATCGCACACTGAGCCCTTTCATTAAGGTGCCGGCAGTTCTTATTGAAGCCCATTTCCCCAACCGCTTTTCTATGTGGAATGCATTTTAGGTAAAAGATGCCTTCAACGCCCGTGGCATAAAGGACTCCTCCCACCAGAGCCAACACATTGCGGAAACCCGGCGAAACGAAGCTTCGGCACAAGATTGGCGCAGATTGCTTGAAATGAAGAAGGATGTAGCAGGATTTACCTTTCGGCACAGTTCGGCGCAGATATCACATCACTGGTTCGTTGCCCTTGAGCTCCCTGTGTCTGGGCTCCCACTGCGGCCGCAGCCAGGCGCCCCGATACAGCACTCCCTGCACCAGGAGTGAGCACAAGTCGCCCTCCGGATGCGCAGCAGGGCCACCCGGGAGTAGCATTGCAGGGCACAGCGCTGGGGTCAGGTCCAGGCTGACACCCACCAGCTCGGCTGTGGCTGAGGATACAGCGCACTACAGCAGCGCCTGCCGGGTGACCTCCCATAGCACGGCGCCTGCTGAGGCCGAGCCCTGTCGCTGCCGCACAGAGCCGCCCGAATAGGCCAGGGTGTGGCCCTTCAGGTCATCTCGGACGGTGGCCCAGGCCAGCTGAGCTGCCCACAGTGGGGCCATCCGTTGTTTGCTGCACTTGCCCAGGATTTCCAGTTGCACCTCGGCCACCAGAGCAGGAGACCAACCAGGGCCCTCCCATCCAGAGGCCACCACCTGGGACATTTTGATTGATTGTGGGGTTTAACGCGCCGACGCAACGCAGGCGATGAGGCGTGCCGTAGTGGAGGGCTCCGGATTAATTTTGACCACCTGGGGATCTTTATCGTGCGCCGAAATCTCGTACACACGGGCGTTTTTGCTTTTCGCCTCCATCAGAAAAGCGACCGCCGCGGCCGGGAAACGAACCCGCGACCTCGTGCTCAGCAGCACAACGCCTTAGCCACTGAGCCACCGCGGCGGGTACCTGGGACATTTTATGATTACTGGACCAATAGGTGCAAATAGCAGTTCGGAAGGGGAAAACACGCATTTACCTTAGGAAATAGGATATAACGGTGTGATAAACATTGCTAAGCCACAAGTGACAAAGCTCTGAGGTTTGCAAGCCTGTCGAATTGCCCTGCAGCTGGCTAAACAGCAACCACTTGATCACCCAGGTACGACGCTGAAATTGAAGCCTTTGTCATCTCCTGCCCTAACATCATTTTGACGCCACTTTAAGCCACTCTAGAGTACATATAACAACCTACGACAACCCAATGAACGTAGTTATAAATATTCCTAGGTGAAACCTGAAGACAAGAAAACTAGACACAAGGGCCACTCTATGCAAAGCGGTAACATGAAGGGCAGTGAGCACAAATTGCACAGCTTCTCTCTCATTTAGTGCACACAAATTGCATACCACATCCTGCCAAAACCTGATGCACCCAGCATAACCGGTTAATTGCACTGTAAACACATCATGGGTCTGCAAGGAAAATTCCAATTGCAACATCAGCTATACACAAAAAGTGGTTACCTTCTGTAAATGAGAAACGTCCTAATTGACCCTGTGCAAGCGCGGCTTGGCCTACTCACACATGGACAGGTTGATCAGCGACACCTCCTTGGCAGCTTTGTTGACATCCAGGGCTTGAAAAGGCGCCCTGAACGCACCGACCAGATGCCGGCAAAAATGCGAGATAATAATGTGTACACAACTAATGCACTGAGAACTAAAGCAGTTTGAAACTTAAGGTAAGCAAAACTTATCTCGAGGTAAACAAGGATGCAGAGGGGTTTTACTACTCTAACATGAAAATATCCTACTGCACAAGGACAAAAAAGAAGTCAAAAGCTCATTCACCTGCCTTTGCCTGTGAATGAGCTTATCTTATTCAAAAATCTCAAACCTGCTACAGTGAAAGGCTTGGAATGAATAAAACTCTAGGGCAGTGCCTTGAACATGCACACAATATTTTGGGAAGGTCTGGTACTATTCATAACTCAAATGTGAGTTAGCAGAAGAAAACTAAAATACGTCAGACACTAGCAATACCATTGCAAACTTTCTTCATAAACACACGTTTGCAGCCACATAATATGCCATTCTCCTTTTGTCATACTGTTTTATGTGACAGGAGACAACTAAAATGAAACAAGCAGTAAGGCAAATGTGCAGTCTATTAGCTTCATTTTTAGCTCAGACAGAAATTTACTAAATATGCCCATCATGAATATCTCAAGACAACTGATCACATCAACAATAAATGCAGCACGGAGATATGGTAACGGTCAGTGGCAATGCAAATTGTCTTAAATTGCCCCCACTCCTTATTTTTGGTCCAGATTACAAAATCGCACGACATGCATTTCATACGGGTTTTTGGAAACAGATGGTCTATTAACTCCAACAATTTGTGTTCAGAACAACGACAATTCCTCCGTCATTTCCATTGTTTTCTTTGGAGTTATGAGTAGGATTATTGTATTGTTGAGTTTTAGTTTGCGGACGCACCATAATGCGCAACAACTGTCTAGTATTTGTAATGTCCATACGCTAAACTGTGCTCTTAAACGTATTGACCTATGTAGGATTTTATCACATCAAAGGGACCTTACAAACGATTTCTGATTCAGTCTCTGTAGTCACATGCGCTATCTACTGGCTATTTTCTAGAATCTGTGAGAAACATTGCGTACATGCGGACTTACTACAAACTTCTTGCTTTTTTTTGTTAGTGTCATCTTGGTAGCAGTCACAACAGACAATGAGTGGAGCCTGGAAGAAACTACTACTCTGTCTGGTCAACGTGTTCTGACTCAGACGCTTTCTTTTACTATTATTTCTTCTCGGCCAGTGCGTCATATATAATCTGAGAATGTGACCAAAAAACAAGAAAAACGGGGTTACAGCATGAAAGGCGCCAACTATAAAAAAAAAGTACAGTTGCTCCCCCCCATTTTTCCTTTTTTATTACGTTGCACTCCATCGTTGTGCTGTGACATCACCGAAATTATGAAAGTTTTGTGCATCACTAGTCCATAAAGGCTCAGCGCGAGCTCGGCTGATAGCCTGTGCATTCGTTGTACTGCTTGTACCATTTCAACAGTTTTCTTTAACGAGAAAGGTAATGCCAAAAGTTTGCAAGCCCAAGCGTGTACTTCTTCACAAATTGTGGTGCTGGGCACCGGCGTGTGCTGCGCACAGAATTCGCCAAACTACGGTACTGTGCAGTGATAGCTCATTAACGACGACCGCAAGAAACTACTACTTATCACGCTAGTAGCTACTCACCTTTGTTCGTGCCGAGTCGTTTCCGGACGCTTGGGGAACCGTGGCAGTCTTCACGCATACAAAGGCTTGAGCAAGGTATTTTGGAGATGCATTTAAAACACCATTTACCTATTTACTCTCTCAAAAGCATTTTTTTTTGCGCAAACAACCTTACAAACGCAAGAGCAACTCTTAGGAACGACAAACGCGACCAACGGTTGTTGTTTGAATTCGAATTGAAGCGACAGAGGAACCCCTGGTGGTGCTGAAAACTACTACCACAAACGCATAAACTAAAAAGTAAAATATTTTCGCGTAATAAAAAGCAAAAAACGTTTTATAAGCCAAGTTTTTTTTAAATGCAACAAATTACTCTTTATTGCAATTTTTAACGGCTTTTTATCTTTTTTTTTGAGTGACCGCTCAGCGCGCGCTTTTTGAAGTTTGCAGCGGTTCGGTTCTACAATTTTGGATTGAATCAATTGGACTTGCGCCTGTCAAAATGCTTCTTTAAGTCTTCGGTACTTTTCCCATGCGTTATCGGGAACTCTGCCTATCTTCGGCACCGTGTGGAGCAAGGAAGCAACGAGTTATTTTCCAGAAAGGTGGAATAGGGTCGTCTGCTTCGCTGAACGCTAGCGAGCCTTTTTGGTAGAAAATAACTTTCGCTATCCCACATGTTCCCAGTTGGGTGCATAGCTGTTCATTTTTCTAGCTCCGGAAGATGCTGCTTGGTGTGTGCATTGTGAACGCCAGCCTAGGCCATAATCACTAGCTAATCACTAGCGCCACCTTTAGTGCCATTACGCCGACGCAGCGCAGCTCCAGCCCAAGCGAGGTCTGCGCGCGTGGTTCACAATGGGTTCACAGGTGCACAAAACATTGCAGTCCGATTCGCCTCGCCATGCCTCTTCAATGCTCCAGCCTTTACGCCAGCCCTCACATCTTGCGCAGTCGATGCCCGAGCCTCTGTGCAACCACGCAGCCACGCAAGTACGCCAACGCTGTAACTAAGCCGGCCTTCGCCGTTGGACCGGTGCGCCATTTTGTCTTCCTCGCCCAAGCGTTTTGCACCGTTCACTCGCTTGCCTCCTTGTGCGCGTCTGCGCTTGCTGGCTGGCGGACGCTCCAGCAAGATTGTGTTTTGTGTGTGACCGCCTGCGTGTATCCGGCTCGGCGGCATATCATGCCGGGTATTGTGTGGGAGCGGCTCGTCTCAGTGACAATGTCGCGCCTATTCATCGACCTCATACGGAAAGAATTGGCACGGCGACAGCTGGACACTGCCGGTTTCAAAGAAGAGCTCATTCGGCGACTGCAAGCCGACATTCGGCAGCAGCATGAAGCTAGCCCCCCGGTTGAACCGAAGGCTTCTGCCTCGTCCGCCGCGGTGCCTTTGACGCTAGACCCAGCCACGGTACTTAACCTTGCCAGACACAGTGCCAAAGGCTGCCTGCAACATGATTCGTTGCCTTTGCCAGAGCAGCCGCCATGGCAAGTGTTAGTAGCCCAAACATTGCCCTCAAGAAGTGCCCCTGTCGCATGACACCGTCGCATCCGACGCGGTGTTCGCGCGCCATCATCCCAATATTCCATCGTCCCGCTTCGCAGCCAGCCCACTCCCAGCCAGCACGCACTTATAAAAGGTACATTGGCCGAACACAGAGCTGTTTTTGCTTGTCACAGCGATGATCTTGACCATATCACTGATATGAAGCTCCGTGTTTACCTGCTAGCGCGTTGCCCTACAGTCGGCGCTCATACCGGTACGATGGAGAAGGCAAGCAGTTCCTGAAAACTCAGGGGCCCTAGTGAACCATGGCTTTCAAAGGGGAATGTAATGAGCTACAATCAAAGCCATCATCCGTGCTTTGCTCATCGCAGCCAAGCAACCGCTAACTCTACAGCTTCTGTGCGAATTCAAAACGAGTAAAGGCCAGGAGCTTCCATTCAAACAGTACGGCGTCTGTGGCCCCCTCCGCTTCCTTCTGAGCCTCCCGGATGACGTACGCTTGACGCGGGTGGGGGGCGAAACCAAGTTCTGTCAGGCCAGTTCTCACAAAGGAAGTCAACCACATACAGAATTCCTTCAACAGCCAGAAAGAGGTCATACCGTCGGTGAACCACCTGCCAACTACTTTCAGCCCAGCCAACAGCAAGCCCAGCATGCCGAAAACTTTGTCCATGGACAGAAAAAGGGAAGAACGCTCGTGAGCCAGCCACCTACAGGTTCCAAGCCCGTCAACAGCGCCAACCAGGCGCGAGCTGTGCAGCAGCCAACGCCCAACTTGAGCCATCTGTGGTACCATAAGAGATTAAGGACAACTTGTGCCGCACCTGGCTGACCACTTCGTGAGTGGCATCGATGTACTTCAGCTGGACAAAGCCCATGCCTGAAAGTTTTTGCAGCAGCACCGACCATTCAGCATTTGGCTACAAGACGAGCAAGGACTTCCTGCGTAGCAATTGTGGCATACTGTGTGCCACATGCAGCTCCATGAGACTGTTTGAGAGGGTGTCGGCAACCTCCTGTCAAGGACAATTGGCACGCCTTTCACGAACCTCAAAGCCAAGGCTAAGGCCCTTACCATGCTTCAGTGTGCATGAAACTGCCAGTGCAAGGAAGCAGGACAGTGTAGACTCACCTCTGCAGTCAGTGCAGCCACAGCTTAAACGGTACAATGCGCTTATTGGCTGTCTAGCCACCTAGATGACTTGGTGCACGAGTGAAGCGTGCGGCAGTGTTTCCCCCGCGTGTATGAGTGTTGTGCCTGTTGTGGACAATGTGCGGATATTACTGTCCACGAGACGTGGTCAACCAAACTGGTGGGGCGGGGTGCGAGCAGCCAGCCACATGTGCTGTAGTCATTGGGTGATCACTAGCGTCACCTTCAGTGCCATCACGCCACGCAGCTCCAGGCCCATTCGAGGTCTGGGACATGCTTGCTTGTTTGTGCTTCATTTCTGCCCGCCTCTGGTGTGGTCAATCGTGTTGTATAATGTTCAAATAAATGCGTTTCTTTAAATAACTCCCATTCGCCTCACCATGCCACCTGAATGCCCCAGCCTCCACGCCCAGCCCTCGCAGTACCGCATACGGTGCAATTCATGAATTGTGAGGAGGACCAGAGATAACGCAAATAAAAGCAATGTGGTTTTAGCAGCACAATATTTACAACAATCGAGGCCTAAACCTAAAAAATAGCCGCAGTGATTTCATTGAATCGGCAGATTTGAAGATCCACGGCGGGTAAAATGGATCACAAAAAGAATCTGGCTTGGATGTTTTTAAAAAAGCATAGTAGAGATAAAAAATGGAGGTGATTTCTTGCTGAATGGATGTCGGGATTTTTTACTATAGAAGTGTAGAGCATGTGTGCTTAAATTTGTTTTGAGATGGGGCGTGTTCAGACGTATTTAAGCGCAAATGTCAAGGAAAGCATTTCTAGTAAATTTATCATGAGTGGTTTTCAAAGTGTCAAGACGTGTAACAAACAAATACGCTCGGGTAACACTTCTTTACCATGTCTCCAGATAAACCTCTCTCAAGCAACGTTTTTAAAACCTCTTGGTGTAGCATATGCTTGTGTTGTTCTCAGCAAGACATCTTTTACACGTTTACACATAAACTTCTCAAAACTGCTAGCGGTAAACGTTTGCAAGATGTCTTCACGTAGAGGTAGACGATTGTAGCTGTTTCAGGCTGTTTCAAGACGTCTTCAAGACAACTTGTGTTTCATGGGAGGCATTGTGCTCTGAGCACGAGGATGCAGGGAATTCGATTCCCAGCCGCGGCGGCTGGTTTCTGGCAGAGGTAAAAAGCAAAAACGCCCGTGTGTGCGAGATTTCGGCGCACGTTAAAGATCCCCAGGTGGTCAAAATTAATCCGGAGCCCTCCACTACGGCGCGCCTCATTGCCTGCGTTGCATCGGCACGTTAAACCTTACAATCAATCAATTCAACATAGAAACTCCCGTTTTTAGTACCTGCCCTGAATACGTCATTGCTGGCATCACGGAATACACGATTTAGAAGGAGAATTAAAATTTTGGCTTAAATTGTGTAATAATTCTCAGTGAATAAAGCATAGTTTGCTGCTGTACAAGCACTGAGGACACTATGAAACATTAAATCTTTTGAATAAAATAATTGCTTGCATGTTCTCTTTGAATTTACTTGCACCAGTTGGTATAATAGCCTGCGTTTATTGTGCAGCTGACTGTAGGGTGAGCAGAGTTCAGAAATCCTCATTTAAATTTCAGTTCAAGTGGAATTTGGATCAAATAGCTTTGGATGGTAGCAACAAAACCCTAATGTTAAACTGAACGTCTACCGAGGTTGTACAGGATTCAGAGTTACGAATTGAAGGATATTGAGGCCCTAGCAAGGCCCTATCAAGGCATTTTCGAGAATGCAAGTCAAGACATGTAACAACATTTTACTACTGTTTTTAGCACGCACTAAACCTATATGATTTCTTGAAAAGCATCATCTCAAGCGTAAATATCCTTGATACAGCTCCACACTCTGGAAGTGGGCAAGTTTAGCGCCATCTACAATAATATTGAGAGAGCTTTGCACAAGCCATGCTGTTTTATAGCGTCCTCGATAAACACGCACCGGTGTTGCCCCCAAAACCGGCGCGGTGCAGAGTGCCCCACGACGGTGTGTACAGGCACGGAGCGTTGATCGAGGACAAACGGGGCGGTTCTACCCAGTGGTCAACTCATAAAAACGTTCACAAGTAACAATACAGCACTGTAATGAGACACAGCGCTATTTGAAAGTGGTATTTATTGAAGGCCAATGATTATATGTACGCACAACTTAAATCCGTCACACATGCGGAACAACGTACCGCCACCGCTTCCACTAAACAGCTACATACAAGCTGCTTCTAATCTTCGTTTGAGCCATAATGCGAGTGCCTGTTTAGTTCCGCCCTTCCGTTACAGCAAAACAAGTAGGTCTTTATCGTCTAGGCACTCCGGTAACAGTTCATGATAATTCGATCGAACGAAACGAATGTCAATCCCCAACTTTCTGGCAATGCATGCAGCCGTCTTTGAAGAACACAAAGTTCGCGTCCTCATTTACCATCACTGGCCGTTGTTACCGCCCGTTAGGAGACTGTCGCATCGTTGCCCGATGAATTCACGCCATCCTTGTCAGCTACAATACACAGCTCCGTCCGCCTTGACACGAGTGCGGCGATGCGCCGTCGGCGCCGTCGCTGCAGCAGACGGCGGAGGAAGCTCCTTCGCCGGCATCGTCCGCGATGCATCTCGGGACTGCACGCCGGCGCACCGTCGACTCTCTCGGTGCGCGGCGGTGCAACCAAAAATTGCCCCGCGACGGTGCACCCCGGTTTATCGAGGACGGACGGTGCACACCGGTGCGGTTTATCGAGGATGAAAAAGCGCACCGGTGTGCCCCGGTGTGCACCGGTGCAGTTAATCGAGGATGCTATTAGACATTTTTAAGCACCACAAATTCTCTTAATATATAGCCCTGGATGGTAAGGAACTTCGATTAATTCCCACCATACATTTCCCTAAACGCATACATTGAAATCGTGTAATAGCTATGCACTGTGTTTTCTGGGGGTGTGAAAAAGGAATTGAAGCCAATAATAATTTTGTTCAAATAGTTGCTATATATATCAAAGCAAACGTTTTTGAATCAGAGCGAATACTTATCGATTTTCAATAAGGAAACAGCAATTTACAATTTGTCATGCATGCATCAGCATGCATGCTGTAATAAATTAGGGGCTCAATTAGAAGGGTTTGCAAAATTTTTAGAACACAAACACACAGAAACTATCCTGCTGCTTTTAGCTTCCTTGATATAATATTTTATATGGGGGTAACTTTCACTTACTGTAGCGACTTCAACCACAAGTGCTGCAGTATTATTCCTGGAAAGCTGCACTGAACGCATATCCCTTAAAAAATACTTAAATGGCAGTTCATATGGGTTGGTTTATGAAAGGCACTAGTATAGGGCAGCACGTTGCCTGAAAAATGTGCCTGATTTGTAAACTCATCAGCAGGCCTTAGTTCAATTGCGCGGTAGTACAATGTTTGCTTTGCACATTTTCTTGGGTCTTTTCCTAGTATTAAAAAGGCCTGAATCCGATTTTAAGAAATTTGTGGAATTTGTGAAGAGCTGGGAATCAGCAAAAAGGAAACCTTTAAATGATGCATCATTAAAGTCAGTGTCCTGAACTGCACAATGAAGTTCAACTTGAAGTTCATCATTTTTCTTATGTCCCATATAGAAAGAAAAGAGACATTAGGGGTTCAAAAAAAAAGATCGTATACTCTGAAAACCGGGTATCCGGCGTTTATGACGGTAGGTAGCTGGGCTTGCTTATCTAGAGGGCGTTGACCGGAGCAGCTTGAGTGCCACCATGTTATCATGATGCGAAAAGATAAGCAAGAAGGCGGAGTTCGCCAAATGTGGAGGAGATAAGAGGCGCTCTCCAAGGACGCCTTCCTCCTGCCGATTGGCCGCACGTCACGGGAGCAGTGCGGGAAAGCCCACCGCCATTCGCGGAGAACGCGAATGCGTTTGTAGCAATCAATTGATCGTACGCCTTCAAAGCGAAATACATTTGGGTTCCACTTAGTTCAAACGCATGGTAAAGAATATATTTCGCGTGTGTTTTAGCCACGAATTGTTGTGTCTAAGTTCACTGAAACAATTGTTTGTGCTTTCGAACTTTGAAATACTCCAAAAATTCATTTGAAAATTTCGAATAGCGCTATTTGATTCAAAGCTGAATCTAGTATCGCGTTATTCGCTTCAACATTTCAAAGTTTCAGATATCTGCACTCCCATCAGTGTTGCGACGTTTACAGTCTTGCTGTGCTCATTTTTATTCCATTATTAAGTGTCAGCACCTTCGTTTTTGTGACAAGGCGGAGCATAGCTGAGGCATGCTAAGGTACGGCAGTGATTAAGAAAGAAGCAAAACAAAGAATAGGATAAGGTCAAACTTCGGGAAAGCATTGTCAATTAGTGCTACTTTCTCCCTATGATGCAGGGATATCCAGCTAAGCCAAGCCAGTGTAGCACGCGCGTGTACTCTCACACGGGCTTCAAACTGTAAAAGCATGTTTTTGATGAGGAGTGGTACTCACCTACGGGGCAGAAACTTGGAGGCTCACGAAGAGGGTTCACTTAAAATTGAGGACGACTCAGAGAGCAATGTAATGGAAGATGATAGGTGTAACTTTATGGGACGAGAAGAGAGCAGAGTGGGTCAGGGAACAAACGCGTGTTAAGGACATACTAGTAGAAATTAAGAAGAAGAAATGGATGTGGGCAGGGCATGTAATGCGGAGGCAAGATAACCGTTCGACATTAAGGGTAACAGAGTGGATCCCTAGAGAAGGCAAGTGCGGCAGGAGGCGGCACAAGGTTAGATGGGCCAATGGGATCAAGAAGTCTGCGGGGATAAATTGGTCACAGTTAGCACAGGACTGGGATAAATGGAGATTAATGAGAGAAGCCTTCGCCTTGCAGTGGGCGTATATATAAGCTGAGGATGTGCAGGTTGATGCTGATCAGCCATGAAACATGCTGCGTAATTGGGCCTCTCCTTCATTGCCCAAGGGTTTTCAAGAAAAAATTCCAGGACTTGGCTTTTGAAACTTGAATTCTAAATATCACGAATTTTTAAGGTTTTCAAAGGCCTGCATGCACCCCAATTTAAATGTGAAAATTACTTCGGATTCAACGAAATTTCCAATAAAAAAAATTTGCTAGTGCAAAGACGTCACAAGATTTGCACTTGAGATTCCGGGTTACCGAAAACTCTGTCTGAAACCTGTTTCAAGCCGTAGAACTCGAATGTACCTGGCCCAACTGTCAAATACAGCATGTTACTCATTTGCAGCCTCAAAACACAAATGGACTGGTAGACTGTGTTTGTCATGAGTGAGAAGCTATATCGATTCATCACTCCCACGAGCGGTCGACAGCTCGCCTCAGACTGAAACTTCCATGGGAGTACAGAGGAAATTATTAAGAGTGCGGGATTGTGTCTACCCACCGGTGACCCTACGCCCACGTACCTCACAAGAAGGGCGCACCCAAAGGGGGTGTGCTTCGGTGTCAGAACACCCCCACAAAATTTTATATGCGGCGCTGCTTCCCACCCCCTCTATCCTTGCAGCCTTTTCTAGCACCCATACCTTTTACACAATTCATCTATAAGTGTAAAAACGAGAACGAGATAAGAAAATGAAAATAAGATATTGCGTGTGTGGGCGTAGACTATCTTTTTTAGATTTTTTTTAACGGCAGGGTGTAACACACCCAGAAAAGATATTTGTGGCTACGCCATTCCCTGGAATTAATCGTTTTGTTGCAAATGAGCCCGTCATGTGCCAATCACCGCAAAAGTAATGGATGCATACAGTCAGAAGTAAATGGAACACAGCTTTATAAATTATACTTCCTCCACCATGCAGCTATGCATACTATGCGTCTGCAGGTCTTCGATTAAAAAGAGTGTTAAATAAAAAAAAAACGTTAGAGGTTATGACTAATTTGGGACATTTAAGTCAGTCACTTGGACGTGGCAAGTAAAACTTTTTTTTTACTTAAGAACCAAATTGAATCAAATTAGGAGCATTCATCTAACCAACCGTTGTACCTACAAAACTGAAATCTGTTTAAGAAAACCTTCCATACTTTTTAAGTTACAAGACTAATTACTTGGAAGCTGTTTTCAGCATAATTAATTAGGCAAGAACTCAACAAGATGTTTATGTCAGTGTAATCAGAAATGTATATTCTATGCAAGGAAGCTATTAGATTATTGCTTTATATCCTTTAGGTATAAAAAAAAATAAGAAAAGTTTAACCTTCCTTTCATAATCAGAAGTAGTTGCATGTTAAAAAGAACGTGAAACGTTTTCCTGATACCCTAAGGAAATAAAGCAAGAATCTAACAGCTTCCTTGCACAAATATCTTTCTGATCACACTAACATAAAAATCTTTAATTCTCGCTCAATTAGTTCGTCTCGGGGCAACTTTTTGACTAATTATTCTGGTAACTCGAGAGGTAAAGACATACTAAAACATATTTCAGTTTTGTTGCTGGGATAGGGGACTACATAGATTCTTCGAATTCGATTGTTTAGTCCATAAATAACAAAAACAGTTTTACTTGCCACGTCCCCCCTTAAAATGGACACCACACAGGCGACTAAATTGAACGCAAAGCTGTACCAGCTCCTCAGTGGGAAGAGAAAGGTCCTTAGTTTTAGAAATTTATCCGGCTGGGATTCATCTTGTTACATCTGAATTTGAATACTACAAATTGGAACTTCGAAGAAAAAAGTTTTTCCGCTCGCAGGTTAATCTGAATATTAAGAAAATGCGGTTTAACATACCGAAGCACATTTGGGCTACTAGGCACATCGTAGTGGACACTCCGGATTAATTTTGACTACCTGGGCACCTTTAACGTACACCGAAATCTGGACACAGGCTTTGATTTCTGCCTCTGAGAAATGGGCATCGTAGCTGGGAATTGAACCCACAGCCTCCAACTCAGCTGCGCAACACCTTAGCCAAACTGGAAATATGCAGATAGCCGTCCTCAGTACAGCAGCTCTCCACGACATCACACTTACAGGGACCTCAATATTATTCACTTTCCCCGTCACCTTGAAATGCAAAGACCCTAGTTTTACCCTCTGGGAAAAAGAAAAGCCAACAAAGCAACACACAAAAAATTCTTTATTCTTTGCAAACAAGATAACATCGTAATATATATTGCCACTGGGGAGGATTTCCATTTCCCGCGCCCTAAATCCTTTGTACATCAAAAAATAGTGTTCGACAAATTGGCCTGTCTTCATGTTTTGCAGTTATTACACTGTGCGAGATACATTAAGACCTCACACGATAGACAAATCTTCACCAATTCCGCAGAGAAGTGGAGTGCTGAAGTCGCCGGCACTGAGACTTTTCGTGGACGCAAGAGTCCAGAGTGCGACAGAGGAGGCCGTCACTTGAGCTTCTCGCGGAGTATGTTCTCCAGCTTCAAGGCGTCGGCGGCAAACTTGCGGATTCCGTCCGAGAGCTTGTCGGTCGCCATCTGGTCTTCGTTGAGCTCCCAGCGGAAGGTCGCTTCGTTGACCTCAACCTTTGGAAGGTCCAGCTTCTTGGCTGAAAAAGGAAAAAAAAAAAAAAAAAAAAAAAAAAAAAAAAAAAAAAAGGCAATCATTACAATCGCACTGAGTGATGAAGCCCTGTACCATAGGCCTGTTATGCCAGCTTGGTCCACACAAATTTCTTGCCTCCTCCAAACATTCCCGATGTTCACTGCCAATGGCTTGTTACTCCGGCCTGTGGTTTAAAGATTGGTCTTGTCAATATTATCCAACTATATACTCTCCACAAACTCTTATGCAAGCAGTATTCGTGCATGGGCAACACTTCCGTCATTTACTGCTTGGCTAACCGAGGAAGGATTACGGAAGGCGACAAGAAGTGTTGCAAGCAGCCGGAACGTGCGAACCTCTTCAGTGGTTACAGCAACCACAAGTGGCTAGAATTAGTTGCAACTAAGGAGGGGAGGGGTTAAGAACACCAATGAGGATTCATTATGCCAGTAGTAGAAATAGTAACAGGAATGGTCAATGTGGAGACATTATAGACTGAGAAGTTTTCAAAATCAACTGTAGTTGGTATAGAGTAAACCGACTTCTATTTACACAGCACCTAAGGTAAGCCGAATAAGTGAGGGCAGGTATGTTTTCCTATAACACCTACATTTTGTCCAGTCTTGGCGACATCGTTACGTTGCAAAGTTTCTGGACACTGGTACATTTATAGTAAACTTTTCTTGCTGCTGCAACTAGCAATTCAAGTTGACGAAATTTTAGTATGTACAGTCGCCAGCAAAACTGCATCGCTGCGCCATCTGCAGCCAGCGAGCGCCGGGTCGAGGCTCATGGAACTGGTGTGCTAGGAATGCGTTGCGCATGCCTGCCGTTTATTTGTTACCGGGCATCTCTGATCCCTCGCTTGCCCGTGACATACTTTCGATATTCGCGGCAGGCGTGACCATCGCCGTCGTTCTGCTATCACTGTGCTACAAAATACGCAGCCCACGGCTGCCGCGCAACATTGAATAAGTGTGATCCTCCAAGTGATGTAGTGCTCGACGACTCAATTTATTTTACAGGAGCTATTTAGGCTACCTGTTGGAAACTGCGTCCTTCGACGGGGTGCGCAGAAAAAAGTCGCGTCGCCAAATTTAATCTTGCGGCAAAGCAAATTTTCTGGTGAACAATCTAGCGCTCAGTTTTTTGTGGTCATCATGTGAAACATCATACTGAAATTGGCCGCGAGGACGACGTTAGCATTACGCAGAATCACATTTACTTGCATATGTAGTTTTTAGGGAAGCTGTAAACCATTCCCGTCTGCTGTCAATACATGGCAGCCTAACGAGGAGGTATGGTTACAGAAAACAGTTGTAAGGCCGGCTTCAGCCTGTAGCCGCAACTGTCATAATAACTCTGAAGAATGACGTTAATTCATGTCTCAGCCAACCCAGAACAGTGTGACACTCAGTTTTTACGTCCATAGATCACGATATGGCTTTTGCATTGGTACTCTAAACATAGTCTCTCTCTCTCTCATTTGGCCGATCTGATCAACCTCTTCCAAGACTGCACTGAGGAGTAGTCTTATCACCACTGCTCAAACATCTGTAGCAAAGGTGGACAAAAGTGGTAGTACTACTGAGGTACCTCTAGGTACCTTTGCACCTCCTCCCCATTGAGCCAAACAAAAGACAGCTGGTGACAGAAGACAGAGGCTTACTCACCCTTAGCCTCGGACAGGTGGTGGACAATGGGCTCTGTAGAGTTGGCCAGCTCAGACAGCAGGGCAGGGCTGAAAAGGCAGGGGAAAGAAGGGCTGGTGAGAACAGGTCCCTCTCTCTCTACTCAAAATCGGAAAACAAAAATGCGGTTAAAGAGAGCAAAACAATCCAAGAAATTGGCCACACAGACAAGGGGTGGCACAATGCACCACACCATGAAGCAGACTGTGCGGCCCACACGTACATTGTACCCCTCGCACAAATCCACTACAGTTGAACCTCACTATAACGAACACTGATAGAGCGAATTATCGGCTATAGTGAACTAAATGTGAACTTTGGTTGGTCACGCTTCATTTCAATGACACTTGTTCCTTTTATAACCACAGCGAAATTGTGATAGCCGCGCGCGATATCCGATACAACGAAGAACTCTTTGGTCCATGATGAAAAAGCCACCAGACGATTATCAGACCCTCCTTCAAATAAATACGAACGCAAGCCTGTTTTGCCAAACGAAAGTTGTTCTGCTGTAATTTCTCGTTCCTACGGTTCGCCCCATTTAGTTTGAAATGCTACCAGGAGAGAGGTAAGGATCACGTCGCTTAAAGTGGGTTTGAAGCCTCCAATAACGAGTTTTTGTATTTAGGATTTGAGCGACCCAGATTGCCGATTTGTTACGAGCCGATTTTCACTTGTACTGTTACAACGAACATCGGATATAACAAACTAATTTACTGCCCCGATGCTACTTTGCTATAACGAGGTTAGTTTGTAGTACTTCTGAACCCATTTTTCGTGACAAGTGTCTGGAACTCAGCTGGAGGGATTGACCCATAAACTACAACAGCGACACTAGCCCTTTCAGTCTCAAATTATTATATTCACTGCACAAAAATTCCACACTTGCAGGTTTAGCAGTGTCAGGTGTCTAGAGGTCAGAAAAAAAAGGTTCAGTCTCTCTAGAATGCTTATTATACAAATGGCGTCGCGTCCTCATACAGAGACACCATTACTCAATCTTGCTTTTCCCTATAAAAAAAAACGACAGTTAAACAAGGAGGTGAAATAATTTCTGCACATGAAAGAGGTGTTTTTTAGCCTTTAGAAATGATTTACGCCGCCGTAAAAGAACTTAGGACGGCAACACACCGGAGCTCCCACAAAACTTGGTGGCGTCCATTTTGAAACGACGTTTGTGAGTGCGGTTCCGCCATTCCACATCACACGGTGCTACCTTTCACTTCCGCAGGTTTCGAACATCAGCCGCACCGCTCTGCAGCATGAACTCGTTTCATTTTCATGAGGAAAATGACGAAGAAAGTCGTGTCTCCATATGGAGACACGGTGACTGAAAGGGCTGGACAACGGAAGGGAGTCAACACTGCTTGCAGCGGCACCTATTCGTTTGTCAAATTTTCAAAGTTTGGGAAGCCAGCACACTGAACCGACACTTGGGCCATGAGGCGCGCTGTAGTGGAGGGCTCCGGATCAATTTTGACCACCGGGGGATCATTAAAGTGGCGATATTTCGGCGCACCAGCATAGCTGGAATATGTCTGCAAAGGCAGACGACTGAACAAAAACAGAGGGGAGGGGTCCCAAGCACATCATATTCAGACATAAGAGCGCTTACACCCACCCTTTTTTTTCAGACAAACGTCTCGCCAGCAATGCATGTATGTGCGGTAGTGAAGCAGACTAAGCGATGAAATGGATAGTTCAGCATGCTGGTGGGTATTCATGTTTGAAATGTAACAGCGCAAAAAAGGACATGGCACCAATGAGCGTGCACTGCTGAGCATGTGGTTTCATGCAGCGTTTTGATGGATGCGACATTTTGTTTACCCACAAGGATGAGCTTACATGAGAAGTTGGTGAAGCTTATCATATAAACAAGAATATATGGGGAGGAAAAGGCACTTTTGGATACGACCTAGCCGTGTGAGCGGTTCCGATGCCTTTAGTCTGGTTTTATCTGATGTTTCCATTTTGTGTTTGCTTCCACCAAACCAGATTGTATGCGTCGGTTACATATGCGTGCTCCTTTCCAATAAAATATTAGTTGCGAGTCAGCGCCCGTCTTGTGCATTCTTCTGCATCCCTCGTCCTTTTTGCGCTGTTAGAACACCCCAACTGTAAAGGCGGGTTCAATATTCGGTAACGGTGAAATCACAAGGGAGAGAGAGCTACAGAAAAAGAACCCTGTGTACAATGCCCCAGAAAGTGATGGTCACAAATTCGAGATTAGAGTGGCCTCAAAGAGACTCCCAGTGAAGCGTAGCAATTTTGCAAGTTCGATAATGCACATGCGTGCAAGACGAATAAAAGGCATGCGCCAGCCACAACCGGTCCGCTAGGCAGTGGTTTCCCCAGGCATCGAATCAAGGGGGGGTGCCTCAACGGCTCTGGGGGGGGAGGGGGGGGTTCATAAACTAGAAAAGCTGTTTTTTTATCCCACTAGTTAAATAATAGACGTCTGTTAACCAAACGCTAATCCCTGTGACGTACGTTTTTCATTTTCTATATATATACACACACACCTGAGAGGCGGTGCTTTCTATTCAATCTAAGAAAAAAACAAATTTAGAGAAATTCATTTTTTACCATGTATTCAGTTTTTTTTTTTAATTTCTGGCCATTTTTCAGCTTGTTACCAGGGCCAGTGACGAAATTTGAGTTCTTGAAACAATGTTTAGGTAGTACACGAATTATGCAGCACTTATAAATCAGGCACCGATTGTACGCTCCCGATTTATTAAAACGCCAGGATTAGCTTCCGTAGCGCTTCGCCTCGCCAAATTGCCAATTTTAAATGTACATGCTGAAAGAGCTTCTGCAAAGATTACGGTTGTAAACAAAGAACGGCATCGAATCAATGAAGAAAGTAAATTATATGCTTGTTTACTGCCCTTAGTTCAAGTCAAAGGCGGCCTCAGTCGAAGTAATTTTGGGTGAGTGCTTGTAGATATATGCTTTGCTCGTACCTCCTCACTGGCTTGTTCTTGCTCTGTACCAGTGAAAATCGATACTGAAAAAGGTCCATACAAGGACTGACAAGAAAGAAATTTGGGGATTCAAGGGGGGGGTGTCCAGAAAAACTAGGGGGGGGTCTACACACCCCCTAAGGGGGGTGTAGGGAAATCACTGCCGCTAGGCCTTCTCTCGACTAGCCACACTCCGACTAACATGTAGCAATAAACGTCCATCGCCCCTGGACACATGCGTGCTCCTTTGCACGAACCATGTAACATGACGAAACCAATTTAAATGGCTGTTACAAAGGCCTCTTGCGTCGCAAGAGAAGGAAGAGGAAGTTAAAAAAAAAAAAGGAAATCAGTGTTGCTTTGGAAAGGGGATGGTAGCCAGGCAAGAGAGTACAGTCTAACAAACTTGGACAATACTAAAATACCACTAAAAAAGTCACTATAACTGTTATAGGCAAGCGAGGCAGGAAAATATATCGTTCTAATCATTACGTTTTTTTTCCCCCCAGCATTTAGTGAACGAAAAACATAACCGCGCGGTTGCCCAGACAAAGCAGTTTACGCACCAACAGGCTCAACAGTTGAAGCTGGCTGAAGCTGTCGCATCCAATTGTTATAACCAATAACTCAGAAAATTAGCAATGCGATAAGAGATTCATTTTACCATGCAAAACGTGAGGCGAAGTTGATGGTGCCGCAACTGCTCAGTGCTGTATCCGGTACATTGTTGCGGCCAGCATTGTTAGAAGTTGGTCGCACTCCGCAGTCGAACCTGACTACATCGAACCCGTTTACATCGAATTATCCTTTATATCGAACTATTTCTGGACACAGTACATTTACAATGAGAATATGCAGCAAAAGCTACACATATATCGAACAAAAATACCAGCGACAACAGATATATTGAACGAGAAATGCCGCAAAAGTACCCTTCCCTCCCCACAACGCTCTCCCTATAGATGACTTAGGTTCCAGTTAGACGTCTCCTGCCCTCCGATATGCCGGCGGCTATCAGGCGCGCGCGTGTGTTCATTTGTCACAAGGCGCTTACCCGTCAGATAAACGCCTAGTAGGGTCAACCATTGTTTGTTATGGAATTCCTGATGCACGAGCATTTTTTCACCCACTAAAAAACGATCAACAACAAGCACACGCGCGTTGAAAGACAACGGCACATGGGAGGCCAGGAGAGCTCCCGAACCAGAAGTGGCGGCACTCCGTGGCAGAAAAAAAGTGTACCCATGAGCCTTTGCGCTTTTTTTATCGGTCACCTATTGTTACTGCACCATATAGCTAAGGGTGAGTGATTGACACCACCCCGCTTGCAAAAAAATGATCCCGGCCCACCTGCAATGCCTTTTTTTCGTTCATTGTGTTTCTGTCGTTCGCGCTTTGTGCGCTTTTTCGAAAGTGTCGCTGTGGTGGCTAGCGCTCGCGTCACTAACTGAAGGCATATCCAGCGGCTCTAGCTAGCGTGAAGCGGCCAAATGTCCCTTCCGCCGTGGAGCTGGCAATTGTAAATCGAGTCGAACTTGGTGAGAAGTCAGAAGCCCTCATAAGGCGCTAGATTCCCGAGAATGTCTTGAAGTAGGTTCTAGGCGGATGTTACTAAAGAAGCCACCCAAAATTGCTTCAAATCTACAAGCTGGCAGATCTGAAGCAATTTTCGGTGGCTTCTTTAGTAACATCTGCCCAGAACCCAGTGCCGGTAATCACTTCAAATCATGAGGAGTGCAACAAAGCCACCACCAGTGCCGCCAAGTGTGGAGCGGGCTGTCGGAATTTCCAAATGACATTGCCGGATCAGTGGTCGGCGAGTTTGCGAGTGTGGATCATGGTGTCGCAGCCACGGGAGAGTTTGGAAAACTACACTGCCAACATCACACCAAGCGCTGGTGAAAGCAGGTGCAACGAGGAAAGCAACGACGAGCCTTTGCCCACAACCTCGGAAATGATTGGTGCACTTGCACCGTGGAGAAGTCTATACTCTTTCGGACATTGAGGTTCTCCAAGCAGAAGAAGATACAGGACCATTTCACATGAAAGTAAGGCAGTGTCACCAATACCGTGTCCATTAACGCCATGTGCTTTTACGACCTCCAGTTTCTTAACTTGCTTATATTGAATTATCCCCTACATCAAACTCCTAGCTGTTTCTTTGCAAGTTCAGTATAACTGGGCTTGACTGAAGTAGGTATGCAACAGAGTAGGTGCTGGGCAGGACAGTCGGTAGGCAACAGAGGAGGACAGTAGGCAAGGAAGACTGGCAATACCGAATTAGAAAAGGAAGTCTGTACGCAACAGAGGAGGACAGACAGGCAAGGGAGAAGGGCAATAGAGCAGCCACAAGGAAAGGCAGTTGGTAGACACCCCCCCCGGTGGTGGTTCCACCCACCTGATGGTGAGCAGGTCGCAGCCGGCCAGGGCGCGCACCTGCCCCTGGTTGCGGAAGGAGGCGCCCATGACGACGGTGGCGTAGCCGTGCCGCTTGTAGTAGTCGTAGATGCGGCGCACGCTCTTCACGCCGGGGTCCTCCAGGGGCTCGAAGCTCTTCTGGCCCGAGTGGGCCACGTGCCAGTCCAGGATGCGGCCCACAAAGGGCGAGATCAGGGTCACCCCGGCCTCGGCACACGCCACCGCCTAAGGGGTGGGCGAGGAAAAGGAGGCTCAAGCATCCAAACACCCATATCCCGACGTATAGTATTAGAGGAAATTCTGGCGCTAGAGCAGAGGCGAGACACGCTTCTGCGAGCGTGCTGTCATGTTCCGCAGAGAAGCATTCAACTTGTCCCAAAAAGTACAGGGGGAAAACTACCGCATATTCGCGCGTATAACCCGCACCGAAAATGAAAATTTCAGTGGGGAAGTAGGGGTGTGGATAATACGCTGGGTTTTACCTTTAGTGCAACTTCACAGCAATGCGTGTTGTGCCGTAAAGCTCCCACACACTAACACTGACTAAGCCTTCCATGGCAGTGACTGGAAGTTAAAGATGAGAGCAGTGAGACTGCAAAGCGAAAGTCACAATTCACTCTGTGTTCTACTTGCTAAATATACACTGTTTCAGACATCATAGTATGTGATGTGTTGCTTGAGCAGTAGCCTTGGTGCAGCCTTTCCTGTATCTTCTTTTCCGGCGGACTGAAAGTGGGGGTGCGGATTATGTGCAGAGGCTTGTTATACGCGCGAAAATTTAGTTAACAGACAAAGACAGAGGCAGGACGATGAGCACTCAGGGTAATTGTTTTGGCAACACATTATTATTCTGTGCACCATTACATCTTCAAATTTTCCTACGTAAATGTGCCAGCGCATTACAATCACGCAAATACAGTACACACCAAAAGTTTGCATATTGCGATTGAGCAATAACCTGGGCTAACCCGAACCACAAAAAATGTAAAACCATGCTGGCACTAGCAGTTGCTTCTCTAGTTTAGAGAGAGATCCCTGAATGGGTTTTGAGTTTATGCACAAAACACAGCGTAGTTAAAGACTTGCACTTACCAAAACGATTTCATCACTACTGGTCGGTTAGCTATAGCGAGGCTACACTGCTCTTACTGCATTGCGAGTAGCAAAATAAAAATACTGTAATGCGATGCCGCTGTTTTGAGAAAGCCAGGTAGACCTCACTTTCTGTCTTGCCCTTTAAAGATGTAATAAATCACTCGCACCTCTGCCACATCCAAAATGTGCAACTGCAACACAACAGGCACAGCTCAACAGTACTGTCTGGGTTACCAAAACCATCAACAAACAGTTGTGGATAAGAAGAAGAAGAAGAAAAAAGAACGGAAAGGCCGGGAGGTCAACCAGGTGTAGAGCCCGGTTTGCTACCCTGCACTGGGGGAATGGGGTTCAGGGAATAAAAAGGGGGGGAGAAGAGGAAGAGATAGGAGTGGGAAAGCGCGCACTCTAGTCCCGTTTCGGGCACTATAGTCTTTCAAGCAAGTTCGTTTCACTCAAGAAACGTAAAAGGGCTTTCGTCGCCTTCTGCGAGGTCGATGGTGAAGACCGATGACTTAAAATAGTTTCCACCGTAAATGGTCGATTGTCCAATCGGCTCAGCGCGGTGGCAAGCATGCTCCTCTCCGACGAGTATTCGGGGCAGCGACACAGCACATGTTCTATAGTCTCTTCCGCCCCGCAGGCGTCACAGTGTGCGCTGCTGGCCATCCCGATGAGGAAGGAGTAGGCTTTCGTGAAGGTCACTCCCAACCACAGTCTACAAAGTAAAGTTGACTGGGGTCGAGACAGCCCATACGGAATACGGCGCCGAAGAAGGGGATCCTGAATATACAGTCGGGGATTCGAAAAGTCCGGTGTATTCCATTGCTGCATGGTAATCTTGCGTGCAAGGGAGCGAAGCGTCCTGGCGGCATTGGTTCTTGAAAGCGGAAGTAGAATGGTGCGGTCGCTCTCATGGCCTGTACGGGCAGCTTCATCCGCCAGCACGTTACCGATGACTCCGCAGTGACCTGGAAGCCACTGGAAAATTACGTCATGGCCGGCTGTGATGGCTTGATGGAATTTTTCTCTTATCTCTGTCACCAGTTGGTGTAGGGGGCCGTAGCGCAGGGCTGCGCGTAAGCTCTGTAAGGCAGCCTTGGAATCTGAAAAGATCGCCCAATTTTGAGGAGTAGCTCCGATGATATGGTCAAGAGCCTCACGAATGGCTGCAAGTTCTGTAGCTGTCGAGCTCGTGGTATGGCCAATACGGAATCGAATTGTTGCAAAATCTGCTGGCACAAACACTGCACCTGCCGAACTGGATGACATTACGGAGCCATCTGTGTACACATGTTTTCGGTCGTTGTACCGTTCATGCAGTAACAGCAGCGTAAGCTGTTGAAGGGCCAATGATGACAAGTCGGCTTTTTTTCGAATTCCCGGAACACTGAGACGAATCTCAGGTTGTGCCAGGCACCACAACGGGGAGGTCGGTGTTGCCGCAGGGGCGTACCTTGAAGGGATTTCAGCCCTGTGCGCTGTGATAATGGCTGAAAAAGTAGATCGTGGTCTACTTTGAGGAAGCTGCGCCAGATGGTGAGAAGGTAGCCTCGTGAGGAGCCTGATGTACAGGCGTAGTGTTTCAGTAGCCACGTACGTTGCTATTGGGTGTTCCTGTGCGATGCAAATGGTGCCCACTGTTGATGCACAACGCGGCAAACCAAGACACGTGCGCAGAGCCTGCGCTTGGACGCTCTGTATTACCTGCAGGTTAGTGGTACAAGTGTTGGAAATTGCTGGCAAGCTGTAACGCAAGGCGCCTAAAAAAAAGTGCGGAGTACAGTTGCAGCATTCCTCTTACCGATGTTCCCCACGTCTTTCCAGCAAGAAATCTGAATATCTGGGCAATGGTGGCAAGTTTCTTCTTAAGGAAAGAAACATGTGCGCTCCAGGAAATGTCCCTGTCGATGATTACACCAAGAAATTTGTGATGCCTGGAGTAGGGAACCAACCTCCCATCGATCTTGATGGAATATCGAAACATGGGCTTGCGGGTAAATGCAACCAGCGCGCACTTGTCACCCGAGATACTCAGACCTTGTTGCCGCAGGTAAGATCGCGTTACATTGGCCGCCTTTTGAAGTCGTGCCCGTAGCTGTGGTCGGTTGACCCCCGAAGCCCAAAGGCAAATGTCGTCGGCATAAATGGAGACGCAGACATTCTTGGGGAGAGCGTGCACAAGTCTGACGATCGCTAGGTTGAAAAGCGTTGGACTTAGCACCGCACCTTGAGGAACACCACGGTGAACAAAGTGCTGTGATGTCGGGCCATCCTCCGTCATGACATAAAAAGATCTTCCGGACAAGAAGCTTTCTATCCATCGGTAAACTCGCCCACCAAGTCCGAAGTGCTCCAGGGCGTCTAGAATAGCCTCATGAACGACGTTGTCATAGGCGCCCTTAACGTCAAGGAAGAGGGCTGCTGAAATGCGTTTGCAACTTTTTTCTTGCTGTGCAAACGTTACCAAGTCCACCACGCAGTCTATGGAGGAACGCCCACGCCGAAAACCAGCCATAACTTCAGGGTATATATTGTTATGTTCGAGGTACCACTGCAGCCGCGCGAGTATCATTCTTTCCATAAGCTTGCATAGGCAGCTGGCCAGGGCAATTGGACGGTATGATGGAAGGTCGAGCGGAGATTTGCCAGGCTTGAGTAAGGGTACCAGATGGCTTACTTTCCACTCCGGTGGAACGATGCCATCCATCCACGCCTTGTTAAAGATGTCCAAAAGCGTTTGACGTGCTTGAGGACCAAGGTGACATAGTGTGGAGTAGGAGATTTCATCAGGACCTGGAGATGAGCTACGCCGGCAGGATGCCAGAGCCGCCTCTAACTCTTCCATGGAGAAGAGCACGTCCATTCGTTGATCGCGTGACAAGGGGACTTCACGGATCCTTGCAGATCGATAGCCATCAGTTCTAGAGGCAATCTTCATGCAGAAATCTTCTGCGACTTCTATCTCCGGACGGTTTTCATATAGTGCCAAAGCCTTGAATGGGTAGCGCTGCTGCACAGGTGTCGCCAGGCCACGCATTACTCTCCATATAGAAGACAAAGGCTTCCGAGGGTCGAGGGACTCGCAAAATGATTTCCACCGTTGTGCCTGAACCTGAGCGATGCGGCGCTGTATCTTCTTCTGTGTGCTTCTGGCTACCCTTAGGTCGTGTACAGCTTTTGTACGCCGGTACCGTCGCTCCGCTCGCCGTCGAATTGCCCGGAGGCGTTCGGTATCAAACTCTGTCACTTTGGGCGGCATTGTGACAGTACGCGTGGAAGCCTGGGTTGCACTGCCGATAGCAGTTTCAAAGCTTGTGGAAAGGCCCTCACAGCAGGCGTCCTCCATAAGAGATTCAAATTTCGTCCAGTCAGTATGTTTGGACACGTTGGGAGATATAGGGTGCTGGAATCCCTTAATTTTGATGTTGGAATGTGATCACTGCCGCGGGTTTCAATGTCCGTAAACCATTGGAGATGTCTTGCGAATTGCCTTGAAGCGAAGGTCAGATCCAGGCAGCTCGCATAGGTCGGGCCGCGGAGAAATGTAGGACTTCCATCATTCAGTACACAGAGCCCATATTCTGACGCGAATGATACAAGTCTTCGACCCCTGAGGTTCATCTTGGAGCTTCCCCAAAGCGGGTGGTGGGCATTAAAATCACCGGTGAGGATCCAAGGGCCTGGTGTTGTTTCGAAGATATGCTTTAGTCTCTGTCGATCAAGGATAGCTGATGGGGATATGTAGGCTCCTAGGAGCGTGAAAGAGAGCTGTCTGTCGTTTTTTTAACAGTTAAGCATACGTATTGGTTGGTGTCGTGCGGGCGTATCGAATGAACAGTATATGTGAGTTCCCGGCGTATGAATATCATGACTTTGCTACTGGTCCCACCAGTAGATGACTCGATGCCTTCATAGCCGGACAGTCTTACTGCAGTTGGTAGGTTCTGTTCGCAGATCACGAGAATCGGGAACGGATTATTGAATACAAACTGGCGAATATCAGAAATTCGTGGTTTTAAACCTCTGGCCTTCCACTGAAAAATGGACGCTCCACAGACTTCCTGGCGGAATGATGCGGTAGCACGGGCCATGATATTACGCGAGGCCTGCCAGTAGTGGACCCAGGGCATCCAGAACTTCCAGGGCGCTCAAAGCGGTCGGCGTTTTTAAGGTATTCAAAAGCGTACGAATGGCGTTGATCAACGCCCTGAGAACCGCGACAATCTTTACGTCATCCTTCAACAACGCAGTCGGAGTCTGGTTAGACCTCGAATCTGCCCGTCGGGGCTCCACCGGAGTGAGGGGCGGCAGCCTTGGCCACGGTTCCACTGGTGGCAATGACTTCCTGGCTTCGTTGATCTTTGCAGATGAAGCAGTGGCCGCGCTGTTTGTTGATTCTGCTGGTAGTTCTGGTGGTGGTCGTGGAGGCGGGTCTACCAGCGGTGGTGGAGGCAGTGCCTGTGAAGCCGTGGGATTCCCACATGAGTGGTCCTGGCTGTCTTTGACACCAACAGCATTCGACGATCTTCGCCGTCGCAATCGTCAGCGGCGTCGAACTTTCGCAGATGCGTCTTTAAATGACGAGTGATCCTTGACCATCTGTTGCAGAACCTTTCGTTCCTGTATGATGCGAGGACAGGTCTTCGATGAGGCGTCGTGTGCGCCTCGACAGTTGGCACATTTTAGCACACCTTCGTTGCAGTCTTTGGCATCATGGGACCCAGCGCATTTGGAGCATACAGTACCTCGTCCGCAAACGCTGCTAACATGTCCGATCCTTAGACACTTGCGACACTGGAGTGGTTTCGGAACGAAAGGTCGCAAGACAGCTTTGATGAAAAGCTTTGAGCAATTCTGCATTGCCAGGTGTTCAGTTCTTATCCATAGGCATGCTGCCTGGGCTTAGTGTTGTCATAGAAGCATATGCAACAGTCAAGAGATGACCCATACTCTCTCTCTCTCTCTCTCTCTCTCTCTCTCAATTACAAACACACGAGTTCCACTCAGAGATTAGCCTCCCTTTTGCACATACCTGGGTGAAGTTGAACAATAGGGTCATGTTGCAGTGGACACCATGCTCAGATTCCAGCACTCTGTAGAGAGGGAGAGAAAAATAGAGGTTGGGGGAGGAGCAGAAGCTCAAGGATAGGAATGCAAACACACATGCCAAAAATAAAAGAAGGCACGAGTTAAGCAGTACACTTAATTTCATAACCAAAGAACATCCACGCAAACATTTCCCACTCACCACTCGCGAGTGCACTCGCACCATTTTCAGGGCTTAAAGCACTGAGCGCCACTATTGCGTTTCTACTCACTGTTGGCTGTTCGTCGCAGGAGACGCTCGCTGTGATGCCTGTACATGGCGGGATTGCTTTTAGCTTCGGAAATATGTCGTCGCCGAGCTCCTGCTATGGGGCACCCTAAAATTATTTCTCTGGTGGCGTGTTAATTTAGGAATACTGGCACGAACCATGCATTGAATTTGCTTGTTTTTGCTTTTACCACCTGGCTGCACCCGGCTGCGTTATCTGTGTTCCACTCATGCCGTACAGATCATCTCATTTGATAGGGAGAATGTTTCGTCCCAACGCCACTAGCCTAGAATAGCCTTCGAGCTACAGTGTTCTCGATGTAAATCAACGGTTCAAGAAACACCTGTGCCAAAAGATAAATGCTCACACAGCAGATTCTGTGGCATTCGATTCACCGACACTCTCCTGCACACGTCACCTTGTTGACTGCTGCTTTGCCGCCTGTGTATTCATTGAGTGGTGAGGGGAGCACAAGTTCGCTCTAATAAACTTGCTTTTCCTTCAAGACAATTGCGTCGTCTTTCGCTACGCGATAATACGATTTGGATGGCCTTCTGATGCTGTGGACAGATACTGTTCAGTTTCACGACTCATGGGAGGATCTGTTGCAGACACTCGCGTGCGAGGGGAGACGACGACTGGCGAGCGCGACTGGGTGCGAGTGGTGGAGGGCGAATAGTGAGCACGAGTGTGAGCGAGTGCACGAGCACAAATACATTTTTCCAAGCAAGTGCGAGTGAGTGGCGCCAAGTTTTGCCGAGGTATGCCCAAACCGATTAAGCAATGAATTTATCGAATAACGCCACCCAATTATTCAGATTAAAATTTTTAATAGACGCCCAGCCGTAAATTGGACATTAAGCATGGGCAAGATGACGAGTTACCTTGTTAGATCAAAGGCTACTCAGCTTGTGTCATTCCCAAACCTTTGTAACTGCCCACACAGTGCGCACTCACCACACCCAATTTCGCAGACCTGCCAAAACAAACATGCTCGTGCATCTGTGTCTCAAGCTAACAAAGCTAACGCAATTCAGAAACTGCATCCAATGAAACTAAAAGAAACTACTAAAAAACTGCACCCAACGCAATTAACAAGGCCTACCCATTAGAACAGACGGCAAAGGATCTGTGCAAACATGGCATTAACATACCTGCCAGGTTCGCCAAGATGGCATAAGGGAGACCTGATCGGGGGGCGGGCTATAAAATTAGCAGCAACGGAATGGAATAACTTACACGCATTTTTAATTTAGTTAGAATATAGCAGGAACTGAACTGTCTCGTCCAAACTACTAAAAAGCTACACCACTTGCGAGTCGACGTTGCTGACGCCACCTTTTTCAGGAAGTCCTGGGAATACTGTGAAGTGTAAAAAATGTTTACTCCTACGTCACTTCCCCGAAAGATCGCGAGCGACGGTTGTGTCAGACATGGATGCTCTGAACTGGGCGCACTTTTTTTTTTTTAACTATGGTGAACTGCCTCTTGCATTCATCGTTTCTGTGGTACTAACCAGTCCAACTTACGCGCATGGCCCACTATGCCTTTTAAGCTCTTTACTGATAACAATGTCAATGGGTGCACGATTGAATTGTAGCTCGAATTGTAGCAATGTGGACAGACTGGGATGAAGGTACAGCCAAACATGGAAGCGTATTCGGGAGATTTGAGTCGTTCGTACACTCGTACAACAAAGCTACCAAAATTCGGGAAACCTGGCAGGCATGCAGTAACCTGATAAGTTGATAAAGAACCGTATAAATAAACTATAAATAACGAGTGCAGTACATCAGCGAGCGAATTCAGGAGGACGATATCCTAGCTCGTAGTGGAGTTGGGCTCGATATGCAAGGCAGAGAACGGACAACTGGAGGCCAAGACGGTCCTAGGAGAAGGCGATGGCTGAAAACTATGCAGGGACAGGATAAGGAAATTTGGTGGCAAACAATGGATTTGGACAGCGCGTGATAGGGGCCGTTGGCAGTCAGTGAAAGAGGCCTTTACCTTGCAGTGGACATAACTCTACGAATAACTGAAAGATAACAGGCCATGAAGACAAAATACAACCTTGTTTCATTTGAAAGGACTAGTCTTTGGAATGGAGCTGAGTGGGTTGCAAGCCACAAAAGACATTTTTAACTGAAGCAAGCATTAAAAGCACAGTTACCAGTGGGTTAACTGGGCATTGGCAATAGAGTGATCTGACCAAACAGAACCGGAGGTCCCCCCAGCAGGGTGTCTACCAATTCTAGATTTTAAAATTCCGACTTTTCCAGGTTTTCCCTTACAATTCTAAGCGTAATCCCTGACTGATATGCTTGCTCAACAAACACTCTAAATACAGATAGCGAGCCATCCAGTGATAAAAAAAAGGACAGGGCACTTGCATAAACCGTAGAACACACTACTTGATTACAAACCGTTGCTTGTAAGGATCCTTTAGCAGAAAATACAGTATTAAAAAGGCACAACAACTGATGTGCAATAACAAATGGAACACCTTTCAATCTTTCAGAGACTTGATTTCTCGCTGCAGCAAAAGTCTGAAGTTCTGCATTTTTCATGAGCTTTTGCATTTTCAATGCAAGTTCTCTTACAAGAGCAGCGGTTCTCTTCTTTCTTCACAGTCCCACAAATACAACCATTCCTTCATCACCACCGCCATCATCATCATCAACAACAGCCCATTTAGGTCCACTGCAGGACAAAGGCCTCTCCCATTGACCTCCACCCACTCCTGTCCTGCGCTGCCCAAGTTCATCCTTTTCCCCCGAATTTCCTCATTTCATCCATCCACCGTGTTATTGCCCTTCCCCTTCTTGTAGCCCCGTCTCTGGGTACCCATTCTGTTAACCTCTTGGCCCACTTTTTCTTTATTTTAAGCGACACCTTCTGCTCGAGTTTGCTCCCTGATCTAGGATGCGAAGTGTTCCTCTGTCATTACCCTGTCCAGGAGACTAAGTGTTACTCGTATGATTATTCGCTTCATGGCCCGTTGGACAGCATTCAGTTTGACATCGCCAGTAGAGCGCATTTGTTAAACTTCCTTTTTAGGGATAGAGGTAGCTTACTTTCATTATCTGTGAGTGCTTGCTGAGCGCACCTCAACCCATTCCTATTCTGCACCGGATTTATTTTTTATGGCTGGAATCAGCACTGGAATCAGTAGTTATATTCTTCAATTTGTTCAGTTGTTTCGTTACCTAGGCTGAGTAGGGCGCATTCAGCATGTTTGTTACATCGTTACTTCAGATTCATTCATATTTATTTTTTGTTTGACAGCCCCACTTTCCGATTGTAGTTCGAGCATTTTTGCCTGTGTTCTGCAGACTCATTGAGTAAGACCTTGTGGTCTGCAAACCTGAAATGGCTCAAGTATTCCCCGCTTTATTCATAGACCTGCATTTTCCCAGTCATGCTTCCTAAATAGCCCCTCCAGACATGCTGTGAATAATTCTGGTGAGATGGGATCTCCCTGTCATAGTTCTTTTTAGGTTCGGGAACCTGTTGGTTTGCTTGTGAGGGACTATCTTGCCTGTACATCCCTCATATTTCGTCTAGGAGCCTTACGTTGGTTTCCTCCATTTCTTGGTTCTTTAATGCTTCCAATACTGCTGTGGTGTCTATTGACTCAAATGCTTTTTCATAGAATATAAATGTCAAGTCAACAGGTTTATTATACTGTGGATTTTTCTATTACTAGATTGATGACATGATGTGATTCATTGTAGGGTATCCTTTTCTAAACCCAGCCTGAGCCTTGGGTTGTTGGAAATCTAGGCTGTCACTTATGCACTTAACTATTACTTTGGTAAACAGCTTGTATACAACTGACAGGCTGCTTGGTCTGCAATTCTCAAGGTCTTTGGTGTCCGCCTTTTTGTGAATCAGAACTATGTTGGCGTTTTTCCAGGCTATGGGCAATCTTTAAACATTCAGAGATTAGTTTAGCAAGCTTCTCCACAACGACATCATCTCCCTCCTCTAAAAGGCAAATGGTTATGTCGTTGTCACCTGCAGCTTTTCCTCTTTTCATGCTCTTGAGAGCCTTTCCAATTTCGTCTTTGGTTATTAGTGGGACTTTGTGAGCGAAGCCTGTACTCGTAGTCGTTTCCCCTGGTGTAACGTCACATGAATATGGCCTGGTGTAGAATCATTCCACTACTTTTATTATCTCTTAAATGTTGTGTAATGCTACCCTACTCATCTTTCAGTGCGTACATTGACTTTGCTGATAGCTAGCTTCCTCTTAGTTGCTCTTCAGCTTCCTCCTATTTCCAGTGCTTCCTCGATCACTACCATGTTGTACGCACAAATGTTTGTTTTACATCTGCTAATTTCGACAGCCCTGCTAATTCAATTTGACCCACTGTACTCACAATTTCATGTTCTTACATTTGGAAATAAGTTCCTTTGTTTTCGGTGTTGGTTTTCCAGTTTGTTTCCTGCATGCTGCTTCTCCCACAGCTACTGCAGGGTTCGTGACTGCTGTTGTTAGATTGTCATTTAGCATGTCAACATTGTCTTTGCTCTCATCAATTAAAAGCGCGAATTGGTTCTGAAGGATTATTTTGGCTCCTGCATCCTGGCTCTACCCGACTCCATGGTGGGTTTACTACGTTCCGCTAGTGTCCCCTCCTTCTCTTTTGAGATTCCGCCTTATACACCGAACCATCCTATGATTGCTGCTCCGAATCTTGGCGAGTACCTCCATGTCCTGACTTCCTGTTCAATTCATTCTTCCATCTTCTGTTAGCACTACGGACAATAGGTCCTTTGACCATCCAGAGAATTTGTAGCATCATCTAGCTTGCGCGTAGGGCTGTGCCAGCAGTTGGCAGTCAGCTGGGAGATAGAAGTAATTAACCGTCTCAGTTTCCATGACCGAGCCATGTTTTTGAAGAATTTCCCGACAATTCCATGAATTTTCCCAAATGTGCCCGGATTCCCTGACAATTCCAGGTTTTCTTTGCTTTCCAGGTTGGTATACACCCTGCCCAGTTATGTTTCTAGGCGGTGGCTTTGGTCAACAGCCAGCAATCTCTCAAACAGGTATCTGAAATCACAGAAATCGTCGGAAAGGGGCTGGTGCAGTCAGCACTGCTTCCTGTTTTCTTTAATATCTCAATTATTCGTTTGAAGTTTGTGATAAAATTGGTATCATTACCGAACCAAAGCACCCTCTTTCTGGCGAGTCAGACTTGTGTCTGGTGTTCGTGGCCCCTAAGAGGCGAGTGGACCCTTCCCTCCCGTCCCCCTCACCTGGCGGCCTGGATGCCCTCCCAGGTGGAGGCGAGCTTGATGAGGATGCGCTTCTTGTCAATGCCGTGCTCTTTGTACAGGCTGATCAGGTGAAGGGCCTTGGCAATGGACGCCTCCTTGTTGAACGACAGCCTGCGACGCATCAACACAAGGCCTCGTTGGGACCACAACTCTGCTATGCTTAAGGGGGGGGAACACTGCTCCTAAAACAGCTTCCTGTAATTGTCAAGTAAACTCTGTGAAACTTGTCAGTCTTGCTGCTTTTTCCCCACTGATTTCAAATATGCCATTATTTTTTTGCGTCAGAAGTTACCAGGACAATTAGAGATTAGCCATTTTTTGGAGGAACAATAGACAAAACAGTTTTAGCCATGAAACTAATCTTTACATTACATGAACCCTGGTGAGTGCAATACGAGAATCTTTTTTGATGCACCGCTTGGAACCAATTTTACAGCTCATTAAATCATTGGTGTTCGAAATGGACATTTAAAATGGTCCCTTGCCACCCACTGGTGCCACCAAAGTTTAACGAGCTATCAAATTCGTTTCAAGTAGTGCATCAAAAAAAAAAAAAAAAAAAAGATTCTCTTATTGCACTCACAGGGTTCCTGGTATTGGAAAATGTAAAGATTACAGTGCTATGGCCAACACTGTTTTGCCTATTGTCATTCAAAAATGCGTAATTATCTCCAATTGCCTTGGTAACTAACTGACTGACTCCAAAAACAATGGCATATTTGAAAAGAGTGGCGAAAAAGCAGCAAGACTGACAAGTTTCAGAGAGTTTACGTCACAATTACAGGAAGCTGTTTCAGGAGCAGTGTCCCTCCCCCCTTAATAAAGAAGCCGGAACTGCTGCTTCGATAGCTGCGAGATATGCACAGACAGCGGACGTGTCTGAATCAGATTTTTATGCACACAAAAGAAACACTGGAGACACCCAGCACTGTTAGCAGGGAAAAAACTGCCCGGTGTTTCGCAACAGAGGGGTTAACTCCGTCTGTTACGACAAAACTAATCGGCTACGACCAAAGACCGACAACGGAAGTTGCCCCTTGTGCCTGATCACCCCAGCCAGCTGTTTCTCTGAGAATCACAAAGAGTGCATTACGAGTATTTTGAATGCAACACGAGTCATGCCTGCAATGTTTCGCACTTATAAATTACAGCAGCGATTACAAACAGACTAGGTGAGAAGAAGCAGACAACATCACACTTTAAGCGTAATCTCTTTTCAAAAGCAAGCACACGCACAGACGCACAGGTTGTTCACTTTTGGCATTATCTGACCACATGACACAGCTTCCTATAAAGTGGGAGTTTTAGTGCAGCAAAGCTGACAGCATCACAGACGAGAAAACCAGTCTCAAAGCAACAGCCTGCTGCGTTGGCTAAAGCACTGCCCTATACACAAGGCCTGCCCGAAATGAAATCACACAAACGTTCGCTTCAATACTTGGCTATTCTACGCAAGCAATCGCAATGTTATTGTTCAATTAAATTTCACATTTCTGCCAGTGAAGGTGACGGGCCAGTTTTCAGTGCATAATACTTAGAACTACTCGATGCTTGAACGCTTCCATGCCACACTGTCCCAACACTGCAGTATTGAAAGGGAAACAACAACAACAACAACAACAACAACAACAACAACAACAACAGCAAAACCATCTTTGACATTTACTTCCAAATGCTTTTGTTTAACCTATCCTGGATTAAACTAAGTAACTAGTACAAGTAATGAACTAACTGGTACAAGGATCTCTAAATGGCACTAGGCACTGAAATGTATGCTACCATATAGCACCCCCAATACCTTGCAACCTCCAACCCATCTGCCCTCCTCACCTGGCATCAACCTCGGTCGAGACGCGGCCTGGGATGATCTTGAGGATCTCCGTGCCGAACAGGACCACCAGCTTGTCAAGGGCGTGGGTCACCTGCTCCTCGGGGTTCCTGGGGTGGGAAGAGAGAGGGGAACCACCCCAAATCGATCAGCTATTGATTTTTCCCCGTTAAAATCGCTAAGGAAAGACAAGAACACGCAACAGAATTAACGCCTGCTCAAGTCTCGCAAGGAACTCCAAGAATATGATCTCAGCGATTCCCCACGAGATGCTTCCAGACACTTGCACTACATATCTGAATGGATATACACAAAAGAGCGGATGCACTTCACCATTGGGGGTTTGCCGACCGTCCGAATAGGGTCATTTCTCCGTGACGTACCGGCAACTGTTTGGAGGACGTTGGAGCCGGAGATGAGAAAGCAGAGTCTACGGCTTTTTGCCAACGCTGCCTGCAATGAACAACTACGCCAGGGAATGTGAGAAGCCTGGAAGCCGTCTTGAGAGGCCGCACCCCATGAAATGGGATGAAGGAGAACTTCTCCAATAGCATCAACGCCACTGACACACCACCCTTACCCAAGAGGGTAAACTCTTGGGGGCTGGCTGCTCACATGAGTGATAGCCATGATAATCCACCTTCAAAGATGAAGTGCAGTGTGGTATAGACGTTTGAGCCGCCATGGCCAATTAGCACATACATCACACAACTAACATCATTTGTATCGCTTGCTGGGCCACAACGTACCACATATTAGTCATGATATATGTGAAATCTGAAATCCTGGGCTCTGGGCATGACACAATAAAAAAAAAAAAAGAACAAGAAAGATCACAAAAGAGAAGTCAGTCATGGTAATTGGAGAGCCACAAGTAAGAGCGAACAGTTCTCCAGCACCCACCACATCAAGCCATTGCTGCTCACTACTACACCAACCATCATCTGAAGATGACACTTTCTTTTACGATTAACTGATGGCATATTTCAAAGAGGGTATTGAATTACCAGAAAAGATCTACCTCGTTTCCTGCTGGATAGACAAAAGCTTCATTGAACACAGGATGGCGAGGATGAATCAGCTGTTTCGGTCAAAGCAGCCACTCATAGCCCCAACGACGTGGGCAGTCAGTTTCCATTGCTAGAGAGACTCGCCACAGAACGCGGGCCTGGCCTTCACGTTAAGGGACGACGGGGAAATTGCCGACAGTGTGCACGCGAGTCGGCCTCGTAAAATGAGTCACAGGTCACGGACTTATTCGGCAGTTTTTTTTTTTTTTTTTCAGCGACCATCCGAAGAAACTGCCGAGTCACTGCAGCGACCAGAGAGGACCCTCAAAGCCGCGATAATCTTCGTGAAGAAATAAATACAGCAAGCGACCGTCAAGCACTGCTTACGCGGAACTAAGCCCACGGGCCTAGGTTCAAAATTTATACCAGCCAGCCAGCGCTATCGCGAGAAAAGTAAACCATTAACTGCGTTTTTTTTTTTCTTTTTACACTGGAGTGCCACGAAATCGCGTCATAGAGTGAATGGCTTGCCGGCGCAGCAACGAGCGGCGAAACCGAAACCAGACGCGCCAAGCCGCCGCGCGTAGCGGAAGGCGTCGAAGCGCGGACACCGACCCCACTGCCCAGCCAAAGGTAAAAAAAAAAAATAATGAAAGAAACTAAATAAGCAGGCAAGGCAGCAGGAAACCGCAGGCAGCAGCGAACACCGTGACATTCAAGGAAACCACGCAGCCAGAAAACGAGGGACGGGAAGGGGGGGGGGGGGGGGGGGGGGACAGGCGCAGGCATGCCCTCCGGAACAATGGCTGCCCGGAATAAAGACCGGCGAAAAAAAAAAAAAAAACGAAAAAGAAAGGTGGCTGACTGCGCTTGGGAAACGACGTTGACGACGTCAGACGGCGAGGGGGCGGCGTCGGTCAAGCCTGCAGAAAGACCGAGGGCTTGTTTTACGAAACCAAGGACGCATCCGCGTTCGACGTTAGCGCTGGCACCACGCTCGCGCTTTCGTCGTCGTGCGCGGTCAAAGCCGGTCTCGAGACGCACGGCGGGACTGAAGGGCCTTAGCGCGTGTTTTTTCGTTTCGTTTTGCGCGGAAAAGTCAGCAGAAAGCGTCCGGGAGAAAAGTAGAGGTTTCGCTACAAGGTCACGCGTGCAGCACGCGTTCGGTATTGGAATTGAAAGGCGTTGAATTTTTTTTTTGTTGTTGTTGTAAGCGGTGCGCGGAAGTAATCAAAGGCTATCTCCCGATCACCAACACGCCGCAAATCGGGTGAGGCCGGCGTCGAAAAACGGAAAGTGGAGCGTGGTCAAACTCGGCACGTTTAACCGCTCCTTTACCAAGGAGAAAAAAAACAGGCGGTTAGCTGACCTGCAAGCTTTATAACTAGTTCGAACTTCGCAGCCGCACGTTTAGCAACGCGTCTGTGCGGACAATTGGCTCACTGTTTCTAATAAACAAACCCGCCGTAGTTTCGGAAGGAGAGGGCGGGGATATAGCCTTGGTGCAGCGCCAATAGACCTGCCCGTTCTCTGCGCAGTAAGAACGCTCGTTATCAAAAAAGGTCGGGTTAAAGAAAAAAAGAAATGCAAATATATAGCGTCCTACTGGTTCAGCAGAAATTGCCATGCAATCTAGGTGTTTCTTATTTGTTCCATTGTCGAAGTATTTATGCGCGAAGGAACATGCCGTCAAGCATGACAAAGTGTCTTGCCCAGGGCATGACTGCACGTCGCCCACGACGGTGACTCACACAGCGACCCTTGGGGACTTTCTATCTTAACTGGTGTGAGCCAGCAACTTTGACAAGGCAAATCTTATCCGAAGAAAAGTTTGTCGGCCTGGAGCTCCTTGGGAGACGTTTGGGCATGCACATATCTCAACCACCCCTCCCCCGAGATATCCTTTACTAGTAGCCCAACGGCCCAACGCACATATTCCGCGAAGACAGCACCGACTCGAGGGGAAAGCTAAATGACTGCGATTTTTTTTAAATAAGTAAAGTACATAAGTATTACTCATTTTTTTACTAACTGGTTTTAATGACGAGAGCTTCGAGTGGAAAGAAATTCTACGATTGCTCCAAATTTCCCCAACAAAAACCTTTTGTAACAACAGAGGACACCGTATAAGCGGTACCTAAAAGATCAGAAAAAAAAAAAATCTGCTCCATTTAGCAGTTGTATTTAAATCTGAAAAGTGGAACAAACCTTTCCAAACTGCCGAATATAGCCGCTGTACCCCAAAACAGATATTTAGTTTAAATGATGTCTATTTGCACACATTCTAGTGTAAAAAAAAAAAAAAAAAAAAAGCACTGCAAGTCGCTCACTCCTGCTGGCACCTTGAGAGAATTTTGGATTTATTTTCGAATACTACTTCGGATGCGATAACTGAAGCGCATGGCTAAAGCACTTCAAAGTGCTCAGCTCCAGTTTCAGCCACTCAGTAGACTGGAAACTGCAGAAATTCAAAGCCAAGACATAATAACCCGTTCCTAAACAGTGTGGTCAAAAATCAAAGTGACTTGACTCTGCATTTGTGCTGTCATCCTCTCTACCAGTGTCGAGGCCAAAAGCTACTCTAAGTTAACCGCTGTATTGTGGTTCAATAGAATCGCAACAGCAGACAACTGGTCATTGGAGAAACATTACACCAAGAACATGCAGCTACATTTTAAGTGCAGAGCACTTTAAGCGTTCGCCTTGTCATCCTAGCTCGCTCGCTCAACTGAAGTATATAGAGCACCAAGACGGCGTCCCGGGGTAACGCTGTTGTTCGCGGCGTACCCCAGAGGCTTCGAAAGCCAAGCAGTTTATATGGTCATAAGCGTTCGAAACTCGTGAAACGTTGGGGCTTGCCATACATCTTCCCGTTGTTTAGTGCAAAGAAAACTATAGGTACACTGGAGGAAAAAATATACGTAATTACCCGGCAGCGCCCGCGTTCCTGTAGACAAGGACGCCCGTTGGGTTGGTTTTTACCATAGTACACGCAAAATGTGGCAGTGCAGCGCCGGCACGTACGGGAGGAAAAGCAAGCACAAAGAGAACAGAACTCCCGCTGGCACAGTTTTAGGCGGGGGGCGCGCGAGCACTGCGAAGGTGGGAAATTTGAATTGCGTGGGGTGGTAGCAGTAAGCGGATAACGGCGGTACAGCCCATCATGGCGAATCACTGCTCTGCACTTCCGACAGCTTTCACATTGAGTGGAATGGCTTTAATTTTTGTATTCTGCTTCAGTGTCACACTGCATACACGTACACCGACCAGATGCGAATGTAAAGTAAATGTACACCTCAGCAGCTGCAAGTGCCTGCCAGAAAGCCAGGGAAAAAAAATTGCACCACTGAGCAACAGAATGACGATAAATCACATTGACAGGGGCTCAACAAAACCCAATGGCCGAGAACTGAACGAAAGAATGCAGATCTAACCTACTTTATGCCACAAAGCCATTGAATATGCTACCGTATTTTCGCGCGTATAACCCGCACCAAAAATGAAAATTTCAGCGGTAAAGTAGGGGTGCGGATAATACGCGGGGTTTTTTCTTTTAATGCACCTTCACGGCAATGCGCGTTTTGCCGTGAAGCCCCTACACAGTAGCACTGACTAAGCCTTCCACGGCAGCGATTGTGGAAAACATACAAGGACCAGGAAGAAAAAACAAGGATGAGCGCACTCCGGATTGAATTGAACTGAACTGTACTGTACTGAATTGTATTAGTGAACTGCGACTTTCGCCTTGCAATCAGCGTATTCTACTTGCTAAATATAAGCTTCTTCTGTCTACATAGTATGCGATGTGTTGCTTGAGCAATAGGTTTGGTGCAGCCTTTCCCGTATCAAATGTGCGGGAAATACGAGAGGATTTTTTTTTTCTTTCCCGGCGGGCTGAAAGTGGGGTGCGGATTATACGCAGAGGCGGGTTATACGCGTGAAAATACAGTATGTGCAGTACAATCTGAAACAACCGAACATTCCGCTGCTTCTATGTGCAGGTGTGAATGAGTGAGAGAGATTTAAATAGAAAGTGGAAAAGAAGTGGACTGGGGATATTCCGAACTCATGGGGTAGTTCACCTGTATTACTCGAAGCCACAGGCAAGAAACTGAGGATTAGAAACAGAGTTCGAGAGCTAAACCATGCTGCTTCAGTTCTTTTAAATATTCCATAGCGTCACAGCGATTTCAAAATTCTTGCCCTGAGATTACTCAAACGAGTGGATGTGTCAACAAAAGTGGGGAAAAAAAAAAAAAAAAAAGAGAAAGAGGGGGAGGGGATACCAGTAAGAACAGAATCCATGCCGGTTTTTTATATGACCAAAATTCAAGGACTTCAACGGCTCCCTCTTCGGGTATTGAAGGGCAACACTGCCAGTTCAAAAGTTTAAAAAGACTGAATTGAAGGATTAAAAATAGCAGAAAAATAAGAACATTGCTGGAGAACACGGTTCAACAAAGGGACATGTCTCCAGGCAAGACCCCCTTGTTGAAATAATGGCTCCAACCAAATTTTCTTTCTTGATTTCTAATCTAAAGCTAAAGCTGTAATCACTTTCAGTGCGTTATTAAATGCAAACTTGCATATGCTAAACAAGATCAAAAAGCAATAAACATTCACTTGGGTCTCCCTTATCCTTACGTTGCTTGCATGCCGATTAAAAGGAAAATTCAAGAAAGTCACGGATTTTCAAGGTTCTATAAAGACTCTAGGACGATTTTCAAGGCCTTAGAAACAAGCTTTTCAAAATCAAGGGGTATCAATTTTTTCAAGGACACACATGAGTACTGAAACATTGCCTTGGGCTCAGTCAAATGCGTACGCTGCCAAAACTAGGGATAGCACGGGATCGACATTACGTATAAAGCGAATAGGGGCTGGGACAAGCATAGCATGCTAAAGGACAGGCAAGAACAGGAGAAAAATGCAGATAATTGAAGTTTCCCCAAGGTGCTAGAAGAAAATGAGAACCTTTAAAACCTTTTTAGAAGTTCAAACATTTTTTTATGTGAACTGCTTATGTGTCTGGGGTTGAACCTTGCTCAAAAATCACATTTGCTGCTCTATTTTTGTCAAACACCAACTGCTGCCAACGTGGCTTACCTGGTTGCTTAGAAGTCAAATAAAAACACAGAACTGGCCATCACGACCACCGTGGAACCGCACCGTGCCACCAATCTTACCCAAAACGGAACACCTCACAAAAGGCTACAAGTCACTCTGGATGAGACTGCTGGGGGCCACAATGCCACAGTGGTCATGTTTCCATCACAGCAGCCACGGCAGAAGTATTCATTCTTTCTTGAAAAAAAAAAAAAAAGTTTAATTGTTGATAATTGGAGTGACAAAAATGAACCATTTGCCCCACATGTAACTATGCAGCGCACTCTTTCAAGCATTAAAGATGAACGGATTTCTGAAGGATGACACGTAAGTGTGTCACATTTAAAAACATGCATCCACACAATGACGTGGAGATTAAAATCGTGACTACAGCTCATGATGCCTGAATTAGGTTTCACACTGCCTCCGGAAGGAGGTTGCTCCTCCAACCAACGGGCAAAAATGTCGAAAAACGAAACACGGCCGCAACTCACTTTCCGTGGCTCTTGCCGTACTTGACGGCCTCGTCGACCAGGTGCGCATACTGGGGAAGCTTGGAGGCGGCAAGGATCAGTGAAGGATTGGTCGTGGCGTCCGTGGGCTTGTACTGCTTCATCACTGAATGCGGGAACAGAGGTCAAAGGTCGCAACATGCCGAACACCTCCTCTGCCGTGTTGTTGGCAAAGCAGAGCTGCCCAGTAGCAATATTATTTTGAGTTGCACATTCGTCAAATGGCAGACATTTGTGCTGACACACCACAATCAACCATCTAATCTAGTCCTCGCAACACATTCGCAAAGAATGTCACCTGAAATTCTCTAAGGCTAGCACAATATGAAGACGGGACATGCAGCAACTGAAGCAACAAGCACCTTGACAGGAAGCACTTGTAGGTTTCCACCCAAAGTTGGAAGAAACTCGAGAATCGCAACTTTGACCAAGTTCACCAGTGGAAGGTAGTGAAGTCACAACAGGAAGGCAAAATTCGTAAGTAATAAAGCTTACCTGCCTACACAACAGACTTGAAATTAAGGCTGGGAAATTTGAAGCTATATTGAACTATATTTAGTTTGCTCTGACAACCTGTAGTGCCCCATATAAAACGTTTCAAGCTTAGTAATGCCAGTGACCTGAAGTGCTAGTTCTAAGTTTGTGTGATTTTTTTTTTCTCTCTTTTTTTTTTTTTGAAACCGTGAAAGAAGTTAGGCAAAGGTGACTTATTTGGAAGCGTTCTTTCAGGACTACCCATCTAGCAGAGCACAATGATTTCGGCACAGCTGCAAACATCACGGTTTACGAAATAAAATTAAGGGGGGCGGGGTGTCATGCCAAGCGCCAACATTTCGGAAAAGCTGCCAGGCTCGAACAGGTGTCATATGTGAACTACGAAGTAAGTTTAATTGCATGCAAGGCAACAGTAATAACAATATAATTAGTGAGCGGAGTTGAATAGCCCAGCCCACTCATCGCAATCAATATTTAGCCACGCAGATGAGTCTCTTGTGTTTCAAATTAGGATTAAAGGTGTCCCGGCAAGACCACGCCTTTCGACGAGACAGTCACGTGATCGCAACCGCAGATAATCAAAACGCCGGCCTGAGCAAGCTCCTCATATTCGGTCACACAAAAATATAAAAAAAAGGAATCGCCGGCAGCGTACAGGCTGCGAAAGGACGCAGGCTTTTCCGCCAGGAATTCCCAAGCGGATACGGAGCTACCGAGGAAACTGCAGCGGGTATCGCATGCAGTTATCTACGGACGAAACCACAAATTCGAGACGCTCTATGCACGCTACCAACTTTGATGGCGTAAGACACTAAATAATTACGCTTTAACTACGTCCAGATCCAAACGAAGCGAAAGAAAAAACGACCCGGTTTAAGTGCAGCGCAAGCTATGCAAAAGCCGGGAGGGGAGATTGAGGGCACGTGGTGGGATTAGTTTCTAGGTGTTGGCACAACGCACCTTCGAAGTCCCCCGTGTCGGCGACCACGGTGGTGATCTCTTTTAGCTGATCGAGAGACGACGACATCTTTGCTCGTTTGATGCTGTCACCGGTCATCACAAGTCACGGTGGACGCGAGTTTTTATACCGGTACGGCGAGGCGTGCGCACGGAGCTTCCTTCTTCCCCCACCAAGCGTTTCTATGGTTGCGTGGAAACGAAAACACTAAGTAACGCCACTCCACGCTACCCGAACAGAGCCTAGGTCGCGGAGTGTGATTGGTTGAGAGGATCGCGCCATTTCGAATTCGAGAAATTTCATTGGCCCAATTTGGTGTGCTCACTGCGCTGCTTCACTTCAAAGTTGTGCTTGATCTGAATGTTTGGATTACTAACTAGCGTTTACAATATGTAGTTCTTTTTTAATTTGAAAGAAACAAATGCAGCGCCTAACTTCTGAAAGTAATGCCTGGTAGTTTTTTGTTTATAGGAAAGCACACACAACAAAACTATTTCGTCTCATTTTTGTGCACCTGGAACACAGAACCAACGAAGCGACCTACACAAAAAGTGTTTAACTAGCAGTTTAACGCATCAGTAAATATTTTCAAGGACAAAATTTGGCATATTTACCGTTTTGCCCCGAAAAAACATCAGTTTCCGCGCTAAAATAAACACCAGGAGCCAGGAACTATGTGCCTAGTGGCAGGAATACGAACTACTTGAAACTTTGGAACAAAAACAAAGGCAGTCTACGAGCCCTACCCTGAAAAATTGCTGGTAAGCGAAATTTGCTAGTTGGTTACTTTTCTTCTTATCAAATATTCGGCCCGAAGATCCTATGAGATCTTTCCAAGAAATTTGTACCGCGTTAACATTTTCAAACGCCTGCGAAAATCTTCGGTACACCGGACGGCAGTTGGAAGCCATCGCGATTACGGCATTTGTACACGTTTCCTTCGTAGATTCCGCGTAAATCGCGTTGACGAACAGTTACTAACGTGAAAATCGAACGTTATCGGGCGCATGGTTCGCAAAATAAAAAGCTGCCACCGTCTGAATAAAGTTATACGCCTGCGTAAACTTCCTCTCACAACTGCGGCGCGTGATGAGCCAACCTGAGGGGCGAGACGGAGTTTGAATTTTCAAATTCGAACGTTTAAAATTTCGAAAAAGTCGAGCCCGTACATGTCAGTGACGGCGCTGTGAATCACGGCTCTTGTTAACACAAGCCGGAAAGGAGGTCTGGATATTGCGAGGTAGATGGTCAATCCCGACAAGAATGCGAGCACTCGCGGCGTAGCGTACGAGCGCGTCCGGGCATGTTCCGACAAGAGGGCATAGTAAATAGGCCCGCGGCCTCCCTCCTTTCACGAGCCCTGGCTGGCGCTGGCTCTCACTCCGTCGCGGACTGCCGTCTTGGTTAATGCAAGCCCGGATTGCCGTGAACGTAAGTTTTCGAGCTTGGATTTAAGGTTTTTATTAGTAAAAGGTCGAGACAGTGGACTTGAACTCTGTTTGTGGTGTGTTGTGTCACGGACTTCGCGCGTGGCACGCTGTTGGCTCAAGTCGGGCGTCCTTTGTTGTCATGACGCCGGTCGGAACGTCTAAAACTTCGCATTTGTTTATGTATTCGTTTATATTTCAGGCCGTGGATGACTGCCGTGATGATTTTTTTCAAACGACTTGCTAATTTGATTTTTTCAGCGTTAGCTGTTTTCTCGCGCGCGCGTTGGAGGCGATTTGACGCGGCCCGTCGCTAAGTTCGCGATTGCGCTTTGAAGCGTGGTCGCTGCTGTTTTGTTTTTTCTTTTGCCCCAATCGCACTCAAGTGTAATTTCGCGCATGCGCGAGTTAAAAGAGCGTGTACAAAAGTGAGTGGAGCCATTCGACTCCGCCCACGCGTGCCTCACTATGCAATTTGCCGCGCTTTTTTCTTTCGCTGAGGGGTGGGGACAAAATGGTCATCGTTTAGACGAACTTACTTGCGCATGTGAACTCGTTGCGTCCGCTAATTTGAGAACTGCCGTTATTATGCGTTCAACGTCCATGCCGATAGTCTCCTTGTGGTGTCAAAAGTCGCGCCGTTCTTCAGGTTCAGGTCCGGCAAAAGCTTTACGGTGCGAGTAGCAAGAAATCGAAAAGGCTGTTTTGTTGCTCAGTAAGATGAGTCTGCTTATATAGTGGCTCGTAAGCCCACGTATTTAGGTGCAATAACAAGGACCTTGACTTGGGAGACCTTCCTGTCCACATAAATAACAGGGTTCAAATGCAAATGGTCCTCTCGTTTTTTCGCTAATGAATTGCTCTACGCTGATTGTGGTGCCTTTTTAATTGGGTTTGAAGTACCCGCCACGGCGCCTTAGTGGCTAAGGTTTTGTGCAACCGAGCACATAGTTGTGGCTTCAATTTTTACGGCGGTTCTTCAGGCGGTGGTGACAGAGAATAACAGCCATATCTAAATTTCGGTGCACATTAAAAGAACTCTTCGTGGTATAAATCAATCGGTAGTCATCGAGTCTGACGCACCATGTAGCCTTGGTATAGGTTTGGTGCCTAAAGCATGAAGTAAATTCTTTCCAATTAAGCTGTAAGCTTTATAGTTGCCTCCTCTGATACATATACGCTCTATAAATTGTGTGTTCCCTGCTGAAAAAACGAACCATTAACGTGTACAGTCATGCATAGTTTCTGAGTCACTTGCTTTCATTGCCTGTTCAAACTCGCCGCGGTAGGGCACCCTCTGTAGCCATTTGGAAGTTTGCACAATTTTTATGCCAACTCCCGTTGCTTTTTCTCGCCCTAAAACTCGTACACACAGGTGCACTCTTTGAGGCGTCATGTCTTAAGTTTACTGAGAGGAAATCTCTGCATAAAAACAAAACTTTCTCAGAGTTACCTCATAAGAACGTAACAGAGAAAAAGATTGTTACACAGAATGTGTCCCAAGAAAATCTTCTTTGACAATGTTGACAAAAGCAGTAATGCTTTATTAATCACACAAGGCAGGCCAATGTGGCTGCTAAATTGTCATTTCGTTTGATTACCTTCGCCAGCACCCAGCCTTGGGAAGTGAGGTTTTTGGGTAGTGTAGCTCTCTTTCATACGAAGGTAAGTCATGCAAACAAAGTGGAAAAAAAAGAAAAAGCCATCACCGTGCTTTAAGCATCTGCAGTAGCCAAGGCAAACGAATAAGATACAACGGATGCATTGGCTCTTCGCCTGGTTTTAATTACCTCGTTTGTGGAAGGTCATTGAAGTCCAGCAACTTCAGAGTCAGCTTACTAGCAATATTAGAGGGACACTGGACGCAGGCAATTACTTGGTGTGTATCGGTGGATATTAACACACCAGTAAAACAGTTTCGTAAAACCCACAAGAAAAGGCTAGTTTTGCCCCCAATGTTCCCGACATTGAAACCCTGTAGGAGTTGATTGTTGAAGCTCCTTTAAAGGCATTAATTAGTAGACATCCCTACCATCTTTTGAATGGTGAATCTCAATATTGTTTGCAGTTAAAATTACTGGGCCACTGCAAGTGTGGCAGAACAAGCTCGTTTCAGTGTCCCTTTTTAAGGTGCAAGGTTATCCCGTACATTCTGGGTGCTGAGATATACCCTGAGGCCTGTTTCGTTCTTCTTAAGGCTGTGATTTCCGTCCACATAAGGGCAGTCTTTCATATTCAATGCCACTCGATCAAAAAAAAAAAAGGTCTTCCCCGTCGTTTGACGTGGGTCGATGCATGGTGAGAGTGCGAAACCGTGCACACGTGCAGCAACTGTTTCTAGACGGGCAAATGTGAAGGCCGGCTGTTGGGACAACGTGCGAGACATCTGAGAGCAGTCTCAAAACTCGGCGAGGACAGACGATTTCTCTCACCCATTTATTTCAAAGCCCTACTGGTAGTGTTTCAAGGAATTGCCTTGAAACACTGGCATACATTGAAAGGCAAGGTAGCTTGAAAAAAATAGAAAATCTGGAACAAATGATTGGAAATTAAAAAAGAAATCGGGGCAATGAAAGTAGTTTGGTAGGCCGAGTCCTCTTCCTGTATTCTAAGACACTGAAGATATTCGAAGGAAAGGTGCCTAAGGGGGTTGTTGACGGTACTTGTCTAAAGCCAGAAAGGGATTGCAGTCTTGTGGACGTTTGTTATTTCAGTTACACCCAACGCACAACTCAAGGACCATTTGCGGTGTCTCAATTTAGCAGCCTGCCTGACTTGCTTGCTTAGTCACTACCCACACCTATTGGAAAAGGAACGTTTTCAAAATTGAAAACAGATTGGTGTGTGTGATACCAAGGCCGTCTTTGGGCCATGGCGATGGTTCCCTTTTGTCTGGAAACGTTGGCTGCACGAGTGTTCAGTGTGAGAGTGGCTGTGATTGGTCTGTGGGCCATTGCTTTTACCATTTCAATTCTTCACTTGCATTACTCAGTGCTTGCACTGCCTTGTCGGCTGTTGGTGCGAGCACGTTGGAGCGGTTGAAAAAGCCAGTGCCACTGCCCTTGAAAGGAGTACAGACAATAAACTTCGTACCCGCAAGAGGGGTGCCGAGTGCTTCATTTCCTGCGACCTTAAAGGCCTTTTAAAAAGCCTGCGGTCAGAAGCAGACCTGCATCAACTGTACTTTATTTCTAGTTTGGAGTCACTGTAGCAAGGCACCCTGTGTCTTGCGACATGGTCGTTTTTGATGTTTGCTGTATTTGCAAAAAAAATAATAAAAAGAGAGGCCTTAAGAAATCTTATTGTCAAAGGTAAGTGGACCAAACCTGGCCACTTGGTGGCCAATGGCCGGTAGCCAAAACTATCCGGTAAAAGCCTGTTTATAATGAGCTGCAGCTTAGGACGCGTGTGCCTTCTTCATGAACAGTTGCAGTGCAGTAATGCAAAACCTCTTGTTGCAAATTCCTCTTACCAAGAACAGCGTTTGCACGGTAACGGGGTTCATTAAAAGTAAGCTAAGTAATACCGAGGTAAAGTATTAATGCTTTGGCATCTTCTTGAAATTATACTGATTAGTGTATTATGCTGTTACAGAAAAAAACAACACGCGACGGTCTGGTGTCTGTACTCCTTTGAGTGTTGTGTGGCCATTAAAAAAAAAAAAAAGTGAAGTTCGGTGTATGGTAATTGTGGCTAAAGTCCCCCAGCAACTGAGCCAAGCAAAGTTGAATAGCATCACAACATTCTTTAATGTTGTACTATTAACGGGAATGCAAGTTTGCTGATTATTGATATGTTGAAAAATAATTGCGAAGTTTAGGGCTAACTTAAACTGTTAGGCCTAATTAGGCCTAACTCTGTTAGGCCTAACAGTAATCATATTTAGGCCTAGCCTAAACTGATCATACTCTGATGGGCTGTTTTCTTATTTTAAAACGTTTAATTAATGCACACATGCAAGCTGTTAATTATGTGAGGGAACAATTCTTAATACATACAATACAGTTGTCATTTAGCCGTGCATCTCTGAACTACAGGTGTACAGCTCAACAACGTGGGGAGGCCAATAAATTTTGGTACTTTTTTCTCCGCCTAGCAAATTGCATTCCTGTTAATGTCTTTTCTTTACTATTAATAATAAAGGGGCTGTGAAGACAAAATGCAAACTGGTTCAGTTTAAAAGAACTAGCCCCAGGTAACTCAACCCACTCAGTTCCAGCCACGAAAAATATTTTAACCAAAAAAAAAACGCTGTCAGTAATGAAAACTCAAATTTCATTCTCAAAGCCAGCATGCTGTCGGTGGAACACTGAAACCGTTATCATTAATCATGCCGTACGTATATAGTAAACGCAGTGATCACCATGGCTTAATATCAGAGTTCTTTGAAGTTTTCAGTGAAACTGGTATGATTGTTCTCGGGAGAAACCAGTCCTTTCATTGAACCAACCTCGTATTTTGTCCTTATGGCCCCTTTAAGCATATATAAAAGAACTGGCAAGTGCTGGCCTGTACACAACTCCTCAAAGAACAAAAAAAAAGGAAAAAAATCTAAAAAAACGCTTCCAAATTTTTCTGAGGAACAAAAATGAACTCAAGTTCCAAAAAAACAAGCATTGCCAAATTACGGTTTTTATTTTCTTTTCTCCTGAGAGTAATTTCGTCCCTTCCGAGTTCACTACCCGTGCCCTGTATGTGTGTGTGTGTATACTGTTGCAGGTAGAAAAGCATGAGCCGAGTATCGCTCGACCAGGTAAGAAAAGGGACAAAAGGGCTCCGATTTCCCCAATCGCCAGCCCTTTTCCCTCCCTTTTCCCTACTCTCTCGCCCGCACTGGTTTTTGATTCGTCCCTCCCGATTCGTTTCTTCTCTCCATTGGTGGTGTCTGGGTGGCTCCGATTCTGCGCGTTTTCGTGCCGCAAAATGGCCGGCCATCTGTCGGCCAGGAGTAGTTAGTGGCTCTCTGGTGGTGCCTGCGTGTTCCGACACCGTAACTGAGCTTTTCTAGGTTCTGCATGCTGTGTTCCGTGTCCTTAACACGTGGTAGTTCCTGCGCTAAATGTGCTTATCTCATGTTCTTAGCATCTCGTATACATCTTGTTTTTGTGTGTGTGCGCGCAGGGTTTAATGGCATTACACGACGATAACAATTTGGCAGGGTCAGTTTACTATTCCCTAAACAACCATGGCAAAAAACAGCGCACAGAAACGGAACGGAAGACAAGAAATAGGCGCCGTTTCTGTGCACTATTTTCCGCCATGATTGTGAACCAACTAGCCCTAATAATCTTCACACCCAAACAAGCTTTTGCAACTTCGTAGCAGCATTTTTTTTTTTTTACTGGTGGAGCCCATTCTTGGCAGGTGGATGAAACGCCAAGGAAAGGTCCAGTGCTACTGTTTTACCTTAAAAGCGTGCAGAAGAAAAAAAGATGCTGCTAGCTACATTATAAATCATGTGAACATCATTTACAATGTTCAGATCATTTGAACATTGTAAATGATGTGAACGTCACGTGCAATGTTTACGTCATTCGAACATGTGATGTTCGAATGTTGTGAACTTCGTTTGAACATGTTCACATTTGTGAGTGGAGGTTTACTCCACTTACCTGCCCAGTAAGTGGAGAGAACACTTACCGGGCACGATGACAGAAAGTGGGTTAGGCCTAATTGTCATCATCGGAGTAATGCCATTAAAAAGGGTGTCTGCAGGGGGTTGTCACCGATTTTTTTTTTTCTTTGTCCATCTAGTGGTGACCAGCAGTGCGACATCACAGCCAAAATAGAAAGTAGCGCCTTAGTTTTTTGTTGCCCTTTTTCTTCCTCTGCCATTTCCTACCAAAGATTCTGGTCCGTGATTTGCCTAGACATAGTTAAGCCTATTACGGTGTTTTTTGCTGCTAAGTTGTTTCGCGTTGCTTCGCCTGAATCGCCCAAAACAATGTGTCTTCTTTGCGCAAGTAATAGATGAAACCTCTTTTTTTTTCCAGCCACTAGCCACTGCTACGTTTTGTTCTAACTTGCTTTTGTTTTTGTTTTCTGACAATTGCCCTTCTTTTGTTTCTTTTCTTTCTTTTTTTCTAACATTTAACGAAATTCGCCGTGTGCTATAGCATTTTGACATCACTTCAGCCTCCCGCCTGAATTGAAACACGCTTCAACGCCAGCCTTGCGCTTAACGCGAACGGAAAATGTGTGGTAGGCCCTTGCTTGGTAGGAGCTATTTTCTGTTGACATTTTTGTTGCGTAGCCTAGCTTCATCTGTTAATTTCTCTCCAGAAAAACCAAGCTATGAAAGTTAGCTCTAATTGCTGGTAAGCAGCTAACGAAGGGAGTGGAGCTCAGTCCCTAGCAGAAACTCTGCCCACACTTCAAGAAGTGACTGCGTTTTGGGAGCCGTGGAGGCCTAATGCAAGCGTGGCGAGTTTCCCAGTGCTCTGAATCGACCACCGCTGCGCGCTGTCTTCTAGTCAGGAGCGACCGTGACTGTTGTGGGGAGGGCGCAGTGCTTGGCTGACCGTTGTGCCTCCCTCCGTCTCTCCTTCCTGTGAACAGCTGTTTTTGCCAAAGGATGGACTCATGGAATGTCTTAAGACAGTGGGGGCTAAGCCGGGGCCCTTGAATTTTCAGCAGGTAAGGACGGGACCTTGGGGGGTGCCAAAGTGTGTATGGGTTTGTGTGTGTTGTGTTTCAGTGAGCAATCGGGAGTAGTTGGTCAGTAATTCCTGTGGGTGTGCGTGTGAACGTTCGTGACGGGGAATAGCGTTTGGAGAAGAAAAGTTTGAGAGATGGTTCGGGTGTGGGAGCCGGAGGTTATCGCGCAAAATCAGCATAAATTCCTTGTCAAGTGTAGTGCAATATACCCCACAGCGGTTATGTGGTACTTTTAGGGAGTGTAGCACTTCCGTAAGCTTTGGACTATGGCACAAGTTTCTTGTGGCCGCTGCATCTGGTGCTTCCACTCAAAGTAGTATATTGATTGCATGCAACAAGCCGATCCTGTACTGCAGGTGTGGGGCTTTGTCACTGTGATGAATAATAGTGGTAACTTTAGTAACGTCAGCAGGTACCGGCAGCTCAACACACTATAACCACAGTGAGTCTTTTCCTAATAGGTACCAATTCATGACATTAGGCCTTAAAATGTGGCATTGTGCCCAACGTCCTATTTTTAGGCCTAATGTTAGACTACCGTCAAATTGAGCCTTATGACATGCCCAGCATCAGCGTACTCATTGTACGACGAGCTGCAGTTACCAGTTGACAGCGTTGGACCTTGAGGCATGGCATTAGGCCTAACATTAATCCGCCACGTGTTTGCATTGAGCACGAACTTTGCACAAGCGAGTTATAAACTGAAAAATACGAGACTCTTGGCAATTAAGGCTTCAGGAATGTCCTGGCGAAACCAACAGAGGTAGAGTAATACAGCGCTTTTGAACTAAAAGACAGTTTTGTTTGTGCAATGCAAGATGCCTGGGCTGAGCTGGACTGCTGGGGCCATCTTGCGGCAGTCTGGTTAAACAAGTGTCAAATATTTTGCCTACTACAGAGGACAGCACTCCGTGTTGTTGCGGTTTAATTTTGTGCAGTGCAAGCTGAACATTGTCTTTCAGGGCTGGTCTTGGCATCTTCCGTGAGGCCACAGCATGTCTTGTCTAGTTATTTGTCGTCGTGGCATTGATATAATCCCCGTTCATGGGCAATATTAATCCTGGGATCACAGTATGCTACAAATAATTTGAAGCACTTCACCACGGCGCACCTCATGGCTGAGGGTTTGCTTTGGCGCATTAAACTGCAGTGACAGCAATTAAAAACTAACTATGATTATGAAAGTTTATAAAACAAAAACGTTTCGGCTTCTGCACGAGAGCATTGTTCGCCTTTTTTTTTGTTCTTTTTTTTTCTATTGCATTAAACTGCAGCGCGCACTTGTAGACAAAAAAAATTACCATCTTCCCGTAGGGGAACCCTGAGTAGTATGCGAAGTCGACTGAAGTTCCCATTAGTTTTCAGTTTGTCGTTTCCGTTGACGTTCAGCTTCGCGTGCCTTCGTTGTATCAGTAGCTTCTTGACGTAGTTTGAATGAGTGAAGGACATAAGGCGCGTGCGTAGTACACGCTCCCATCTCGGTTTGCAGCGCAGTGGGAAGAGCGCCACGTACCTCCCGTTGCGGCAAGAGAGTCGTGGGATCGAAACCAAGCGCCACGTAACTATTTCTTTTTTATAGTGGACTGCGCTGGCGTCAGCCCAAGCGCTGACGGGGCTGAAGAGACGCGCATGCGCAGTAGAGTGCAGACGGCGGACAACAACAAGGGAGGGAGGGAGGGACACAGCCCTGAGCATGAGATGCTCCGCATCTAAAAAATCTTACTTGCACCCTTAGCCAGTTGTATGGGCCAATTTAAAAGTGTATTGTTTGTGTGTGGTTTTGATGTGCAGTTTTGTTGTGTAATTGTAACCACCCACCTCTGAGTCTGGGACGAAGCATCGACGGATGCTCTGGGGCTCTAGCTCGTGGCTGTGTCACCACAACTAATGATAAAATTTAAAGTAGTCCCGCCAGTAGCTAACGTGAGGTATTCAACGCTGCCTTGGCTTTTGTTCAAAAACATCACCAAGCTTAAATTTCACGTTTACCATTACTAGGGTAATTTCTTTTTTTTTTGGCAATTTTAGTTTATTGGGGGGATAAGTTGCATTGTACGTAGCCCAACCCATGTTATAGTGTTGGGCTCATTTGGAACGCAGTAGAAGCCCATTGACACGTTCCCAGTTCATACGATTTCCCAGTTACTGCACTCTCAATTGTGAATACTAAAAATGCCCTATAGTACGGTTCTCCCTCACAGTTCTTTTCTTTTTTTTTTTTTTTGCCGTATCAACGAGGTTTTGCTATATTACTGTAGTAATTATTACTACTGTGTACTGAAAAGATATCAATTGAAATGTGATGGGAGCAAGTTGGGGAATCTTAGGGCTACACAACATTGTTTAGTGTGACATCTAAGAGATTGCAAACTTGTCTGCTGTAAGCCTCTCAGGCAGGGTAACAGGGTTCGCACAGGTCCTTGAAAACCTTTAAAACCCTTGAATTTAGAAGTGTCAATTTCAAGGCCTGGGAAGTCCTGGAATTTTTACATCGTCCTTGAAAACCCTTGATTTTTCCGGAGTGAATCAATGGCCCGGTCTTTTCACAAGAATTTAAAGTGTTTATCGAGAATTTTAGGTAAAGAAACATTGTAATAATAAGTTTCAGTGTATTGCGTAAAAGTAGAAGTTTGGTGGATTTTCATTATTACAAGGCAACATTGGGAGCAGGCACTTGTCAATCCAATCCATGTCACAATGGCTTGTATCTTTAGCTTGTATCTTCCATCTAGTCTGTGAGTAGTCTTTGAACGCTCGCTCATTGCATGTTTTTTGTGCCTCATACGCTCCATCAGAGTTTGCTTTTACATGCAAATGGTGGACGTGTACATTGTTCATCCTGCCTTGCAGCAGCACTTGCGGATTTAATTTCAGCTGATACTGTTGCTGACAAAGCAGGAGATGCGGGCAATGTTAACTAAGTTTTGAAATCAGACAGCCTCAGCAAACATAAAGGAAAAAGAAAAACCTCTAAATACCAGGCATAAGGTAAAAAATAAAGCTGGGGGAGCATTTACGAACCTGTTAGCACCCATCTAAATGTGCACTAATGTGCAATAAAAACTTTTGCATTGTGTTGGAAAAGTTATAAATAATCCCAGATATAACATTAGATGGGGACCTTGAAAATGTAAAACCCTTGAATTTTTGCTTTTGAAGCCTGTACGAACCCTGGTCAGTAATCACTTTCACATGTGCCAATTTGATTAGGTGGGCATTTTGTCTGCCAGGTTAGTAATTCAAGAGGCGCACAAGTTTTCTGTGCTTCTTTTTTATTTTCCTTTTTGTTTATTTTATGAGGTGTGTGTGCTGCTTGTTTACTGTAAAGGAGAAGGCAACAAAAGGACCGCTGACAATGGCTCGCGCCAATTGTCACTTTTTTTTTTACGCTTACCATTTTGGAGTGCAGGCTGACAAGGCTGCTTCTTCGATAGTGGGCAGCTATGATCCCCCTTTTATTCCCTTGCCTATGGCTTTGTTTAGTCCAGTCAAAGTGCCTTTTCAGCAGGCACGCGGCAAACACTTTATTGTGTGCGTGTGTCTTCTTAAACGTTCAGCACTGCAGTAAAATGGAAAGCAAGACTTTCTGCTTGCAGCTGATGAGGAAAAATGAAACAATCCAGGCTAATTCCTAGTCCTGATTAGGGGTGTTTCTTATTTAAGATACTGATTTCGTGGCACCAAGTTAATGGAAGCATTAAATATTGCACGTAAAATGTTCATACCTCGACTGAAGCAATGCGTCAGTGCAACCAAACGTACTTGATTTTTTTGTTTTACCTATATGACCTATGTGACACCTAATAATTGAGCTTTCTTTACTCACACGTCAACATTAATAGGCATGTATATGCAGGCAACCATCATCTCGGTAATTGTCCCTCTTGTGACATTGAAGGTTCCCATTTTTCTTTTCTTTTTGTCGGCCAATGCGTGGTAGTTTTTGTCTTTGTTTAGTTGTGGCAAATTTCGTCTTTTGGTTCACGTATGCTTTGCGGTAACTCAGTAGAGAGATAGGGCAATCTGATGGCAAATCATGGAATCTGGCAGTGCAGGATAGAAGAAGTTGGAAGTCAATGGCTGTGCCTTCATCATTTAGCGGTGGACGTAGCGGGCTAATGATGATGGGGATGACTTAGCTCTGATTTACAGAGTTAAGTGTAAGCTCTGACTTACACTTGTCAAGATCAGCGTCCCTGGCCGTGTGGCGTCTCCCCGCGTGTCAGCGGCCATTTCCATGCCCTCTGTTTAGGTGTCCGCGTAGATTGTGCCTTCTCAGGACGGGAGTACAAACCTCTTCCAAGCGGTACCCTCCTACGTACCCTCCTAGGTAGCTTTGATTTAAAATTGTCGCTGTCCAAAATTGATCGATGTTGCCAGCTGAGTATTAATTTAGACTTCAGCGTAAAAATTTTACGCTTCTGGAGAAGCTGTCTTGTTGTTGGCCGGCGTTCTGCGCGTGCGTGTGTGAGACGCCCCCTCTCCCCCGCCCCGTGCAGGTGATGGACTTTATGAAGGAGTACATCATGAAGCGGCAGCTGTTTGACCACAGCTGCCCTTCGCGCATTCTCTGCGGTCAGGACCCTCTGGGCAAGGTGTTTGGGGTGGAACAGTTTCTAGTCAATGACGTCATGTAAGTGGTCGGGCCGGAAAACTTCTCCCTCTCTCTCTCTCTCCTTTGTGTGTGTTGTTGTTGATGTGGTTTGTTGCGGTAACACTCGGCACTGCAGCTTTGCCTAATTTGTGTTTGGCCGTGACTTGGAAAGGCCTGTAGGTACGAAGGTTTGGGCCACATTTGTGGGACCCGTTTTCAAATGCAGTTTCATAATTGTATCGTACTACCAACGTGAGCCAAAACTGTGGTGTCTCGGCAGAAACTGTGAAGGAAGCATTGTGCTTTGGCAAGGATTAAGGGGTTTTGTCACCAGTAGGCATGGTGGGCCTTGTTACATGAACGAAGGATTTATTTCTAATCTAGTAAAGGGATTTGTTTGTTTGTTTGTTTATTTATTTATTTATTTATTTATTTTTACCCTCGGGACATGCAGCACTTTAGAGGGGACGGGGCTTACATAGATTAGCAAAAAAGGAGTAAATAGCACGCGACAAGTGTTTAACATTTGTACACACAAAATGCAATGATGTTTGAAGAACAGAAAAAAAAAAAAAAATGTGGTAAAAAGTTAGCGCAGCCATAAACACAATCAGACTCTGCTGAAAGCAAAAACAAACGGTAAACGCACTCTGTTTGCTGTAAAAGAACAACATATATCTACACAGAAACGACGAATCGATAGAAGCTTACAATACACTAAAAAAGAAACACTAAAACACGAGAAAAAACACTCCTTACTACAAAGTGTTAGTTTGTGTTAGGAGCCATAAAAAAAAAACTGTGTGGCAGGGTCGCCAGTTGAGGCAGTTGCTGTAGTAACTGAAAATTTTTGTAACTAGCGTGAAGCCTGTGTCTAGACTTTGGCAGGAGGCCTAGCAGCTGATAGTAGTAGACGGTAGTGACTTCTGCATGAATCTGTTGCTGCCCATCGTTCTTCAGTGCGTCAGAAAGATCTGCTGGTTCAAGTGCTTCTCAAAGTTCTACAAGAGCTACAAATGATGCAAAGAGTCGGGTTGACACAGTATTTAAAACCAGTATTCAAGAAAAGTTGACATTGATGTGAGTGCCAGTTCCCTGTGTCGGGTGCGAGTTATACAGTGAGTTTAGGTTGCAAAGAAATTTAATTAAAGATCAGTGTAGTGTTTTGTAACTGCGTAGTGTGCCTTTTCTTTTTCCCTGTTGTCTCAGTTGAACCATGCACAGTGTTGTGTTTTTAAAGTCAAAAGCGGCCTAACTGGCCAGCACCAAACACATCACATAGGCAGTTACTCATGGGGATCTACCAAGTGATAAACACAGAAAGTGTACTTTGGCTGACCTTAAGCTTGAGGGTGTGCAACTTTGGCCTAGAAAAGAGCGACAAAAATCTGCAGCCAGTCTGATTAAGCATTGCTGGAGTGCCGAGTGTAGACAAACTGGAGATGATGATGATGATGATGATGGTTGAAAATTTCCCCATTGTGATTGATTGTAGTCATGCAGTGCAGGGAGTGGAGAGCAAACCTAGAGGATTTTTCGAGGTGCAACGGTCATGTCCGTTGTTTCTATTCCTCACCACAATGCACTTTTCTTTGTTGAATGATGCATTGCAGTCTCATTTGAGGGGGTGGCAACTTTCGTGTGCGAAGGCTGTGCGATTAGTAAGTCACTGGGGCGAGATTTGGAATTTTCTTGATTCGGCCGGACTTGCGGTGGCACTAGCAGCCCTCGAGTTTTTAGTGCTGGTGTTTGTAAACTCGCGTACGCCAACAACAGCAGACAAAAGCAGTGGGAGGGCTTGAGGCGTTGTATTACGTTGCATTGCCTTTTGCTTATGGTGGTAGATTGGAGTGTCATACAAACGTACAGCTCGGAGCAGCAGTAATTGCGTACTAATGCGGAAGAGGCCAGAAATATGAAAGCAGGTATCAACACCTTGTACACTTTACTGCACTACGTTTTGTGACATTGCAAACGCATTGGGAAACAGGTTCGGCAGAGCTTGCCTAAGCATTTATCTGAAACAAGCCCTGGAGCAACGAGATGCAAATATAAAATAAATGTATGCGAGAACTTTTGCAGGGGGTGCGACTTTACAAAGATACAAAGTTCAGCCAGCAAAAGAAATAGATTCCTCGTGAATGATGGTAGACTTTTTTCTAGCTTCAATTTTGGGTTAATGTTTAGTCTTGTACAAGCGCATTCAGAAGACGCATGTTGGGGGACTGCAAACGACCATCATTCCTGCTTACCCAGAAACGTACGACAACCAGTGGAAAAAAAAAAAAACGAGAGAATTTTAGCACAGTTGACTGCGCTGCTCTTGCAAGACAGCCATGAGTGTATGTATGGCCTATCGCCTGTGTATTTTCTCTGCCCTCTCCCATATGGCAGTTCCTCGATAGAGCTCTTGGCTACAGGTTGGGTTTTATTATCTTCCAGTCTGGGGCACCATCATGCCAGGATAGCACCAAAAGCTCGTTTCTAATTGACTTTCCGTCCTTGTATTGTTATAGGGGCCAATCAACAGGCTTTCATAAGGTAACGACGATCGATTTAAGTCGAGAATGTGGCCCTAGCTTACACTGGGTGCTTTGGGATGTGCTTGTTGACATCGTAAAATGATGGGAGAAATTCCAGTTTTAATGGCTTATTTCTTAGCAAACAAGGCATCAATGGACAAAACCCTAAAGATCTGTGAAAGTTATGATCTTTCAGTACAATGAAAAGTTTTTCAGCCTTCAGGGCTGCAGTATTAGTGCATATGGCACGATCTTTGGTTACATTGGGAGAACTTTGTGAACAGTTTCTTTAGCCCTGTAGGCTGTTGCACTCTCGAGATTTTCTCTAGGTTTTTCCCACTTAGCTGGGGCTTAACTAGTGAGCCTAGTAGCTGTACGAGACCAAAAAAAAAAAAATAAAGAACCGGGACTATTTTGGGATATCCGCTGCAAAAACAAAAAAAGCGCAGTTTTTTTCTTGTTTGCCACATTTTCAACGATCAGTCCTAATTGTGCAAGCTAAATTTTACTTATGCATTTTTCCCCCCTCTCACAAGGCCTAAAAAATTCTGCTCGGCCTCCTGGTGCCTTTTGCTTGAAATTTAAGGGGTACACGTTGAAAGGACAAGCGGTCAATACGAAAGAAGCGTGGAATTGATAACAAATTGATGTGCCCAGAGGTTACTATCTTGAACCTGTTCTCGTGAAAGTTTTCACAAAGTGGTGCAAAAAAGGTGACGATAGGAAGAAAAACCAGAAAGAAAAATACCTTTGTGTCAGGTTGTCCTTTCTCACTTATTAGTAAACCAGTGTACGTTGCCCAAAGCCCAATTTTTCCAGCTTGTAGTCCTGCCATAGCCTCGAGGTGTGGTTTATCTACTGATAGGGCCCAGAAGAATGGTCAGGTCAATTTTAATCTGGCAGCTGCTTCCTGTTGAAAATGTGGCAAACATTTCAAACTGTTCCGAGCTTGGCTTTCTCTTTCAGTGCGACACAAGGTTTGTATAGTGATGTGGGCGCTTGCTGGCTCAGCGCCATTTGAAATTTATCTGCCTTGCCAACGTCATGTCACCTGCTGCCCTCTGGTTAAGCATTTGTCATAGTAACTGAAATGCTGCGCTCATGTATTTATTGGCATGGATGCGCGCCAAACATCTTGCCTTTTTGGCGTAGTTCTAAACACAGCTTTCCTAAGGCACCAATCTGCCTCGAGAGTAGTTTTAACTTCCCATTTTACAAATGCGCAGTTGGTTTAGGTTTGTTAGCGCTGTAATGGTGACATGATGGGGGCAGTGTGTGAACATGCTTGGGGAGTGAAAAGTGCCAGATCGGGAAAACCGGTTAGCAGCCACTCAGTGTTAACTGGCTCACGTGCAACAAAGTGCATGCCACTACACTGGCTATGGAATAGCGAAAGATTTACTGAAATCTAGAATGGCAACTCTTGAAAGAAAACAAAAAGAGGAAGAAGCTTTCAGCGAAAACATTCGCCCTGTTAAAGGGGCCGCGTAGACAAAATACAAGTTTGTTTTATTCGAAAGATTTTGTGTTTTATAGCACCCCCAGCACTTGTCTGGAAGCAAACAATGCTTTATTCGCAGAGAAATTAATCGGTTACGTTAAAATTTTGATTTTCTCGGCAAATCGTGTTTTCATGAAATGACATCACAAGAGCAGGTCTTCAAGCTGCTGCAGAGCCTTGTTTATCGTTAGTCAACCTAGATGGCGCCACCGTACCGCGGCGGGCCATTTTCTGCCTTTGCTGTGCTTTTGACCATATTTGTAGCTGGTTTGCGTTTGCTACAGTAGAAAATAATCGTTTCGTGAAACATGGTGCTCGCTCGACAAATATGGTCACGTAAGACATCGTCGCAAGCCAATCGGCCAGTGTCGTCTGAGACAACCCCAAAGCGCCACGTAAGACATCGTCGCAAGCCAATCGGCCAGTGTCGTCTGAGACAACCCCAAAGCGCCGCACTGCAGGGCAGCTAAAACAAGCATGTGCACGCATTACCAACAGCAGTACGCATCGGTAGTTCTTTGTTTACGTGTTCTTGCGGCCATAAAAAGAATGTGCCCTAAATTTAAGTTCAAATAGCTCATTCGGCGAGCTTTATAAGTCCTGCCTAATTCACGTTTGCTTTTGCCGGCCTCAGCCAATCGCAGAGCTGGCACATATGACATCATAGGTTCTGTTGTGGGAAATGAGCTATTGGGTCACATGGCTGCTCCCTTTTTTCCTCGTAGCTTATTTGAGTGAAGTTTACGTAAAAATGGGGTCAGTGTTGTTCTAACAAGGCAAATCTTTCAAATGAACCAAATGTGTTTTGTCTGCATAGCGCCTTTAAGTAACTGGCTACAGAGCCTTCCCTTTGCTATTTCTGGCACGATTAAGTGGCTGTTCCCGTTCCGGCACCTTTCACTCTGTTTAGCGCCTGTCCCAAGGGCTGAAAAATGTTTGGCACTGCTGCGATGAGAATGCTGTATTTTTTTTTTCTTCCCTGTGCTTTTTTCCCCACCCTCAGGGACTACAGGGGAAATGCTGTTATCAAAAATAATTCAGCAGACGACCATGCTCTACTACTCATCGTCTGCATCTTCAGTGCAAACCTCATCTTCTGTGTCGTCCTAGCTTTTGCTGTTGTGTCGAAAAAAGCCCCCTCAAAAAGAGAAGCTGTGGTGGTGTCAATCAGATCATTTACCCTCGCTGTGGTGTTAAATGAATGAAAAGGAGGAGGGAAGCTTTGGAGTGGAAGACGTCGTTGTGTTGGCAGCAACGTATCTGCTGTGGGAGTGGAGACGGAAGCCGTCGTCTGCTGTGTCACGTCGTCTGCACTGCTGGCGGACGGCTTTTAAGCGGGGACGCATCTTTTTGGAGGAGGAGGAGGATGTGATGGGAAGAGACGGGAGAGTGACAGAACTTCATGGACTTGGGAAGGAAGCGAACGATGTCACGTGTTTTTTTCTTCTTCTTCTTCTGTAGCGGTCTTCTAGTCAAACAAATGTATGCTGTGCCACGGCAGCATGTAGTTTCTCAAGGTAACTATAGCGGTAGTACCACTTTTTTTTATAGTAATGTCTTAGCTTGCTAGTTCTTTTGCTTTTCTTGTGCTGTGCTTGAGATGCGACTGACAGCCAGAGAAGGGCTGGCTGTGCTGTTGCTTTGTGGGGCAAAAGACAGACATTTATTGTAGTTTACGAGCTGTGGTGCAACCTTGGGGCTTTCAAACTGGCGACAGCAGCTCTCTGCGCCGGCATCTGTGTGTGCCTGCGTCTCCTCTTGAGACGCCTGATGAATTTAGTTTTTCGCATTTCGGTGCATGTCATTTTCGCATTCCATATCACATTGGTTTGTTATTGGATGTCTGTTGGACAAATAGGTCACACTAGCAGCCTAACGTTTTGGTAGTTCCTTCATGTAGGGTTCCTTAGCGTTGTCAAGAAAAAGCAACGAGGGCACGAGAATTGCTCTGGTACTTTTTGAATAATTGTAGGTTTTAATTCTCTATAAACTTTTTTCTTGTGCAACTCAGGTCATGGAAATCTTATGTGAACTTTAGAGAAACTCATTTCTCTGAGTGGGAATGTCTTCTTAACTGGTATACCATTTCAAATTGAGGCTCCGTTTTCGAGTGGGAATTGTCTCACCTGATATTGTTTGCAAGAGACTTGTTTCTTTAGTGGGAATCATGCCAAGTGGTACTGTTCACAATGAAGACTCGTTTTTCGACTAAAAGTTGTCTCCTCAAGTGCTACTGTTTTTAACGCTCGTTTTTTGACTGGGAATGGCCTATTCAACTGGTATCGTTTGCAATAAGGCACTCGTTTTTCGACTGAGAATTATCCCCTCAACTGGTACTGTTTGCATTGGTGGACTTGTTTTTCAATTGGTAATTGTCTTAGTTTGTGCTGTTTGCAGTCGAGGCTCGTTCTTCAAGTGGTAATCGTCTTCTCTTAGCCGGTCTCGTTTACAATAGATTCGTTCTTCAAATGGGAACTCTTTTCTCAACTGGTACCGTTTGCAATAAAGACTCGTTCTTTAAGTAGAAGAGGTCTCCTCAGCTGGTACTGTTTGCAATGGGGGACTCATTTTTCAAGAAACAATTCTTTCCATGACTGTTACCATTTGCAATGAAGACATTCTTAAAGTGAAAGCTGTCTCCGCTGGTACCGTTTTCGATGGGGGGCTCGTTTTTCAAGTCCGAAATGTCTCTTCAAATGGTACTGTTCGCATAGAGATGCTTTCTTCAAATAAGAGGTGTCTCCTCAACCGGTACCGTTTGCAGGTAAGGTAGTTTTCCAGGTGACAGTTTGCCAGGTGGCAGTTGCAAGGGTGGATTTGTTTTTCAAGTGACACTCCTTTCCGCAACTGGTATTTTTTTCAATGGGCGATCCATTTTTCAAGTGACAATTCTCTCCTCAACTGGTAACGTTTGAAAAAAAATGTAGACTCGTCCTTCAAGTGGGAGATGTCTGGTACCATTTGGAATGGGGTATTCGTTTTTCGAGTGACAGTTTTTTCCTCAGCTGATACCGTTTGCGATGGGGAGATTGTTTTTCTACCGAGAGTTGTCTCCTCAGTTGGTAGGTACCCTTTAACGGGGAATTCGTTTTTCGAGTGACAATTATCCTCAAGTGATACTGTTTGCAATACGGGGATTGTTTTCTACCGGGAGTTGTCTCCTAAACTGGTACCCTTTGCAACGGGTTATTCGTTTTTCAAGTAAATTCTGTCCAAATGATACCGTTTGCAATAGGGGGCTCGTTTTTCCATCAGGAGTTGTCTCCTCAACTGGTACTTTTTTCAACGGGGTATTCGCTTTTCGAGTGACAATTCTCTCCTCAACTGATACCATTTGCAATAGGGGGATTGTTTTTCGAGTGACAATTCTCTCTTCAACTGATACCGTTTGCAATAGGGGGATCGTTTTTCTACCGGGAGTTGTCTTCTCAACTGGTACCCTTTGCAACGGGAGATTCGGTTTTCGAGTGATAATTCTGTCCAACTGATACCGTTTGCAATAGGGGGCTCGTTTTTCCGCCAGGAGTTGTCTCCTCAACTGGTACCCTTTGCAACAGGGTATTCGTTATTCGAGTGACAATTCTCTCCTCATCTGATACCGTTTGCAATGGGGGGATCGTTTTTCTACCAGGAGTTGTCTCCTCAACTGGTACCCTTTGCAACGGGGATTTGTTTTTCGAGTGACAATTATCCTCAACTGATACTGTTTGCAATAGGGGGATCGTTTTTCTACCGGGAGTTGTCTCCTCAACTGGTGCCGTCTGCAACGGGGGATTTGTTTTTCGAGTGACAATTCTGTCCAACTGATCCCGTTTGCAATAGGGGGCTCATTTTTCCACCACGAGTTGTCTCCTCAACTGGTACCCTTTGCAACGGGGTATTTGTTTTTCGAGTGACAATTCTCTCCTCAGCTGATACCGTTTGCAATAGGGGGATCGTTTTTCTACCGGGAGTTGTCTCCTCAACTGGTACCGTCTGCAACGAGGGATTCGTTTTTCGAGTGAATTCTGCCCAACTGATACCATTTGCAATAAGGGGCTCGTTTTTCCACCAATTGTCTCCTCAACTGGTACCCTTTGCAACGGGGTATTCGTTTTTCAAGTGACAATTCTCTCCTCAACTGATACCATTTGCAATAGGGGGTTCGTTTTTCCACCAGGAGTTGTCTCCTCAACTGGTACCCTTGGCAACGGGGTATTCGTTTTTTGAGTGACAATTCTCTCCTCAACTGATACCGTTTGCAACAGTGGGATCGTTTTTCTACCGGGAGTTGTCTCCTCTACTGGTACCGTTTGCAGTGCTCTTGCCGATAATTTTGGCCAAGCTGCTTGTCTCAGTTAAGGTTCAAAGCTTTTGTGGACAAATGTTCCCAGTGCAGTACGCCCTCGGCAACAATTCAACATCGGTTGATACAGGGGCGTGCACTCCAACTAAGTACAGCACTGGCATTCCAATCTTTGACAAGGCTGAACTTGTAAATCGCATAGCTTCTCACATTCCACACCGGCAGAACCGCTACTTCTATGAAAGCGTTTGCATTATGTCATTACTATGAGTTGGCGCAGGCTTTGGAACTTGGAAATGCAGCATGCTAGTAGTTTTCCTCTGTCCTGGCTTGAAAGAGTGATGTGAGGTCTGCAACACAGTCCACCTTACTATAAGCCCTTGGCACATTAAAGAAGCGGACTGGGTCTATAACTGAAGCTTTCATCCTTACCTCCGACTGTTTCCCACGAATCGTTGTGACCTCAAATTTGCCCCCCGAGTGTGCCAGTCACTGACAATGCAGCTGCTGTCGTCACTTTGTTTGGGAGTCCCTCAGGTTGCACCTGGCCTGTGCTTGTTACACTTGTGCTTGCAACCAGCACCAACGACTTGGTCGCAACGGTAGAAAAGTCCGAGGCTGCGGGCGGCTTTTACTGACCGCCCCGACCGCAGGGTGTCCCCAGAACATCCCCAGAACGTCCCCAGAACGTGCTATCATGGACGCGCGTGTGCGGCTTGGGTCTTCTGCTTTCAGGCAGCCTTGACGCGGCGTGCGTAGTCGTCGCAAGCATCCCTCCGCACCCCCGAGTTTTGAATTGAGTCGCAAAATGAAGCAAAGTACCGCCAACTCTCTGCACGAACTCCGCCTGCCCCCCTGCGAGACTAAGCTGCGAAGCTTATCAAAATCTGCGTGCCGAGAAAGAGCCTCTTGGGAGTCTTTTTTTGCCGATTTTCAGACCAAGTCGTTGGGTGCACACTAGTGCTAGACATGCCTAACAGATTCATTGTCTTGAGCCTGCTTTTGCTTGCTGTTTAGTGGTGGTGTCTGTCTGCCCCGTCAAGGAAACACTCCTTTCCCGTAGTCTCTGGAAGATTTTTTTCAACTCAAGTATGTTTTTTCGAGGGTGTTTGTTTTTGGCAACCCCGTGGACTGGCTTAAGTGGGTTTGGGAAAGGAGTGTTGCCGCTCAAGCCATGCACTTTTTTCTCGTTTCCTTTTGTGAGCTTGGTGCAGAGAGCAGCAGAACTGGAAGGGGCCCTGTTTGAGGTTCAAGCTCTGCCTTCAAACAGGCAAACTTGATTTGTCCTTTCAAGTGTGAACACTTAAATACTGCGTCCCTGCCATCGTCATTACTGCACCGCAAAAGCAGAGGAGAGAGGGTCACGCCCTTTCTTGTCCTTGCCTCAGTTTTTGGGGATTGTGTCCATACAACTAACATCACTTAATGTCATTCAGAAAGCTTCGGCACACAACTTCAGGCTTGTAAGATTACTAGTCTGCGCCCACTAACAGAAAGGCAAAGTTTATTTTTATTCGCTACTCGAGAGGGCAAGTAGATTCGTACTCGTAGAGTAGAGTGGTGTAGCCACCAAGGCCGTATTTGCACAATGTTTCTGATTTACAGAACGGGGACTAGTAAAAAAGGAAAGTGTTTCGTATTGGTTGTTACAGCCAGCATGAGTTGTTTTAGAGCTTGCTTTTGCCACGGAGCTAAGCAATGCTTTGAAACATTGAACCTCTAAAGTTGTTTTAACAGAAGCGTTCATCCTGTAGGCAAAGAACGGCAACACTGGTGTGCATGAGATTCTCGGACACGCGCGTTCAGATTAACCTGCAGCCCTCCACAACACCGACCTCATGTGGCCCATATGCAGCATCTATCAGAATCTCAATTCGAACACTTAAAGGGCTAAACAACCAATTATGTGAAAGCCAGTGTTTTATATAGTGGCGTAACCACAGGAACATCTTAATAAACTGGCGGAGATAGTTTTTTACAGGGGGGGGTAACCGCAAGGAACGTCTAAATAAACTGGCAGAGGTAATTTTAATTTGGCACTAAGCTTTCTGAAGTCTTGGAAGGTGGCGCCATATAGCGTCCAAGTGTGACACTACCGTACTTGTACAAACAACTCCGTTGGTTTCAATGCGGGATTCAAAAACTGCACAGCGGAATAGGAAATACTACTGCACGTTATTGATGCTTTAAAGTTTTAAATGCCTCTTTTATTCTCGCGTGAAGTTAAAAGTATGTTGCCACACGGCGCAATGTCATGGTTGCCAGCATCCTTTTGGTGGGAGACTTAAAGCTCGTAGATCTAAAAATTTAAAGCTTCTAGAGCACTGTCAGCAAAACCGTTTCGGTTTAAAGTGTTTTAAGTGATCACCCTTATATTTGGGATAGAGGAAATATACTCGATAAAAATGGGTTGTCTGTCCCTTAAAAACATTAGGGATAATTACTTTACAATACACCTGTACTTTATAATACATCTTATAATATTGTACAAGCTCAATTGAGCTCATTACTTGCCTAATTTTGGTCGTTTTTTTTTTGTAACGAAAATAACAATTTTTTGCAAGTTTTCGTAAAGAGACTGGCAATTTTGTGAAAAGTACAAACAAGTGTATTTTTTTGTACCTAATCTGCTTAAAGAAAAATTTTATTTGGCCGTGCAGTGGTGCAAAGAATACAAGGTTTGTTCCAGTGACGCCTTTTCGGCGTGCAAGCCTGTTCATGGAACCATTCAGTTAAAAATGTGCACAGAACACATTTGCCAGTCTTTTTATTTCGTTTTGTTTTTGATGCACGGAGTACATTATGTCTCTTAAATCAAGTAATAAAAATTGAAAATGCTGAATTTTTTTGTAGAAGGCACTTAAAAGAGCTGCACAAACAGTGAACATGCCATTTTGAGACCGAACTGGCGATGTAACCAAGTTTTAATGTAGAACGCAGTGGCAATGCATGGTAAGCAGTCCCGACTTCTCGGTGACCCCGAAAGTGCGTTTCAGTGGCGAACTTGTCAAGGGTGACTTCAATGGCGAGCTATAGAAGTGAGGGGTGACGTGTAGTGCGTGAAGGCCATCCACCTGTTTGAAAAACACGGGTTAAATTTTCACGGAAACTGGCATTTGCTCCTGCATTCACACTTTCCAACATTGCAATTTAAATTATTCAGCTACATTAAGTCACGCTAAAGCATTTTATCTCACCAGGTTATGTAAAGCAGAGCATTAACACAGAGGTAGTCTGCACAACTCAGAAAAGAATTCAATGGGTGGGATTCTAATTCCCAGTTTGGGAGTGTGAAACACCCTATATATCAAAGCATATGCTTCTGGTGCAGAAGTATTGTACAAATATATATATATATATATATATATATATATATATATATATATATATATATATATATATATATATATATATACACACACATACATACATTTATATATACAAGAGTATATGCAAAAAGTTTTCTTGAAAGGAGTAAGGTGTAGCAGACAAGAACCCTTTGCATGCATTAGAAATAGTGGACTAAGAAGCAAAGGACAGGCAGGCTCTTCCAGGTTTGCTGCTCTCGAGCATCTGGATAGGATTGACGCTACGACATTTGCACAGACATCGGGCATTTTGCACTTCAGAAGCTTGGGAACGTCACACCTAGACTAACCTCTGCAGCACTTTGCGTTACCACACCGGTTACTTCCTCCCACCGTCTAGTCCTTTTTTTTTTTTTTCGTGTGTGTGTTTTAGGGTGCGTGCGGCTGTCTTTAACCAGAAAGAAAAAAAAGGCACGTGTTGCGTGTGTGTGCGCGTGCCGCATGAAGAGGCGTGCGTTGGTCGAATTGCTTAAAAAATGAAAATTGCAACACTAACATCGCTGGGGATCTTGGCATTGGTACGCACCCTCGCGTTCAGTTCATATCGACTGCTTAGACCAGCGCACGCCTGTTTTTTGACTGGAGTGTGTACTCTTTCGCGGCATGGTTGTGAATGCGTGTGCGTGTTGTCTAGCCTTTTTTTTTCCTCGTTTTTATTTTTTCCCCAGTTGAAGAACAAACACATTTTGAGTGTGTGAAACGCTTCGTGGCCGACTTGGCTGACGCGCTGTTTCCTCCTCTCCCTCTTTCTTCTTTCCCCTTCTCCTGTGGTGGGTGGGTGTGTGAACTGTCTAGTTCAAGCAATCAAGCGGCAGCAGACTCAGCAGGCGGCCTGCAGCGACGTTGCCACTGCCACTGAGACCACCAAGCGAGCGCGCCTCGAGCCCGGTTCGACAGAGGGCGCCACCAACGGGACGTCTCCGATGCGCCTGTACATACCCTCGTCACCAGTCTACAGTAGTGGTGCTGAGACGGAGTACAGCGTTCAGGTTTGTTTTAATCTTGGTCGACGCATTCGTGGGACCGAATGTGGTGATGCTGGGGACATGGCCTAGTGAGGAGGAGAGCTAGTGGCAAGCACAAGTGCAGCAAGTTAAAAGAATGCTTGAACGAGGCACTTATACAGGCAAAGCTTTTTTCTAAACTAGTAAATGTGGTGGCAATGTTTACACTTGTCAACATTGTTGAGCAAACACAAAACGTTCGGAATATTTGAAGGGAGTCATCAACACATAAGCGATATTTGCAGTGTCCTTTTAATTAAAAACACATAGCTGCTTGGTTGTTATGATTAGAAATAAAGAAATATGCGGTTTGAAAAAACGAGAAGAGCTTGTCGTGCCCCCTTTTGGCAGTATTCCAAGTTCAAAAGTGACAAAAGGTTCCGGTAGATGGCACGAGCAGCGGAGCATGGCAAAAATGAATTGACGCAAATGGGAATTGATCTGCTGGTGTTGTGAAGTTCGAGGAAGCGTAGCCTTGTGATTAAGGAACGTCAGGCAGCTTCTTAGTTAACATCAGTTTACAAACGTGCTGAGTGGCGCAAATACACGAGGCGCACCGGTGCATATAAGGTTGAAGGGAAGTAACTGCGTTAGTGATACTTCGGTGGTATTGTTCAAAGCTGAGGGGCGGTTTTTAGATAAATTCTTGCGCCGACACTGTGGGCACGTCTATTGCGCATGTCGGGATGTATCTATAAATGAGCGTTGCTGTCGTTGCTATTAAACGGTTGGCAGTGTAGCGCCTGTCCGTGTCTTCTTTCTTGTGTGTTGTGTATTTGCACCACTCAGTATGTTCGTAAACTCAAACCAACACGCCCAGCAACACGTTCTCTTAACGTCCGTGTTCAAAACATTAAGTCAGTGAGGCTGGACTAGCTTTTTCACTGTTTTTCGTTAGCAGATTCAGAATGGTATCATCTGCAGGGAAACATGGACCTTATGGAATTCAGAACACACTGGAGAGTAGTTCGATGCATTGGTAATCTGAGACAAAGAGGTGTGACATGTGGCTAAGCTCTGGTTTATTGAGGTAGTCGAGGCAGGAAAGCTTTTGCCCCATGCAGACATACTCTGACAAAACTGCCGGGACCAGCACATAACTTTTAATTAACCAAAAATTTCAATTGACTTCGAATCATTGAGGTGGCGACTGTACATGGGGGGGAACTGGTGTCCATTGAGTGACTGTGCTCTTTGGACCGCCAGGGTCGGGAGACGGACTGGGTGAAAGACACGAGTGATGACCTCTGGTTCCTGGAGGAGTCGTCGGACGAGGGCACTTGGTCTGACGATACGGCAGAGCGGCGAGAGGTCCTGCAGGCGGCGGCCGTGGCCGCCGAGTTCCTGCGCCGCGAGGCGGGGGGCGAGGACGACGACAGCGACTGCCCCTTCGAGGTCGAGTACGAGATTGAGGAGTCGGACCAGGAGGGCTTCAAGACCAACATGGTCTCCTCCGACAGCGACATCGAGGTGGGTTGTCTTGCGCGGAAGGGCTGGGAGTCTGGCAGTGACCAGTGGGCATGGAGTTTTCCAGACAACACAAACACATCCTCAGGACGTTTCCAGCACGTCCTACTGAGGACCTTAAATGGATGTCCTGAGGACGTCAATTCAATGTCCTCAAAAGATACTCGAGTGATCCTATTGTCCGGCCTCAGGATGTCCTCGGTGCATCCTAAAGTGGGCACCTGAGCATTGCCTCTGTACATTTTACGGGTTCAGTTCTTATTGTTCTTTTATTTCATTACTAACATCATTGTAGACACAAATTATTCTACACACCACTTGTGTATGTGATGATGTCAACAACGAACATGGTGTGAACTCGCACGACCACGGCAGATACAGTAAAACAGTCGTGACATGAGGGTGTTGTGTGTGGTGTGTGCAGGAGGTGGGCGTGGCGGAGATTGTGCTGTGCGTCGACGACGACGCACAGTTCTGGGCCGACTCCTCGGACAGCTACTCGTCCGACTCGGAGATCGGCGAGCCCGTAAGTTTGGAGATGGACAGCCTGAAGATGAACAGCCTGTGGGACTGGGAGTGTGGTTCCCCTAGCTTGTGGGGAATGCATGGATACATCGGAAGGAGTGCAAGCACAACCGGACTTGTTTTTTTTTTGGGGGGAGCTGCGAACGTCTGTAAAAAACAAATTGTTGGTTGGGGTCCTTATCGTGCTAGTTCTCTTTTTTTTTTTCTGCCTCTCTGGGGAAATATTATTCGTTTCGTCGTATATCGAAGTTTGATGTGTATTAAAGGTACCTATATTGAGAAATGTCCGGTTTGCTTTGCAGACCCTCACTCTCATGCTTTACGAAAGTTGGGAATTAGGCCTCTGAAAACCTGCTTCCCAGCGTGGACGGGAGCTGAGCGTTTTCAGTTTCAAAGAATTCCTCCGCACGTGTTGTGGTAGGGGGGGTCAGAGTCATTGTCTACTTATCAAAGTGTTTGGCTTGACTTCGTACAGTCCGCAGCATTGTGCAACTGGCCAAGGCCGCAAAGGTGGTTTTTGGTTCGTTGCACCACGGAGGGTGTCTGTACTTTTTCGCAGATAGCTACTCCACAGCCGTATGATGCCATCCGTCGTGGTTCTTTCTGTGACACGTAACACTAATCTGAATTTGTCCGTCACTTTTTTTTTTATTTCCCGACTCTCGTTAGGACTTGCCTAGACCTCCGGCTTCCGTTCCGTGCCACCGAGAAAGCGGTCTTCCAAGAAAACGAGAACCAGAGCCGCTTCGGGCCTTCAAAAGCCGTGGACAGTGTGGATGTCTTCGGGAAACGCGGGGACTTCTGAACTGCTCTGTAAATATGGGAGGGGGTAAAACAGTCTCGGTAACCACTTTGTCCCACGGAAAAAAAGAGCAACTCGTCACGCCGTGACAGAATTGTAAGTGGGACGGAAAAATGCACAGCAGGGTGGAGAAGTGCCACCTTGGGGAATACCGTATTTGACAGACTTGCTACGTGTGGTCGCTGTGAGCAGAGGTACTATAGTAGGCTGGCTGTTCTGTCAAGTATAGTGTAGATGAACTCGGTGACAGTCAGACTTCCCACTGTGCTTAAAAAGGAGCCATGAAGACAAAACACAAGTATGGTTCGTTCAAAAGACGGCCTCGTTAGAATCGTACTGACACCACCAGTTTTAACATGAACTTCGCTCAAATAAGCTATATAATTGGGAAAAAATGAATGGCCATGCGACCCACTCGCTCATTTCCCGCAACAAAACCTGCCCTGCGAATGGCAGAGGCTGGCAAAAGCAAACGCAAATTAGTCAGAGCCTATAAGCTTGCCGAACGAGCTATTTGTGCTTAAATTTAGGGCACATTCTTTTTGAAGCAATAAGTATGGTGGGACAAACAGTGGACGTTATGAAAGCACATGTAAACATAGAAGTACTGATGCGTACTGCTGTTAGTACTGCGCACACTATGCTTGGTTTAGCTGCACAGCACTGCGGGGCTTTGGGGGTTGCCTCAGACGACACTGGCCGATTGACGCAAGCAACGGTGTCTTACGTGGCCTTATTAGTCGAGCGAGCACTAGGTTTCACGGAACGATTATTTTCTCCCAGAATAAAAGCAAGCCAGGTTTGAGTACAATTAAAAAACAAACCAAAGGCAGAAAACTGCTTGCCACAGTGTGGTGGCGCCATCTAGGTTCACTAACGTAAACAAACACGTGAACGCCGTCGTAGGGTACCTCAATGACAGCACCGCCGTACAGGGTGGAGACGCCCTTTGAACGGTCCCGTGCCGCCGCAATTGGGTCAATGTGCTCAACGCGTTGTTCTTTCCGTTTCCCACAAGACCCAGCAACGCAAAACACATAAGATGATCCAAACTTCGCCAGTAAACCACGTTGCGGCAATAATTTTAGCGCGGTTTGATACAATGACTTGCTTCGGTGGCGAGCAAGCGACCCAAAATGGTGGTGCGAGCGTATACGTGTCTTCACCCTCTACGGAGGATGTGTGAATCAAGGCACCCTAGGCTGCAGAGTGGTCGGTTCGTGTGATGTCATTGCAGACCACGAAAACGCACGATTTAGCGGGAAAAACAAAATTTCAACTTAAATTGGTTAATCTCTCAGTAAATAAAGCATCGTTTGTATCCGGACAAGTGCTGGGGGCACTATAAAACACGAAACCTTTCGAATAAAACAAACTTGTATTTTGTCTTCATGGCTTCTATGAAAGCTGTGCTTTCTGTCAGTGATGGCCAAAGGGCCGTCGCTATAAAGAGGTTTTGTTACCTTCTAACCACTTGGACCATTAAACTGACCGTCCTTCGTTAAGGTTTAGTTCCCGGGTGTCGCGGCATGCTGCCGTTAACTTCGCTGATTCGTTTGTCGAAATTAGTGGGAAAATGGTGACACGTTCCCACCTGAAAGGCACATCATTTGAGGGAAGTACGACGACTGTGTTACTGAACTCGAGTGCAGCCTTTCAACTTTGAAGTCATCGTTCACGGTTCTTGAAGAGCACACTACAAGTTGTTGACTGGTTGAGGACTGTGACCGGTTGCTGTGACCGGCTTCAAGTGTGCCAGCACCCTCGGCCAATCGAACCTCGCCAAGCCATCCAAGCTGTCAACATCATCGGCACTGACTCCAACCAGCTCTGTGAATGAAGAGAGTGACACCATTGTCAGCCAGACTAGAGCCTCTGCAACTGCTTACGCGCAAGCATCTAGCCATCTATGCTTGCAACAGAGAAGTCGCAAACCAACACCACTGCCGGTCACAAGAGGAGCCGAGATGCTGATCAAACATACGCTACCAACGAACCTGTACCGACACGCACTCAGGTGATAAGATTCTCGTGCGAGGGTTTCTAGGAACCTGGCTGGGCGCTGAAATGCATAGGAACATAAAGGAAGGGGGTTTGATAAGGCCCGAAGCGTAAAGCTTAGTTCTTAACTAGTGACTGTTGTGTAGGAAGGTGTCCTCGTTTCTTTTTTTTTTTTTAATAGTTATTCAATCCCTTTAGCTAGCTTGGATATGTGTTGCCGGGAACTTGGGTGCCTTGCTCTTGTTTTGTGTCGGATCCAAGCCACATCGGAATTGTTCCGCTGCCAATTTCTCATTCTACGGATGGTTTCTGGAGTCATGCACACCGCAGAACTGCCCTGTGCTCTGCACAAAAAGGTTCAGTGGTGCAGATACCTAGTTTAGGTTTTAGCATATCATTACAGAACCTAGAGAAAGTCCAGTGGCCTAAGAAATGCCCTATCTGGGAACAACACAGATGAAAGTGTTTTTGTGGAGATGTTTGGAAGGGAGAAAGCGCTACAGGAGGGAAGCGTGTGCAGCATTCGGTTGCAAAATCCAGTCATGTACAAGCAGCAGCTCCAGTGTTGATTGGAGCAGAAATTACCGCATGAAATGGCAGCTCGTCTGCAGTTACTAATGAGAGGAGCAAAAACAAAAATCTGTGAGCGACATGGCGGTGAATTTGTTTCACTTTGTCGTCAGCAGCAGCTGATTTAAGGGGGGACACTGCTCTTAAAACAGCTTGCTTTAATTTTTAAGTAAACTGTGAAACTTGTCAGTCTTCCTGCTTTTTTTTTTCCGATTTCAAATATACCAGTATTTTTTTAGTAAGTCAATTAGCTACCAAGATAATTATACATAATTAGTCATTTTGGGGGCAACAACAGACAAAACAGTGCCAGTCATGGAACTGTAATCTTTATATTTTCTAATACTATTGACCCTGGTGTGTGCATTAAGAGAATCAGTTTTTCGATGTGCTGCTTTGAACTAATTTTACAGCTGAATAAACTGTGGTTGCAGCAGTGGCAAGGAACCATTTTGAGTGCCCATTTCAAACACCAAAGTTTAATGAGCTGTAAAATTAGTTCCAAGCGGGGCACCGCAAAACCGATTCTCTTATTGCACACACCAGGGTCAATAGTATTGAAAATATAAAGATTACAGCTTCATGACTAGCACTGTTTTGTCTATTTTTTCTCCAAAAATGACTAATTCTTTAATTATCTTGGTAAATAATTGACTAACTCAAAAAATAGTGGTATATTTGAAATCAGTGGAAAAAAAGCAGGAAGACTGACAAGTTTCACAGTTTACTTAAAATTAAAGAAAGCTGTTTTAAGAGCAGTGTCCCCTTAAATCAGCTGCTGCTGATGACACAGTGAAATAAATTCACCGCCATGTCGCTCAAAAAATTCCGACTCCGAATTTTCCGAGTCGGGAAAAACGGGGAAAACAGGTCGGGAAAAACAGGAGTCGGGAAAAACAGGAAAAACCCTATGGTATGCCCAGTGAAGTCCCAAAGGTGGCTGGTATTTTGAGTAGGCTTCTGTTAGTGAAAACAGACAAGGGTAAAGGGTGGAGCTGTTGACGCCTCTTTCCCTATTTCCCGTTTCCCCATCAGGACCTGTGGCAGTGCCGGCTGTGTGGCAACCGGTGCGAGATGCGGGGCCTGTCGGCCGTGCAGCGCTACTGCGCCGCCTGCTGGCAGAAGCGCTTCGGCTGGCTGCCCGACCGCACCGAGCGCCACCCGCCGCAGAAGAAGCGCCGCAGGGTCCGCGCGGGCAAGCGGTCCTCCTCGGGGAAGAGCGTGGCCTCGCTGCAGGTGACCACTATCGAGGTCCAGCAAATCGGCAGCGCCGCCAAAGAGGAGGAGGAGCAGGAGGAGGGCAGTCGGCCGGCGTCGCGCTCGGATGAGAGCGCCAAGTCGGTGGCTTCCAAGAGCAGCGAAGAGGGCACTTCGGTGAGTGAAGGCAAAGTGTGACCTCGTGAAGTTTGCAAGAAGTACTTTTCAATGACCCACCCGGCTCAGTTCCAGCACTTGCTGTACCAGTGAAATGCAGGAAATGTTGAGAGGAGAGGTTGAAATTTCCAGGGTGTCTAGCGACCGGGAAAACGGAAAAGTCAGGGAATTTTGAGCCACTGGGAAAAGTCGGGAAATTGTCAGGGAATTTTTCAATGAAGTAGTACCAGTCAGGGAAAACCACTTCAGGGCCTGCCCACACTGTTTTAGAATAAGGGAAACCAGTGTTGGAGCCCCCCAAGAAGTTACGCGAACGCAACACGTTCGCGGGCGACGAAAGCGTGATTTGCATGAAACGTTTTCTCGGCACGGTGTGTGCCGAGCGGCAGGCGCCGGCAACATGGCGGCAGCACCGGTCGCAAAGTAGTGCGGTAGCTCCAACGGCCGCTTTTACCGCTTATTAAAATCTTAAAATGCTACTCAAGGCACAAACTCGCTTGTGCAGGAAAGGAGCCACCGCATGCACGAAATCGTCGACGCGGCCGTGAAAATACCGCGCACGAATCGCGTGCAGCAACTCGGGCGTGCGGGCGTGCCCAAATCACACGCACAACGCGCTTTTTTTCCAGCGAATTTTAAAAGGCAGTGGTTTTCAGGAGCTAATCTTGAAAGAACTTCTTTCTTATGACATCAGGAGCCAGAATTACATAATCAAAAAGGAACATGACATGGTTTAGCGTGAACCGCATGCGGCGTTTTCTGCTCGCGAAAAAGCGCCGCACACGGCACAGGCGCGCCGACGCTGCCGCGGAACCACCCGCACGCTGTGCGCGGTGCTGCCGGTGGCGGCAATAAGCGGCGGCTTCGTCCGCAGAGCTCGAGCGACCGCTTCTAAGCGCTCTCTAAAATGCCGCACAAGGCACGCACGAAGTTGTTTGTGAGGCAAAGGAGCTTATAATGTGGGCGAAAACGGTACTATAAAACATCGTCCTCGCCGCTTGTGAAAGCGCCATGCAGCACCTGCGGGGGTGGTAAGCCTAAACATCTCTGGCTGAGCCAGCCGGCTGTCTCGAGCGCTTCGAAACTGCCGCCATGAGGCGCGCGGCTCCCCATTGGCGCAAGGCGTCAGGCTCCTCCCACTACCGCTCGCCACGCGCGTCATTTTCTGAGCGAGGCAGAAGCTGCCGCGCGCGCGAATCGCTAACGCGGGCGTCAAAAAATCGCACGCGCAACGCCGACGCGCCCGAATCGCGTGCAAAAACGTTTGGTTCACGTTGCATGTCGAGCCAGGACAATCAAGAAAAAAAGCAAAAGGTGCTCGCTGAAGCGCGACTTGAAGCTTCTATCCCGCAAGACTCTCTGAAGCCGTAACTGAAGGCAAGCAAACCACAAGCTGAACGAACTGAAGTTAATCAAAGTGCAATTTGAGAATCAGGGCACTTGCAACAAATGTGTTTTTCCCTACAATAGAATGTGCTTTCTGTACGCTTTTTGTATGCTTCACGGACCATTTCCATAGAATGGCGCCTGTTGTATAAGTCAGGGAATTTCGACTAAAATGGTCATGAAAAACACGGAAAAGTCAGGGACATTGAATTAGGCAATTTGCTAGTCACCCTGTTAAAGGAGTACTGACACTAAATTTCTCGCTTTCAGTTTTTATGCTGTAAAGAATACCTATTGGCCCAGTAATTACGAAAATAGAACCGAAAGCCGTCAGCCGCCAGCATAGAATTAATTATAGCACGTTTATTGCAACCAGTTTCAAATTCGGGCGCCGCGCGGGAAAATGGCCGTTCGAAGGCCAGGCTGCAAGCGGGCCAGTCTGACGTCACAATCTCACCCGTGACATCAGGGACGTTCGCCGCATCGTCTGCTACGATTGCACATGGTCTGCACTCGCCTGAGCAGTCGACATGTCGTCTGAATAGTCGCTGCCACCCGACAGACAGAGCAACTTTATTTGGCCAGGCGATTAGGCCGGCGATGTCTTCGTCGTCGTCCGTTTTTTAATATCACTGCAGCTCGAACCGGCGCAGACCGTGATAGCAACAGCTTGTCACCACTCTTATAATCAATCTGATCGGCAAAAAGAACTTCCACATGTGAGAAAGTAGATGTTAGTGTGGTGAAAAATTGTGCTAGGGGTTGTTATCAGCACTGAATTTGAAAGCGGCGTTCAGATATTTGCCATGATGGTAAAAGCCTACGCTGACCGGCAGCGGAGGTTCGGCGCTCCAACCCAGCACTGCCGGCACCGCGGTGCGGCGAGCGGCCGAAAGATGGCGCCACCTGCGCGTTAGAATCAAAACAGGCCACGGCAGATGTCTTGGTCACCGATCGCTAAATCGGAAATTATCGCCAAAAGCTCCATATGCGAAAAAGGGGATGATAGTGTGGTGAAAAGTTGTGTAAGGGATGGTCATTCGCAGTTGTAGAGATACCAGCGATCAAATAGTCGTCACGGTACTAAGCTTAAAGTTCCCAACACCCAAGCTGACCAGAGCAACGCCGAGCCCGCTGGCTTGGGCGACAGTTCTTGCGGCCGCCGCTGCGCACGAACTCAGTCCACGTTTAGCACTGCATGTCGTCGCATGGATAATAATGCATCTTGGCGACATCGTCGATTTGCTCGGACAGGCTTCCACGAGCAGTACTTCAATGCATCTTGGCGACGTCGTCGATTTGCTTGGACAGGCTTCCACGAGCAGTACTTCGCATTCCGCGAGCTTGCCATAGCACAACTTGGGCGAGCTCGGCGACGCGCACCGCGCGGTGCCGGCACCGCGAAGTTTTCGGCACCAGTGCAAGGGAACACCATGCACCGGCCACGAACTGAAGAGCAAAGACGTCGAACACGCAAAGGGCGCAAAGTTTACAAGCATTGCTCACACAGCTACACCCATGTCTCCTGCCCAAACGAATACCATCGACAACAGCAGCGCAGGATATCGTTTCCGGTTCTGAAAACGACTACGTGACGTCACGCTGAACCGGCCAGACACGCCGGCCGATGTTTCGTCACGCCGAAAGCGATTTCACTAGTGCTGCCGATTTGTGGAAGCTCGCGGCCTGGACAATCAAAATCGATTTTAGATGTGATTGCGGCCTCGGATCGCTGCAAAAATTTCTGTGATGCATCTGTACAAACTACTGAAGCCAATTATGTCATTTTTTGAGCATCAAAATTTGGCGTCAGTACTCCTTTAAGTGACCTGCCTGACCTTCTAATGTCCCGTTCTCCGCGCTTGGAGGAGGAGCAGTAACATTTTATTTAATATGTTGCTACCGGTAAAGCACTCCCGGATCAACATAGTCGTGCGTGAAATGAACTTACTGTGAGTGGTTAGCTGACCGATCCGCCCTTGTGCTTTTCCATTCACCTTAAGCCACCGTTGATAATCCGTAAAGCGTGCGTCATTCTGCCCTCGTTATGCTTGAGCCAGGGATGTGTGGGCAACGACGACTACTCGACACGGCTGCCGTGAAGAGTGTTTATTTCGCGCTAGGTTCGTGCCACGCGAGAGAAGATAATGTGAGATGGCTGCGACCGCCAGACGAGGTGAAGTGAAGGCCCCCTCCTGAGCGCGGCCACAGCCGGGAGCAAAGTCCAAGCCAGCCTCCTTGGCCACAGAAACGTTGCCGTAGTTGACCTTGGCATGGAGACGTAAAAGCTACCGACGCCAGCATTTGCGCTCTAGACCACAGTGGGGATTTGCTCCTGTTTTGTGACGCAATGGCTACGTCCCGAAAAAATGAAAGGGAAGCGGGTGAGAGAAACACCAGCTTTATTTACTTATTTCTCAGCAAATAACGCATCATTGCACGTCGAACAAAAGCTTAAAAGGGAGCTACAGAACATGATCTTTCAGTCAAAACAAAATTTCCTTTAGCCTTTAGTCTCCCTTTAATGGTAAAAGGGACAATGCGTTGGTTTTCTTCATTCTGACCTCACCGCCAATTTGCTGGCGTTTTCCGCGACAATTTGTTGGCAATTCCACAAGGCTCCATTCCGTGGATTGCTAGGCTACTATTAAAGGAGCCATGAAGAGAAAACACAAGTTTGGTTCATTCAAAAGATTGTCTCGTTAGAATCATACTGACACCACTTTTAACGTAAACTTCGCTCAAATAAGCTACATAATTAGGAAAAACGGGAATGGTCATGCGACCCACCAGCTCATTTCCCGCAACAGAACCTGTGATGTCACATGGGCTAAGCTCTGCGATTGGCGGAGGCTGGCAGAAGCAGACGCAAATTAGGTAGAGCTTACAAACTAGACGAACGAGCGATTTGCGCTTAAATTTAGGGCACATTCTTTACAAAGCAATAGGAATGATGGGACAAACAGTGGAAGTTACGAAAGCACATGTAAACATAGAAGTACTGATGCGTTCTGCTGTTCGTACTGCGCACAGCGTGCCTGGTTTCGCTGCACAGCACTACGGGGCTTGGGGTTGTCTCAGACGACACTGGCCGATTGACGCAAGCAACGGTGTCTTACGTGACCCCATTTGTCGAGCGAGCACTGTTTCAGGGAACGAATATTTTCTCCCAGAACAAAAACAAGCCAGGTTTAAATGCGGGCAAAAACAAACCAAACGCTTGCCACGGTATGGTGGCGCCATCTAGGTTACGGAACGTAAAGAAACGCGGGAACAAACCAACACCGCTGTACAGGGTGGAGACAACCTTTAAACGGTCCCGTGCCGCCGCAATTGGGTCAACGGGCTCAACGCATTATTCTTTTCGTTTCCCACGAGACCTAGCAACGCGAAACATACAATATGATTCAAACTTCTTCAGTAAACCGCGTTGCGGTGATAATTTTAGCGTGGTTTTGACACAATGACTTGCTTCGGCGGCGAGCGAGCAACCGAAAATGGCGGCGGCAGCGTATACGTGTCTCTACCCTGTACGGCGGATGCGTGAATGAAGGTACTCGTATATCACGGCACTAACGCACATTGTGCTCAGTGCGAGCATTTATAATTCCCAAATCGCTCATCTATATGGTAACCTGCCGACAAGGAAGCGCGCGCCGGAGTGCGGGCCGACCCGCCGCGGCATTGTTGATAACAGAATGAACGCACTTCCCTTGCGACGTCGGCGTGCGGCATCCTCCACTTTATCATTTCTTTTCTTTCTATTTGCTGCCGATCGAAAGATAGACGCAACTTAGTGCCCCCGCAGGCGTAATCATATCGCTACGCTATCGTCTCGGCAGCCCGTGGTACTCTAGGCTGCAGAGCGGTCGGTTCCAGTGATGTCACTTGGGACCACGAAAACGCACGATTGAGCGGGAAAATCAAAATTTTAACCTAAATTGTTTAAGGGGAGACGCGGGTCTTGGAATCCCGAAATTTGGCCAAAAAATCGATTTTTAGAAATCGCCATTTTCGGAAAGTAGAGCTATTTTTCTACCGGTTAGCAAAATATCCAGACCCAGGAGTACGTATTTGAGCCATAATATCAATTTATAGCACCGACGCCCGCTAAAATCGGCCAAGATTCGACGCGAAAATAGCATTTTTTCGACGACTCGCCCCTCGGGTTTTACATGCCCCACGGCGTCCATCTTGGTCTCATTCGAAAGCGCGTCTTTTCGTTTTCAATTCCCCGCCAGAACCACTCCGTTTCGTCCATTGGTTGCGAGTAAAACCGGGGTAGAAAAGAGACGCAACGCGCCGCCCAATTGGCTACTGACTGCACGTGACCGCAGGGCGCAACCTCATTGGCTGGGCGCCGTGGGTCGTCTGCTCGGCACTCTCATCACAGTGCAACGGCTCATGTATTCATCTATGCGAGGACCGGCAAAAGCCCCGCATGGCGTAAAAATAAAGTAAATATGTCTATCGATAACTGAAAGGAAGAACTAGCAGTATTAAAAGCGCCTGGAGTACGATTTTCTGCGTGTCTGACGACGACTTTTCGCGAGAACGGCGCCGAGACGGAGGTAGGCTTAGCGCCCCCGCGGGCTGCCGAGGCGATAGCGTAGCGATATGATTACGCCTGCGGGGGCACTAAGTTGCGTCTATCTTTCGATCGGCAGCAAATAGAAAGAAAAGAAATGATAAAGTGGAGGATGCCGCACGCCGACGTCGCAAGGGAAGTGCGTTCATTCTGTTATCAACAATGCCGCGGCGGGTCGGCCCGCACTCCGGCGCGCGCTTCCTTGTCGGCAGGTTACCATATAGATGAGCGATTTGGGAATTATATATGCTCGCACTGAGCACAATGTGCGTTAGTGCCGTGATATACGAGTAGATTAGACCGAAAACGTGGTTATCCCACCTAGCCAAGCACATGCACGTTACAGAACAGTGGCGGGCATTCCGTTCAGCCCCTTCGCTGCAACTCATTTCACGCGATGCAAATCCGATTTGATTGCTACAAATGAAGCAGTAACATAACAAAATAAACGTTTACAACTGTGGTGCACGATCGGCACCTGAGCCCTAGTCGCCAAAGAGTGACGGCGCGCTGCCAACAGCATAAAAATTGAAGCAACGTTCTGGCTTTGCTTTTGTTCAGTTTTTCTGCCAGGTGCCATCTGTAGACAGAGGATTTCATAATTTTCCCACCAATGGATTTCAGCAAACTTGGTATGCTCTTGTTGAGCGAAAAGCGAGCTACATTCTAGAACCTTTCTTTTTTTCATATGCTCAATAGATAAAACTGTCACTTGTAGTAAAATTTCAACTGCGATTTTCTCAGCTTCCCTTTTTTTGCATATGTGCCTAGCCTTACAGGGGTTTTAAGGTAGTTTTTTTCAAAGGATTTCTACAAGTGTTATACCGTTGAATTCGGGATAAAATGAACTGCATGCTGAAGCTATTTTAATTGGCTCATTTTGCCTCAAATAAATGCTATGAGTTGTAATTAGAGGTCATTAAGTTTTCAGAAAACTGTACTTGGCATAATTTTATTAATTCTATCCAATCAACTATCTTTACAGGAATATAAATAGCTTCAGCATGCATGGCAGGTCTTAAGCTACACATCCATACCATTTATTTTAAGAAAAATTTAATAAAAAGTTCCTTAAAGGCCCGTAAGAAATTACTTAATTAGGCTCTAGTGTTTTCTTTATAACTCAAAAAAGAATTATACCACTTGAAAACTAATTACATATTTGAAATGAGGAAGACAAAACACATATGGACAGTGATTTTCATTATCACAGACCAATTAATAAAAAAGTTCATTTCAAGACCCACGTCTCCCCTTAATTTCTCAGTGAATAAAGCACCGTTTGTATCCGGACAAGCGCTGGGGGCACTATAAAACACGAAATCTTTCGAATAAAACCAACTTGCATTTTCTCTTCATGGCTCCTTTAACAACTTGATATTTACGATGAGATGGTTGAAAGTCAAAGTTTTTACAGCAGTCGTCGTAACTAGAAAACGCATTGCCCACTTGTGTGGCATCATTAGGGCAGTTAACGAAGGTACCACAAATGGTGTAAGGTACTTTTCCTTCTACCGCGTGTAACCATGAACTGAGCCTGTAGATGTCTGTGAAATAGCCAGTTAGTGAGTTGCGTCTGAAAAGTGCCCAATGCAGTCCCAGGTAAGACTTGAGAAAATTCAGTTCAGTGTCCCATTAAAGGGGCCCTGCAGCACTTACCATTGACTACTCAGAATGTATTTTGGGTAAAGTCTCAGCAATCTCTTCCTGCAAGAATTATGAAAATCTGTTTCTCTATCACCAAAATTACGCATGATGAGAAATCGCACATAATCGTTCCCTCTAAACTCGACCACGCGACAAAAGCTGTGCGCTCTCTCCCAGAGAGGAGGGCGGCTCGCAGTGTTTTTTTCCGTGCCTTCGATATATCACAGGCCAGGGAGTTTTCCCCTTTTCTCCGCAACGTGGAGGGGTCTATTTCTGGTCTGGTGACACAAAAAAAGCAGGCATGGGTGCCTGCTCGCAAGCACGCACTTGGGCTGGTAGGGTGTTTTTAAAGCAATAAACGTTTATTGTCGAGTGGTCTGGTTGAAAGGGAAGTACAGTCGAACCCCGCCACAACGAACGCCGCTACAACGAAATTTTCGCCACAACGAAGGTTTTTCGGTTCCCCGTCAGCTTCCCATAGAAAGTAACACAAAACAGCTCCTTAATAACGAATGCGCTTTATTAGATATTTCCGCTTCAAAGAACTTTTCGAGAACGAAACTGGCACTTCACTGAAATGGGCATTGCCGAGCAGTCAAATTAGACGGCCCTTCCAAAGCTGCGACGATCGGATTCACGCTTCAACGAGGTTTTCGAAACCGAAACTGGAACCGCACTGAAGTTGAGTGGCCGCCATATTAGAAGACAAATCTAAAGTGCGAATTTGAGCCACTGCAATCCATAGCCACCCGTGGTCATCACACGGCCGCGACAGCGATCTTCGATTTTCTCTGTGTTGTGTCGGTGTCGGTTGGAATGGCTACAAAAACGAAGAAGCGCAAATTTCTCTCTCTCGAGGAGATGGCAAAGATTATTGCCGAGGCAGAGGGCGGTAGGAAGAAAGCGAACATTGCCCACGATTTCGGCATTTCACCGAGCTCGCTGTCGACGGTGCTGAAAAACAAAGACTCCATCCACAAGGCTCTTGCTTCTGGTACGTGTTCACAGCACAAGAAAGTGACGCTGCCCAAACATGACGAGCTTGACAAGGCCGTCTACACGTGGTTTGTGGACGCACGAGCAAGAAACATTCCACTGTGCAGCAGAAGGCCCTTCAGTACGCGTGCTTGCTTGGCCTCGACGCTTTCAAGGCCGGCACGGGGTGGCTTGGCCGCTTCAAAACCCGACACGGCATTGTTGGCAAGGTGCTGTCTGGCGAGTCGGCGGCCGCTGATGAGGAAGCTGCATCGGAGTGGATTTCCGATAGTGCCGCGAGCTTGCTTGAGCAGTGCAGTCCGTCGGACATTTATAACGTTGACGAGACTGGCTTGTTTTACGAGATGCTACCGTCAACGACGCTTGATTTTAGAGGACAGCGTTGCCACGGTGGGAAGCACAGCAAGAAGAGAGTTACGGTGCTGCTGTGTGCCAACATGGACTGTTCAGATAAGCGCCCACCCCTGGTAATCGGCAAAAGTGCTAAGCCGCGGTGTTTTAAAGGCAATCGAGGACTACCGGTAAAGTATGTAGCGAACAAAAAGGCCTGGATTACACGCTCAATTTTCACAGAGTGGGTTGTCGCCTTCGACTGCGACATGAAGAGGCAAGGCCGCAAAGTTTGTTTACTGTTGGACAACTGCTCAGCCCATCGAATCGACGACGACGTTCTGACGAACACAGAGGTGAAGTACTTTCCTCCGAACTGTACGTCTCTAATACAGCCGTTGGACCAAGGGGTGATTGTGAGCCTGGAACGAGCGTACCGCAGCCGGTTAGTGCAGCGCTTTCTGCTGAACATTGAAACTGGCCGAGAGACGAAGATCGACCTGTACATGGCGCTTCAAATGATGGCTGCTGCGTGGAGCACTTTGAAGCGCGAAACAATATTCAACTGCTTCAAACACTGCGGTTTTGGGAACAACCAAGCGGCGACCAGCTCAACCGAAGCCGAAGATGAGCCCGCGTCAGAGCAGGCTGAAGACGCACTAATCGCTTCACAGTGGATGGACCTTGAGGACAAGGGATTTGTGGCTGCCGATCTTCAGCTGGACGACTTCGTTAACGTCGACGCCAACGTAGAGGTGTATGAAGAGTTGACCGATGCTGAGATAGTCGAGAGCGCGCAAAAGCGTGGTGATGTTTCGTCGTCCGGGGAAGATGATCCCCAAGACACGCCTACTCCAGCGACTGCTTCCAAAGTAATGGACGCTTTTGATATTATCAGAAAAGTTATAGGAGCACACGACGATGACATTGCGATGGCTCTTCTGACTGACTGTGAGGCTCGCGTAATGCCGTTGCTTGCTGTGAAGCGAAAGCAAGCCAGGCTCACCGACTTCTGGAAATAAAGTTCCGGTAAGCGTAAGCTTGCCAAACTTGCTGATTTTCATGCATATACAGTTAAATTTTGATAATTTAAACCGCTTCACTGCGGCGGTGCATGTGCCGTAAAATGCGTGTTTCGCGATCGCCCGGGCACGAGCTTTGAGTTAGCGGTTGGCCGCAATGTAAGAAAATGGTGTAAGGGCGACGCTAAATGCATTCTCTGGTGAAGTTAGACAGTTTATTGACCGCCTTAGGTATGTCAACCTTTGGTTTCCCCCCTCCCGCCATCGCGGAAATTTCACGGACGATTGTTTCGCTCGCGGCTTGGCCGTTTGGCGTACATATAACAGTAATTTTGCATTAACGAAGTTCCGCCATAACGAAATTTTTCGCGTGTCCCGTGAATTTCGTTGTAGCGGGACTCGACTGTATTGCGCTCATCACTCAAAGCACAAACGAACTGGCAAAACTGCCTACAGGTTCAGGCATAGAAGAGGTTCGTACACAGAACCGACGACAGTGGATCGTCACAGGAAATGCAAGAAAGTAGCCACGAAGCTGACCAGTGACAGCCAATAGGACAGCCATGACCTCATTGACGTCGTTTAGGCCATGCCAGGGATGCATAATGAGGAGAACTGGAGAGAGCGCGGTTGGTTTTTCCGTGTCTTTCACAGCGATTTGTGCGTTCACCGCTTCACGTGTAATATTTAGCACAGATATTTCTGGTAGTGTAAGCTAAGCATCGCACAGGTTTACTTGCACTGCTCAAAGAGTGTTGCAGGGTCCCTTTAAAGGCTGCTTGACAAGAGGTATGTACCAGTACATGTTTGTGAGCCTGTACAATAAGACTCCTCCAGCATCACTTCAGTGTCCTTTTAAAGGTACTTGATTGCTAACTGATTAACAAAGAATGAAAGATAGTATGTGTAAGTTAAGGCAGGAAATGAGTGTTTGTGACCAGGAGACAAACTCCAATGGAGGATAGAGTTCAGATTAAGTGGCCAAAATGGGCTTTGGCTGGACATACGATGCTGTGAAGCAACAACCAGTGGAGCACCAAGGTAACGGAGTGGCTAGTTGGGGATGGGACTAGAAGTAGAGGAGGACCTGATGGAGGGATGAGATAGGGAAATTGAATGGTTTGGTGGCAGAAGTTGAACTTGGGCCGAGCAGGGTACGAGTGTTTGGAGAAGCAGGGGGGGGGTTGCTGCTGCTGCTGGTGATGATGACCGACAAAGAAAACGCGTGACAAGTCTTGGTACAGTACAAGAGCACAATGAATCGGCCACAAGCGCAGCACCCTTGGCCATTCCTAGCACCACTGGGACCTTTTAAGTGCAGACCACTTTAGGGGCTGGCCTTGTTGTCGTAGCTCGCTCGCTGGACCCTAGTAGAGCCACGCGGCGTTCCGTCGTCGCGGATGGTGTTGCGGCGTCGCACAGAGGCTTCGAAAGCCAAGCGGTTTATGTAGTTATAAGCGTTCGAAACTCATGAACGGCTGGCGCTTGTCATACATCTCCCCGTTGTTTAGCACAAAGAAAACTGCAGTTACATTTGAGGAGGCAATATACACGTAATTAGCCGCCAGCACCCGCGTTCTTTTAGGAACGCTCGTTGGGTTGGTTTTTACCAACCCAAGCGATAAAAAAAATGGCAGTGCAACGCCGGCATATGGGAGAGAAAAAGCAGGCACCGAAAGAACAGAAGTTCCGCTGGCGCAGTTTCAGGGAGGGGGCACGCGAGCACTGTGAAAACGGGAAATTTTAATCGCATTAGGTGGTAGGAGTGAGCGGATAACATAACGGCATTATGGCGAATCACTGCGCGGCACTTCTGACAGCTTTCACATTGAGTGGAATGGCTTTAATTTTTCTTTAACACAAACCCAGCACCGTGCACCATGGAACATCCAATTTTCATTTCTCCTCAATTTGCAGCAAGGCAGCGAGGGCAGCTTGTCAAGCGGCCCGAACTCGGCCACCACGGCCGCTTCGAGCCAAGAGGCTTCGCAAGAGGCTTCGCAAGAGGCGGATTGGTCCCGGCCCAGCTGCAGCACCACTGCTTCAGCTTTGGATTCGGCTTCGGTGTCCCCGTCGGCAAGCGCGGCCACCGAGATGTGCACCATCTGCCTAGTGCGGCCCAAGTGCGCCGTCCTGGTCCACGGTAGGCTGGGCCACCGCCTGACCTGCTACAAGTGTGCCAAGACGCTCGAGAGGAACAACCTGCCCTGCCCTGTTTGCCGGAGGCGCATACAGCACATTGTGCGCATCTTCGACGCCTAGAACGACGGCCTCCTGGTCCAGAGTTGCTTGAAATGCACACGTTTGCAGTTTGCCTCCTCTGCTGGGGTCCTGCATGGGGAAAGTTGATTAGCCGGCCATCTGCCAACGGAAAGTTGGTGTAGTAGTACTGGTTGGTGTGTGGTGCTGCTTAGAAAAACAATACTGAAAACGATACGACAGGAAGTGCAGTGTTTGTTGTTTCTTCTTGTTGTATAATTTTTAAGCGCAATTTTTCTTAGTAGTAGTACTCAAAAGCTTGCAACCACTGCTGTAAGTCATAAAAAAAAGAAAAAACTTGGAAACTTGAGTAAAGGTTGCCTAATTTAAAGTTTCTAATTTGAAAGTGAGCTTTGTTTTATTAGGTTGTGTTATTAAGTAAATGTTTCACAATGTTCAGGGTTTGTGCCCTTGATGCCACACCAGTACGCTTTCCACTCGGCCTTAATGAATCAGGGGTGTTTGCACAGTCCGCATTCCAAAGCGGAGTTTCGCGACTGTTGTGTTCTGAGAACTCTGGGCCTTGTCCTCTCGTTTAAAGGCTGTTGATGCTTCGCTATGTTCTTACATTCAATTGAAACCAGTCCACTGTAGTGCGTTTTTTAAAAGTCACTGCGCTTGTTGCGAAAGTATGACGGATTGGAATATACGTCCTTTAGATACTCATTAGAAAGTCCTGAAGGTTCTTCGGATGGACTCAATTTCTGGATGCCTTTTGTGGGCTGGTCGGCGAAGAAAATTTGCCCTGGTATAAATAGTATATACATAATTTTTATAATAAAGTAAATATATGGCACTACGACTATTATTTTTCTTTCAATTATCATGCGTCTTTGTAGTTGTAAGACTGTCATGTCAGTTGTCTTGTGTGTTTGTCTCTCTCTCTCTCTCTCTCTGTGTCTCTTTTTCCCTGTGAAGGTTTCGTTTTGCAGACAACTTGGCATGCCTCAGAATTGTTGCTGCATTGTTGAGGAATGCCTTCATCTGCACATTACAAGGCACAGTTAACATTGTTACTTTTTGCAGCTGCCCTAGTGAAAAGCTGTGGGGAAAGAATGTTTATTGGCGCTAACAAGTTTAAACTAGCGTTCTTTTTATGTTTGCTTGTTATGTATGTGTGTGTGTTGTCAGATACAGAAACCCCAGCGCTGAGCTGACACTCCAAGCATTTTATGTAGTAGTCTCTTAGAACACTCTGACAACAGCTGTGAGCAAGGAAATGTTGAAAGGTCATTGACATCAGCCAGGGCTATAATGTTAGCTTAGAAAAGCTAAGCCTAAATGTGAGTGTAGCGTAGACTGGGCACGCATCGCTCATTGTAAGCCAAACGCGTGCAACAATTTTGCTCTGTTCTTGTGAAAAGATGAGGGAGTTAAACGTCTTTGCGCCGCGACTTTGTGTCCTTTTGTTCTTGCGCATTTCATTATATACCCGTGCAATAACACGTCCAAACAGGCGTGCTCTGGCAGCGTTTTTGAGGCAAAGTTTTGTATCTCACTTGTCTTGGCAGAAGAAATTTCTTGGCTGCGGCAGTGTTCTGTTTTTTGGTTACGCAGAATGCAGTTATGAGTAACTTTTCTGTAACATGTTCTGGTCTTGTGTTTGTGCTGTTTTTTGTGTGTTGTTATAGCCTTTCCAGGAGGCATTATCTCTTCATCATAGACGAGGCTTGGTTTTCGCTGACGCTGCTGAAAGCTGGAGGCATAGCGGTTATTGGTTTCACCTCGAGATGGCCAGATATCATTCAGTGGGGTCAACTGTGAAGCCTTTGCGTCCACAATTTCCTTTATATAAATATGTGTCGATATATGTATATAGTTTACAGGGGAGCGTGCTGTTGGCCGCCTGTTACGCCTTCACTGCTGCGGTGTGCCGCGTTAAAGACTAGCAGAATTCAGAGCACCTCCTTTTTTCCCTCTCTCTCTTTTTCCCCACAACCTGTCCCTAAAGATTATAAGATGTTTCCCTTATAAAAATAAAGTAAGAAAAAGCTTCATCAATTACTTTCCCGATACGATGATGCTTGGTTTCAACAACTACAATGAAAAAAGAGCGATAAAAGCAGCATACAATTATATTTAGGTTTCAAGTGTGTTGGCTGTCATATCTGTCAGCTTTACTTGTGTGCACACGCTTAAAGCCAAGTTTTAGCCGTAGTGGTTAGTGGTAGAAGAACACCACAACTACGGCTCGATATGTGAGCTGGGTTGGACCACTTTTGCAAGCCCTGGTGCCTTTGTATTGTACATAACATGTCCGACATTGACAATAGTGGCTTCAGCACCAATTTCGGCAGTTTTGTTGTTTTGTAATAACAGGTACACACTGTTTTGCGAAGTGCATTCATTGCGGGCACTTTTATTGTGTGCCACAGACGTCCATTGTTTGCTGCGGAAACATACGGGGCTCAATGGCGGCAAATATGTTTGACACTTTGTATATGTGGTCTGTTGATATGGGACAGATTTGCCAAGAGGTGTACAGTTGCGCTGCTTGCATTCAAATGTCGAATGCCGCATTAACTTATCGTGTATAGCCGAGAAGTTGTACGTATGTATTGCCAGTTTTGAGTTGCGTAAGTTGGCAGTAAGGCCGGAAAGGAATTTATGTAAACTTGTACTATTCTTTGCCCCCAGAGCTGTGTAGTAATAGTTCTTGCAACATTTTTCGTTCTTTTTTTTTTTTTTTGCGTGTAAGTACGCGTTTCGGGTGTTTTTATGTCTGTCGTGTTGTGGGTGCTTCACCAAAGTTAAGTTCTATGTGTCGGTTTTTTTGTGAAATTGTTTGTGTGGCACGTCGAGTTTGTTACTTACGAAATTTCTGCGTTAAATGTTTCGTGTGTTAGCATTCCGCCCTTCTTTTCGTGTTACACTTTTGCACACTGGGTGGTTATGTGGCTGTTCAAATTTTGTTCTCACTAACAACAGTGCTGTTGGTACATTCACAGTACAAAGGAAATGTGAGTGACCTTTCCACTGCATCAGGTTGATGTTTTCCGGAGCTTACTGACTATATGTAGAAGTGGTACAGGGTTCGCTTTCTATTATCATTCACGTCTTCCATCTCTTCAGGATGTAGCAAAAGCTCGTTAGTTAAAGTGGCGTTCAGGCTAAACTACCATAAAAAAAGAACGATCAGAAAGGAATTTATATAATAAACTTGTACAATTCTTTGCCTCCAGCTATGTAGTAGCAGTTGTTGCTCTACTTTTCGTTCTTTTTGTGCGAGTACGTATGCGAGTACTGAAGTGAAGGCAGCTTTTCTAACTACTCCAAGGCATGCTTCAGTACATAAATTTTTCATGGGCAAAGTCCACTCGGGAAAACTTTTCTCGCATAAGTACAAGGACTTGGTTGGCATGCATTGTGCTAGGTTTTTTTGCTCTACGTCAGAAAATGGTCGGCACTGACTCGACTAGTGTCTTCCAAATGTCGTAAAGTTCCAGACGCGGCTGCTTCGTTAGTGTTTCCACCTCTGGCGTACAAGTGTTTGAACTTTGGGTCGTTGGTTGTGTTTGGGAAACACCCTTTGACAAACCAGATGGCTTCCACACCTGCTTGGCCTGATTGAAACTGTCTGCAGATACAAAACTGTACTGAATTCACCCTCGGAGCTATGGTTGCGACTCTTCTGTTTAGCACGTGCCGAAACTGCACTTTGCCGTTGGGAATAGCCCCAAATTGTGGTCAAAGTTGCAGGTTCTGTGCTGTGGAGTGGATGTGTTGCTCTAGAACCTCTCGAAGTTTCACGAAAGCTGCTGTTCGAATTCAGAGCCTTTTTGGGCACAGAGACTGGCACCTGTTGGGTGCCATTCACACGCAAGTCTGTAGACTTAGCAGCGGTTTCGACTGCAGTGTTCTCTTGTGGAAGACCTCTGGGTACTCCAATTCTGACCGACTTTTATTTGAACGACCCTGTTTGTCGACTTGGTTGTGCGAAGTTTAGACAGCCCGTTATTAACCTTGTATTGCCACCTACCCTTTTTCTCGTTTTCTTGGTTTTGATCTCTTTAGGAGATTGATTTCTTGTGTAAGTTGGAGGAGAAGTTACTTTTGTGCCTGCTGAACAACGTCCGTATTAACTTAGAACTTTCGAGCTTTTGCTGTATCCTGTATGAGTTGCGAACTTTCGGCTGTAGAAATTTTGCGCTTGTGTAAACTTTTTGTGTGTTGCCAGAGTAGTGTGTGTCCTGTTTAGTGTGAGACTTTGATGATGGGTTTTTATTTTTTGTGTTTGTAACAAGCCTGTAAGAAAGCAAACGGAACAAGCAGTTTTACCTCAACTGGCACCACCAGCTGCGTTATTTACAAAATGTTGCGAAATTTTAATTGGAAACCTCACGAACGGTGGTCAGACAGTTCTTGGCGGGTGGAAAAGAGAACGTTAGGTGCGACCACGCGCGATTTCGAATTGAAGTTTTTGTTTTTGATGTTTATTTTCAATCATGTATTCAAAAGGGTTTCATTGTTGTTTCTTTTGAAAATTTGTTCTCTAAGTCAAACGTGGTAAATAACTTGACAGCTGTATTTTTTTATGTCGCTATATATTTATTTAAAGCTTTGTACTTTATGCTGGTGTGTACTTGTAAATGTGTACATAGGGTGTTTGATTAAATATGAGTGGCTCATGGTTGGATGTTGGAAATTTTAGAGAGAAAGTTGGGAGTGTTAAAGTTTAGGTAAGGCTGCTTGTTCCAAACGTGTACTACTGAACACTTACCGTCTTTTTTACCTTTTCTCGGGTTTCCATTTAACCACCTTGCACTTCCTCTCTTTTGTACAGCTTCCGGTTTTGTTCTCTTGCTTCGCTCTCTGCGGTTGCAGGGCCCCTTTGATGTAAACTTTATTGTCCCATATGTCCACATGTCACACGACTCTCCCCGACTTACTGTGATACCTGTGGTACATGTTGATACGGCTCTAACCTTTCTCCGATCGGAATCGCCCTTCGCCAACCTTCTGTGATAACTGTAGTGGAAATGGCGGGGAAGGGCTTTTGGCACGTTGGCGTCCCCGATTTAAACTCACTCTGGGACATTCTTGGAACTGGCGAGGCTGTTACGCCTGCTTGGTCACTAGACGGCGCTCTCTCTGTGGACTGGTGAAGTAAGGAATAAAAAAAACAGAAAACAATCTTTGCTCGTGTAATTTGTCTCGTCGCTTGAAGCTGCCATTTGCTTCGTGCATGCTAGATGGGGTTGTCTCGCCATTGATGCAAGTGCCTTTCTTTGAATTAAAAGTCTGTGAGGAATTTATGTCAATTTGGACTTTTCTAGGGCCCCAACTGTCTAGCAATAGCCATTGCAACCTATTTCGTTTAAGTATTTTTGTGTGTAACCGGCAAACTAATTCAGTAGGACTGTATTTAAAGAATTGCCAGGAAGAGACTGATCGAGACAGAACTGGTAAATGCATATAGTGATATAAATTGAGAGTAGTGACAAAGTATGTGCACATACAGTAAAGCCCGCTTATATTGAACACGGATATATCGAATTATTGTCTACATCGAACCCTTGTATAATTCTGGTAAAAATTACATGCATTGAAAACTTTTTATATCGAACGCGATTTTGCTCACAATGGTTCTATTGAACTCTCCCGTGCGGGATTTTTCGCTCTCCTTAGGCATGGGGCAGGCTTTCCCGAAATACATTGGCGCAGCCGTAGGGCAGGTGTCGCTTGCGACTTCCGCGTGATCTCGGGCGCGTCCAAACCTGCCGTGGCAGAATGGACCAGCTCCACGCATGCATGCCGATGGAGTCGAAAGCGCTATATTGGGCGCTGTGGAATGTGGTGTCACCGAACTTCAAGTTCGCGCCACTTGCTGCCGGCACTTGCTCAGTTCGCTGGGTTCGCCGTTATTCGCCTGTATCCATGCTTGTCTCCGCTCTGTCGAAGACGCCGAGGACTCCGTACCGCTTCCGAGCACGAGCGAAGCCGTCGCTGCCGTGGCCCTGCTACGGCGATACTGCAGTGCCATTGAGGGCAGCGGTATTGTGCTTGTCGGCTGTTTAGATACTGTAGAGCAAGCAGTCACCAGCAACGCGTTGTGCTTCAAGAAGCAGCCTACACTCGCGCAGTTCGTCCGCCCCAATAAATTAATGTTTTCTTTCCGAGAAAGTGTCGTATCAATAGTGAACTGCAGGGTGGTAAGAGCTCGGCGTTAGCTCGTGACTCCGTCGGCAAGATTGCTCTCATTTAAGTTTTTTTTTTCTTCACTTTCTATATAGAATTTTTGCGATATCGAACTATTTTACAATCCTCGCACTGTTCGATATGAGCGGGCTTTACTGTACAACGTAATGAAGGTAGTGTTTCATCGCTAGAAATGCGAGTGTCGACGCCATGGCATGTCAGTGTTACAATACATTGAAATGATGTCTAAGATGAGGTTTATGGACGTATCACTACTGGGAGTATGCATAAGCTTGCCGAATGAAGCTGTTGGTATGAACAATGCTTACACCCCTGTCACACAGGCACTTTCAATCGCGATTGGGTAGATCCGGATCGGGCGCTGCTACACGGCAGTTTCAATCGCGATCGAGTTCGATCCCGCTTGAACTGAATCCTGGTTTCTCAAGCACGGTCGACATGCTCAACATACTCAAGCACGGTTTGGACATGCTCAACAGAAATGCTTGGGGGACCTGCAGAACTCCAGAAAAGCACTGGCTGTGTTGTGCACATGGGGTGTGTAGAAAAACGGTTTCTGCGACAGGTCGGATATGCCGAGGCCGAATGCTCTAGTTGGCCAAAAGTGCATTGCTGAGCGCCAAGTCAGTCACGGTTGGTGGTCATTTTTCTGGTGAAGGTGAGAAACCAAAACGTGCGCCATCTGCAGGTGGTCAGAATTTAGCTGGATCCCTCCAGTGCCCACACTACCAAGTATAAACAAAGCCCAATGTGGAAAATAGACAATGCTCACAGGAAACGAGGCTGAACCTCATTTCTAATGGGTTGCTAATAGATCCCACTAAACACGAAGCCAAAGAAGGTAAATTAATACTAAATTCAGCAGTTCAGATTTATGTTCTGCATTTTCGTTTAAATAGGCTGCTATTGCAACATGGAGGAGTATTCTTTCCTCCATGTATTGCAATATGTTTTTGAAGGAGGTGGTGATGCTGTGGCCTCAAGGGTTTTCTCCAACCTCAAAGTTGAGGCCAGCCAAACGAAAAAAAAAAAAACGTGGCAGATGCACGCTCACCTCTTCCTTGCCCAGGAAGTTAGACTTACCATTGCCGGTGTTGGCATAAGCGATAAGGAATCAGGTTGGTCAGGACCACACTCAATGTCACCCCCCCCCCCTAATATATATGATTCACACAACCTTGTCACGCGGAAACCGTAAGAATTAAATGTCTTCCAAGGGTGAAAGGGAGATTCCAGGACAATCAGGAGCTTGAAAGCCCAAGTTTCAATTTTAACAGTTAAACGACCTGGGTGCACATCTATGTTAATGGACATCAGCAGCACCGCAATGACTTCTACTTGTTCTTGTAACATGCTCCATTAAAATTTTCAGTCAACTGCTGACAGCTGGTGCAGCTGATCACTATTCATTAACCGTGGTCGTCACAGAAAGTGATCAGAGCGAGTACAAGTGAGAACACTGCTTTTCAATGAGCACTAGATTTATAGTATTGAAGGTGTATTCAGTGCTCAAAGATACTTAAAAAAATTAGAGCCGCTGTCTTTCGCAGCATAAGATTGTCACTGGTCTATACAGTATCATAGCGAGGACCACAAACATTTGGAACTGAGTCAGCTCAAAAGCAAGCATCAAAGTTTGATAACAAACCTGCCTTTAAGATATTGTGAGTCATCCATGCGCGGCAGGTTTAGCTTTGTTCCATCTTCTCATCGGAGTCTGTTCATCCGGAAATCATGCATTAAAAAAGAGTTTATTAAAAAGCTCACCAAAAAGGGAACCACCCTATGTAAAGAAACAATTTGCTAAATAAATATTTTGTCCTGTACTTTCGAATTTTCCACAAAACGAACTACTGCTGTTGACGTTAATAGCTCGTTAAATGAGATTCGCACTTTCCAGCAATGGTGGCGCCGCCGCGCGCCTTTTTTTCGAAGCTGTTTGTAGATGATCGGCGTCCCGGGCGAAGCCAGCCGGAGCGTTCGCATACGTGGGGATCGAAAACGCAAAACCAAAAAGCAATCGAATGTGCTGTTTACCGCAGTGTAGAAATCATGCAGTGCCGGGAAAAGCCAGCGTTCATACCTTTCCTAGAGATAAAAAAGCCCGAAAGGTTTGGATAACTATGCTCCGCATTGGAAAAGGTGTCGGCAACACAATGGGGTTTGCAGTAGTCACTTCACGAAAGCTGACTTCTTCTGGAGCAATATCCCTAAGTTTAGTTCGCTCTCTTGTTATTCGTGGAGTGTTTTTCGTGCAAGTTGAATGTGTCGTTTATGAATAGTTGGTTTGCAGCCACTTAAACCGCGGTTGAAGTGGTGGTTGAAGAAAGACGCCATGCCGCCACATAACATTCCTATGTGCACGGACGAGAAGGAAGTGAAGCCAAGAACCAACAGGAGAGCGCCATTGCTCTTTTATTAACGTGCTGGTTTCTTTTAAAAAATGCTGCATTCCAGTTGAATTTTGTGTTTTGTGGGGTTGTTTGTGCTTCGTTCTCTTACTGTTCTGAACTTACTGTTCTGAACTTGCAGCTTTTTTTCTTTCTCAAACCCCTCACAGGAATAGGCGATGTAGGTGTTTCTAATAAATAAACTTGTTATCGTCGTTTCCGACAGCGCGCTGAAAGCACAGCACAGCGGATGTAGCAGGCCCTGCCGTAGAGGCGTCGGCGTTTGATATTTAGTTTCGGTATTTTTATTATTACCTGTAACCTGCATAAACGCCGTTGGATCTGTGCCTGTAAAAACAGCCCACAAAATTATAATTTACTCGCATTATTCGCACTTAGCCCGACACAATTGCGCAAGTGGCAATAACAAAACGCTGCTCTGCTTGAACAATTTTACGAGCATAAATGGAAGTGTAGCATCCTTTATAGAACCTGCAGTGCCAAGAAACGTTCACGCAGTGCGGTTGGCTGGTGACGCCATTCGGTTGTAGGCACTATCCCTCGATGCTCAGCATGTCATCGGTGGCCTCCCTGATGCCGCAAAACACTGTGTGACTGGCGTTATAAACTGATTCGCCTTCGACAAAGCACATTCGTGCTCATCAGCAAGGGTAAATATGGTCTGAAGAGACACTAATGGGCCCGGATCGGCTTTTTCCTCCAGACGCGCGCGCTTACGCGACGTCCCTAGCCACCATAACGTCCCTATCATCGTCCCGTCCTCCATCTCGGATACCCCGTCGCGCCACCTATATTCGCTGGAAAGTGCGAATATAGAACAGGTTTATCCGCTTTCGTGCATTTCTCAATAGTCCCATGCTGAGGAGATACCAGCCTGCAACATTCTGCAGCACAATGTTAGAGTGAATACTTCTAGTTCACTCTAACAATGTCTTGCAGAGACCATCGCATTAACCATTTCACTTTAAAAAACTGCGAGATACTCAGCTGTTCAGAAAGGCTTTCTTGGGCTTCAGAGTTTAAAAAGTTACCCTCTCCTTCTCTTACACGCACACGAACTTTGTGCACAAATCAACTTTAGCCTATTGGTAATGCGTACTTGTGCAGCCCCAATCAATTTGAAGGTTAAGCGGTGGACACATGTACGACTGGTGCACGTGATTCGCATGCGACTGATCGTTACGATAGATCGTTAGGACCTGTTTTGGCGTAGTTCGCTGGTCGGAGGAGACTCACGACGTGCGACTGGCAAGCCAGATGCAGTCGTGCCGTCGTTGAGATCGTCGTGAGGCCACAGCCAATGAGAGCCCGCTGAGCCCGCCACCGGTTTGTGTTGCTCGGGCGCTCAGGCCGGCTCGGGTGGTGGGAACTTTAGGCTTAGCATCCTGGCGGATATTTGATCGCCGCTATCTATGCAGCTGCGAATGACAATCCGTAACACAACTTTTCACCACACTATCATCCCCTTCATCGCATGTGGAACTTTATTTAAGCTATAACTGCCGTTTGAACGATCGGTGACCAAGACATCTCCGTAGCCTGTTTCGATGCTTCCGCGCAGGTATTGTCATCTCTCGGCCGGTCGGCGCATAGCGCGCCGCGCGAACGGTCAGCGTAGGCTTGCATCGCGGCAGATATCTGATCGCCGCTTTTAAAATAAGCCCTGACAACAATCCCTAGCACAATTTTTCACCACACTAACACCTACTTTCTCGCATGTGGAACTTCATTTTAACGATCGGATTGATTCAGAAGAGCAGCGACAAGCGGTTGCTACCGTGGTCTGCGCCGGTTCGAGCCGCTGAGTGTGCCGAGCTGGCAGGCGCGGCCGGCGTTTGCGCTGACTGTTTCCGAAGGCAGAAAACGCTTCACGATTGCCTGCTATCCATTTCTTGTGAACAAACGCGCGGAATATACAAATTCAGCTAAGCGATCGTCGTAGTTGACCATGGAGCAAAAACATGGAGCATCGGGTCATATGTGTCTCAAATTCACGCGTACTACTAGTCGTAGCGACAGTCGTAACGATCAGTCGCATCCGAATCGCGTGCACCAATCGTACATGTGTCCAGCGCTTTATTGTGGGAGCACCGATAAGGGGCCCTTTCAAGCTGCACGGCAGCCGTTTTCAGAATTTTTTTAGTTAAAGATTAAAGATAATGTACACGTAAAGGAAACGTAGTAACACTTCCTGCCACATTCTCAGTACAGAAGCCTGAAAACCGGCATGTACGTGAAACTGTTTATCTCACTGAACCATACCTGGAGTCAAGTCTGGTCTCTTATGTTTCGTAACAAACCAGATAGCCTATCAAAGACGATCGAAAACTGCAGTCCATAGGTTAAAAACAGATATATGTTGGCTCAATCCTTATATACTTTTGAATTTTTGAAGGCCTGCCGTTTTCTCCTGTTCCGCTACCCAGATAACGCAAAACAAACCTGGGTAAATCCTCAGGATGTCCGGCTCTGGACATTTCAGCATCCTCAGGTTGTCCATATCTTATCCTCAGCCAGTCCAATCGGGGTCCGTTTGTCCGTCCAGCGTACATCCTCAGAACGTCGTCAAAATGATGCCGCTGGACAATTTTCGTACACCTCCAGGATACAAACTAATGTTCTTTTTTCTCGGTCTTTTTTTCACAAGCTAATGCAACAGGCCTCACTACAGAAATCGGGCACGTCCTAAATGATTACAGTAGAACCTGGGGAAGCCGTGCCTGGCGGGAAGGCAAAAACACTGCATCCGAAAAGACGGCACGGGTAACCCAAGAAAACTAAAGCGGCGTATATAGGCTAGCTGAACCCCAACAGACAAACCCTGGAAGTTCGAGCAGAACCACATTACCAGTTCTTGGCGTCAAATTTTGTTTGTTTCAGGCAAAGGGAAGAATCTTTAAGGTGCCCCAGAGAGGCGTGGCTTGTACGAGCACAACGTAAGCCCCCCTGAAGGTGAAAGGTATCACGGGACTTCTCTAGCTTAGGAGAATCATGGCAGCTGCATGAAGAGTTGAAGTACTTTTCCGACTTTTTGAGGATATTCCAAGATAAAGAAAAGGCAGCTGTTGAAGAGGAAGAGTGCGGATGTTGCCAAGAAGACACTTCTGTCCACATCAATCGTGCTCTCGACACCCAGTGACCTCAGTTCCAGAGCAGCAAGGCATTGCCGCTGAAAAATGAGCCATATTACTACTTTTGTGCAGGTTACTTTAAAAAGCCCTTAAGTGATACGTTTCCAGCCGTTATTCACTCGCAAAGACCTGTGCAATTAACAACTTTTCATCCAAAGTGGGTCAAATCCTGCATGTCACATCAATGTGTGCCAGATCCGAACTTTACAAGTACCTACCATTTAGGGAAGTAATGCAGCCACATTTCTATTTCAGCGCTCAAATAAGATCCTTTCCTTTAGGAGGGCTTGTAACTGGGCTAGTTGGTTCATTGCATGAAGTTGAACAGCGCAGGGACGGGACTAAGAGCAGAGGCGCCCGTGTTTGTCGCCTCTGCCCTTAGTCCCGTCCCTGCACTGTTCAACTTCATCCTTTCCTTGCTTCTACACCATAGCAAAAAATTATTTCAGCAGTTGCCACCGTTATTTTGGGAGCAAAAAACGACGTTTTTCTCGATTCCACACCAAAGTGGACTTAGCTAATTTTGAAAAAAAAAAAGAACTTCTGATAAACTTTTTAACTGTTTTTCTTTTATTGGCGAAATTCTGATACAAATTCTAATACACGTACATACTTATTGCCGCTAATAGACCTTAGTCTATTAGGTCCATCAGTCTGTATTCGTCTATTAGATCTATCAGTCTGGTAGGTCTACCAGAGTGTACTAGTTCTATCAGAACCAGTGGCAAGTTCAAACAAAGCAATGAAACATGGCAACACGTTTTATTATCAGGGTACAGGGGCGATTAAAAGAAATGCGAACAGCGGTGCACACAGCTACCGACGCATGCTGCACCGTCTGGCTGGTCTGGCTGCAAAGTCAGTAAACGGCGCGCATGCGCATTTCTTTGAGAGCGTTTGAGAGTGTGGCCTATATTTATGGGAAATGCTTGATCAAGACGCGACCCCGATCGTTTATTGAGAGGCGTCTTTTCACGCTGCGTCGCCACTGAGTAGGGTGATCGTTCAAGGGCATCATGCTAGCTGCAATCAGCCTGCTGCGAGCTTGGCTCCCGAATGTAGTACATAACAATATGTTCAGTGGCGACAGAGCATAAGAAGACGCCCCAAAATAAATGGCCGGCGTCCCTTCTTTATCAAGCATTTCCACTAACAGTAGGCCACACTCTCAAACACTCTGAAAGAATTACGCATGCGCGCCGTTTACTGACAGCGCAGCCAGACGGTGCGGCATGCGTCGGAGGCTGTGTGCTCCGTTCGTATTTCTTTTAATCCCCCCTGTACACAGGCCAAGTCCTCTGGCTGACAGAAATCTGGCTGAATAATTTAACTATGCATACTTTCGTAACCTGATTAAGAACAAACGAATAAATTGCAATGCGAATCCACAAAATAGCCGCAGCATGCAATCAAAAAAGCTGAAGTCAAACCTGCACGGTCCAGTCATAGGCACCATCGAGCGCATTAATGGCCGATTGAACACCATTCCCATTGTGATGCAACTTCAAAACGGCATTCACCCTTCCGCAACACGCGATTAGAATGGAATCTCTTCGGCGTGAGGCATTCCCTTGAGAATCAACAAAAATGTCCGCAGCGGCGAGGTGATGGGTGAAAGATGGGTCGGGCGGCGGCCCGGATTGTAATTGTAAATGTTAGGCGGGCGCTACACATCTCCAACACCTCTCGATGACGTGATGCGCACGCTTTCTTCCATGTCAGGCGTTCGTTACACAGCATAGCAGAAGGAGCAAAGATGTTCGAAGCGGCGAGGTGACGGGTCCAAGATGGGTTGCGCGGCGGCCTGGTTCATACTTGCCAAAGTATGCGAGCGTTAGACACATCTCCAACACTTTTCGATGACGCGATGCACACGCGTCCGATGTGAAATAATGCTACAAGCTGTTTGCTTCTAGCCGTCTTCTTCCTGAACGTTCACACACGCCAACCGCACTTTGATGTTTGTCGCCATATTGGCTACCCAACGAAGACCATGGCATGGCTTGGCTTGACTTCGTTGCAGTCTTTTCGGGTTAGATTCTTGCTCTTCTTGCGGCCTCACAGGCGCAGCACTTTTAGCGCTCTTAGCTCCCATCAGCTCTCTTCATGTCTGATAGCAGCGCATTTTTTAGGAGCGAAAGTAAAAAAAAAAAAAAAATGTTGGCCTATTTTGCATAATAATTTGGTTAGAGATTTACGGAGATTTAAACTGATAAAAGTTTGTATAAGACTAATAAGCGTCTTATATATACACCCAATACAAAAATGTATAAGACTAATACAAGTTTCTATCAGAATTTTTGCTAGGGATACGAGTGTAATAGCCTTTCCTCCATGGTAACGGCAGCGTCAGACGTCCATACGGATTGTGATCCAAAAGAAGTAATACAACGGATCATTTAGGGATCATTCGCAATCCATTGTGGTCCAAAATAAGCTCTAGGATGGACCATTGAGGGATCATTTACAATATCTAACCCTGTGGATGTCCCCTGGACGCCGAGTAAAGGATCCAGGACGTTTAGACCATTTGAGGACGTCCTCAGGACGTTTTGCGTTTACTGGGTAGGGGCGCCACTGAAATCCCCCTAGCGCCCCATTTCGAAAGCAGCCGCGGGAGTCGCCGTCCCGCTCCCTACCGTCGCCGCTGCTTTTGCGGCATGTTCACGACAGAGATTTACCATTTGTGGGCGTTGTAAATCCATGTTTATGTGGAGCAGTCACTGTTCGCAAATGGGGTGTGATTACGAGAGCGTAAATGTTTCTGACGCGATCTTAGTGTGGTACATTCGGCTTGCATCAGCGCCAGGTGTGTTTCACAGGCCAGCGTCGCGGAACCGGCGTATGCATGGAGCTGTTTGTAGATACCCTGCCCTGAAATTTACTAACGTCCGTAACCAGCGTTCCTTTAGATGTTCATGCTACGGCTATACACTAAGATGTAAATCGGTTTTGTGCGCTTACATAATCTTGCGGAGCACTCATACCTGACAGCACGCCAATTACGTTTACCAATATCATACTTCATGTATTGATCACCACCATTTACAAGCCAGTGCGTCTTAATTTCGCGAACATTCAACGAAAGTACGATGGATAATGCAGAATTATACTCGGGGATCAGCACACGACAAAGGGTCATCTTTTCGTGAGGTGAGCGCCCGTAAACATTCATCTGCTACATACTCGTGTATCCTCCGCAAGCATCGCGGAGACGAACTTAGAATATAATCCGCGCCCGCGATTAAACGCTTCTTCGAAACATCGTCGTATGGCACAAGGAGCCTGAAAAAGGCACAAACTGAAACCAGAGGTTATCAAATCCCACACTTCTCCAGTGACACCGTTAATCGCTTGTGAACTAATCGCTTGTGTGCTAATCGCTTGTGTCACTAATAGCGTCCTCGATAAACACGCACCGGTGTTGCCCCCAAAACCGGCGCGGTGCACAGTGCCCCACGACGGTGCGTACCGGCACGGAGCGTTGATCGAGGACAAACGGGGCGGTTCTACCCAGGCGCCATCTCTTAATCTAAGAAATCAACTCATAAAAACGTTCACAAGTAACAATACAGCATTGTAATGAGACACAGCGCTATTTGAAAGTGGTATTTATTGAAGGCCAATGATTATATGTACGCACAACTTAAATCCGTCACACATGCGGAACAACGTACCGCCACCGCTTCCACTAAACAGCTACATACAAGCTGCTTCTAATCTTCGTATGAGCCATAATGCGAGTGCCTGTTTTGTTCCGCCCTTCCGTTACAGCAAAACAAGTAGGTCTTCATCGTCTAGGCGCTCCGGTAACAGTTCATGACAATTCGATCGAACGAAACGAATGTCAATCCCCAACTTTCTGGCAATGCATGCAGCCGTCTTTGAAGTACACAAAGTTTGCGTCCTCATTTACAATCACTGGCCGTTGTTACCGCCCGTTAGGAGACTGTCGCATCGTTGCCCGATGAATTCACAAGCACGCCATCCTTGTCAGCAACAATACACAGCTCCGTCCGCGTTGACACGAGTGCGGCGATGCGCCGTCGCTGCAGCAGACGGCGGAGGAAGCTCCTTCGCCGGCATCGTCCGCGATGCATCTCGGGACTGCACGCCGGCGCACCGTCGACTCTCTCGGTGCGCGGCGGTGCAACCAAAAATTGCCCCGCGACGGTGCACCCCGGTTTATCGAGGACGGACGGTGCACACCGGTGCGGTTTATCGAGGATGAAAAGGCGCACCGGTGTGCCCCGGTGTGCACCGGTGCAGTTAATCGAGGATGCTATAAATAAGCCTTCCCTGTATAGGGTTGCCACCTGAACGGTTTTGGACCGGCCCTACCGGCTTTTTAGACAGCGGACCGGTTGCCGGTCTGTACCTAAATCTGGCGGACATTGGCCGGTTTTTTGGCCATCGTGTCGCGGTTATTTCCTTTTGGCCTTTTATAAGCGTAAATACAGCAACTACGACAATAAATATGTATCGACAAGCTGTGCAAAAACACGCTAGCAGAGGAAATACGCGGTCGAGCGCTATTCGGTAGATGGAAGGGTTCCAAGGGGAGGAACAACACAACGAAATGCCGCCGGCGCGGTACCTGCCCTTCAGGAGAGGAATTAACCAACCTCTTGGGCGGGTGAGGAGCATCGCTAGGCGGATGTGACGTCACGTTTGCTCGCAGCGTTCCCGCGCGCAGGGGCGGATCCAGGCTTTTTCTGAGAGGGGGGTCAGCTTCTATCAGTGACGATGATGATGATGAGGATGATGATGATGATGATGATGAGGAGGAGGAGGAGGAGGAGGAGGAGGAGGAGGAGGAGGAGCCTTATTTATCCACTGAAATTTCGGGAAAGCAAAAACACAAGGAAAACAACAAGTAATCAATTCACCTTTTTCTGCGACCTGAGTGGTCATCTTCTTGGAGGTTTAAATTCAAAAATTAAGGGAGGGGTCAGGACATCCGGACCCCCCCTCTGGATCCGCCAATGCCCGCGCGGTATGTTTACATTTTTCCGAGTGCTGCCTACACGGAGTACGTGCCGTAGCGATTCAAGTAGTCGCGTTCGACATGCGGTCGACGCAAGAATTCATAAACTGGCGATGGTTATCGCCCTGTCAGTCGTCGTTCAACAGCTCCAGCGTCTTCTGGCACTACAGCTTTGCAGTTATCTGTGGGCGTTCAACTGTCCACCATCGGCCGACCAGGTGAGTGTTTTTTGGCGGGTTTGCAATCAGTTCGCATATCTCCTACTGCAAAGCTTGCTTTCTGCTCGCGGCAGTTATATTAGCAACGTTTACGAAATTCTTAACGGCGCGTTCTCACCGTCTTGCATTATTGTCGCTGTTTATGCTGCTCTGTTCGCGTCTGTCGGCGATCGCGAGCTGTTGACGGTTTGTTGCACGGCGCGGAAACTCGCTCGCATTGCAAACCCGTCTCGCCCATGACGTTTCCTTGTCTCTTTAATGTGGCGTCATTAACATCACTTGTTTTCCTCGACGCTTTTTCTAGACAACGTGCCTTGTGCTAACCGATCTTAATATTGTAACGAAAATGAACTTGCAGTACGATCTGTTGGTGAAGTTAGGAGCGTGACAGGTCCCTGTTGGCAAGGTTTTCGTGTGTGCGTGTGGTTCGTGAGGGCGTTGTAACACGCTATTTTAGCCTGTTGCACTCGTTGCTGCATCTAGCACTTTTGCTGCCAGGAGTGCCTGCCAAGGGATACTTACGTCGTTATGTGTTTTCATCTTTAATAGTTGGGCCAATCGGCGTTCAATAACCGTAGGAAATTCAGCGGGAACGACCCGGATAACGCAGGGCGGGCAAGAACACTGCTTGTGTGGTCTTCGCTTTCGTTTGCCCTTTTTTTAATCATCCTAGATTGTTTATTTACTGCTGCCTCAACGGTGCTTCATTCCTCATGTTCCATTTCTTTCTCTTGCAGCATCTCCTGACTGCAGTCACGGTGCCCCTAGCCTGCCTGCAGCACTCATCCTGCCATTCTAGTGGGAACTGCCATTCTAGTGCAGGCCACTTGTCACAACCAAACGGGTTCCCGACTTTTCCTGGCTTCTATTTGATGGTATACTTTAGATCCACCAGTGCGTTCTCACTCCGTGTACACCCGGCGTCAATATAAGCCGGGGCACGCGAGCGCGTGGCAAAATGCATCGCCGCGACATCTGACGTTGCACATCTGGTGTCGAGACACCGATGTGCGTGTGCGCGTCCAACCACGCTCGCTAGCCTGTCTTTTCATTCTCTTCAAACGGCAACGCTTGTAACATTCAGCGCATGGCGCCAGGGGCCACTTTCTTTGGTCAACCCGTCTTGCTCGCTCACGCTTCAGCGGCCGAGGGCGAGGGTGAAGGTGCGTTGCTCGCTCTGCGCTGCTCTGACAAAGGATACATGGCAACGGGACTGCTATCTTCAAAGATTCAAAGATTTTATTTCCTCTGAAGTACGAGGAGGCAGGCTGGGACTAAAGGCTACAAAGCCTGACAGAGGCCCCAGCCCCCTTTGGTACAGTACAATGATGAGGCAAAAGATTTAAATACTGCATTCTTTTTTACAGGAAAGCTGTTTATGGCTGGGATCCAGCAGATCGTCTCCGGTAATAGAGCGATGTAGACAAGAATGTAGACAAGAACTGCGTCTTACGCCGGGTTCAGAGTGTTGTCGCAACTGTACCTTTAAATAATGACGTCAGTTGACGTCTCAGCCAACCGAACTGTGTGAAACGCCATTTTTTTACGTGCATAGCGCACGATACGGCTGTTACGTATTTAGTCTGAACATAGCATTAAGGGAACGCACATCATTGTCGCGGGAACGCCCCCCTCACATTTTCTCCAAGCGTCGAGCGCCTCGTGCAGGCACAGCATACTGCCCCTTCCCTTCCCCCACCGCACACTTTCGGAGAGCGCTGGCTCGCGCCACCACGGCGAACCTACTCCCCTCCCAATTTCGCGACATTCTCCTCCTTTGCTTTCCTTCACTCTTCGGTCTTCCCATCGTTCGCTCGGTCACGACGCCGCCGACGCAGCTGAGCCCAGAGAAGAGCGCCAAAGGGCTGTTCCCTAAAATGTCTTCCCAACAATTCCTTTGAGTTAGGAGGTGAAGCAGACATTAAGGGAATCGTTGTAAGCTTGATCTTTGTAAGATGGCTTTCCCACATCGACTGTTGAACAATGAATCACGTCAATCTTCGGAGGGAATACGATCACAGAAAGTGGCTCTAACGCTTGTTTCATTGAAACTATACCGAAACAAATTATATGACAATTAGCCGTTAAGACGAATCTAACACAAAGCCGGGTTTTATATAATTTTCAAAATTGCATGATTCACAGTGAAATTGTAAATATTGTGGAATTCTCGTGCGCTGTCTGTACATATGGGGGATTCGGTAGCATTTCGGCTGGCGTACCCGCAAATTTTCCCGCCATTTTTGCTGGGGGCTCCTTGGTTGCCAGACCAGGACTGCCCACTGTTGATTAGCTCGCATCATACATTCGCGGGTACTACAAACGTATTGGGGCCCGTAAAGGCCACGGATCTGTCAGCCCGCTCTGGTTACAAACACTTGCGCGCTCGCGCCGCGAACTCAGGCTCGAGCCCGGGTTCGTTTTTTTTCCGCTTCGTTCCCACGGGAGATACTACAAACGTATGGTGTGGCAACCTGGCGAGTCCTGGTGTGGCAACCATGGTAGCCCCGCGAAAAAATGGCGGGAAAATTTGCGGGTTCACCCGGCCCCGAGCCGCGGCGCGAGCGCGCAGGGGTTTGCAACCAGAGCGGGCTGACAGATCCCCGGCCTTTACGGGCCCCAATACGTTTGTAGTACCTCCCGTGGGAACGAAGCGAAAAAAAAAAACGAACCCGGGCTCTAGCTCGAGTTCGCGGCGCGAGCGTGCAAGTGTTTGTAACCACAGCGGGCTGACAGATCCGTGGCCTTGTAGTACCCGAGAATGTATGATGCGAGCTAATCAACAGTGGGGAGTCCTGGTCTGGCAACCAAGGTAGCCCCCAGCAAAAATGGCGGGAAAATTTGCGGGTACGCCAGCCGAAATGCTACCGAAAATGTCACTATGGTTTATAACGCGGTATGAAAAGTTTTTTACTATTTTCACAAGCTCACCCGTTATTATGCACGTTCTGGCTAATGAAACTTTTAGTTAATTCAAAAGGCTCCAAGAACGTGTTTTACGCGAACGCTACAGCGACGCAGCTCGCTTTTACCGCCGCATACTACATGTCGCTACAGCATGAGCGTGCCGCATGCCACACGCACAAAAATGAAAGCATAAGCGTGCGGCAAAACGCGTGAAAAATTACTAACTTCAAGCAACTGAAACCAAGTTCTCCGCAAACAGAAAGAGTTACATTGGGCGCCTCAAAATTGCTCCTGCAGTCGACTGCAAAAAGGGCTCCCGCTCAGCAGAGCAGGAATTTACGTTGCTAGAGACTCCAAATCGAAGTTACGTTGGAGCACCACACTATTTGAAGAATAAAGGCTGCTCGTCATCGGAACCGGTAACTGCGGCACGAAGCAAGAGCACGCAAAGTTTCCATTGAAAGTGCATGTGGCGCCGCCGTGCGGATTCGACATAAACAAGGACAGCAGATCTTGACCAGTGAGCCCACTGCCCTCTTCTAGTACACTGTAGCCGGGCTGGAGGAGCGGCGGGCGAGGCGCGCACTTTCATGAAAGTGCGCGCTCGCCGCCCCTCCAGTCCGGCCATGAGTCCGGCCGTGGTGCGCCGTCACTCGTTACGTCGGGCTCCGCGGGATGGTCGCACTTGTCCGTGTTAAGCACGACTGTGAAACACATGACTGTGTTTCACGTTGCGAACTCTTTGCCGAACACAAAGCATTGCGTCGAGTTCACTGTGAGTGCGATTAATAACATCTTTGTTGGCGCCACAGTTTAGAATCGGATTGAAACGGAGCAGGTGACGCACGCCGGTGTCTTTTTTTTCTTCGGCGTGCGGCCGCAGTGGCCCACGCTGCGCCGTGTCCGTGGCGCATCGGCCATGTCTGTGGCCGTTTCCAGTGTTGCTAAGCGAAGAAATTCACCGCTAAACTTTTCAACGAATACCGTCTATATATTCGAAATGAAGCCGCATTCGTTGTCCGCGCTGCAAAACGAAACCAACCTCTCACTGTGCCAGTATCAGGTCTAAAGGAGGGGACAGTAGAATTCACTTGTGCCTGACGTATTCGGCGGTGACGGTGGTGATATGCTGCTGCTGTCGTCTACGCCCGGAAGAGCGGTGGCGGAGGGCGCAGAACCGCGTCCTCGGGTAGCTCTTGTTGGCGTTCGAGTACGCCGCGAATACACAGCTGCACTTTGCATGACCTAAGCGTACTCTTTGCTTATATACGTGATCATAAAAAGTGTTATAGGGCGCGGAAATGCGAAAAGAAGCGAAACAGAACCAAAACACTGCACGAGCCCCTATCAGCCACGCAGCGCGAATCCCGTAAACGCCGTGGAGAAGCGGCGGCAGGCTTCTCCGCGGCGTTTACAAAATGGTGGAACATACCCTGTACTGGATCATTTGCTGTGTGCTTTAAACAACAGAAATCCTTCGTAGGAAAGTATGACGGGTGTTGAGATGTAAAGTCAATTGTGCTTAATTCAAACTTTTCATTTATTCAAACGGATGCTTTGGTCTTGCCAACATACGTGCATGTTAATACGCAAGAATGCCCAGTAATTCAAATGAGCCCAAATAGACGAGTAATTCCAAAATACTGCACCACTAAACGCCTATCAGCAGTGGACACACAAACAGGGTGCCGCCTTTAACTAAGAAATGCAGCCACTATATGTCATGCACCAGCTCATGTGCTAGGTGCCAGCCTGTACAGGCCATATTTTTGGACCCTTCGGCAGTCAACAGCGAAAATTGGGATGACAGCAAAGAATTGGTCTCCCCTTCCCCTCTCCCCGAGTGCACTCAGTGTGCATTGGAGCTAGCTTGCAAGTCCTAAGTGACGTTTGCTGAGTCACAACACAGCAATTGAACGCAGGGACGCATGACTGATCACTTCAGTTCATACCTTACTCTGACCCACCACTATAGAGCCAGATCAATCGACATGGGAAACCTGATGCAGCACTACCCATTAGGGTTCCATTTTATGCTTCAATATTGAATTTCAATTTTAAGTGTGGACATATATGTCATGAGCAACCCCCCAAGGAAGTTATCAAAGCAACCGAAGAACAACAGGAAAATCACCAGAAGCTCTACGGGCTCAAAGGAATTGGAATGCGAGAGCTCATGTGAAAAGGAAAGGAAAACTGAAGAAAAAGAAGACCAAGCTTTGCTCCTGGAACTGACGGTATCTACAATTTGGGGATATCCCTAACAGTGCCGGCTATACTATCGTTCGGGGCATCCGAAACGTGGTTCTGCCGCCGGGGTGTGTGCTCTGCCCTCCTGCGCTACATTGAAAATTCCAAACGATTCTCTTTATGATTGCAATTGGTCACCCTCACTTTGATTTTTCAGTTTTTTTTTCAAAACTCCTTCCAACCGGTTCTAAATTATCTTTTCCTAAACGTCTCGTGATTAGATAAGAATGCCATTAATTTTAACCATCCTCTGTTGATTGGCCGATCTCCTTATTGGGTATGTGCCATATTTAAAGGCGCAACAACAACAACAACAACAACAACAACAACAGCTGCATGAGACCCTCGCCAGGGTCCGACAACAACTCAGTCTGCGATCCTGGAGTGAGACCCCCTGCAACACTTCGTCCGCTTCAGACATTGGAACCAGAATCAGCTGGCCTACTGGGCGAGGACGCTTGGGCTTTCAAGTGACAGAGTTCTGGAATGCGCCAGAGACTATATCTACCCCCGGCTTCTGGCGGCGACGGCTGTGCTTGCTACAACAAAGATTTAACCACATGATTAATGACCGCATTGGCACTTCAAAGACAACCTTAAAACTAACTACGACTGTAAATGTGAGGTACCACTTTTTTAAGGACTATATATATATATATATATATATATATATATATATATATATGTATATATATATATATATATGTATATATATATATATATATATATATATATATATATATATATATATATATATATATATATATATATATATATATATATATATATATATATATATATATATATATATATATATATATATATATATATATATACATACATATATATATATATATATATATATATATATATATATATATATATATATATATATATATATATATAGTCCTTAAAAAAGTGGTACCTCACATTTACAGTCGTAGTTAGTTTTAAGGTTGTTAGTTTTAAGGTTGTTAAGCATATATATATATATATAACGGTGACTCTTAGGACGTTTTAGCCCACCACACCGGTAACTGTCCCGTCTCAACTTGCAAAATAATTTTCTTTGTGAATTCTAACCGCTTGGTTCATTTAAGTGACAATATATGCACGGATGAAGGCATGTCCACAAAATCTGGCAAAACAAAACACGCACGTACCAGGACAGGGTAATCGCCATGGCATGGAAGTATACATCTTGCAGAAGAATGGTGAGCTAGACTAGTTGGTGTGTATGCATGAATAATCCTTCAAAAAGCACAACACTGAAATGACTAATCCTGTCGTCCTTTTAGTGCTGCGTTTTTTTATGTGCTTTTCAAAGGTTTCGTCATTAGTATACATTGTAAAGTAGTGAACATTAAAATAATTTAATACCTTTGTATACCGCACAATTAGATTCAGAGATAAGCTTCCGTTAATTTAAACTCCATTTATGTCAAACAAATTTCTGGTGGCCATAGCATTTAAATTACTGAGATTTGAATTTTACCGTACTTGGTCGTTTTAAGCAGGCTTTCATTAAATTAAGCGTGTTTCGCTCATGTTTCCTCACTGGCCTTTATGTTTTGAAGCAAACAACGGCCATGTGCTGGTGGTGGCGAGGCCTTGCTCAAAAAGTTGACGACAATAAAACCAAAAGAGCAGAGCCCACACCATACACTTTGGCTACTACTGCAATTACGAATTCCTGATCCCAATCAGACAGAATAGTTTTGCAACTCAACTTTGCATCAAATGCACAGTTAATGAAGCCAAATAAAGACACCTGCCACAAAATAACTACAATGCAGTGCAGGGCTGGGCATGAGATTGCCTTGGCCTGCACCAGAAGCTACATGGGGCAAAGAGGTGAACAAAGCCACATCTCAGTAACACAGCATATGCAAAATTTAAAGACAAGGGGAAATGAAGCCCTTAAGGGCGGTGGCACTTAAGAAACTAACATGACTGGCAGACACAATAATCAGGATGCGAACAAGATGCCCGCAATGTAAAACAAACTGCACAGTTTTTATTTGATACGGGCTCAATTTTACGGTATGCAGAGGGCTTGTTTGCATAGGTGGGGTGACATCTTCATATTACATGCTGTTCGGGATAGGTCTTCCCCAAGTAAAAGGTGGCGGCCAGTCTTGTTACGCGTTTAATATTACGTTTCTACTTCAGTGCTACACACTAAAGAAACACCAACTAAATCGCGGAAATAAAGACACACAGGAAGCAAAAATGTAAAAGCTTGGCACTCGCGTTCATTGCATCACCACCGCGCATCAGGGTTTCGCCGTTATGATAAACACTCACACGTTCTAATGTTTTTTTGTTTCATCACAGTACAAAAGGCGCCTTCTAATCTGCGAACACATTGATCCCACGAAAATTTTCTAAGGCGTAGTTCCTTTACGCACGAGTGGGATACGAGGCTGTGCTAAAGAATATGGTCACAAAGTTTACGCAGCTAGACCACTAGGACAAATCAGCATCGCGTCGCTAATAGGAGCAATAGGTGTAGCTGGAACTGCGCGAAATGATAAAGTGTTTACATTAGGTGGTGTTGCGATTCCTACTGAATGTTTACCGGTTTATGTTTAGCGGAATGTTTACCGTTTAACTCGCAACAGATTTTTCTTTATTGAGGGCGTCACCGAAATATCGAGGTGAGCCCCTCGACATCTGTTTGTTGTGGTAGTGTATATTTGTGTTTATGCCTAATAAAAATCAGCTCCGACTTAGCGCCGTCGTCCTCGTCTTCAAGCGCTTTTTAAGATGTACGAGACCATTTTCTAATTTTCGGCCAAAATTTGTTTTTGCCGGTTTTCTTACTTGCCGTCGCAAAAATCAAGCCCACGTTATTTTTAATTAAAATTACACTGAAAATATTAGTTTAGTAGTTCGGTTGTGCATTATATATGCCTAACGTGGAATTTTCCTGAACAGTGTTGCTAAGTATGAAGGTTGCTATCAGATTTAGTAGTGTCAAGGCTTTAGCTATATATTAATTTCAGGTTGAAGCATTCTTTCACCTTTTAACCGAGCGGCTGAATTTACAGACAGACAGACAGACAGACAGACAGACGTACGGACGGAGAGACAGACAGATGGACGGACGAACGAACCACAATTTTCGCGTTTAGGTATCCCAAGAAAGACTGCCACGTTTAAAATGTCCCCTGCGTGTGGGATTGAACCTAAATCATTGACTCCAGCAGCAGACCGCCTCAGCCACTAAGACACCGCGAGTGGCATATTTAATGATTCTGAGGGCCACCCCTCACCGGAACAAATGCGCGGGCACGACGAGGCAGGAACAGGATCAGAGTGGTTTCTTGGACGAGTTGGTCATTCATCGTGTAAGTAAGCGCGAAATGAACAAGGACGAACGAAGTGAACGGGACACGGCGCTACTATCAACTCGTTTTTATTTTCACTGTGATTTCCGATATCAGATTTTACCGTGCAAAAGTTCCTTTGTAACACGACCATTTGAAATGTCATCCTTCACTTTTAGACGTGACGCTGAGAGCATCTCTTGTCGGCGGCCCTGTCCTTCCTGCATGCGTCCGTCGTCGTCGTCGTCGTCGTCGGCGTCCGCACTCTCCTCCGCTCACCCCCTCTCCTCTCCGATAGCGAACACTCTCGCGAGAGGCATTGAAGTGTATTCAATTGGATTGGCTTGGCTTGGCTTGGCTTGTCTTAACTTGGATTGGATTGGGTTGGGATTGGATTGGATTAAAGTGGATTGTGTTGGATTGTGTTGCGTCATAGACGCGGCAGACGCACTGGCGCCGGCGCGTGCCCAGATGAGAGCTAACACTCTCTCTCAACATCTGCGGGTGTACGGCCCAGCGCGCTCTCACTCCGCCGGTGGGCGGCGCTGCGCGCGGTGCTGCGCATGTGCAGTACTCTCTCTCTCCGCGGTCTCCTCGCCTTCGGGCGCGCTGCGCATATAACTGGTGTGCCGCTCTCCGGCGGCCTTTCGGTCGACGGTTGCTCTCCGCTTGCTCTTGAACCCCCCTCAGCGTTGCATGACACCAGGTTTCCCGCGAGGGGAGGTGGGCGTATTTTTTTTGTTTTTTGTACTTGCTTGTGCTTCTTCTCCTTTCCTCCTTTCTTTCATTAGCTGTGTATCTTCCGTATAAAATCGGACATCACAGTGAAAATAAAACGAGTTGATAGCAGCGCCGTGTCCCGTTCACTTCGCTCGTCCTTGTTCATTTCTCGCTTACTTACACGACGACGGAACAGGAACCACTGCGCACATGCACAGTCTTGTCCCGGTACGCGCCGCCGGTAGCGTAGCGTATGCTTTCCGCTACGCTAAAGGTCGCTACTGCATGTGCACGTCCTGTAAACAAGTCCGAGGACAGTATAGGGTGAGAAAAGAGGATGTAACGTTAATGACTGCGGCCAAATGCAGATATTGGTTGACACCAAAAGGATCGAGCGACAGGTGGTCCCTGCCGCTCCAGGATCGAGAAGACATGAGTACACGCCAAGCACGATTAGTACGGTGTACGAGGGACGCCCGAAAGAGAAGTTGCATTGCGGAATAATTAGGCCGACAAGGACTGCGCATCAGGCGTAGCCTCAAGTTCACGGGGAGGGAGGTGAGATACTCACGAATCCACCACCACCACCACCAATCCACCAATATCCACCAATGAATCTCCAACTTATGTATTGTGTCACATTTTCCGTGGGCATGACCCTCGTCAGGCGTCGGGCCGTTGTTGGACCCGAAAAAAACGCAGCGGGCATGTGAAGTGCGAAAGCAACCTAAATAGTACTTAATAAAGTGCTAGAGTTTGGACCACGGCGGCAGCATACCTGAAACTGGACGGCGTTTTCGGACTCGGCGACTCCGGATTCCGGGGTGTTTTTTTCTGCGGACTAAGCAGCGACGACTTCGGAACCTGCGGCATTATTAGCTTCTTGTTCTCGCCCTTCTTTCTTTATTCATCATCTTCGTATTCATCTTATTCTCCTCCTTCTCCGTCTCAGTAAACTGTTTCACAGCGACTGTTTCACAACTGTTAACTGCCTGCCCTGTATAGGCCTCCTGCGCTGGAGTTTTGGCGACATGCAGCGCCCCAGCGGCCGACGCCTCTGGGTAGTACAAAAGCAGACGACCCTCGCCGCCCTCCATGTGTTTTCAATTACAAGCCAGAGTGAAAGTTGGTTGTGGCGTTTTGTGACGTGTTTAAATGACTGCATACTGTATGAAATAGCCCTTAAAGTAGTTTAAGGGGCTAAACAAAATAACATCCGCTAAAAGAAGCTGATTTATCGGCTTTCTTTTGAACGAGCTGTCGCGGTGGTCGCGGCGTGGGACAGTATCGCCAGGTCGGGTGGTTTAACTGTTTGATGACAGTTACAGTTTTTTCTTCTTGCGTGCGGTCGACAAAGGAAAGTTCACGAGTAGCATAAACACGGAACGCTACTCATCCTGTATCCTGAGGTAACTGCAAAAGGTTGCTTCAGCAGGAGCATGGAAGCGAACGCAAGAATTGCGCAGCGGACTCAGCTGGCACTGCTGGCCTGGCACCGCCTTTGAAACGAGTGGAAATTTTGTTTCGTATTTTCGCAAACTAAATGATTCTTGCGTAACGTTTTACGCCGCACGATTTACGAACGGCAGTGTACATGTATACTAGCGAGTAGGTGAGGCAATAGTGTCAAATAAACAAATTAAGCGCAAGGACGCAAAACATGCACCAAATCACACGCCCGCTGCCTGCAGAGATGTGTACTTCTATAACATCACATAACACAGCATAACATAACACAGCCGCATACACGGCGCGGGGCCCCGAATATTTACATACGATCATCACTGAGTGTGTTGCTTTTCTAGTGCAGGGGTCCTCGAATCTGAACGCCGACACGCCAGTTTTGACTTCAAATGGAGTTAGACAGCCAGACAAGAACAGAAAATTGGCGTCCTCTAGTTGAATTGCCACCCATCTTCACACTTCGCCAGATTATTGTCAAATATTATTAGAAATTCGTTGAATTTTTTCTCTTTGCATTAAAAGCCCCCATCCTCCTCCCACCCGATTTGCCGTCCAGCCCTCCGCCGTGTCGGCTGCATGGAACTCGGCCGTTGCTGACCCTCATTCTAGGCTATTAAGTGCGAACTGGGAATGTATGCTGCAAGAGCGTAATTAAGTAAACTGAGAGCAAACAAGGAAGGCGAGCGGACTCTTAGTTCGCCCGACCAGTTTGTTTTACGGCCACTAATTTCGGAATCGCAAAACAGATTTCACGCTTCTGACGGTCGCGGCATTTTATCACTGAGACACGCAACAAAACGGCAAGCTAACGCTGCACCATGTATTCGTAACGGCGACGCAAACGAGCACTGTTTAATGAAAGCGCATGCATAGTGTACAGGTACGCAAAAGAGCGGCCCACCGCGGCAGGCGAGCCTGCGGTCCGCCGGACTCGCTGGCTTTTAAAAGCGCTATCATCGCCGATTGCGTCACTCTTCTTTTTTGATCGGCTGTTTTTGAAAAGTCTTTGCCACCTAGAGTATTAGTTTAAACTAGAAATTTCACTGAAAATTTCACTTCGTACGTACCATCGATGGGTGAACATGCGAGCAGCAGACGCCGTCACAGTCCCGGCACTTTCGTCGGCGCTGTAAACGTGTTTAGCGATGCAAATCTTTTTCCCCTAATGCCAAGTTGATCGCTGAAATAGATCGGACGCGCCGGGGATGAGCTGGTGACCACGTCGCAAAACAATCGGGAGCGTCGAGCTCATTTTGCTTCTGTAAACACGGGATCCTATGAGACCCGCGCAGCTTTGTACTACCCGGAAGCACTGCCCGGAAGCCGCTTGCGCAGCGCCCCCTGGGCAGCGCAGGAGGCCTCTAGCGCTTCGAAGATAGCCTGCGTGACGACACCTTACGGACTCCGGACTCTGCATGTGAGGGCTGTGTCAACTCTATGGCTCTGTCCCTCTGACTCACGACGTCATTGCTTTCTTTTGCATTCCGTTCTTGTTGTTTTATGTTTGCTCTGGCACTGTGATACGTTTTGTGTACTTTTTAACACGCAAGGCTACGCACCTCGTGAAAATCCCTCGAGGTTTGATTGTTACCACGCTTTCATTGCATAGCACTTCCCGGATCAAGCGAGAGATGCCATCGCAATTAGGTACCATTATCCATGTTCTGTAATCAACAAGCATGCAAATAAAAGTGCAGAAGCCGGCTTATCTCAGTCCACTAATGTAGTGGACAGCGAGGAAAAATGTTCAGAATGTCTTACTATTTGGCGTGGCCTACTTTTAAACTAGACATTCCTTCGTTATTTTTCACGAGCCTTGTGTCCAGAAAGTTTACCCAGGCTTTCGCACGCTGCTAAATTCTCGAAGCCGCTGTGTCACCGTCGTGCATGTTTTTAAAGTATGCGCGTTAGCCGGCATGTTAGCCAGTATGTCTTGATCCAGCTCTTTTCTCGTTGCCGGCAGCAAACAACGCGTTTGCGCCATTTCTTCTTTTTTTTTCGGGTTGCTATCTACTACGATTTTGAGAAGACGAGGACGTTCTGAAGAAGGCGAAGTAAAACAACGAGTACCATAATTGGATAAGAAACTTTTTTCTCCGGCCACTGATCGGGAGATTGTTAAATCTCCCGCTGGGTATGCGCCATTAGCGACCATGATCATCATCGTTTAGACCCCTCGCAGTGAAGTGATCATCATTGGTTTGGGCAGCCATGGCTCCGGTCTCGCTTCCGTCGTTCTTTCGTTACATTTTGGTGCGTTGAGACCCGGGAAGCTGACTGCACGCGACGAAAAAGACTACCAACGTCCCCTCCAGCGTGAGGTTCGCAGAACCCCGGTCTTTTGACTTATTTACGCTGCTCAGCCCCGCCCTCAGCCGGACGTCAGCATGGCTGGACCTGACCATCTAGTGGCGACTCACGGAATGCGTGCAATGAATTAGCTGCGGCGAAAGCGACGTATCCTTTGTGGCGGAAGCACGAGACTGCGCAAGGCAGAAACGCATCTCCTTGAAGCAGCCTCAGCGACTCCGCACGAACTTAAGGAGGCCATTGACCTTCTCGAAAGTAAGGGGACCGCGCTTTGTGAAGCAGAAAAGACGATAATCGAGCGTCTGCACTAAGATGAGGTTGAGCGAGATTACTCTGACGTATTGGCTTACCGAGGAACCATATATCGTGCCATCAACCGCCTGCACTCTGCCTTGAACTCTCGGAAGGAGAGAGAGAACAATCTTTAATGAGTCTGGCGATGTCAGCCGAGCTAAACCACCTGGCTTGCTACGCCAGATGAATGCTTTGACAATGATGATTATAATGATGAAGAGGAACACATGATTTGAACTATTTACAAAGTCTGATAAGGCTTGTGGCTTTTAGATAGGCCAGTAAAGCTTTTGTGGCACGAAAGGCACGTTTGGAAGAATTCCAGGGACCTAATACGTCTCTCAGTTCTAGCCCTACGGAGAGAGGCCGGTCCAGAGACACTGCAAGGCACACTCTTTGCGTACTAAATCGCGCGCAGTCACAAATGAGGTGTTGCAGATCTTCACGGACACCACATTGTGGCACAGAGGCGAGGTGGACTGATTGATTTTGTAGCAGTAGTATCGCGTGTAGGCGACGTTCAACCGTATGCGGTGGAGTACTGCTTCATCATGCTTCGATATTCCAGGTGGCATGCCGCATGATAGTCACAACCAATGGAACACCCGGCAAGCAAATTCGCCCCTACCCATTGACTTTTGTGTGCAACGGCGTTCGGCTGGTAAAAATTGAAGCGACCTCTTCTATGTGCGCTCACGTCCATCGACTTCGGAAGTTACCCTACCAACTTTGCAGATCCCCGCATTTAAAAGGGTCCTGAAATACCTTCCGCCGATGCATGGATGTACATGTAACCAAATAACACAGTGTATTAGCAATCTCCTCCCGCAAGAATTTTGTTAAAGCGATGAGTATTAGCTGAGAAATCGTAAATCAAAAACCGCGCATTATCGTCGCGCCGCGTTTCCTCCTCCTTTCAACTTACTCTCCGCTGTTGACGGCGCACCAGCCTTCCCTCCCGTGATGCTGCGCTCCTCGGCGGTGACGTACTTCCGCTATCGCGCTGCTCATACTGCCGTCTGCTACGGGCAAGCTTTGTTGACACCTTGAATCCCTCATTCCGCTCAAGGCTGGAAAAGCGAACGAAAAATCTGGCCGCATTTGTGCGGCGGCCTGGCCTTGCACTTTCGCGGTGTGCGTTGCTGCAGGGCAACACGTGACTTTCAATCGGCGGCGAACTCGCAGCCGCTCGGGAAGATCGTGAGCTCGGTCCCTCATGCCCCTCATGCACCGCGCACTGTTTATCCAAAAAGCGCCGTATCAGATGTGGCCCCGCTGGTGCCGGGTCTTATTTTGCGGTGGTGGTAATTCCTGCCGGCGGCATGTGAAAAAGGCATTTTAAACCGATACTGAACCCGTGCACAAAACGCTTCAATCATGTGACCAGTTCAGCTTAGGGCGACGCGTGGTGGAGAGCGGCAACGTTGGTAAAACATGCTCCGGCGCTGCTCTGAGCTTTCTAGCGCTGGAGCGAGCGCCATTTCTTTGACAATCTCAAACATCGGTTGCCTTGGCAACAAGGCACAAACCGCCCCAGAAGTCAGTTACGGTTGCGTGATCCCGGTTCAGCTCGGGGCCCCACCTCGCGACATGTGGGCACTGCAGGCGTACCACTCACTCCCATTGGGAAGTGCGATATGCGTTTGGCATTACAGAAGGCGATGGTGTGTGTGTTGTGGACGCCTTTGTTTCACGATGAAATGCGACGTTGTGTTTCTGCGGGTGCATAGTGCTTCCCATGGTCTGGATAATCTTTTTCAAGCGACGTACGACTCAACCTCGCATGGGGTATGTCCAGTGTGCGTGGCTAAAAGCCATCTCGGCTTGCGCGACTTGCTGTTCGTCCCCGCAACCGCGCGCGAGGTGAGTGCCGAATTTACGACGGGCAGGAGGAGGCAACCCATCGTCTGTCAATCGCGGTTCAGACTTGCAACGAATGTTGTGACGTTGTGTTCGTTCGAAACGCATCTCTGGATTGTTTTGAAGTGGAATAAAATGTATCCGTCAAACCCGGGCATTCGACTAAGGGCGTTCTCTGCGATTGCACGAAAGAAGTGCCACGGGACTTCAACGCTTTCTTTATGAAACGTACTCAGGTAAGAGAATATCCATGTCGTGTTATGGCCGTGTTGCATTCAATACGAACGGTTAAGCGTTTGTTTACACTTGTTTCGTTTGTCGTAAAATGTCCAAGCACTCCGACACTCCGCTGGCAGATCAGCCGGCGAGCCGACGCTGAGCAGACGACTCATCTCTTTGCCGGAAGTGCGTGAAAAAGCCGCCCAATAGCAGGATGTCTAGCTCATGACGAACATCTGGGAATCGATGATGTAGACATGTGAAGATGGCGGCGTCCAAAAACACGAAGGAAAGGGTGAGAAAAAAGCGACAAACTTTGCAACAAAAGTGTGAGCTTTCCGCTGCGCGTAAAAGAGTAATACTTGGTCCAGATGACCTTGACGACCCAATCTAACGATTGCGCTACTTCGTTTAGTGTGCTCAAAACGCCTTTCAGGGCCCCTTTAAGAGTGAGCCACCTGAACCGCAGAGGCTTGGGAACAATTGCGAAGGGACTAGGCGCGAACACAGACACTTGTCCGACGTGGAGCAGACAGATACGTGGTCGTTAACGTCTAAGGCCTAGAAAACGAAGGAAGAGAGCACACCGCGTTGTGCACATGACGACGTACGTTACGAAGACTCGAGATAGCGTGAGTTCAGCAGGTCCGTCGGATTAAAGCTGCTCCATGATGGTGATGCACGGACCAGTTTCGTTTAACGCGATACGCGACGTGTAGAGGAGCCTATTGTTGCAAACAGAACAGGAGAAGACAATCAAGGCTTTGTTTGTCCGGAAACGTCCCGCCAATCTCCGTAGAGTTACAAGTCTTCGTTGCAGCGCAGGATTCAGCGTTCCAAAATGCCGACGATGAGGCTCAGCGCAAAGACTTGCAAGTGGGAGCCTGCTGCGGGGTAGCATCGAGCATACCAACACAAACCGGGTGTGAAGAACGTGAGTCTACGCCTGCCGCAGACAAGGACGACACGGCAACTTCCTCCCAAGCAGGCGACGAAGAACGTGAAGTTAAGGACGTCGAAGAAAACGTAGAAGCGACACCGATCACGTTCGAGTACATCTTGGTTGCCGAATTCATGAACAGCGAGTCCTTACTTAAAGTTTTACAATCCGTGGTAGGCCCAAGACCGGCCTCGGAGCCCGGCTAGACTCGATGCACAAGGGCTACCGCAAAATCGAAAGTTCGAGAGTTTCACATCACCAACAGCAAAGTACGCCATTGGAGGACTGGAAACGTTTCAAAGAGCTTGGAGCGCTGTTTGTTTGGCAACAGCTTCAGATTGCCTCCCCATGGCTGTCCTGAAAGCGGCAAGACATCGCAAGCACCGCTGAAAACGAAAGAACAAAAAGAATTTGCCAAAAGCTTTCCCTGTAATGACCTGGATCGAAAACCAACTTTTAGGAGTGTGGACATACTGCTCATCGTCGCACCGATTCTCTCGCACGCGGAAGTGAGAGATGTGGTCAGTCGTTGAAGCTGTGATACACAAGATTACAGTGCATGCCCGTGTCTGATAACTTCGGTGCAACCCTACCAGGCTGTCTTCTCCCGCTATCTCGCTGTACTCGCAAGAGACCTGAGCAGAGGCATCGGCCTGCGGGAAAAGAAACGCCGTGGCAATTCGCTCAAGAAGAAAAGTGCGCCTACGTGGCACGAGGTACGTGTTAACGATACGGGCGCTCAAGAGGCAACCGAAACTCAGCGTTGGCAAGTCTGAAGCACAGCAAGAGCGGCGCTTCAGCTCGTAACGAAACAAGGAGTTGAAGCTACCCATCAAGGTATCGGTCAACCTAGGAGGAATCGACCGATAGGGAACGCGTTAGAGCAGTACGGAAGAAAGGGATCAAGACGCGGTACAAGCTGAATTCCCCCAACTGCCAGAAAGTTCGCTTTGCGCTGAAATGCTTGTGTCGGAACATTGAAGGACGCCGCTTGTACACTGCAGGACGTTGCTTGCTCGATAGCAGACGTGAACGGTGCGTGCACAGGGATGTGCACAGGGTGCGTGCACTGGGTATGCGTCAGTAGTGACCATGATCATCATCGTTTAACCCATGACAGTAAGGTTATCCCCGTTTTGGGCAGCCATCTCGATTCCGTCGTTCTTCCGTTTCTCTGATTGGGTATGGGCAAATTACAGAGGCACAACAGCAGCAGCACCAGCGGCGATAGGCAGAACGACCGTCGTGCAACTCATCGGTGGTATCGGCGAACGTCGCACCTCGTCACAATTTTCAATGAAGTATACTCCCGTTAAGGCGAACTCGAGGGGACCTAAAACATGTGTTCGTATTATCAGAAATTCGTCGTAAGCGAAGGTTTTATGCACTGTGGACGTTAAAACATGAAAATGTTGGCCAAAACTTCGGTTTTGGTTACGGTTGTCAGGCGACGGCAGCCGCTGTAGCCGCTATAAGACCGCAAAAAAACATTTTTGATAATGCTTACAATCACAAAAATACATTTGTAACTATTCTAAGATGTTTCTGTTTGTGCCCAATACTTCTGGAATGGTGCATTTCTTTTTGTGGCCAATCTCTCCATTCTATCTTACACCTTTGTCTATCTAATGTCTATTTTAGAGACATTAGTCTTAGCGTATTGATGCCTAGCATGGCCATCCCAAATATGGGTCATTCGGTTTTTTGCCAATAAACAATCATGGCATCATTATTGTACGTGTACCACGGGTATTCTTTCATTCTTATTTAATTCTACCTTAAATGCCCTAAACCAATCTTAGTCCAGTCAAATCTACATAGTCCTTTATTCATTTGAATCCACATTACTCTTTATAATTCTTACTAACGTGTTCTAGTTTATCTCAATCTACGCTAGTATATGTAACCCATCCAAACCCGCAGTATTACTACCTTCATTCAACTTAATACACCTCATTCTACCTTAATCAATATACTTGATCCCAATCAAGCCGGATCGACCTAAATACCTCTTAATTTAACGTAATTAACTCTATACCATCTAAGCTTGCTAACCTAGAGTCCCTTAATCTATCTCAATATATCTGATTCTACCCTTAAAACATTACGACACCATTTTCGCTTACGACCTCATGTCCAAAAGCGGTGTAGGAATCGTACGCATTAGTAGAGAGTCTCCTGAATTTCAGCAGATTTTTTACAGTAAATTTGGACGAAACAAATCAAAATAAATTCTCGTATCACGGCAGACAAATGTTTTACAAAACCGCAACAGATAATTATTCCCAAGTGGTGATTCGACAAGCGATACGAGCTGGATTGTCTCATAAATGTAGGCGGAGAGCCCGCCCAACTCGTTGAGGCATTTAACTAAAATAAATGACAAGGCAACTTTTCGTCGAACCTTTTCTTTAAACCACCCGCCATATCTTTGGAAAAGGCCATCGAAAAACACGTGGCGTCAGGGAAGCGACATCAAATATTATTCCGGAAAGTTCTCAGAACCCATTTATGAAAAAGCGAGTCCGGTTTCCTCCGCTCCCAGCTCCAAAAGGCGGTCTACATACGTGACGCTTCTGTACTGTCAATTATACTGTAAATTATACTAGATTTACTAATACTGTAAATTATACTAGACTAAAAGTTCAGTTTACCGCCGAAACTGGCGGAACAAAAAACACAGCCAAAGTTCCTTCACGTGGTCGTAAAGGTTCCTAGTGTGCACAGCAGCACAGTGTCTCAGAAGAAACGGCACTTGTCCACTGGGTTGAGCGGTGTTCCTGGACTACACCCGAACGCCTCGCTGAAGGCTTCCAAGTGGCGCAGCACTCCACCGCAGTAATCGGACAGCCGTTGTGATCGACCAGGGCATCTGAGATAGCACCACGCGATGAACATCAGCTGTGGCGGACTGAACCAGGAATTCTGAAGCCGCTCACTGGCACCCGGGGCTTCGGCGAAAGCGTCCTTCAGCACAACCACAGTCGCCAGATCCCGAGTGGTAAAATTGTGAGGGCGTTCAGTGCCTGCCCGCATTGAAGCATTCGCAATGCACTCTGCTGCCTCTCGGATTGCAGCCGTGGCGAGACTGTTGCGCTTGTAGTACCTGATGACGACCTCGGCCAACGCCCGCGAAACCTCGCCGCCCAGGCCTCCAAACTTTAGCGCGTCTACCAGACTATGTTCGTAGATTGGATAGGAAAGGACGTAAGGCGTCAGCTTGAATTCCTTGTCCTTGAGGACGTAAGAGAAGAAGCTCTTGAACACCTTTCCGCCCAGCGTCTTCAGGCTCGGGGCGGCATCGAATATACGGCGCACTTTCGCCGCGGCCCTCCAGTTACGGGAAAAAGATGTGCCCATGTCCGGAAGAACGCTTAGATTCGAGTAAGACGACGGCGTGGGTTCGAGGACGGAGAAGACGGACGCCAGGGACGCCCAGCTGGTGGACACGGGCAGATCCAGCGAGAATGGCTCTGTCCTGGAAAGCGCGGCCAGGAACTTCTCTCTGACGCTCGTGACGATCCTGCCGACATCTTCCCGCACAAGAGGCGAAAACACGTTCCCAATGTAGGGAGCGAACACCGCGTCTCCAACGAGCCTGTACGTTAAGCCGTAGCAAAAGAGGCCGTGCTCGAATTGCACCTTGTACAGACTTCCCGTGTCATGGTAGTTGGCGATGAGGTCCTTGCTGCAGAACTTGGCCGCGTACCGGACCGCCACCCAGGACACGAACAGGTGCGTGTCCGCGTCGCCAAACCGTCTCCAAAGGCGGAAGAAGGCGAGGGTGAACCATGACACGGTGCGCTTGTACCGTGTGGCCGGGGTCAGGTTTACCTGGGCAACCGCTCGCTGCCACTCTTCCACGCGAAACAGCGTCGACCACTCGGGTACGTCACTGGTAGGCAGATACTTAGCGTTGGTGGAGGACGCAGCGTCTAGGGCTCTGAAAAAGGCGTCCTCCAAAGGGGCCAAGTCCTCTGATTTGATCGAGCTATTGTCCACACGGCCATCGGCGAATCGCTCCTTGAGGAGGTCAAAGGTGCGCTGCCTCTTCTGCGCGCTTGCGAGCAGCCTCTTCTGTTCCGTGCTAGTCTCGGTGAAGGACGGGGCCCTGAGCACGAACAGCTCGCGCTTCTTCGTCACGCCGACAGTCAGGACGGCTGGCCAGTCGAGCTCGGCCGACAGGAATGTCAGCGTGCGGGGAACGTCCGGTGTGGCGGCGCGGTGCGGCCAATCGACGCCAGCGAGCCGCAGCTGCTCCCTGATGGCCACCATGTCGTCCACGTCCTCGCGCACCACGGCGTCGCAGGAGCGGTACAGGAGCGCCACCTTCTGCGGAACGCTCTGACCCTTGGGCGGCGGGTCGGGCCCCGTGCGCACCGCCTGCGTCATGGCCTCTAACGTTCTCAGGGCCACGGCGCTCCGGACAGACTCCGCCTCACTGCGGCGCCAGCCAGCGCAGACGAAGGCGTCGAAGTCGTGGCACGGGTCGGCGGAGTAATTGAGCGAGGCCTCGAGGATTCTGGCGTAGTTCACGCAGGCGTCATTCGAGCATCGCGCGGCGGGCGTCTCCCTGACGTTGCCCAGGAGGGAAACGAGCAGGAAAACAACGATGCCAGCCAGGACGACAGCGGTGACCAACACGGCGGCCAGGCACAGTGGCGAGAAGAGGCGCCTGTTCTTGCGGTGGCAAGCCTGCCGGATGTCGCTTTCCTGAGGGATGAACCAAAGGGAAGAAACAGTCAAGACGGGGAAGGCACGATTCCTCAGTGAATATGCACATGCAAGCGTCCTACAGTGCTCACCCCCCAGTCCAATCTGATAGTAACCAGAAAAAATCGTCGTCTCACGATCACGATTGTGCAACTTGGTTGCCAATACCACACTGCGAGAGCGTACTACCCTGGTGGTACCTACCACTTTTCTAGAATACCCGCCGCAATATGTTTGGTTTGGGGGTCTACGGCGCGATCTGCACCTGCTGCTTGGCGTTCGCTTATACCATGTGGAAGTGGAGCAATCAGATAGACGCCGGCTTCATACTGCGAGTGACCCAGGTCCGATTCCCGCCAAAGGAAGCATTTTTTGTTCACTTCACCGACGACCATTTCTCATCATCGTCATGGAAAGTTGTCTTTCCTGACGGTTCGTATTGGTGTACAACGGCATCTTTGAAGACACTAAAGCTTCCTTTTGAAAGACTACCGAATCAAGAAAACGGAAATATTTCGGTAACTCCGAAAGGCTACACTATTCACCCCAGCTTCTCACTCAAAATTCTCGCACTCACTATCCAAGCTATAACCAAGAATGACCATACAAAGCGTAACCTCTGTAAAGTTACAGGTGAAGTAACACGAAGGATTCGCCGTATCACCAACAGGCATCCAGGCATGGAAGAGGACACAATGCGCTTAGTTCAAGCATTCGTTATACCCCTACTCACCTACGTCGCACCTTAAATAGTATTAGCCGATTCAGACATCGACAAAATTAACAGTCACATACTCTCTCAGAAATCACCGCATGTGTTCTTTACCAAATCACTCCAGAACGACCAATCAACGTGACTAAATGTGAAATTTCGCGAATGACGAGACACAGCATGCCATTAGACCAAAATATATTATCTGAGCTCTAACAACAGAGCAAGGCTTGCATCTGCGCTCTTGTCACAGCGCAGATAATATATTTTCATCTAAAGGCATGCTGGGACTCGTCATTAGCCGAATTCGCACATTTAGTCACGTTGATTGGTCGTTATGGAGTGGTGTGGTAAAGCCCACTTGCGGCGATTTTTAAGAGTGTACGCAAAGCCCTCAAGCAAGGCACTCGGTTTACCTGCAATTACGTCCAAAACAAAACGACTTCAAATGGGGCTTCATAATAGCATACAAGAACTTTTTTGAAGGACACCTCTCGAGTCAACGACTTCGTCCAGCGCCAACACGAGCTGGACGTACAATACGTTACCACATCAAGTGGCCATGCCCAGAACACGCTCATCCCCTCCCAATACCAGACGTCTGGAGTCAGCACATTTCAGTTCGGCCTCTTCCAAAAAAACATGTACCCGGACCTCCTTGAAGGTCGTCGGAGATGGCCTATACTGACGCCGCTTGCTACATCGACCACAGGACCATGGCGGATGTGGCAACTCACAAAAATGCCCGTGTAACCTGCGCGTCACTCCGCACGTCCTCCGCGAAGGACTCAGAACTGGCAATCGACCTGACCGTTACCCAATCCTCTGCAAGGACTCTAATCACAGACTGTCAGGAGCTTGCCGGAGTTTTTTGTCGGGACAGGTGGCTCCCGCATCTCTCAGGGGCTTCAACAACATTAACCTAAACACCAAGTCCACATAGTGTGGACCCATGCCCACTCCTGATTTACGGGTAACAGTTTTGCCCATCAACAGGCTCGAGATCTGGGTAACCAACTTCTGACTTTCCGGCAGCCCTCACACCTCTCCTAACCTATCAAGAAATTACTCAGTATTACCCAGCACTACAAGACAGACTCTCCCAAACCCTCTTACATCTCTCGGAACCAGTGAAGAAATTACGCTAAGACAAATTCAAAGAGGTTCTCTTGTACACCTCGTAAGAATGCATTTATTGCTCCCGCCACAGTACGCAGCCGAATCTGAATTATGTAATCAACTAGGCACGCTCCGCCATATCATGTGGACTGCAAAGAAAATTCCGACCTACCACTCCTTCCAAATCCCCTTTCCCCTGAGAAGTGGGAAAAACTTCTGACTAGCGGTCGTCTGGGGGACGAAGAACTTCTTGTACCCGGGCTACGATGCCGCGGTGGGCACAGGGCCTTCTGACCTGAGGATACGCTTCTACGTTTACAGCACAATGAACGTTTCGCTCTCTCTATCCTCTCTATCTCTGTCAGCCTTGTGGACAGACCCTATGACACACATCCATGCACTCATTTCATGAATTACCCATGAGGAGCAGAGTAATCACTGTTCGCAAGCGCAGTAGCTGGCCATTTAAACATCGCAGTATTGTCAAATCAAATCAAATCAAATCAAAAGTTTATTTCGCTCATAGTTAACATCGACGTGCAAAAGGTACATCGAAGGGGCAAGGAAAAAAGCAGCCAGAAGCAGCTTGACAGGGCCCTTGCCCCCTTCCAGCAATGAACGGCGTGTGCGCTAAGAGGGTATACGCAAAACAAACGCACTGAAAATACACGTTTTTCATATGTCATAGCAATATAAAACCATAAAATACAATATATTCAATTTTGGCGGCACGACAGGAGTACATACAGTGTACAGTAATAAAAATACTTATACATGAACTGCGACATGCAAACTGAGTACAAAAAAAAAAGAATTACGATCGCGTACATCCACCATACCAGTATTCCGAGTTTTACAATGTTCGAAAAATAAAACACATCGTGTTCGAACCAGTGAAATCACATTTTGTCATCTAAAAATAGATTTAAAATGCCATGTCTGTTTAACAATAAAATGTGGATTTGTTCTCGGTCAAACTTGTTAAGTAAAATAGGCAAGGTGCTCTTAATTCGTTGGCACCCGTAGTCAGCACGTGAAAATGGGACTTGCCATGGGGACCGGTATCGATAAGAATAAAGGCTATGAGTCATTGTTAGGGCAGCTTCAGTTAAAAAAGAACTTTGTTTTTCTAGTGATACTTTCTTGAACCTCCGCAGTAGCTGATAATTGTATGTATCACCAGCACGGAGCAAGTTATGTTTTTGAAAACGTGGCTGAGTGTGTTCTAAGTACGAGACATTATCTATAGCCCGCACGGCCTTTTTTTGTATTAGTACTAGTTTCTGTAGGTTCTGTGAAGTGGTGTTTGCCCATACTAATGCGCAATAATTGAGGTGGGACTGCAGGAGGGAGTTGTACAGAAAGTTTCTTGATGTTACTTGGGAGTTCATGGCGATGTCTGCTAATGACACCAGCAACCTTCCGTGCTGTTGTGGTTTAGCATTCCCCCTGCATCACCGCGAGAAAGAGCGAGTAAACGTGGTTATTGCGAAAAGCAATGAGGAGGTGTCCTCAGTCCAAGACCCCTTGAGCTTTCCAGCCTGAACAGCTCTCAACACCAGCAGGCGCCGATCATTAAGACGGAGCTGGTCAGAGCTTTCTCCCAACAGAGTTGATTTGGAGGCAGGTCGCGTAGGGCACACAGTCGCAATTCACTTGAACATGGATGTTGTGAGTCCGCGTTTATACGAGACGGTTAAAAATTTATATTGTATATCTCTACCTATCATCAATTATTTAAGACATTAGAGATAAGGAACAGCCGAAATAATGCAACAGTGAAAAGTCGGAAAGAGCCAAAAGCATTGAGATAAGAAGAGCTTGAAATGGGACTAGTTGGTCTTTGACTCGAACCATGGCCATATGCCGAGTGTCTACATCAGCCAATCTGGACGCTGTGTTTATGAAAGAATTAGAGAACATAACATTCTGTGCAAGCAAGTTTCAGCACCACGCCTCTTGGTTGTCCACTGCGCCAGACATGGTTGCTCCGCGCAAGTTGAACGCACTGTGATCCTCCTTAGATTTAGTGACACGCTCACCCGGAAGATATGGTAAGCCTTTGCAATCCGGAAAGAACAAGGCTGTCAGTTCGCCATCGATTTCGTTAACGACAATGGAAATTGTATTACTCGACAGTTCGTCAGCCAACGCATGCGCAATGGCGAGTATTGTATATATTTTGATCGAGAATGATCAGCCCCTCCCGCCACGCCACCGCAATTTTTTCTTATAAGCTGTGTTTTTTGTCGTTAAAAAATCAGTTGGCAATGTGCGCAGCACTGGTTTGTGTAAATCTTCGTCTTTGTCCCGCTTAGCGCCAGTAATGTTTCTAGCATTGATGAATCCAGAGAAGTATATGGAGTGCACATAGAAGCGTTTTTATTGCTTCACAATTTTTCTACGGAAGTCCTTACATTATAAATGTGATATGTCATGGTCCAGCCGATGTGGTGTTGCATTGTTCCCGATGGCTTTTTAATTTTAAATGTTAAAGAAAATAAAATTTGTAGACCAGGAAATGGCATACCAACATCGCCTGGTCCTGGTGACAAGCAGAAGCAGTGTGTCGAACCTAAAAAAAGCTATTGGTTCGATTACGGTTCACTTTGGGGTGAATTTATTTAGTTCCGGTTAAATTTCGTTTCGGCTTAATCACAACCCGAACTGGTACGCGAACCGGTTCGCAAGCTTGAACCGGTTTGCGAACCGGTTCGATGAGGTAAATTATTAGCGAAGCCCGAAAAAAAATGCTCTGATGTTTAAGGTGATCATGAAAACTAAATACAATTTTTGGAAATTCCGTTTGTTTTCCGGTAAACGTTGTGCAATTTTACAGACAAAAGTAAGTAATTAGGCCATATATTAAGGAGCAGAGATGCCCTTATGTTGTCTTAGAGACTACTTAAAGCAATCAAGCGGTGTCATGACTTTCTGTGGGATGTATTTTCTCCCACTGCCTTTTACACATACATACATACATACATACATACATACATACATACATACATACATACATACATACATACATACATACATACATATATACGTACTAAGCCGGTAAATTGATGAGGCACAAGCATGCAGCATTAAGCAATATGATGCCACTGTGTGTTCATTATGCGAATTAAGAGAGCAGCCAAGCTTATGGTCATCGCGCTAGGGATCATGCATAATCACTTTTTTCGGGTGGATTGTACGACTTCCTTCGATAATACATTTCCATTACGCTTGACATTGAAGAGGAGAAGCAGAGGGGACAATCTTGACAACCCCATGGTGTAACCTTCTAGTGGCCCTAACAAAAATACTGCAACTCCAGCAATGTTTCAAGCGACGGAGATGATGATAAAACAATAGTACAGATCATTGGCGCACGCAGTGGACATCTAAATAATCGACTGAATCACTGTTGACACCGGTCAGGACTCAACTCACCTGCCCTGACATGCGGTTGCGTGCTACCGTGGCTGACTCACGCCTCGCCGTCCGCAGATTGGCTGACGACTGCGGAGAGAAGATCAGATTAGCCCATATGTCACTGTTGGCAGTAGACATATTGGTTACCACGACCTTAACGTCATTGCTGCTTTTGCAAGCGCTGCTTTATCAGAGTGAGTGTGTCTGAAGTTCTGCCAAACGCACAAAATAAACAAAACTAGGGAAATACTCGAAGCCCACGCCATCAGAAATTTATGCGACAAATGATTTACCAAGCCCCCCTGCACTACCGCAACAATAATTACTGCATTGAGCACAATACATAGCATCAATGGGTGACATGCGCCGTGACTGTGTTTCTTTTTTTTTTTCAAGAAAAATTTCATTTGTGGCAGGTGTGTACCTCTGTATTTTTGTCTGTGCCTCATTGCACTTAGTGAACGTGAACATAAAGGAGATCGCCAAGCTCTCTGTTTCGATGCAAATAAAATGTATTTTTCAAGGTACGTGGTAATATGTCTTTTACCTCTGTGTGGTAGAATCGGTTGCAAATTTTTTTTTTCGAACATTCACAAGTGAACTTGCCTATGCGTCACCATCAGGGGCGATTTAGAATTGTGCAAATACAGTACACATCTCGCTTTTCCGTTTCTCATTTCAATCGTGATTTTTAATTATATTGCCTTGCAGAGCTTTCTCTAAACGAATCTTGCACATTGACAGATGACCTCAACAGATGAACACTGCAAGCCGAACTATGTTAGCGCGTAGCATAAAATCACTCCTGGGATTAAAGCCGCCCACCTGGGGAATGCAATGGAGCTTCCTTAGATATTCCCGACCTCACACGATAACGCTGTAGTAGGTGTTTCGCTAGTTTGGTGGTTTGGGGTGGCATTCTTTTGTTTCAGATAAATATGTTGTTTTCTCGAAGCATAAGCACTTGAAAAAACTTGAATTCTTGTTTCTTTTCCTTTTGAAGAATATTTATCTATTAGCCACAGGAGAAGGGAACTATGGATTGTAACTTTGTTTTTGGTTTGCTAAAGATTCGGTAGTACTGTTAATGTTCGCTTAGTTCAGAAATCAGATATTTTGTGAATTGCTCTGACATTTTTTAAGTCACGAAAATAACATCCCGGTGCAAGTAAAGCAGAATCATCCTCTTCCTATGCACCTCTCAATTCAGATACGTGCGGTTTCTGTCGAAAAATACTTATTGGAGCTTTGCAAAGCACTGAACGTAGTACAAATAATGCCCCGAGAATGGGGACACTGTTTTTGTATGTGCCGCTTCTATTTAAGGTACTACAACAATATTTTGTGCATAGAAACAATTGCGCGTGTATTTGCTTCGGGACAACTTTCAATATTTCAACCTATTAACTTTCCCTTGAATGGGAATGCACAAAGAGACAGTACAGGATAGAATAAAGGAGCTGGCTTGCCTTGCTTCCACCTCAACGCAAAAAGAGTGAGTTCAATTGAGGTTGAGGGCACTCTCGTAAAGGTATACCATCGTCAGAGGTCATTACTCCTTCTCGATACAATATTGGGCAGATATAACCATTTCCCTTAGTGTAGATCACTTAGGAAGTGAGGCTTGAAGCAGAAGTCAATGACAGCATCGAGTGGTACTGCTATTCGTACCCCAGTTTTCGACCGGCTGCCTCGTGGTGCTGAAGCGAGTGTTACGGAGCGGCGCCGGGCTGGGGACATCGGTTCGGGTGACGCTGAGCGCTGCACGAGAGAATACAGGGTAAGAGCGGGTATGAATGGTGGGCTTTCGACAGCAGAGCTGTTTAACCTTGAGCTCGGTCCGGTGGCGTTCGCAAAAAAAAAATAATAAACACAGCTTGCACAACGCTGCCAGCTCGATACCACGGGAAAGCTGTGTTGGTCTCTAAGCTAAGCTCCACGAGCGCCATATAAGACACCCACAACCATTACTCTGTGAATATAATGGCGCTCGTCAGCAGAAGACCAAATCAAATGCAAAGCGTATGAGTGCTTAACTTGCACATTGCCCTGTTCAGTATTCGTGTTCTTCATCGTTCGCCGCAGCAAAGTCTCCTTCGAGCGCTTACTCTCCGCTGAAGGCCTGCACTACTTCTTTTTGATCTTGTTCTTCTGGACAATTGCATTCTCGCCTGGCATCGCGGCGCGCTTTGCTGATAAGCCGCCCCTTATTCGGACGTCCGGATCTTCTTTGGGCGCCCCATACCCAGTGTTCCCGGCATACAATCAGAGGGAGTCCTGCCGCCGCCGTGGCGCTTGCGAATATTACGGGCGCCGGTAATTGCCCCTAGCAACGCGGTGCGAGTGACGTCTGGAGCAGACGAAAGCCGTTTTGTTGGCGACGCTGTTTGCTCGAACGCCGACTGGCACGTGCACCCGGTATTTTTAACGGCGGCGCTGTTTTACAAGCCGTAATTTCGGTGTTGCAGGAAAAAATACGTAGAAAATGCAGAGCGGTCATGAGCACGCGTCTCGCGCAGACCACCCAGTGTTTGGCCACATGCACTGGCTCTAGCAAAAAAACAAGCAAAAATTTCGATGAGCGAGGAAACGTCCAGCGCTCGTGAGAGCGGGCCTCGAGGCAGCCGGCAGGGCCCCGTCTCGCGCCGTGGCATTAGCAAAAAAAAAAAAAAAAAAAAAATTGGCCGCGTATCTGCTCCTTTCGTTGCAAATGTCGTCAAAAGACGATAGTCTTTGTAGACATTTGCCAAGGAAATGCCCCCCTTTGCTTTCCTGCTCCCCTCTCATGCTGTTCCTGTTCCGTCGCGCTCATCCTAAGGTAAACACACTGGAGGTTTTCTCAAGGCGATTTGAATTTACCGCGTTCCACTGCTACAGGCAGGGTTCCTAAGGATAGATATGCCTTAGGGGTTCCTCGATGCCAGCGCTGCAGTACGGCGGGGACGCGCGTGAATCGAGGCGGCCGACTTCAAGGTTTATAGAACCGTGTTGCCATGCTCCACGTGCGTTCCAAGCAGAACGTAGAACTTACCCTCACAAAAATGGATTATGAATTTCTGAAGAGTTTTCATGGAGATCTTATGGCGTCACAAGAAACACGGCAGAAACTCATCATGAACTCTGAGCTTATGGAGTTGCCACTATAAAAAAATCTACAAAATTTTTATAGCTACTTCTCCACATAAATTTATTAAGAGCTAACTCTTCAACACCTCTATAAATATTCTGTAGAATTTCTACAGTCACTTTTCCATAGAATGTCTGTGAACTTAAACAACTCAATGCCTCTAGAAATACTCTGTAGAATTTTTGTTGTGACTTCACCATGAAAGTTCATTAAGAGCGAACTCATCAAGATCTCTATGAATATAATGTAGAATTTCTACCGTCACTTATCCATAGAAGCTCTGTGAACTTAAGCAACTCAAGGCCTCTGTAAAGACTCAGTAGAATTTTTGTTGTGACTTAACCATAAAAGTTCATTAGGAGCGAAGTCTTCAACATCTCTATAAATATTCTGTAGAATTTCTACCATCACTTCTCCATAGAAGCTCTGTGAACTTAAACAACTCAAGGCCTCTATGAAGACTCTAGAATTTTTGTTGTAACTTCACCATAAAAGTTCATTAAGCTTCCACTCATCAAATCCTCCATAAAGACTACTGAATTTCTACAGTTAGGTCTCCATAGAAACTCTGTGAACTTTAACTCAATTATAAGCCAGCTCTCCTCGTCATAAGTCGTGTGTAGTATAGCTAGTGGAACCTTTCTTTGCCGTTGCCGCGTGATTTCTTTTATGTCGCCAGGAGGTGGCGGTTTTCTACAGTAGATGTAGAATATCATTTGCTATCGAAATACCAAGCATCCAGTAATTTTTTAATAAAGGAACACTGTAAATACCCCCTGTGTACTAATTTACTGTCTTAAATTTCCACAATATCTTGTTCTTGTTCCACAAAGTTGACAAGTATGAACATATAAACCGGGCTCAAACGTTTACATTTGGCTTTGAGTATATAAGACTATTGCGCAGCAAGTATTTTACTTTGACCGGGTGGCCGAATCGAGTTATAGACAGACAGACTGACAGACAGACAGACCAAAATTTCTGGGTTTGAGTAACCCAAGAAAGACTATCGTCTTTAAAAGACAAGAAACTCCAGCGCGGTCGACAGCACTACCGCGCATTGATGCTTGGCATGCGGAACTCGCCGATATTGATGCTATGACGATGACTAGTACTAGCATATGCATAGTACAAAGCAACAACGAAAGACCTAAATAAACTATTTCAAACGTGTACAAATACGTGGTGATGTGTCCTTTAGTGTTCACGCATGTAGAAATTCTGCACCGAAAACAGCTTCTCCACTTGAGTCTTGCGTGGTAGAGCAAGCTTTTCTGATTTTTTCTTTTGTTTTTACGAGCTCCTCACGAGGTAGAAGACCACACGCTAGCCTAGACGACGCCGGCCGCTCCTCACGAGACGCACGCCCACGTGCGTTCGCTATTTTTAGGTATTTTGTCTGTTTATGGACGGCGCAACTGAGAGCTTAAACAGCTACGCTGTTAAAAAAGTTGTGCGCAAAACACAGAAAAAAACTGAGATAATGTGAACGTGTGCCTCGTAAAGAGCGACTGGCGTCGTTCAAGCTTGCGCATGGGCTTCCGCCACGTGAGAACCTCGCAGAGAAAAATACAAAGAAAACAGTTCGCCTGCGTCCGCGCCTGAAGTGGGGCGATCAGAAAACCTCGCGCAACAAACGCCCAATTCGCGAAGCCGGTTGCCGCCGATTCTAACGCGTGCTCACGCGGCCTACATTTGCACAGATGCGAAAGCGTGCAAACAAAACTATCCGGGCCAGCCAGTCATAAAGAACTTTTAGCGGCAAGTTCGGAAATCTATGTGAGGTGCACGACCGGCTCTGCTGTTTCACCACTAGAGCAAGCGGCGCCGATTGCTTTGGAAAGTTGTGACAAACCGATTGGGGCATTCATTTATGCAGCTGAATTTGCTCTCGGTGCAAATGACAGGAACCAAGTGCGCATTCGTGCGGTTGGAACATGAACCACGGTGCTGGTAACTTTCTCTTCTGCGGTACGTTACAAGGTTGGCTGGGGACCTTGGCTGTTGAAGTTGTAGTTCTGTTCTGATGAGGGTCTGCAAAGGGCGCGGCCATAGTGAACGCAATCGTCACATCGGTTCACTTGTACTCGTAATGTATTAATGCGAAACAATACCTGGCCCATTGAGTGAAGATTGCGACGTGGGTGTTGGCGCTGTCTGGCGTCCGTTGCGCATTCCATTGTGCTTGCGTCAAAAGAACACAGACGAACGCCATTATGGATTATAATACGGATATGCGCAAGTCTGACGTCCTCGTTGGCTGTAACCCAACTCGGCAAGAAGGAGCGCGGCGTCCAAGTGGACCGTCAGCGGTGTGCGCCGAGCTTCGCACTAATCCCACTGCCGCACCCAGCGGCTCAGCAGTTACCAGTGAGCCAGCGGACATTGTTCGGTGGATGGAGGAGCCCACAGTACTCTTCGAAATTGAACGTTCATGCTGCTGCATTCAAAACACCTGACAAGTGCTGAGGGGTCCCTGGAGTTTTTCTTTTAAAAAGCTTGTTGGTTCCTGCTGAACTTTTTGGTACCAGAGAATAATAAGGCGAACGCCTTACGAATTCCCCATGCTGCGAAAAAACTTCTTCGTTGTTCTAGTTGTTTTCTGGCCTGGAAAATGGCCCGCATTGCAATGATCAAATGAAAAATGCATTTGTGATCCAATGGAATCTGAGCACGAGTCTCCCCAGTAGCAGTCCTACGCTCACCTCGGAGCCATTTGAGCCTGAACAAAAGTTGCAGTTGTTTTTTTCAGGAATCGGGAGCTTTGAGGAACCAGAGACGTTAATTTTGTAAGAAAATGTCTGCAGCGTCTCATTTGAACAAGATGGCCCGTCAGTAGAACAGGTGCAAATCAGCCGCGCTGAACCATTACTCAAATAAAGCTGTGGCGTATGCCCGTTCCCCTGAGCAGTTGAGATGCCGTTGTATAGCGGTCGCCTGGAGGACCAAGCGCTCCCCGTAACCCGGGCTACGAGGCGCAGTCAAGACGACTTCCTGTACTAATGATCCCCTCGTCCGTTTTCAGCTCAATAAATGTTTCATCTTTCTCTCTCTGTTCCCTGACGAAATTCCTGCTGTTACACTAAGAAAAGAAAGCGAGTAAAGAGACGCATGCACGGTTTAAGGAAAAGAAGATGCTCGAAGCAATTCGAGCCAGTCACAAACGAAGCGAAGAAAGGGACGCAAAAACTATGTGGGAGTAACGAATTGTTAATATGACACAAGCGGACTTAACGGCCCCGGGAAATTCGTTTACATGCACCGGTGATTATCATCATCGTTTGCTTACGTAGGTCAACTGCAGGATGGAGGCCTGTCCCATTGGCTTCCGACCGCTCATATCCTGAGCTGCTCGAGTGCACTCTTCGCGTACTGGGGACTACGGGCCGAGAGTTGAGTTAGCCAGTAATGGGAGGTGGGGACCAAATACTACCCAAGAGTAGCCAGGTCCTTCTCTGGTGAGGGAGTGCCGTTTGTGTACCAAAAAGCTCTCCTAGAGTGGTTGCACCTATCTATACTCCGTTTCATACATCAAGTGCAACGCTGTGAAGGCTACGCAAGTAGTCCGCAAAGAAAGAAGGTGTATCGCTCTGCGCGGTTTTGTAGCCGTGTGGTCTAACGCGTCGCTCTGGAGAAAAGACGCTGAATTTTTAAGTGCATGGGTTCGACACCGCGTTCCGACATTTCTTTTTATTTTTTATCACATCTTCTGCGAGTTCAATTCTAAATCTTATTTCGTTCCCAGTAATTTAATGCGCACATGCGGAAATGAACTGCACGTATGGGTTCATTGGATGCATACCGTGCTCATTTGTGCGGGCCGAAACAAGCTCGCACCGATGTTTGACCAGCAGTGGCGATTTTTCGCGATTCTGCCGGATCGTCAGTTTAACTCGTTGCTTCTATCGAGAACTTTGTGTAAGAAAAACACGTTAATTCATTGATTAGTTAGCACAGCTGTTCTAACCAGCGTGAATTACCAACAGGTGCTCACTTTCAACTTTCGTTTTTGCCGTTGCCCTGATGATCCACTTATTTCTGGGCCTGTCTTAAAACACTCAGCATGTTACTGATTATACCAGGCCGCCAGCAGAGCAACGGGTTCAGTTTTTACCGAAACAGCTTGGAACTGACTTTGGCACTGCACTGTGGAGTAGCCTGAAGCACATGGTGCGAATAACGTACCATTTGTTATACATGGGAAAGGCCACAAAGCAGATTTATGTACCTTAGAATACTGATTTATGGCACAGAAACGCATAATACATATTTTAAATTTGTTATTCGCCCCTTTCCAGTCCGAATATATGCAAAATTTTTTTTGAATTCTAGTGCGTGATTTATTTATTTCTTCACTACAATGTTTCACATCGGAAGCAAGAATTATATTTTCTTTTGTGATTGAAAATGGAGCTCTTTAAGCTAGGCTCTTATTCGCAAGAGAATCATAGATAGGTCAATTGTTTTTACATACCGAACCTTGATATGGCCTTTTTTTCTGTGTTAAGGAAATGTCTATGGTATACGTTAATGCTGTGACAAAAAACAGTACTAGCTCATGAGTTGGAATTTGTTGCCATACATAAATGCATACGGATTGTGTGTCGTACACAAATATTGCAAGAGGAGGTTGACTTTCGCAGTTTAAAAAACAAACTCAAACTTTATTTATAGGAGAGCACCTCTGGTCGATTTCCTGGTGGGTTCCAACTTCTTCCTTTCGTTTCTTTCTTCCACCCAGTTTTGCAAACGTTATATGACTGTTCCGGCTGTATACACTTCACGACCGAACAGTACAGCACTGCAATGTAGCACGGGTCATAGCACGGGTCGCTTGGTGACGTTAAACCACACAACGAGGAAACACAGTTTCCTTTGTCGCGGTAACAAAGCCTTCTCGGGGAATCGGCTCAGCATGAAGCAGCCCGAGCAGGCTGGACAGAAAGGTGCCCACGCTCCAGCTCTGCCAGTTGCCCCTCGTGAACAAAGCCGCCACTGCGAGGTCACACATTCCTGGGAAGTTCATCAACGATTCCCCCTGCCCTGTCTTCGGAATTCCTTGATCGCCCGCAGGTACCTGCGGTGCCAAACAATGATGCCATATTCTCTGATCATAGGTGAAGTTCATGTCCTTCATTAACCTCCACAAGGTGGTTTTCGTGAAGTTCGGCAAGTCGTCGTCTTCGTTGACAGCCTTTCGCACACTGCCCAGTGTCGGGATCTCCCTCTTTGCGTACATGCTCTGCACTTTCAGACGGATAGCATGGACTGTGAAGCTGTCATGCATGACGGTTCGCGTGCTTGATATCGTCACGTCGCGAGGTCTTCTCTTTGGAGACACCAAATTCCCACGCACTCACTCCGCCTTCAATTTCGCTACGGTACGGGGAGATACTCCAGTGTCCTCGCTCACAACACTCAGTACTTCCTGCACACATTTCGCCGTGAAACGCATCCTGGTACGGGCGTACACATTTGCAATTACTTGCTTGGCGTTCTTTGACAACCTTGATGTGCAAACCCTCGAAAAAATGCGCACAGGAGACGTGGCCGAAGCCCGAGAGCTGGACGCCATTTTTTCAACGCTGCCTCAAAGAGTAAACAAAAAACGGCGTTCAAGGTTGCGCGGAGAGCGAAAACCTGATACGAAAGCGACAAACATAATATAAAACTCGCATATTTCGATCGTTTGTCCGGCAATACGGGTGTTTTTTGTGAAGCTGATGATAAATATTTATGCTTTAAGGTTGCCGGAGAAGCATTTATTGTTTCTGGCTCACCGCAAGCAACCCACTACTTTTGGTCGCATAAGCACACAGCGCAAACAAGAGCGCTAGCTTTGACAGCGTTGCACTTGATGTATGAAACGGAGTATAGTTTGGCCTCCCAGGTGTCCGGAATGATGGTTCCTTCCAGAGCAGGCAGCACTCCGCACCGCTTCATGTCGGTACGATATTTTAGCTAGGCCTTTCTGCGAGCGTCACCTTCTCTTCACTAAGACCTGTGTGTGAAGACGAACCGTGATGTGAAGTTTACTGGGATGTGTATGGAATCTGAGAGGACGGCACCACTGTTACGGACTAGCACTACAGCAAAACACCGCGTATAGTGTTTGATAACACGTAACGGGTACACTTACGAATGGTATACTCACGCGCTACAGTTACGGTCGCGCACAGACCAAACTTTGTTACCGTAGACTACTGCAATTTGTGTTCAATATAAGCCCCATGAATAAAGAAGCGCCCGTACTTGTGAATTTGGGGACTCGTCCTCGGGTTGCCGGGTGGGGGTTTTGGGGATGTTCCCAAACTGCACCTTGGATGGCGATTCGCCCCGAGGTGACTGCGCCTAGATGACAGGAACGAAAAGTGAAAGTTTCATTTATTTCTAATTACTGCACAGGGGTCTAGTGCCACAAAGGATAACAGAATTTAATTCAACATGCAGTGGTAAGTTATCAAAGGTGCGGGAGCATTTCACCCCTCTCCCTCGCTAACTTGGCGTTAGGCCCGATGCACACGCCTTCCTCCGAATTCGGAAGCCCGCAATGTGGCGTTTCTTTCACGCACGTCGTTCACTGTAACGAGCGTGCTTAGCTCTCTAGCTGTCTCAGTGGTAATGTCTGCTTGCTTTAGCAGCGGCATTGGCTGCATGCCGGTCGCTCGTTTCGTTGCCCACCATGCATCGGGAGTAATTCGCCGTTATTCCGATTCCTTCCTCTTTTGCAGCCCGCACTGGCTCCAGACTGCACTATACAACACGATAGCTCAAGGCAAAGAAGCTCACAATCCATGCTTCGGCTTGTTTCTTTGACAACGTGCAGGAGTCGCGAAGGTACAAGTCCTAACTGTCGAAGGCTCCTTCCACCTCTTCATTGCCTTCTATGACTAGCTATCACCAGTATCACTAGGTGTAAGCAGAATGACGCGAACATAGCATTATTCCTAGTGCAGTAAATCTAGGGATCTTCAAACAGCGCCGAAATTTCCTTACTCGAGCCCTTCTTTTTTTCGGCTCTATGTTCAATAACTGACAGCGTTTCTGGTCCCATCGCTGCAAATGGCTTTGAAATGGGACAGCCTTCTGCACTTTCTCCCCCGTGACTGTCTCTCCTTCCTCCCCGCCCGCCTCTCAGTCTTCCCCTCTCGTCTGCTCCTCCCTTGACAAAAGCGGGGGTTTCTCAACTCCATTTAATCTTCCCGCGTCGCGCTGGTCACGCATCATCTATTGGTACATTTCGTTACTGCTGGACTTCGAGTGTCGCACGAGGTCTGTGTAGAGTCAACAGTTGGGCTAGTTCGTCCTTGTACATCGTGACAGGCTTTAAAATGAGGTCAAGACGACGAGACGCACGACGGCGCTAGCTCACAAACTATTTATTTTATTTAGGGAGTCACCGAAATATGGAGGGGAGCCGCACGACTTCTGTTTGTTGTGGTAGTGTACGTTTGTGTTTATGCCTAATAAAAATCAGCTCCGAGTTAGCGCGTTCGTCCTCGACTTCAAACTCTGTTTAATATGTGCAAGACCATTTTCTAATTTTTGGTCAAAGCTTTGTTTTTACGGGTTTTCTATTTGCCATCGCAAAAATAAAGCCCACGTTATTTTTAATTAAAAGAACACCGAGAATATCGGTTTGGTAGTTCGGTTTTGCCTTATATATGCCTAAAGTTTAATTTTCCTGAACAATGTTGCCAGGTATGAAGGTCGCTACCAAAATTATTAGTGTCAAGGCTTTACCCAAATAGTAATTTCAGGATCAGGAATTGTTTCAGCTTTTAGCCGAGCGTCTGAATTGACAGACAGACAGAGAGATAGACAAACAGACAGGCAGACCAAAATTGTCGCGGTTAGGCATCCTAAGAAAGAATGTCAATTTTAAAACGGCCGCTGCATGTGTGATTGAACCCGAATCATTGATTCCAGCAGCAGAACGCCTCAACCACTGAGCTGCCGCGAAGGAAATATCTAGTGATTCAGTACCGTAACAATGGACACAGCTAGCCTGTGTAGCTGACATAGGATATTTTGTTTCCTTGCCCGTTAGTCGGAAAAACATCGCAACAGTGCTGGACCATCAGTATTATTATTGCTTGAGCAATAGATGCGCCGTAGCAACATTTCCGCGTCGATTGCGTTTTTATATTACATAGCGAGCAGGAAACCGCACAGAATGAAAGCACGAGAGAGTACGTGGAGAGAGCTGCCTTCGAGAGTGGGGAGAGAGGGAGACGTTTCCAAGGGGACGCACAGGCGCTCCAAAAATAATACGGAGCGCGGCAGCGGTGGCCGGAGCGGTCAAAACTAGAGTTCCTGTATATAGCTCCCCTAGGGGAGCAGAGTTGCGCGTCCATCTGCCATCTTGCGTTCCAGGTCGTGCGGCAAAGACACCCTTCTCGCATGTAGGAGCTGCCGCCGAGCCGCCGCGCCAGCGACAGCGGCAAGGAGGAGTGGCGAGGAGCAGCGCGGCCAAAAAAATTGGGCCCATCTCCCCGCGAGGGGGACTCGAGTAAATGCGTCGCATAGGGGGTGGGTGTATTGCGTTAACGATTAGTGTTTGGGGAGTTGGTGGTAGTTAATGCGTTGTATCAGCAGCTTCTTGACGTAGTTTGAATGAGTCAAGGATATAAGGCGCGTTCATAGCCTCCCATTCTGTGTCGGCTTTGTGTCGCAGTGGGTAGAGCACCATGTACATTGCGTTCCGCCCGCAGGGTCGAGGGATCGAAACCAGGCCCCGTATAGTATTTTTTTTATATAGTGTAGGGGGAGGTGTGCGGACAACGACGGTGCGGACTACGACGGACGTCAACGCGGGTGACATCGTGAGTTACTGAAATGCTCTGCATCCCCGCACGGGGCACCTTGAGCAATCTTGGTGACGGTACTGGCGATACCGCGGACCCCGAGCCCCCAAACATAAGCTGGATCCAACCGTGGCGATGTGTTTATAGGTGGAGGGTTAGAAACCACGAACGGTGGCCGTCGGAGCCCAGGTCAAGCTCCGGCGGATGGGCTACCTGTCTGTTTACCAGGCAGGGAGCTCCGGGACCTCTTTGGCTACCAGGGTAAGGTCAAAGAAGAAAGTACCCCAGTCTTCCTGCTTTTATACTATGCTATATGGCATTTTCAAACCCCCCCCCCCCAAACGTGATCGGCCCCCTAAAAGGGGCCGCACCGAAGTATCGTTTCCCCCATTGCCATCTTTAACATTTTTTGAACCAGATCATTACTCTCGATTTCTTGTCATGGAATCACTCAATCCAACCCACCCTCTTGCATCTCAGTCAGTCTTCTTGATCGCCAAGTATCTTGAAGCCATAATAGGAAAATCGTATAAATGCAAAAAACAAAGATCTGGTGAACTCCTAATCGAAATAAATGACAAGCAGCAGTCCACAAAGCTTCTAGCTCAGACAAAACTGGCTGATCTAGACATCAGGGTCACACCCCATCGGAGCCTAAACAGCTCGCAGGGTGTGATATCAGAGACAGATCTCTTGAACGAAACCGATGCGGATCTCCTTGCCGGCTTGAAGGATCAGGGCGTCACTGCCGTGAGACGCATCACCATCCGCAGAGACGACAAGGAGATTCCCACCAAGCACATCATCTTGACCTTTGACCGCGCAGTTCTCCCACAACACATAAATGCAGGTTTTATCCGTTGCTCCATCCGTCCGTACATCCCGAACCCGCGGCGCTGTTTTAAGTGCCAGCGGTTCGGGCACGGTACGAACTCTTGCCGTGGCCGAACGACGTGTGCAAAATGCGCGGCGCACGATCATCCGAGCGAGAACTGCCCATCCGAAGCCCTCACTTGTGTAAACTGCGGGGGGCCGCATGCAGCATACTCCCGCAAGTGCGAAAAATTCCAACTAGAAAAAAAGATCATAAACATTAAGGTCACTGAGAACATCACCTTTCCAGAGGCGAGAAAGAGGTTCGCCTCTTTCCCTCTGGGGAGGTACGCGGACGCAGCTCGCCGGGGGGCGGAGAGGCGTCTGGTTTCCACAGGGACCCAGTTCAGCGAGTCTGACTTGGTCCTTCCCCCGCCCCCCCCTGGGTTGCCTGTGGCAGCCCAACCCGCCACCACGCCGCTTGCTGAGGCAGCAGCGGTTGTGGTGTTAACATCTTCCGTCGGGACCGGTGCCGCTCCCGCCTCTGTCTCCCCATCCTCCAGTGCGTTGGAGGGTACCGAGGTGATGGACACCACGGGCCCCGCACCGGCTCCCACCGCCACCGCACCGCCCGTGCCACCTCTGGCGCCCCGGATGCCCTCGGCGGTGGCGGCTCAAACGAAGGGCTCCCGAGGGGGGGCCAAGTCCGGGGGGCCCGGTCCGTCGGGCACCCCTCGGACATCCGACGACGAGATGGATGTCGGGCCGTTCCTGCCTGCAACGCAGCGCAAGGAACGCATCCCGACGCCAAAGCCTCCCGACAAGCCAAAAAAGGCGAGAGTCACAGCCCCGAAAGACGACACATAAACAAACACACACACTCCAGTAGCTCTCACACTAAATAATGGGAAGAGAAAACATAATTCAATGGAACTGTAGAGGCCTTCTTAAAAATCTTGACGATGTATACGAACTACTGCATGCTAATCAGCCAAGTGTAATGTGTGTTCAGGAAACACATTTGAATTCCAAGCACACAAATTTCTTGAATAGTTACATGGTCTTCAGAAAGGACAGGGATGGCTGCACACACTCTTCTGGCGGTGTGGCCATAATTGCCCGGAAATCCTTAGCCTGCCACCCTGTCACTCTGAACACTGTCCTCGAGGCTGTAGCAATCCGTACGATAATATTTAATAGATTGATAACGGTATGCTCCATTTACATTCCTCCTGATTTTGCACTTCTGAGCTCTGATTTCGAGGCACTGGTTGACCAGCTGCCCGAACCATACATACTAACAGGCGACCTTAATGCGCACAACTCTCTTTGGGGCTCCTCCAGAACGGATGCCCGAGGTCGCCTGATAGAGAAGTTTCTTACATCCTCCGGAGTATGCCTTTTCAACAAAAAACAGCCTACATACCATAACTTAGGACACAATACATACTCGCATCTTGACTTGGCGATTGGTTCTGCAGTTCTCTTTCCATGTCTTGAGTGGGGTGGGGGCACAGACCCATATGGTAGTGACCATTTCCCCACTTCCCTAACGTACATAGGTAAAGGCCCATGCAGTTCATCTTCCCATAATAGGTTTAATGAATCAAAAGCAAACTGGAGTACATTCACAGAAACATCTAAACTACACCACGCAACCATAAAACACCTACACGTGGAGGAAGCAGCCCAACTCGTCACGGCGCACATACTCGACGCCGCCGAAAAGTCCATGCCCCAGGCCTCCAGTGCGTCCCGCAACCCAAGGAGGCCCTGGTGGAACGAGGACTGTAGGCGGGCGCGAGAGGCCCAGAACAAGGCGTGGGGTGTCCTTCGCCGGTACTCCACGTCAGATAACCTAATTTCTTTTAAACGGGCAAAGGCTCTTGGGAAGCGAGTGTGTCGTGAGGCGAAAAGGGAGAGTTGGCGCACCTTCCTCACTTCCATCAACTCATACACCGACACTCACAAAGTCTGGACACGAATACGCAAGCTAAAAGGACAACAGACACACAGCCTGCCCCTGGTTAGCACAACAGGGGACACACTCCAAGACCAGGCCAACACGCTTGCACAACACTTCGAACACGTGTCCAGCTCAGCACACTACACAGACACTTTCCTGAAACATAAAAATACCTCTGAAAAAAAGTTCCTAAATGACAATAACAGGTCAAAATCTGGTTGTAATTCTGAATTTACACTGTATGAGTTGAGGGCTGCCCTGAGCACATGTAAACCTTCAGCTCCAGGCGCAGATAAGATTACATACACCATGATACAACACCTACACCCAGCTACACTTGAAACACTCCTACACCTATACAATAACATATGGCTTTCGGGGCACATCCCAAAATCTTGGAAGGAGGCTATTGTAGTGGCGTTTCTGAAGGAGGGTAAAGAGCCTTCTTCTCCTGCCAGTTATAGACCTATCGCCCTCACAAGCTGCCCGGGCAAGCTTCTCGAAAAGATGATCAACAGGAGACTCGTGCACTTTCTTGAGTACAATGGTCTTCTCGAGAGCTGCCAGGCGAGCTTCAGGGCGGGGCGGTCTACAAATGACCAACTAGTAGCGCTAGAATCTTACATTAAAGATGCCTATCTTCATAAGCAGTATTGCATGACCGTGTTCTTTGATATTAGGTTGGCGCACCTTCCTCACTTCCATCAACTCATACACCGACACTCACAAAGTCTGGACACGAATACGCAAGCTAAAAGGACAACAGACACACAGCCTGCCCCTGGTTAGCACAACAGGGGACACACTCCAAGACCAGGCCAACACGCTTGCACAACACTTCGAACACGTGTCCAGCTCAGCACACTACACAGACACTTTCCTGAAACATAAAAATACCTCTGAAAAAAAGTCCCTACATGACAATAACAGGTCAAAATCTGGTTATAATTCTGAATTTACACTGTATGAGTTGAGGGCTGCCCTGAGCACATGTAAACCTTCAGCTCCAGGCGCAGATCAGATTACATACACCATGATACAACACCTACACCCAGATACACTTGAAACACTCCTACACCTATACAATAACATATGGCTTTCGGGGCACATCCCAAAATCTTGGAAGGAGGCTATTGTAGTGGCGTTTCTGAAGGAGGGTAAAGAGCCTTCTTCTCCTGCCAGTTATAGACCTATCGCCCTCACAAGCTGCCCGGGCAAGCTTCTCGAAAAGATGATCAACAGGAGACTCGTGTACTTTCTTGAGTACAATGGTCTTCTCGAGAGCTGCCAGGCGAGCTTCAGGGCGGGGCGGTCTACAAATGACCAACTAGTAGCGCTAGAATCTTACATTAAAGATGCCTATCTTCATAAGCAGTATTGCATGACCGTGTTCTTTGATATTGAAAAGGCATATGATACTACATGGCGCTATGGCACCTTAGACACCTCAAATCCTTTGGTATATCTGGTAACATGCTGAACACTCTGTCCAGCTACCTATCTTTACGAACATTTCGTGTCAGAGTTGGTTCAGCACTCTCAAACGTTCACGTGCAGGAGAATGGCGTGCCTCAAGGTGGTGTTTTGAGCTGCACTTTGTTTATAGTCAGAATGAATTCAGTTCGGAAGGCATTGCCACCAACAATCTCCTGTTCGATGTATGTGGACGACATACAAATATCATTTAAATCGTGTAATATGTCCATATGTGAACGACAGATCCAGCTTGGGGCAAACAAGCTTGCTCGCTGGGCGGATCAAAACGGTTTTAGGGTTAATCCTGGAAAGACTACCTGCGTCGTTTTCTCAAGGAGGCGCGGTATCCAACACGACCCTGAAATTAAATTGAATGGTGACTCGATTCCTGTAAAAAAGGAACACAAATTTCTAGGCGTCGTATTAGACGAGAAACTAACATTCATCCCTCACATCACACAACTAAAACATAAATGCATCAAAGCAATAAACATACTTAAGGTCCTTTCACACCACTCCTATGGCGCGGACAGGCAACTCCTCTTACGTGTCTTCACAAGCTTGGTGGGGTCCCGCTTGGACTATGGGAGCGTGGTTTATGGGTCAGCAACAAAAACAGCGCTGAAAATGCTAGATCCAGTGCTTCACTTGGGCCTCCGCCTCGCGTCGGGCGCTTTCCGTACAAGCCCCGTACAAAGCCTATACGTCGAGTGCGATAAATGGTCCCTAGATCATCAGGGAACATACATAGATCTTCTGTACGCTTTTAAAATTTCGTCTATAACCGACCATCCTTTCAAACCATTTATTTGTGATGCACCCATGTCCCAACTTCTTCTTAATCGTCCATCTATCTCTGCTCCGTTCTCACATAGGGTGAGACAGGAAGTGTCAGAATTATCTATCACCTTTTCAGACACCTACAAATCAACCCTTTCCGACTTTTTACCACCGTGGCAGCTTCGCCCCGTGTCGTGCGATTTGTCGTTTGTAGCGATTGACAAAAAACGAGTACCCACAATTGTAATTCTTCAGCACTTCATGTTCCTTCAAGAAAAATACGTGTGCAGAATTTTTTAGCGACGCGTCAAAAACAGCCCGTATGGTTTCGTGTGCTGCGCACGGACCTGATTTTAGGGTATCTAACACCCTAAACTCGAAAAGCAGCATTTTTACGGCTGAAGCCTATGGCATATTTCTGGTTTTAAAGCACATAGTTCATCATAAAATTCCCAAGTCCATCAACTTTACAGATTCCTTGAGTGCAGTACGTGCATTGTCATCTAAGCAGCTTTGTAAAAACCATGTTATTCATTTAGTTTACAAAACCATTATGTCAGCATATGCATTAAGTCTTGAAGTGACCATATGCTGGGTGCCAGGTCACTCGGGTATCACCGGGAACGAGACAGCAGATCAAATGGCCGCTGCTGCTGCACTTGCAAACACAGTGGACATAAGAACAATACCGTACACTGACCTTAAGTCACTCATTAGACAACACCTTCGCAATACATGGCAAGCACACTGGAATGAACAGGCAGACAACAAACTACACGTTATAAAGACAGTCGTGGGAGCATACACCACTGACACACACAACAGGCACAATGAAGTTACCCTGGCTCGATTACGGATAGGCCACACGCATGCAACACACTCATACCTGCTCACGGGATCTCCAAGACCCTTGTGTAGCAGGTGTGGAGATGGCCTATCCGTGATCCATGTGCTACTTCAATGTAAAGCACTCCACACAACACGACAGAAACACTTCGCCGACCTCTACAGACAACACATTCCACTACACCCAGCATTGTTTTTAGGGGATGACCCCATGATTCCTGTACAACGCACCTTTAGGTTTCTTAGTGACATCAAGTTTTTACACCTCGTTTCCTATTACGCGTAGTTGCTTTTAAACACGATTTCATGCCACGCACAATCACAACCTGGCCTTTTACACCAGCCATCCTCATTGTCTTTTACTGAATTCATTTGTTTTTTGTTGAACGGTTTTAGCGTTTACGGTTACATCCTTCATACCTAACCACCGTTTTGGCGCTCTTTGCCCTCGTCGGCCTTGCGCCATAAAACACCAAACATCATCATCATCATCAAATGCTCTGCATTTAAAACGCGCACGATAGTCGGCTGCTTATCAGCTGACCGGCCGCCGCGGCCGCCGCTTTCGCAACCGCGGACGCTCAGAGGAGCAGAACTGAGTGAATACGGGGTCTTGTGCGCAGCACTGAAAGCGTGCTTTCCTGTCGAAATGGAACCCGCGGCATGTGGCAATCAGACGCGCAACTTTTGCGCTATGCGATATACAGGACCTCTAGTTTTGACCGATCCGGCCATCGCTCCCGTGCACCGTATTATTTTTGGAGTACCTGTAAGTCAAAGGGCGGCTTGGCACTGGTCTCTCCTGAAGCGCCGGTTTGATTGTGTGGCGTCTCGACGGGTCCCGGGACTCCCGTCAATAGAGAGTTTTAGAATAGAGAGTTTTATCATAGCGGCTACCGGAGGCTCACGCTACGGTGGCGGGTTACCGTTAACCGACTGTGCAGGCGCGCGCATTGAGGGCGAGGAGGTTTCCCCTCAGCTGAACGAATGCGCGGGTATGGCGAAGGCTGGCCCGCGGAAACTATCCACCCTACCAGAACGAATATGCACTTGCCCAGTCGGATCCCGCTACCCGCCGCCACTAGCTTAGCGTATGCCAGTTGTTATGCTAAAACTCTCTACTAGAGAGTTTTAGCATAGCGACTAGCAGTGGCTCACGCTACGGCGGCGGGTTACCGTGACGCAACTGCGCTTGCGCGCGCGGGGAAGGGGCGGATGTCACCCCTAGCAGAACTAATGCGCGGGCATGGCGAGGGCGCGCCGGCGGAACTAATCCACCCCACGAGAACGAATGTGCACCTGTCCAGTAGAGTCCCGGTCCCCCCCGCCGTAGCCTTAGCGGACGCTACCGGCTATACTAGAGAGTTTTAGAATAACGTACGTAGCCGCACGCAAACAGTGAGCGAACGCTATTTTTTGCGTCGTTCCCACTGCGCATGCGCCGTACGTTAAGCCGCTTCTGCGTTTAGCGGACGGACGAATAGCGCACGCTATTTCAGCGAAATAACGTGCGTACGTCAGGCCGCTTGCGTTTCCAACATGGCGGCAAGTAGCGCGACAACCATACACGGTTCCACTCTTCTGTTGACAGTAATTTGCTTCTGATGGACCAAGTTCTTTGCTCCTGTGTTTTTATATACGTCGAGTGGTTAGCACGTCGCCCTCGCGCAGCTCTGTATCGTCGTAACATCGCTGACTGTCCGAACGAAGCTTGCAGCCAAGCAAGCGACCGAAGCTAGAGCTTCCCATGCTCTGGATTATCTTTCTCGAGCGACGTACGACTCAACCTCGCATCGGGTATGTGCAGTGTGCGTGGTTAAAAGCGTTCTCGGCTTGCGCGCCAGAGTTAAGTGACTTGCTGTTCGTCCCCGCAAACCGCGCGCGAGGGGAGTGCCGAATTCACGACGAGCATGAGGAGCAACCGATCGTCTGTCAATCGCGGTTCAGACTTGCAACGCATGTTGTGACGTTGTGTTCGTTCGAAACGCATCTCTGGATTGTTTTGAAGTTGAATAAAATGTATGCGTCAAACCCGGGCATTCGGTTAAGGGTGTTCTCTGCGATTGCACGAAAGAAGTGCCACGGGTTTTCAATGCTTTCTTTATGGAACGTACTCAGGTAAGAGAATATTCATGTCGTTTTATGGCCGTGTTGCATTCAATACTAACGGGAAAGCCTTTGTTTACATTTGTTGGGATAGTCGCAAAATGTCCAAGCACTCCGGCACTCCGCTGGCAGATCAGCCGGCGATTCATTTCGCAAAACAGTCGACAGATGGCGCCGTAAGCATTAGCGTGTCGCTACGCAAAACAGAGGAGACGCTCTACTAAAACTCCTCTCGCGGTGTTTACGTGGTGTGACGCAAACATTTAGCGTTTACCGTACGCAAAGGCAACAAACGCTGTACTAAAACTCCCTATTAAAACTCTATATAGAGAGCTTTAGCTTAGCGGCAAGCGTACGCTACACTACCGGCGGAGGGCACCGGGGGTGGACTGCGCAAGCACGGGGCCGGCGAGGCGGGCAACCCCTCACCGGAACAAATGCGCGGACACGCCGAGGAGGGAACAGGAACCGCAGCGCACATGCACAGTCTTGTCCCGGTACGCACCGCCGGTAGCGTAGCGTAAGCTTGCCGCTATGCTAAAGCTCACTACTGCATGTACACGTCGTGCAATCGAGTCTGAGCACAGTAGAGTGTAGAATTGAGGAAGTAGCGGGGATGTCTGGGACCAAACGCAGATATTGCTTGAAATCAATAGTATCGAGCGACAGGTGGTCCCTACCGCTGCTGAAGCGAGCGCAATGTGGGTACTGAGACGGTTACACGCCAAGCACGATTGGTACGGCGTACGAGGGACGCCCGAAAGAAAAGTCGCGCTGCGGAATAATTAGGCCGACAAGGGCCGCGCATCAGGCATAGCCTCAAGTTCGCGGGGAGGGAGGTGAGATGCTCACGAATTCCTGAATATCTACCAATGAATCTCCAACTAATTTAATTGGGTCGCGTTTTCCGGGGGTATGAATCTTGTCAGCCGTCATTCCACTGTTGGACCCGAAACGACGCAGCGGGCGTTGTACAATGCGAAAGCAACCTAAATGGCACTTAAAATGGAAGCGTTCGGACCTCGGCAGCAGCATACCTTCGGCGGAGTGCGCAGCGACGACTTCGGAACCTGCGACATTGTTGAGCTGCTTCGTCTCGTACTTCTGCCTTCTTCTTCTTCTTCTTCTTCTTAATATTATTATTATTGATCCTAGTAGGGACCGCACCCATGGCAAATATATTTTCGCGCCCCTCATGATCATAATGATAGTAATTATCAATATTATAATATCACCATTATTAAAAGCCGTTGTAGAAACCCTAAGTTCGGTGTTCCAGGAAAAATTGCCAAGAAAATGCCGAGCGCTCGTGAGCGCGTGCCTCGCGGCGACCGCCCGCAGAGTCCCGGCTCCCGCAGTGGGTTTAACAAAAAAATTCCAGCGCTGACCAAACCAGAAGAAGACGAAGACAATGGAAACAGCTCTCGTCCAGTGTCTGCGCAAATGTCTCTTTTTAGATGCGGAGCATCTCATGCTCGGCGCTGTGTCCCTTTCTCCCTCGTTGTCGTTGTCCGCTGTCCGCACTCTACTGCGCATGCGCGTATGTTCAGCTCCATCAGGGCTTGGGCTGACGTCAGCGCAGTCCACAAGAAAAGAAATAGGCGGCGCCCGGTTTCGATCCTACGACTCTCTGGCCGCAACAGGAGGTACGTGGCGCTCGTCCTACTGCCCTACAAACCAAGACGGGAGCATGTGCTACGAACGCACCTTATGTCCTACACTCATTCAAACTACGCCAAGAAGCTACTGATACAACTACGGCACGCGAAGCTGAACGTCAACGGAAACGACGAACTGAAAACTAATAAGAACTTCAGTCGACCCCATGGCTGCATCGCATACTACTGAGGGTTCCCCTACGGGAAGATGGTGTAATTTTTCTCCACCAAACTGACTCCTCGCCTCGCCCGCTTGGACGATGGTCGTCGTCCTCCACAATCCGAGACCTCCTACCTCAAGTCATCACCAACGTCCGACCTTCGGGACCCATACCTGAACCCCCTCGCAAAGTCCCATCCCGACCCACACCATGACCTCTAAGCCTCCCACCATTCTTCAGTGGAACTGCAGAAGTTTTTCGACCGCCAAAACAATAATCGTAGCCAAAGTAAAATATATCACACCAATCGCCCTCCTACTTCAAGAAACCCTCACCACCCCTCAGCTGCAGGATACGTCTTCATCAATCCTTCTGTTCCACGCAACTCCCATCTTCCCGTCATAGAGCTATCCTGCTTGACTCCTCCATCCCAACTACTCAGTTGCCTTTGCCGCTTTCTACCTCACCCCTCTACGAAGTTGTTCCAATCATCGCCCCTCCTCCCAGGGCCAAGAAGCTCATCCTCGTCTCCGCCTACAACGGACGCAGATATTAAACATGCTCAGATGCTTTCTCATGGCTCCAACATATAAGAAATGAATAGCCTTCCTTTCCCATTCTCATCGGTGGTGATTTTAACACCCCCCCAAACTACCGGGTTATCCCACCAATTCCGGTAGGGCAAAATACCTCCTCGACTCTACCGAAGTGGACAACGTTCATCTCATCAATGGTACCACCTATTTCACTCAGATCGCCCTCCATGCTATTCATACCGACACCACCCCTGACTTAACATGGGCTTGGGCCCCCTACTCCACTACTTGGGGTAGTGATCATCTATCTATACTAATAGCTCTTCGAGGAAAACGCAAGCGAGACCGAAAGACTACTCGCTTTCATTTGAACTGGGCCACTTTCCGAGAGAAACTTCTACAATACGATCCCCGGTCCTCACTGGACGAAATGACTGGAATCATCCGGAACTCGTACTTTGCCTCAGCAGAGACCATAACTTGCGAAGAAACTTCCCCTCCTTTTGAAAACCACTTGGCCAACTTGAACGCATGGAGTACCTCATGGAACTCTATCGTACTTCGGGAAGAAGACATTCCCTTCTATGTCGCATACGTGACCAGTACAGAACGATCACGGCTTACCAAAAACAACTGACCGCCGACAACTGGGCTGCACTATGAAACGACCTCGGCAGAGACTCCCTGAACTCTGTTCTTTGTGGAAACTTCATGGCAGCCTTGGTGACAAAAAGCGCAGTCGCACACCAATAGTGGCAACTATAGTGCTCCCCAGCAAGAACAACTCCCATACTGAAGAAACTCCCCTTCGCAGCTTCTCTCGTCGCGCTTCACTTACTCCGCCGCAACCACTACCAAATATTACTATACACGACCCAGTTCCCGAACTTGAAAGCCCATTCTCGTTTGCTGAACTCACAACAGCGCTCCGTCAAGGAAGGCCCGAATCCACCCCTGGCCACGATCGTCACACTGCTGCCGTTTGATTTCTTAAAATGCCGCCAGAAGCTATAGTGGTGCGTTCCACAGGAGGCGACAGAGGGAATTTTCTGCAGTGGATGTAGTATTTAATCTCCTATCGCAAACATCAGGCTTCCATGAATCTTTTATAAAAGAACACCGCAAATATCACTCATGTGTTGATTCTCTGCCTTATATTGGCGTTATGTCTTGGTCATGTTCAACAATGTTGACAAGTATGAACATTTCCACCGGACTTAGACGTTTTGATTTGGCTGTGGGCATATAAACCTATTGTGCAGCTTCTGTTCCACTTTGGCCGGCTGGCTGATTCGAGGGACAGGGAGACAAACCCACATACTGGTAGAGCAAAATTTTCCAGTTCAAGAAGCCCAAGAAAGACTATCGTCTTTACAAATCAATTCACCTATCTGGCCCTCGAATGAGAACCACCAGCGAACTTTTTTAGCACTTGACAGCGAGGTGAGACAGAATTTAGGAACAGGTACGCGGAAATTTTATTACTCTTGAGCATGGACAACCGTAATTTTGGGGAAAGACACTTACATACGCGTACATGCCTTTATTTTGACCCCCCTGATTTTGAAATCGGTGCTCAATGATGTAACTGACCCAATCCAAATGAAAGTGTTTAGACGCATAAGCCTGAGTGCAAGTCACATGTTGAACGACGTATGACTTTGGCGGTGACTGCGTTCTAATAGGACACACACCGTGATGTTCGTTTTCCAATGTCGCGCCCTTGGTCACCTCGTCAGCGACTCACTAAGTCACACACTATGCCACACATTTGCGAATAAACATAGCTCCGACTCGAACGGCAATGTGCGTTTGCTTTCGCGATTAGCTTTGTCTTTTTAAGCCGGCTTTCCCACATTCTCCTTTATCACGGAAGCGTTTGATTCTGGGATTCCCGAAGATTTCAAGTTAAATATTCAAGTACAACGAAGCAAGCGGCCTGTAAAGGGGGCACCTCTGCACACAGGTTTTTTATGCGGGGAAGCAACCTTTAGTACTAAAGAGCTCTGTATACTTCAGGTTGTTCATTTTCGGGTTGTATATTTTAACACGAAAGTCTGTTATGGCGGGATACACCAAGATTTTACTGACTTCATATCCGTTACGGAAATAACGCCAGTACACCTTTCCCGAGGCGACCCGCCAGGAGGACGTCGCTCGCCAAGCAGACCCACATGAAAGCCGCCGACCCGCAAAATCATGCTCAGCTGCAGAATTCGCTGCAGATATCATTTTCGTTTTTTACCGATTCCTATGGTGGAGATATCAACCACAGTTTTTTTCTGTGCGCCCGCAGACGCCACAAAATCCCATATCCTAGCCCATTACCAAAATCCCATATCCAAAATATCCCATATGTTGCCCAATTTAGGTGATATTCAAATATGGCTATAAGAAATTCAAAGAATGTAACCATTTTCCAAAGTTTCAAGCGAATCCACCGCCCTCACGCAATGATTTCGAAAGCATAGAGAGAAAAAAAACTTTAAACAGTTTGGCAACTGTATTGCTTAGGCGTCGGCCGTGAGCCCTTGGGCTCTGGAACCGTCCTGAGAAAGCTGGACGGCCAAGAGGTGATCTTCCGGGCAGGAGCTGAGCATCACGGTCTCCCACTACTCACTGTTAGTGATTGTGCGACCATTTGCGATCGCCTGCGGACATTGCGATAACATGTGCATCAGTTCCCCTCGTTCCTGGAATCTATGGCACTCAGGGGAGTAGTGCCCTGAGTAGCCACAGCTATGCACAAGCGGGTTTGGATACGAGTGGGTCTGTAGGAGTCGCCTGACCACCGAACGCCGCTTACTGAGGGATGGGCGTGCGGGTGGGAAGCGGGCCCAGCATAAACGGTGATGACTAGTAATGCCACTGCATGACAACAGCCTATCCCTGCCTGACATGGGCACGAGTTCCGCATCTTAGGTGCCGTCCGCTCGGTTCGTAAAGCTTCGAGCGGCTTCGTGCGCAGACTCGTTCCCTGCAAGACCGGAGTGGGCGCAGGTCCAAATTAAGTTTGCTTTGCCTGTCCGGTTTTCGAGGGAGAGACGAGAAATGAGAAAGTTAAAAACAGGAAAGGCGTCACCAAGATTAGGCAAGCTTGGTGAAACGGAGAAGCGGCGTGAGCGCGCTTATGGATTAGTTGCCAAAGAGACGAAAGCCTTTCTGGGGTGACGTAAACGCGAACGTTTTGGTCAATCTGTCTGCTGTCGTGTTACTTGACTCAAGTACTTTCCGCAGGAACAAGAAATTGGCTCTGTATCTTCTCGCTCCGCTGCGAATGAACTGCTGCCGTTGCTCATGCGTGTCCACGTTATTAAGCAAAAAAAAAAAACTAAGCCAAATACGACCACATAACCCAGGGTATCAGCCTTATTTCAATTACAAATACACGATGGATTGCCTGTGACGGCAGCAAACACAGAATGACACACTGCGTTAAAGACGGTGTCGAAATGAAGCGAGTTTCTCGGGCGCAGTGCGAAGGCGGGAAGTTTGAACAAATATCCGGGGCAGTCAATATGGGGTGGTTGTAAAGAGGAGTGGACGACTGTGGAGTGTGGGAGGTAGGAGAGGAGAGACAGTTGCTCGCACGGGTAGCAGAAAACCATAGTTTTTGGATGGCACGTGCAACAAAGCAGTCAGATAGGCGGCAATTTTGAGTTTAGCAGAAGGCCGCATTGGCCCATAGCCGTCAGATATAGAGATGTTCTTATTTCTGCCAGGTACCCTCAGAAATAGCTGAGCTTATTTCGTTCTACTTTCATTTTTGCAGGGACTTTCGGAAGCATCGTTGGCCCGCTGCCAGTCTTTACTTCTCTATGGGATGCATGCATCTTTCTCTGCAAGCCATATGGTACGAAGCGTGCAGTAGGCTTCTAACACATTCTGTGAAACCATTTGTTGGCCTGCGCAGTCACCCAGTGCCCGTGCAAAGTACACGCGTTGTTGTGGCGGCACGAAACGAAAATGACGCGCGTAGACGTCGCCGTTTTAAGTGCACAACACTTTTGGGCTCACCTTGCCGTCGTAGCTCGTTAACGGTCGATAGGACTTTAGGAATCAGGTGGTGCAGGGAGGTAGCGGACCCAAGTAGAGCCTTCTGTACGGGGGTCAGGGAGTCATGACCATTCGAACCTCGTGAACCGCTGGCGCCTGTCATACATGTCCACGTTATTTAGTGCAAAAATAATTGCAGGTACATTTCATCCAAAATCTGTGTGTATAAATGGCAGCCCCGCGTTCATTTAGTTAGGAAGGATGGTTCGATTGGTTATTAATATAGTAAGCGAAAAAAGCGGCCGCGCAAGAAAGAGAAGGTGCGTTCGAAATGATGCAGAAAGGCTCCAGCCGCGCAAGGAAAAAATAGCGCGTTCGAAATGCTGCAGAAAGGCTGCAGCCGCGCAAGAAAATAATAGCGCGTTCGAACTTCTGTAGAAAGGCTCCAGCCGGGCAAGAAAAAATTAGCAGTGGCTTAGCTCGGCCATGCCAGGATATACGTAGCGTGAGCTAAGGTTCAGCTGGTTATTCTTAGGTTTCCTCGTTGTCTAGGATTAGCTGGTTTTCATGCTTACTTCTGCTAAAACGATTTCCAATTCAGTCCAGACCAGTCCAGTCCAGTCCAGTCCAATCTAATCCAATTCACTCCAGTCGTGTCCAGTTCAGTCCAGTCACTACTCCTCGCGCATGCGCAGCACGGCTGTCCAGGATCCACGCGAAATGGGTATCAAGCGGCTCCCGCGCAGCGTCAGAACTGGCTACTGCGCAACGCAGGCACAGAGCTGGGCACGCGCCGGCGCCAGTGCGTCTGCCGCGGATATGACGTCACTCCTCTGGAATGCGCAGACCGGCGAATGTGCAGACCCAATTCTCTACCCACACGTACTCCAATTGGATTTGATTATCCAATTAAGTACAATCCAATTTAATATAATCCAAATCCGATCCGATCCAATCCAATTTAAGCCAAGCCAAGCCAAGCCAATGCTCCTCGCGCTTGCCCAGGGCGGCCCTTCAAGGTCCACACGAAAGTGCTGAACCTCGGCCAGTGTAGCTTACGCTATAAAATACGCGTTCCAAATGCCGGAAAACTCGAGCATACAAAATTGAAGCAATCGCAAAAGGAACAGAACTCCCGCTGGTGCAGTTTCAGGCAGGGGGCGCGCGAGCACTGCGAAGGCGGGAAATTTGAAATGCTGAATTGAGCGGATAACGGCGCTGCAACCCTTTATCGCGAATCATTGCTCTGTACTTCCGGGAGCTTGCACATTTAGTGGAACGGAATCAATTTTTTTGCTCGGCTCGAGGAACTTGCAACTGCCACGTATTAACATTTTCTGCCCTGGCGATTCGAAATGAAATCACGATTGCATTTTGATGTAGTTCTGTCTCTCTGCTATATACTTTACAATTTTTTCTTCACTTCTACATTGTACAAGAGGTCCCCTTACAGTCTCTGACTATGGGACCTCTTTCTGTATATCTTGCACATGTCATCTGAATTTTGCACAATAAACCTTTTCTGATTCTTGATCGCTCTAATCGCTGCGCGCATAAAAAAAACCAAAACTGCAAGTTTTTTGGGGAATTTTCCTTCAAGGATGACGTTTCGGTATATATCACAATTATAGCGTTTCAGCGGAGCCAGACGCTACAAAGAAGGAAAGGCTCCAGTGAATACGAAATTACGACGTGGAGGCTGAAAAACCGGAGTTCCTTTTAGCCCCTTTGGGTTTAACAAAACAAAACAAAATTTCACTAAACAGGGAGTAACGAGCTGTATTTAGGACAACAATAAAAACTCGCCCCGACCAAGAATGTGTATAAAATCCCCCCCAAAAAATATTTGGGCTTCCGTACGGGTGCCTTGTTGACAACCTGTCCACAATTTGCCTCATTAATAAATCTTTAATTATTTGCACGACCAGCTCTATATTTTTCATTTATGGGCTTTGGGGAGCCGTAGAATTTACTAGAACAGAGAGAAAACATTTTTGTGTTTGAAAAAAAGAAAGTCTCGAATGGCTGGTACAGGAATGCCAAGTTAAGACCCACATCGACCCTATCCCAGACCCCTCCAGAGAGCAGTGGGAGAGAGAACTCGCTAGCTGTTGCCCCAGCAGACAGCTGCAGCTGATCGAACGGGCGAAGGCGGCGGGTTGCTCCAAAGGCGCCCTGGACTGAGGGCTCCGCCCGCAAGACTGTTCGAAAGACTCCTCGTCCTCCTCCTGCTGATCCTCCTTCTCCTCTTCCGGTTCGCAACGCAGGTGGCGAGCGGAAAGAGCGCATTGTTTTAACATAGCGTGCTGAGCGGTTGGCGAAGCAGCTGCAGTGCCTAAGGGAATGCTCAGAAAGCTCCGGCTGGACCATTCTGACCCTTCTCCAATGGTACAAAAAGGCTAGTGTGCAGGATTCCGATATATTGTGGTGGCTCACGCATTGAAAATATCAGAAGCTAGGCCACCAAGGTGTTGATCGCGTGTGTGAGTGAGGTGCCATGCAATTATATCAGGCAGTTAGCAATTTATTACTTGTCACCTATAGCGGGGCTATACACATTTTCACATCTATGCTTCTTTTTTTACAATAGGCAACTATGCGCGCGAGAAATGGCTGATTTAGAGAAAATGGCGGATAATGACTGGGAGTTGTTTAGTATTACAGCGGTTTCTTCGTAAATAAAAAAGTTGACTTTAAGTCGGCTGGCCCGCATTGATCTACCACATGGGTTAGTTACTCATTCTAAAGTGTAAAATAATACCCCTGTCACTCGGGCACTCCCAATCGTGATCGAGTCGATCCGGATCGAGCTCAATCCGGATCGGCTGCTGCTACACTGCAGTTTGAATCGCGATCGAGCTCGATCCCGCTCGAACTCATTCCTGGATTTTCAAGCGCGATCGAGGCTTCCAAGCGCGATCGAACGAACGCGGTGATACTCTCGTCCCCGCTCCGAATGGCACTGAAGGGGACAACTTCATCTAATGCCACAAATTGTGTCAAATAGCTTGGCCCAAATAAGCGTGCGGTAACATTTACATAGTTACGTATACCTACGACCGCGAGATGTTACCAGTCACCGGCCGCAATACATTGTCGGCGCCATCTGGCGTACACGAGTGCAACCGGTGCAACCTCTTGATCGCGATTGAAACGGGCCGTGTAGCAGCGGCAGTGCGTCGAGCGCGCACGAAAACTCTATCGCGATTAATTTCAATCGCGATTGAAAGTGCCCGTGTGACAGGGGTATAAGTCGGTACGTATAAGTTGTGTACTTGCGGTGTCATTGTATATAACTATTCTTACCTTCATTTCTGTACTTAGCAGAAATGTATAGATTATTAGTTTGTTGTTAAACACTAGAATGGAGGTACCACTAGGATTTTGGGAGAATTTTGTGAACTGATGCCCTGAGGTCACACGGGTTCGCAATCTAATGTCATGCTGTCACAGTCATCGTAGTATCCAGCTTACCGACGCCAGGCGCCGTAAACAGACCAATTTATGGGTATCACTGTAGGTTTCCGCTAGACGGTAAAGCTTGAATTTTTCTCTCATGAAGTATTCATTAACAAACATACTGTTTACTTGTATTATGAGCGCACTTTCTCATGGTCTTAGTTATCTCAATAGGAAGTTACGCCGTCTAACAGCTACCCCTTCTGCAGCCAGGTAGGCTTAACAGGGTTCTACTGCCGACAAAGCATATTTCACTTTTTCCCGGCTCACAAGTGCGGTTCACTTTTAGCTGCTTTCTTTCTGCGATTTTCCGTGGATTTTGCACAGAGAATGCAAAAATTATGCTGACTGAAGTCTTGGGGAGCTAAATAGCGGGAGGTAGTACTATGGCATATAAAAAAAAGGGGGCATGATGGTACTAGTTCAGAAGGCGCTACGGGGAAGAAGAATTCGCCCCATCCCCACCTCTATCTGCAAGAGTCACTGAGTTATACAGTCGCAACAGCAACGCAGGAGTTGCTACCACGCCGTTCTATCGGCGACGTGGCATCCCGGCTTGCTGAGACTCCGTTGTCTCCCCGCTTTCGGGAAGTACCCGACACGTATGCACCTACGTGTGGACTATGATCAGCACAGCGGCATTAAAGTGAAATGGCTTCAAACAGAATGACATCCGTTTAGCTGTGCTCGGCTGTCGAACCGAAACCGAATCGAAAACCGGAATCTAACCGGTATTTTTGCCGGAACTGAACCCTAACCCGAACCGTTATTTTTTGATCACGTTGAACCCGAACCGGAACTGAACCGAAAAAATAAATAAAGGTTACCGGTTCACAACGAAACGGTTCGACCATCCGCTGTTCATAATGCGCGTTGAAGGACATTCGGGCTTCCTGCGTTCACGCACAACCAACTATCACCGCCAGCTTGATAGATGTGAACGACCGCATATGTCTGATCCATGTCGGACAAGTCCCTGTGTTTGCGCCTAGTACCCTCGAAATTGTTTTCAAACCTCTGCGGTTCAGGTGGCTCACTGTTAAATATGGGGATCTGCAACTTTAGAAGGATAACTTTAAGTCGATGTACGTGAGCGCACGTCAAAGGGGTCGCTTCGATGTGCGTCCTGCCGAACGTCGTTCATTCAAAAAGTATATGGATGAGGGCGCATTGGCTTGTCTGATGTGCCGTTAGTTGTTGCTGTTATGCCGGGCACCTTCCGAGAGTTCAAAGCAGAGTGGAGGCGGTTGATGGCATGACATAAGGTTCCTGGGTAAGCCAATGCGTCAAAGCAATCTCGTTCAACCCCATCGTGGTCGAGAACCTCGCTTTTTTTTCTACTTTACAAAGCGCGGTTTCCCTAATTTCGAGAAGGTCAATGGCCTCCTGAAGGTCGTGCGGAGTCGATTAGGCGGCTTTAAGGAGATCCGTTGCTGTCTTGAGCAGTTTGGTGCTTGCGCCACGAAGGATACGTCGCTGTCGGCGCAGCTTACCCATCGCACGCATTCCGTCAGTCGTCACCAGATGGTCAGGGCCAGCCATACTGACCTCTGGCTGAGGGTGCGGCTGAGCAGCGCAAACAAGTCAAACGATCGGGGTTCTGCGAACTTCAAGCCGCAGGGGCCGCTACGGGGACGCTTGTACCCTTTAAGGCCCATAAACGGTACCTCCGGCAGGGTCGTTCCGTCCCGGCCAAAATCATTCCGGTGGCCGGAACGCGGTGCCTTCCGGCCGAAAATCGCTCTCCGCCAGAAGTTGGCCAACTTCAACTTTTTGCCGGTCCGCGATGATGACGCGTTCCGCCAGCCATCATCCGACGCTCTGATTGGTTCCTACCGACCTCCTACTGGCCAATCAGGGCTATCAGAAGGTTTCAGGCTAAACAACATGGCGGCGTTGCTCAAGCGAAGCGATGCGGAGGAAAATAGTCGCACCGGCTTATAGTACGTCGCGACTATTTTGTGACTGCTTGAATCGAGGTATAAATCCACGAAGCATTTGTTTGTGCAGACGGAAGCATACCTGCACGGCGCTTAGTTTGAGATCCGCAGTGCCGCGATATTACGGCAGCAAGCATACCCCGATGTTTATGTTGGTGACGGCTGGCCTGTCCTTGTTTTTGGGTGTACGTGAGTGTGTTTGAAGAAGTTGACAGCGTCATTTGTGCTCGCCATCGGCCAAAATGGACCAAGGAGTGACAAACCAGCTAGCGGTCAGTTCTGTGTGCGTCCGTGGGAGTTCGCGGTGCGGCACGACTACGGCCAGGGTCTCGCGCCGATGCGCTGTGTACGGGCGACTTTTGTGTGCCACTGGTTTCTAAAAGTTCCGACCGTGGTCCGTGGGAGTTAGCGGTGTGGCAACGACTACGGCCAGGGTCTCGCGCCGATGCGCTGTGTACGGGCGACTTTTGTGTGCCACTGGTTTCTAAAAGTTCCGACCGTGATACACCGTGAAGCGAGCCAAAGAAATTATTGCGGTGGGACGTTGTATGTGATGTGCTGCCGTGATGCTGTTCACCGCAGCATTGACCGCGAGATTTCGTGTAAGCGCGCACTATTTTAAATGAAGATTGCTGCAGACAGCAGCCGGCAGCATTTATTTACGCCGACAGCGCCATGTACACTGCGAAACAGTGCTCAACAGCACGCTTGCGCCGAAGTCTGTGTTTGACGCTACCAGGGGTTCTGTTTTGCGTGCGGGCGCTGGTGGTGTAATCCTACGGGCAGTGCTTTTCATAGGCAGGAATATGCTTTGTAGCAACACCATGTAGCAACTGTAGCATGCTTTGTAGCAACTCCATGTAGCAACACTATGCAAAACCTCTCTTAACAGCTGACAATAGGAGTTTCGAGAGCCGTGTATTGAAGCATTAGTGAGTGACTCAGTCTACTCATTTGTCTGGGTTGGGTGTGTGCTAGGCTGATTGAGTGTGCTCTTGTTTGTGTCAGGAGTGTTCAAGCAGTCAGAGTGCACGCTCGTTGGGGTAAAGCAGATATACTGTTCTGTGTTGCTTCTGGGGTACACCCGCTGTATACAATAGGCTCGTCACCTGCTGAGTATACTGGTGTTTGTGTGAAACTGACTCATTCTTTGAAATCAATCGATAACTTTTCCACATGGCCGAATCTGTACTTTCGGGAGCTAAAGTCTGGATTCCACGCCAGTACCAACCAAAACACACTGCAGTGCCACCTTGCGGAAGGGCGACTGCTGCCGAGAAAAAGGCTGTGTCGCTTATTTTAACTGCACGCATCATAGTTTGCACCTATGCGTTGATGCAGTGTTGGTAAGCAGAGTGAGTGACTGAAACAGTGTTGCTTCAGCTGCACATGTTGTGCCTCTTTTCAAAGGTGGCCCCAGTGAGTGGCTGAATTTGCAGTTGCTATATGTGTGCGCATTAATTGTCATCTGTGTTTTTGTTCTTTATTGTTACTCCGTCTTCTTCAGTCATCGTTGCACTTCCTATACATCTGGGACTCAAGAGTAAAGTAATGCATACTCTGGCCTTGTTTGAATGAAGCATGTCGTGTGCTTGAGTTCGTGATAAGGAGTAACAAGAGCGGCCCACTGGTTCAGCATATCATTCCACGCTAATTACATCGTTCATCATTGCTCAGGGAGAACACTTAGGGAAGGTGTGACACATGGGCAACTGAAGCGAAACAGCTCAGTCCTTTTTCGTTCTAAAAGCGTATCAACTCAGGCGAGCCAACGAAGGTGCATGCAGTTAAAATGGGACGCACAACCAGTGTGTCAACAGCAGAAGCTCTTTCGCATGATGGCCCTGCAATACACTTTGGCCGCCACTTGTGTGGACTCCACACTTTTGCTCCCGACATTAATGAAATGGAAAAAGTTGGCTTGTTGCCATTTAGGAATCGTCATAGCACAGCTGCAACCTCGTGTAGTCTTCTGTGTTCCTGCTTTGTGTCTGCCTTGGGATTGCTGTGCTTAATTGAAGGAGTGGGCACTTTGGCTTCTTTCTGTGACTTCAAATTAAGGGAACGGCCGTTGTATACACAAAGGAGCCATAAAGACAGAATACAAGTTTGTTTTATTCGAAAGATTTCGTGTTTTATAGTGCCCCCACCGCTTGTCCGGCATCAAATGATGCCGTATTGACTGAAAAATTATCAATTCAGCTTAAAATTTTGATTCTCCCGCCAAATCGTAGGTTTTCGTAATTTCAGCAACGACGTCATAAGCGCGTGTATTCAAGCGAAATTCCACTGCGTCATTCGGGTTTGCGGCCTTGCTGTCCGTCGGCCCTCCCAGGTGGCGTTACTATAGTCATCCACGAACCGTTGTCCGCCGTTGCTTTGTTTTTGAGCGTATTTGCACCTGGCTTGTTTTCGTTACCGTAAAAAGTGATTGTCTCGTGAAACCTGGGGTATCCTCGACAAACAGGGTCAAGTAAGACAACGCCGCTTACGCCAATCGGCCAGTGTCCTGTAAGACAACTTCAAAATGGCGGAGTGCTGTGCACATAAAACAAGCATAGTGCGCCCAGTACCAACAGCAGTGCGCATCGGTACTTCTATGCTTACGTGCGTTTTCGTAACTTCCATTGTTAACCGCACCATTCTTACTGCTGTAAAATGAATATGCATTACACTTAAGCGCAAATAGTTCGTTCCTAAAGCTTATAAGCCGTGCCTAATTTGCGTTTGCTTTTTCCGTCCTCGGCCAATCGCACAGCTGGGCTCATATGACATCATAGGTTCTGTTGCGGGAAATGAGCTAGTGGGTCGCATGGCCATTCCGTTTTTTCCTAATTATGTAGCTTATTTAAGCGAAGTGTGCGTTAACAGTGGTGGCGTTATGATTCTAACGAGGCAATCTCTCGAATGAATCGAACTTGTGTTTTGTCCTCATGACTCCTTTCACTAGGATCATGATTGCTCGGCTGCCTTCTGGCCGTCATGTCTGAACACACTCCTACTGAGAAACATTTTTCATCAAAAGTGGTTTCCTCCTCGGTTGCCACCTGGACATTAATGAGCGTTACAAGTGCGTGAGCAGTGCCAACAACCTGATAAAAGCAGACTTGAATTTTGAGTTGTCAACTTTCCATGTGATGTGCGTGGTGGTGGCCCAATGCACTTCTGACAGATGTAACAGCAATAGCTATGCTGATGTAACAGCAATAGCTATACCGTCGCTCATAAATATAAAGCTCTGGTTTGGTTTGTCAATAAAACACTGCTGATTGCACTTGGCAGTTGCATGGTCAATTGCGATAATGCAGCTTTATGCCGTATTTATTGTTTAAACTCGGTGAGTGATATTTTGAGGATGGCCCTCACACCCACTGTTGTACCCAGCTGTTGATTTGCTCCGCACTAGATTTCAACGTCGATACAGTAGCTGTGTTGGCTCCATTTGCTTGAACACGAAGGCCGAGTACGCGAATGCACTCGACGCGTGGAATCAGGCTGCCCTGTATATACACTTGAATGTTCGGGACGTCTTTCTTTCTTCTTCCCTGTTTGGGAGGTTGGTAGAAAAGGATCTCCGATTTTTGAGGTGAGCAAGCAAGACCTCTCGGGGTGATGTAGGCGTGGACTGCATCGGCAGCTTGCTGCAGCCTTTCCTCCAGGTCCCCATCACTGCCTCCAGTCGCCCAGATTGTAATATCATCTGCGTAGAGGCTATGTTGGATTCCCGGAATAGCCTCTAGGAGTGGAGGCAGCTTGATCATGGCGACGTTGAAGACGAAGGGCGACAGTACGGATCCCTGTGGTGTGCCCTGACTCCCCATTTGAATGAGCTCCGATTCAAGTCCTCCCAGGGTGAGACGTGCCGTGCGATGAGACAGAAAGTCCTTGATGTATGCATAGGCACGGCGCCCGACTCCAAGCTCGGCCAGATTGTATAGAATGGCATCGTGTCTGACGTTGTCAAATGCCTTGGTGAGGTCCAGTCCAAGTATAACTCTAGTGTCAAGGTCCGAACCTTGAATGTCCAAGATCTGGTGTTTTAGTTGCAGCATAACGTCTTGCGTGGAAAGCTTGGGCCTGAAACCCACCATCGTGTGAGGAAACAAGTGGTTTGTCTCCATGTGCTTGTACAACCTATTCAGCACCACATGCTCCAGAAGCTTGCCCAGGCAAGACGTAAGAGAAATAGGCCGTAAGTTCTCCAACTTGAGTTCCTTGCCCGGTTTCGGTATCATGGAGATCTTAGCTGTTTTCCAGGCGGGCGGGATTTGCCCTCGTTCCCAGCACTGGTTCATGTACCGTGTGAGGGCGGCTATGGAAGGATCGTCCAAGTTAGTCAGCAGTTTATTCGTGACTCCATCCGGGCCAGGCGCCGATTTGGTCCGGAGATTCGTTAGTGCAGCTCGAATTTCAGCCTCCGTTAGAGGCCTGTCGAGTTCGGAGTTTTCAGGATCAGTGTATTCTGGCAACGGCTCTGGGTCTCCCTCTTTAATGTAGAGGTCCTTAATAGTTTTCAAAAGTTGCTGCTCATCACCGCCATATGTATGTAGGATAGCCCGCATAGCTAACAAACACCACGGCCTCAAGGAGGCAAATTTACTGCGCCTGGTTCATGCTTTTATTATAAGTCGCATCATATACGTGGCTCCTTTTCTGAACTTCAAAAGAGCAGAAATAGAGAAGCTCCAGTGCATCATCCGGAAAGCCTACAAGCAAGCTGTAGGAATACCCGTCATGGCATCCACGGAGCGCTTCCAAGCAATGGGGGTGCACAATACCCTGGAAGAGCTAGTAGAAGCACAAAGGATGGCACAGCTGCACAGGCTCTCGTGCAGCGAGACTGGCCGCGCAATTCTAAGGTCCCTGCGCATCCCCTTCGCTTCTCAACACGGTATCAAATGCTCTCTGGATGACAGCACTCGATCATACATCCATTGTTCTCCCATACCACGAAATATGCACCCGGATCATCATCAAGACAGAAGAACCGCCAGAGCTACTGCACTTCACCGGCAGCTGTGCGGGAACCCACATGTCCTCTATGTGGATGCTGCGGATTATCACGACCGACCGGCTGCGGCCGTAGCCGTAGTAGACCAGCAAGGAAACTCAGTGACCTCGGGCACAATCATGACGACGCACCCTGAGGTGGCAGAAGAAGCGGCTATTGCGCTCGCAATAGCTAGCACGGAAGCCAAAATTATTGTGTCTGATTCCAAGACAGCAATAAGAAACTTCCTGGCGGGACGAATATCCGGGCCAGCGGCCAAAATTCTTTCTACGTTTATTGGCGACAGATGCAGGCATGTTCGCCTTGTATGGACACCAGCGCACTCGTCCCTGCCGGGGAATGAACTGGCTCACGAGGCAGCCCGAGATTTCGGCAACCAGGCTGACCTCGACGGAGACATCGGGCCTACGTTCACGGGCAGCAGAGACAGGCTGGCCACGTACAGGGAGATCACACACCACTACAGGTTGAGTCGCCTCAAGTACCCTGCACCACACTCTGCCCTCAACAGATGGCAGTCGGTTGCGTGGAGACGAATACAGTCGAACACCTTCCCCAACCCTGTTCTCTACAACCGATATTACCCAGACACGTATTCCGACAGATGCAAGTGGTGTGCAGACAAAGCCACCCTACAACACATCATATGGGCATGCCCACAGAAACCTCGTTCCCCTAATAGAGAATTAAACATCAGGACTCAGGAGCAATGGGAGGCCGCCTTGCTCAGCTCTCACCCCGACGTACAACAACTACTCGTCCAGCTGGCGGAAGATGCCGCTAGGGCCCACGGGCTCATGGCCGCCATCTAACGGGGAAGGCTAGGTGACTTCCTCCCTGTCACCCCCTTCCTTCTACCAGTTTGGGCTCAAATAAAGTTCCTTCTCTCTCTCACCCAGCTGTTCGAGTTGAAACAATTATCGTTTTCAGCATAACTGTTAAAGGGGTCCTGAAATACCTTCCGCCGATACATGGATGTACATCTACCAAAATAAAGCAATGTATTTGCAATCTCCTCCCGCAAGAATTTTGTTAAAGCGATGAGTATTAGCTGAGAAATCGTAAATAAAAAACCGCGCATTATCGTCGCTTCGCGTTTCCTCCTCCTTTCGACTTACTCTCCGCTGTTGACGGCGCGCGAGCCTTGCCTCCCATGATGCTGCGCTCCGCAGCGGTGACGTACTTCCGCTATCGCTGATCAGACTGTCGTCTGCTACGGGCAAGCTTTGTTGACACCATGAATCCCGCACTCCGCCGCTCAAGGCTGGAAAAGCGAACGAAAAATCTGGCCGCATGCATGCGGCGGCCTCGCCTTGCCCTTTCGCGGTGTACGTTGCTGGCGGCCCATGACTTTTTATCGGCGGCGAACTCGCAGCCGCACGGGGAGGGTCGTGCGCTCATAAGTCCCTCGATCGGCGTTTATCGAGGGACATTAGCACATTAGTGCGCTCGTTCCCTTGATGCACCGCGCACTGTTTATCCAAAAAGCGCCGTATCAGATGTGGCCCCGCTGGTGCCGGGTCTTATTTTGCGGCGGTGGTAATTCCTGCCGGCGGCGCGTGAAAAAGAACCCGTGCACAAAACGCTTCAATCATGTGACCAGTTCAGCTTGGGGCGACGCGTGGTGGAGAGCGGCAACGTTGGCAAAACATTCTCCGCCGCGGCTCTGAGCTTTCTAGCGCTGGAGCGAGCGCCATTTCTTTGACAATCTCAAACATCGGTTGCCTTGGCAACAAGGCACAAACCGCTTAGAAGTCAGTTACGGTTCCGTGATCCCGGTTCAGCTCGGGGCCCCACCTCGCGACATGTGGGCACTGCAGGCGTATCATTCATTCCCATTGGGAAGTGCGAGATGCGTTTGGCATTACAGGAGGCGATGGTGTGTGTGTTGTGGCGTTGGTTGTGGACGCCTTTGTTTCGCGATGAAATGCGCCGCTGTGCTTCTGCGGGTGGATAGTGCTTCCCATGGTCTGGATTATCTTTCTCGAGCGACGTACGACTCAACCTCGCATGGGGTATGTGCAGTGTGCGTGGCTAAAAGCCATCGGCTTGTGCGCCAGAGTTAAGTGACTTGCTGTTCGTCCCCGCAAAGCGCGCGCGAGGTGAGTACCGAATTTACGACGGGCAGGAGGCAACCCATCCTCTGTCAATCGTGGTTCAGACTTTCAACGCATGTTGTGACGTTGTGTTCGTTAGAAACGCATCTCTGGATTGTTTTGAAGTTGAATAAAATGTATGCATCAAACCCGGGCATTCGGCTGAGGGCGTTCTCTGCGATTGCACGAAAGAAGTGCCACGGGGCTTCAACGCTTTCTTTATGGAACATACTCAGGTAACAGAATATCAATGTCGTGTTATGGCCGTGTTGCATTCAATACGAAGGGTTAAGCGTTTGTTTACACTTGTTTCGTTTGTCGTAAAATGTCCAAGCACTCCGACCGACACTCCGCTGGCAGATCAGCCGGCGAGCCGACGCTGAGCAGACGACTCATCTCTTCGCCGGAAGTGCGTGAAAAGCCGCCCAATAGCAGGATGTCTAGCTCATGACGAACATCTGGGAATCGATGATGTAGACATGTGAAGATGGCGGCGTCCAAAAACACGAAGGAAAGGGTGAGAAAAAAACGACAAACTTTGCAACAAAAGTGTGAGCTTTCCGCTGCGCGTAGAATAGTAATACTTGGCACAGAGGACGTTGACGACCCAATTTAACGGTTGCGCTAGTTCATTTAGTGTGCTCAAAATGCCTTTCAGGGCCCCTTTAAGAGTGGAATGCTATCTCGGCTAGTGCTTGGTGCGAAGCTGGATCATTCTTGCTTGCCCAAGACCACTTGTCAAAGCCTGCTTAGCCACCTAGATATCATTACAGTGAAAAAATCATTTATTTACAAAGGGGTGGCGAGCCAAGATGGCGGACCGCGCTACCAGCCAGCTTCATCGTCTTCTTCCTCAGTATTGTAAAGTGACATCTTTCTCGCTGGTGTCAAAAGTTAAGGCGGCCAATATCGCAAGGCCCTGGAGGCCATAACATTTCCCCCATCGAAGATGCAGCCCTCTCTGCAAGTCAGTGAGTGTCACGTGGTTCAAAGCGTTTCAAGCAAGGTATGCGAGCCACTTGAGTTCTGTGACTACGCTGTCCTTAAGCAGTAAGCTGAACATGACATAGTTCAGACAATTAAGTCGGTCAAGCACCACGAATGGGCTGACTTAATGTGACAGCAGCTTTTTGCACAGTCGATGCAGTCGCTGAGGTGTCCAGATCCAAACCAAGTCTCCCCACGAGTACGAATTTCCTGATGTCAGCTGTTGTAGCGGAGTTTCGAGCGGTCTTGTGACGGCAGTATGTGGAGACTAGTGAGTTTCCGAGCTTCTTCAGCAACGCAGAGGGTGTTTGATAGGCTGGCCTCGTCATGAAAAAAGGGAAAGATGGTGTTGAGGTAGTTGGGGGAACACGTGCGTCAACTGGGTAGAATGGGCTATAACCCATTGTCTCATGCTTGGCAGTGTGGTAAGCATGGGTAATAAACGGCAAGATGTAGTCCCAGTTGTGGTCAGAAGCAACAGGCATGACACTCATGTTAGTGAGTGTCTGGATGGTCCACTCAGTGAGACCGTTTGTTTGTTTGTTTGTGATATGGCACTGAATGGCAGAATTGAGAATGAGACAGATGAAGTAGCTCCTTAACGACGTCAGCAGTGAATTGGCGCCCACGGTCACTGATGAAGAGATGAGGTGGGCCATGCTGAAGTATACCATACCGGCCAGGTTTCCCGAATTGTCCGAGAGACTCGGGAATTTTGATGGTTTGGTACGATTGTACGGCCGAAACGAAAATCTCCCGAATACACACCCGTGTCAGGCCAAACCTTTCTCCCAGTTTGGACACATTGCGCCGGAGCTACCCGACAGTCTAATACAATCCTACAGCGACTGACATTGTGATAAGTGAGGAGTTTAAAAAGCGTAGTCGGCCATGCGTGCAAATTAAGCTGCTTAGTAACACAGAAACGCGAAATGTGAGAGGCAGTTCAGTATAGTAAAGCAAAATTGCACCCAGTTCCGAGCACCCATCCTACCGGCGAGCGGCCGTAACACGTTCCACTCTGCGCAGTGAACGTTTTTTCATCATCATCATGTCTAACACAACCCTCAGCCACGTTCTTTTGGCGAGGAGTCACAGGTACGAACATTGTTACGCTCTACAGTATTACCAGCACTTCCTGAAAAAGGTGGCGTCAGCCCCGCCAAAGATTTAGCATCTGACCAGTGGTGCATACCTCATTAGTTGTTTGGACGAAGCAGTGTAAATAATTGCACTCTGCTGCTACTAATTTTTCGATCCCTTAGCCTCCCCTCCTTCCCCTGTCAGAGCTCCCTAATGCCATCTCGAGAACCTGGCAGGTATGAGTATACGGCGACTGAGAATGAAGTTCGTCACTTTGGCAGCTGTTGCAGATGACAATGCAGCTGTCTCATTATGGCGTGAAAGGTAGTCGATGCACACGATCATCCAATGGTTCCCATTCTTTGACCGAGGTAAAGGGACCATCAAATCTATGCCCACTTTTTAAACTGGTAAAGGGGGAGGGGGATTCGCAGGGTGGAGTCTTCCCGGCTGAGCAGTCGTGATGCATTTGTTGCGTTGACACTGGGGGCAACTCACCACGTACAGCTCGGTCGACTGTCACATTTTCGGGCAAAAATAATGCTGTTGTGTGCGGTGAAGAGTGCATGCACAGTACCGATGCCCAGCTGTGGCGTAGTCGTGCATAGCATGAATTACAGAAGAACAATTTTTCTCGCACCACTAGGAGGTGCCAGGATCCCGTCGGCGAGTAGCTCTTCTTGTGTTGCAGGCCATTGTGAGCACAGGAGGATTGGGTCTGACCGTACAGCAGTAAACATTGCTTTCAGTGAACCCAACCCAAACATTTTCCAGCATGTCGAACCTGAACTGGAACTAAACCAAAAAAAGAGAATAGCATTTACTGGCTCACGACAAAGGAGTCAGAACATTTGTTGTTGGTAATCCGCAGTAAATGTCATTTGGTGCCCTCAATCTGGTAATCACCCATGCACTTTTCCCCCCGCAGGCCAATCACAACACTACAAGCCCGCTATCTATGGGCGCTAATTGTCACATTTGTGGTCTTAGTTCTTGTGTGTCACTTAAACATGAACCCGAATGAAGTCTTGAATAGCCATACATACATTTTCTTCTCCTAACCAAGTGCAGTATATTTTTTCCCCATTGCTTAAATTTTTCTTGTTAATCTGTGGTAAAGAATGTAACAGGTTATCTGCTGTTCCACTGCGTACTTTTTTAGCTTGCCTAGATCAGTCCTGAGAATTGGTTATATCTTGTGAGGAAAATAAGGCATACAAAGAAGGTAGCACTAGCAGGAGAATATTCCCGGTTCGCCTGCAGTGTATACTGCACATCCTATTCCGGCTTTCCTGTGGGCAAAACATGTAGAAAGCTTCTACTGTTGGCATCACTGTGCGACAGATATAAACACGAAGCTGCCTCCCCATACTGAATTCAGATGTCATTGAAATAGCTTCAACTTCCACAACTGAGCTAATTATCAAGTGTTTTCATCATAAGAGATTCTGTCAGAGAAGTACCTATTTGAAAAGAGCTACAGTTATGTCCAGTGATAAGCTAAAACAGCTTCTGCTTTGAAATTATTTGCCACAAAAGTGATGAAACTAGGCCATCAGTTTGAATGGTTTGATTGTCAGCTGTACACCACAACATATAGGCCTGTGATTTTCCCCAAAAATAGTACCCTGACGTAAACTTGTATGTGCACATAGCACTGTTACTAGTAGTGATGCGACAGGTTACCTCCACTTTGCCCTGTAAGTGTATGTCAATGGACAAAAATTTTGTTTCGCTTAAATGTGTTAAAGTGTGCACACCTATATGTTGCGTAAGTGACAGGAGAAGAAGTTCGAGGACACCGAAGCATTTCTTATGGCTTTGTACTGCAAAAGCACTAGTATCCCATTGCACGCGTGGTTTTCTCTACAAGCAGCTGTTGGAACTTCTTGCCGAGACTGGCCTATACACTATTCTGTAGGTCATGAAGCCGCTTGCATCCCCTCACTTTCCTTTTTTTTATCCCTGTGTTACTTTGATGCCCTTTGGCAAAATTGTGCAATAAATAAATAAGAAGAATGCCACAGAGTGTTCCTTCAAGTGGGTATGCTCACATCACAGCCAATAGAAACTGGGGAATTCACTGTCAATTTTAACAGCACCTTTCATCATCAGTCGCCAGTCCCACTGTGTCGGTATGTGAGAATTTGGTTTGTTATGCGAGTAAGGGAATTGGCCATGAGCTTCTAACAGCGGTCATTGTCATTGTCACCTTTTGAGAGAGAGAGAGAGAGTAAATGTTTATTGAAAGGGAGAAGAGGCTGGCCTGAGAAACTGTACTTGGGCCTGCTATTTCCCATTGGGGGAATGGAACTGGAGACAAAAAGAGAACGGAATGAATATAGAAGGTATGAGGAATGACAGTGAAATCGACAAATGAACTATGTACAAACAGTACAACCAATAAACGCCTCACGTACAATGGGACGCTGAATCAGATTATTACAGTCCACTTTTCACCATAAAATTATCCTCCATAAAAGAAATGAGACGTTATTCTGCAGTAAAATTTTGTAGCAACCTTAAGCCGAGAATCCACAGAGGAGTCGCTAAGAAATATAAGCAGGGCTTTAACGGCTAGGCTTTGTTTCCTGTTCCCAGCCCACGTGCCCAAAATCTTTTGTTCGGACAGAGGGCGAGTGTCCGCTGCCTCAAGGATCTTTCGCTCACTAGAGTACTTTGGACAAGCGCTAAGCAAATGTTCGATAGTTTCAGGACAACCACACAGAAGGCAGTGGCAGTCCGGGCAGTCCTCGCGTCCGATTGTGTGGAGACTTTCAGGTCAATGCTACTCCAAGACTCAGCCGGTGTAGCAATGTCTCTTGACTTTTGCGAAGCCGAGGAGCGTGAGCGAGCTAGACCTTTTGCTCTGGATCGAGCCTGTGAAGCCGTTCATGTCGATTCTGCAGGCCAAACGAATGCAAGGCTGTAGCTTGTTTACATGCTCGGTAGAGTATCGTGTTAGCATCTTGCCGTGTGATGGGTATAGCCAAGAAAGTTCCATTGCGGTGTGTCTGCTGGGCTTCTGCATCTGCCAATGGGTTTGTGAGAATTATGGGTGGGTATGTGAAACAGCCAATTGGTTCTGAGGACAGCTGTAGTCGTTGCTGGCTAATCCACCTGAGTTGGTATGTCGTCATGCCAATATTCATTTTACCCTGTCGTTACTACCATAATGTCGACCCTCTTTACGTGCCAAGCAATGTCGAAATCACTGTACATTGAGCTCCATGTACCAGTTGTCCGTGTTTTTTAAGTAGAAAGCCACAACGCATTCACAAGGCCCACCTTCACCTGGAACCATAAAACACACTGGCGACGGGGATGCGTACTGGGATCGCATTTTAGACGTGTATTATTCCCATCCAATCCCGAATTTTAATAAAAAAAATCTGAGAGCTGACACTATAGCTGATTAGCGATCGCAGTGACATAGTTTGTCTCGGGTGATAGATAGAAGTCAATCTGGCATAAAGCATGTACAGACCTACAGATGTGCATTTAATGTTGAGTTTAAGTGCAAGGAAAATCAACCTTTGTCAGCCTGCAACCTTCAGTTGTTAAAATTTTGGGAAATATGAAAGCCTAAAATTGTTAAGTTGAATGAAAAGGAGTAGAACTTACACTAATTGTTGTCTAGAAAAGTGTTTTTGCTCCTCCTGCTGGTTTCTACCTCTAATTTTATGCGTGGTGAACAAAACTTCATGTAAAGTTCATTTCAATAGCCAACACAACATGCCCCTTCAGCATGTGTGTAATCATTTCCTTAGCCGGTGCAGTATTGCATTCTGGGCCAATTTTTCTGCTTTGCTAGGTGGCAAGTTGAAGGTGAACGTGTGTGAGTTTGTGTTGTGGGTGCCCAAGAGTTTTTGTGAGGGTGTAAAGGTGGGCAGGTGAAGGGTCGTTTTGTAGGCTTTCCATTTAAGGAAACACACTGGTTCCAGAAACATCTTTTTTTTGCTTTCCAACCAATTATGGTGAAACTTCACAGGCTTGTTCAGTTTTTTTAGCTGAGTTCAAGTATCTAATTAGTTTTGATGTGAGGCAACTAGTTTCTGTGTTAATTAAAACAATTCCTTGATTGTTTTTGAGACTAGTAGAAATAAAACTATTTAACAAAAGATTGCCAGCAAGACATGAATAGATACCAGAAGTTGTGGAGAATGAAACATGGGAAGCAGTTTTCTTGTTTTGCAATCACATACAAGTTTACACCAATTCTAACTTCTAGGTTTGAACTACTACTGCTAACCAATTAAAAATAATGCTAATTAAACAACTACTGAAACACAAAATGCAAAATCTGCTTCCCATATCGCATGGTTTACTCATTCAGCGTCACAGTGCGAAAGAAATTATCATTTCTTGTTGCACTACATGCTGGGATGTACTATCGGTGTCAAATGAAACTCGAACATGAAAATATGAACCAGAACGTGCAAAATTGAAAAGTACTGTTCATAGAGTTCATATAATGGCTTGCTATTGGTATGTTTGGAAATCCACTTTTTCCAACTTTGTTTTTGTAACTAAGCGACGCGTCATTTTAACTTGCATGGAAAGAAATCGCGCTATTTGTGTGTTCAGGTTCATATTTGTTCGCGTTTCCTTTGACGCCGATAGTACCTCTCGAGAATTTTGTATCTGCGATACCGATCGAGGCCAAAAAGTGTGGAATTATGGGAAAATAATTACTTCTTTATTAAAATCCAGCCTCTATGGCTTTTACAAGTCGGTGGCACTGTTCCACATATGGAATTCGTGGAGGAAAAACTGCAAATCAAGAGAAAAGTGATACCTAAAAATATGCTTTTTTGGGCAATTTTTTGGTCCCAGAGACCCATGTTCCCCCTTAACATATCAAATTTTCTTAATTCAGGCGGTTCAACTGGAGTATAAGTCATCCTGTAGGTGATGCGACTAAGCAGCAGGGCCTGTTTGAGCTTGCTTGCAAGAGTCATCCTCTCTGAGTACTGCGTGTTGGTGTCTTAGACGTTGAGTGAGACAAGTAAGTTGCGAACGTGCTTTAGTGAGTTGGAGGCAAAGGGCAGCACTCGGGCCATCATGATGTAAAAGAACGCCAAGATTACACAGAACAGAAATTGGGAGATAGGAGTGTCTTGAATCGCCAGACTAGAATTTGATGGGGCTTCGGCAGGTCTTTCTCGCGTGCGTAAGCGAAGCATCAGTAGTGCAGACTTCTCGGCTTGGCAGCGTAGCCCTTTTGGTATGAGATACGTGTTGATTGTATCTATAGCTTGCTGTAGGGTGTCGTGTCGGCTCCAACTGACCTTGAATTGTCCACAGTATGATGTTGTCGGCATAGAGAGTGTAATGAAGGTCTGAGATTTGGTGAAGTCTTATGGGTGAGTGGAGTAATTAGCATTGCAAAAGAGAGGTGATGTAACGGAGCCTCGAGAATTTTTTCTTCGCCTTTTTTGGCTGTAACAGCGCGCATTGAGCGAACAGTCCAGTACAAAAGCCAAACATGGCATAGGGATACTGTCCGCTTGTTCAAGGTGCGTGGTGATTGGTGTATGTACCAAGTGTTCAAATGTTTTGCCAACAGAAGAGGTACAGGCGTAGTCCTTGGAGGTTTGTGGATCTTCGATATGAGGGTGATATCTGCTCTTCCACTGTGCAGGCAATTCAAACAGTGCTTGTGCGGGCTGTTGAGTTAAATAACAAAGCCGTTTTTCTTTGTAATGAATTTCTTGCTCTGGCTTGTATTTTTTTTGTACACTTTCATCCTTTCATGCTCTGCCATTACCTTTTTTGGCCCCAATCCTCCCCCGAAATAAAATCCTGGATACGTAACTGGTGGGTGGATGATGTTGCACCAAGAGATGTTTTTTTTTGCACCCCAACGCTCACGTGCTTTTCCCTTTGTGCTCCCATACCACTTTAAACTTGTAGTCTCTGTTTCGCAAACAATGCTGGGTGCATTTCTGGAATTCCAACCTTAAAAGGCCGTCATCAGTGGTACAACTGACAGCTAGGCATTTAGGCACATGTGGACATTAAATTTGGGTTTTGCTAAATTTATTTCGAGTGTTCTATTATCCTTCTCTGTCACTGAAGTTTTCTGAAATATGCCCAATTAGCAATTAGCTCATGATATTTTGCACCATTAAATTCACTTCAAGTAAATCCTATGGCTAGTTTAGAAAATTTAGAACTCCGATCGGTCTGGAGGAGGAGAAAATAATTTTATTCGGTCGAAAGGGGAAGCCTATTCAGGCCTGTGGCCTTCTAGACGACAGCCAAGATGCCTTGGCTCCTGGTGATGTCTTCCTTTGGATGGCCCACTGTTGGATTTCAGGCTTTTCGCTGTGCGGCACTGTTTCCCATTGCTCCTTACTAGTGATAATAAATGTTCCTTTCGAATATTCGAACCCATGTCTCTGTATACTGGGGCGTTCCCATAGCATGCGAGCCGAGGTCGCAAGCTTAGGCCAGTGTTTACATCCAGCGTTGTGTATTTCCAAATGGAAGGGGCAGTAGAGCCTTGGGTTAGGATAAGTGATCATCTAAAGACGTCTACACGCCACTTCTTGCTTCTTGGTGAGCGACGGGTCAGCAGCCGGGTGGCTTCGTCTTTCCCCTTTGTAGTGAACAAGCACGTCTCGGCAAGTACAGACGCGATCCTTCGAGTTGTCTTTGGTGGGTGAGATCTCGAGCAGCTCTGTATACTGGGGCGTTCCCATAGCATGCGAGCCGAGGTCGCAAGCTTAGGCCAGTGTTTACATCCAGCGTTGTGTATTTCCAAATGGAAGGGGCAGTAGAGCCTTGGGTTAGGATAAGTGATCATCTAAAGACGTCTACACGCCACTTCTTGCTTCTTGGTGAGCGACGGGTCAGCAGCCGGGTGGCTTCGTCTTTCCCCTTTGTAGTGAACAAGCACGTCTCGGCAAGTACAGACGCGATCCTTCGAGTTGTCTGTGGTGGGTGAGATCTCGAGCAGCCTCGTTGGCCCGTTCGTTGCCTTGTAGTGCCACATGTGTGGGGGTCTGGTGTTTTGGTTCGTCTCGTGGCGGGTAAAGACCCTGCGCCTTCCGCTGGAAAATCTTCCTTTTGCAGATCGCTTGATGGGAATCGCTAATCATTTTCCGCAATTGGGTAGCTGCTATATAGGGCTAGGGCAAAGGCCAGTTCTTCGTCCTCCTTCGGGTGTTTGGGTGGAGCAGGGGTCAAGAACTTTGCTCGAGCAGTCAGTAGCGGCTGAAACCATAGCTCCACGTGGCTGTGTCAATACAAACAACGTGCAGATTTCCTCAAGTTCCTGGACTCGCAGCTCTCTCCACAGGGGTGGAGATGTTGTCGCCGACGGTCTTCTCGTATAAAATGCGCAGGCTGTCTAATAGGTGTCTGCTCGCGGCTATCTTGGTGAGTTGCTCTAGGTGCGCAGTGTGTTGCACGGCTTGCGCCTTGATTTGTTCTTCGAAAGTGTTGCGCGCACCCAACGCGTCATATTTTTCGTTTGGAGCGTACATGCGTATTCCTAGGGCTTAGTCATGCTCATTTCTTGATGAGGCTGCTTGGTTTGCAGTCATTTTAAAATATTTACGGAATTGTGGAGTTGTTAGGGGTTTGTGTGAGGGAGGAGGAGGAGGTAGCCTTTATTGTGGCAGGAAGACTCTACGTCAAGTGGGGGAAGGGGAAGTGGAGGGGTGGGGGGGGGGGGTTGTAACTTGGGACATCTTAAATGCGTACAGTTCGACCCAAAACAGGTGGGCGTCTTAAGAATGCTGAAGAGGCCGCGTGGGGTGAGGAGAGCAGGCTCACGACTCTAGACTGCTCGCGCTAGACCGCTTTTTAGGAAAAAGTGTGCAATTAAAGCCAGCATGGAGGGTTCCAGTGTACGAGGGTCGATGTAAAGAGAGGCTGTATTTGGAGGAGGCTTGAAGGTTCTGTAGCGCGCGAACTTCGGGCAGTGCCAAATTAGGTGCTGGAGATTGGCGGGAATGGGGGAGGCACAGAAGGGACATCGAGGCGGTAGAGACGGGGTGTACCATTTACGGAAGGTCTCATATAGCATTAGCAAAATATTTGTTTATGAAAATTTCGGCTGATCTTGGGAGCGGGGGCAGGGCGGATAAAAAGCCGGTTGGAGTCAGGGCTTTGAGGCGGTCTTTTTTTTTCCTTTTTGTAATGTAGAAGCTGTATCGCTGGTGGTAATGTCTCAGTAGGAGGAGGAGCCAAGTCGGGTAGCAGCGGAGGACTAGAGGTTATACACTCCCGCGCAGCCGAGTGGGCTGCCTGGTTCCCCGGTGATGACTCCTCGTGTCCAGGTGACCAGTCGATGCGAACATGAATGCCGCTAGATTTCAGGATGGAGATCTGATGAATGATTTTGTTGGCGATGGTATTGGTTGACGTAGGACATTTTAGAGTCTGTAGGGCTTCAAAAGAGTCTGTCAGGATGCGTATCTGGGAAGGCACGAAGGAGGGAAAGTCAAACATGAGGTAGTCTATGCCTTGAACAATAGCATGGAGTTCCGCTTCGAGGATTGTAGCACATGGAATATTAAGGGATCGATTGCCTTGGATGGAAGGGAGGTCAGGAGAAGCCCATGCGGTGCCAACTAGCGGAGGAGAAATGCTCGCGTCGGTGTAAATGTCGATTTCACTGGGGAGTTAACTGTTTCGGAGAGCGTTGATGCAGACAGCGCGGACGCGGCGGGCGTTGCGCGGGACGGGATGGGTGGCCGTAGAGTCCGTGACAGAAGGGCGGCTCCACGGAGCGAGAGGCGATGGGATGTCGGGGGGTTCAGGCGGCTTCAGATTATCCCAGGCGATGATAGAGACACCTTGATGAGTTAATGTGCGCTTATGAAGGGATTGATTCACTTGCTCTTTAATTATATTTTCCAGTGGGGGAAGAGCAACTGCAGCTTGCAAGTTCTCCAGACGAGTATGTTTTGGTAGTCCGCTGATGGTGCGAAGGGTGGCTCGGTGCAGGTGTTGAAGCGTTCTCATGGCCGTTTTGTTGAGGTCGTAGGTTTGGGCTGCGTAAGTTATGGTACCAATTGCGACGGCGTGGGCTAAAGTTTGGGTTGCCTTCTGGCTTGCTCCACCAAATTTGTTCGAGAGGTGATGTATGGCATGTTGAATTGTTTTCCATTTAGCTTTCAGCTGCTGTAACCATATTGACGGGCTGTTTTTGTGTCCGATTGGGGTTCCGAGTAGTCGTATGGGTTGAAAACTAGCTGTTATAGGAGTACCGGCGAGAAGAAGTGGAAGGTTATAGTGTGGAGGGGGTTTGTGGCCAAATACAGGTAAGAATTCGTTTTTTTCGGGGGCTAATTCCAAACCAAGAGAAGCCAAGGAGCATTCAAGGCTATTTGCGGCGGCTTGGAGTTCGGTTTGCATGTCTTCGTAGCATGAAAAGTCTGCTGATTCAGTCCATATGGTTACATCGTCTGCATATATTGTGAATCGTGCAGCAGAGTCACGTTCGAGATTTCGAGCGACCCTTACCATGGCGAGATTAAATAGTATCGGGGAAAGTATGGATCCCTGAGGTACCCCGCGGTCAAGGTAGTAAGTGCGAGGAGTCCAGCCTGGGTGAGATTCTTGAAGTCGTATTGGCCGAGCGTTCAAAAAATTGCGGATCCAGATTTGTGCCCTGGTATTGGGTAGGCGTGCGCCAGTTCCTCTAGTATGGTAGATTGGTTAACGCGATCAAAAGCCTTGCGTAGGTCAACTGCTAGGATCAAGTCGGGAGGAGAGTGGTTGTGATGGGAGCGATTGATCACTCGACGTAATAGAGGCTGGAAGATGGGTACTTGTTGTTAAGGGGGGGATATGGCGATCCACCCACCCCAGTTGACTGAATATTGCTTCACTACAGTTCGCAAACTGGGGTCACTTCAAATCTAAGCTGAATAAACTTGCGCAAGTGCTGTTGGGTAATGAAATTGTAGGTTTAAAACTATATTATGACCCTTGATCTAAATTCCTGCGGAGGCTAAATAAATGATGGGAAGCGGCAGCGTCCCGCGGTGTCCTACGGCTACGGGTCGAATATGACAAGCGGGAGGTCGGCGGGGGAGCGGGGGCGATGCTACGATATGAACTAGACACTTCTCGCTTCACTGTACTATCAGATCCGTTCGCCCCTAACGAGATCCGCGTCTTGTTTGGTTTTAATAATCAGTATCCTGGAGTAGCTACCTAGCGATGATAAATAAGGGTATCTAAACAAATGGCGTAAACATGCACAAGCAAACCGCGGTATGTACGTGCGTTGCTTAAAATCAGCTGCCGACAGTTTTTACCTACGATGGCTTTTTGGCTTTTATGCAGTCGCGCGGGCGCCGGCTGGCACCTTGTTATGTAGCTTTGTGCTTTACACAAATATTGACGCCCAGGTGCAACATACGACGCGGGGCGCTGCGCGTTTCTCGCGCAAGCACGACCATTGCCCAGGTCATGTTAGTTTTTCCAGACTGCTCTCACACTACTGAAGTTGGCGTAAATCCACATCGCGGCCTCTCAACGCCGAAAGTACACAACAAACGTCTTCGAATCGAGCACGCATTAATAAAAAAAAAAGTAAAAGCATTGCACGCACGTCGTTGGACTCGCCAGCCAATAAGATGGCTCTAGCGGCGCCGGAGTGCGCGGTGTGCCGGAGAGACCGTTTAAACCCCTCCCGCCATCCGCCGGGCGTTCCGGCCGCCGGAATGATTTTGGCCGGAACGAAACGACCTCGCCGGAGGGAGGTACCGTTTATAGGCCTTTAAAGAAACCGCTGGGTATCCGGCGGCCCAGGATTCGAAACCTGGTGCCTCCCGCTGACGATACAATTAGGGTATATTTGGTGAGATTAGGGTGAAATAAGGTAGCGTAAATAAATTCAGGTAGCTTTCATATTCAATCAGGCATGTTACATTGGATTAGGACAGATTAAAGCTCCCTAAACCTCTCCAGCAACATTATTTTTTCGAATACTAATCCTGTCCCTAAATGCAATTATAAACCTAAATTACTGTTATTACACCCGCAAACCTTATCTTAAACTACAGGTAATCTACGCCTGGTACGAAAGATGCCGATCAATGAGCTAACAGTGAGACGGAAAGTTGAAGTATCAAGGGTCGCGCTGCAGAACCGATATTCAGCTTGAACAGAGGAAGCAGGGGTTACGAGACAGGAAGCGGGCAACAATCTTGCATTATCACGGAGTGTACAGTAGTAGCCGGTGTTAGGATCGTGAGACCGGACACTAATAAACTTTCGCAGGAGGCGAAATATTTAATTAGGAAATGGCAAAGCATGACAGTCTCCACCGCAGCTGACAGAATAAAACTGGCCGAGGTTTCGAAGTTAATAGTCGTAAGACAGCTGACATACGGAAGTGCAATATGCAGAGGAGTGAGCATGCTGTAAAGAACGGAGGCAGACTGAAAGCAGTGAAGAGGCGTCTAGGCATGGGGGAAAATCAGATGTGCGCACTTCAAGACAAGCAAGGCAATGCCGTCACGGAAATAAAATAGTTAATGTAGCCGAGCAGTTCGACAGAGATCTGTACAGGTGCCTCGACATCCATTATGATATCTAGCTAGGAAGAAGCTCAGAACAGGTAGACATCCCACCAGTAACGACAGAAGTGAAAAAGGCTTTTAACGAAGTGCAAGGGGCAAAGCATCTGGTGAGGATCAGATAACAGCAGACGTCTTCGATGATGGCGGGCAATTTGTACTAGAAAACCTGGCAAACCTGCATATGCAATGCCTAATGACCTGAAGTGTGCGGGAATGTTTAAAATACGCAAACATCATCCACTCAGTGAGGAAGGTGACATGAAGGACTTGAAAATTACAGGCCCCGATGTACAGAGCTCTGTACTGCGAAGGCCCAGGACAAGATGTTTAAAACGTGCGCAAAGAATGCAAGTTAATCCAGGAGTAAAGTCCTTCTTCTTATAGTTGCATACAGGTACAGTCTTAGTGAAAACTTGGACGCATGAAAGAGGACTGTTTGCACCCTGGGGAGTCGATTGCTCTATTCACAAGCAGCCTGGGAATATAGAGCACGAATGTCTGCATTGCTGGGCCACCATCTTTTTGTGAGACGTCCTTCAGAGGACCATCCACAAGGAATTTACTTTGTATCCCCACGGCGTCCGGTTTTTGAGCGTGGACAGCAAAGAAGGGGTGTCCTGCGATATGGTCATGTTGTTTGCCGTCCACAACACTTTGAGTACACGAATGACCTGGCCCAACGGTGACGTGGACGCGAGGCCCCTAAAACCATATTTCATTGAGAGTATCTCGCAATTCGTTGAAGTAAGAAATCAAAGGACTGTTTTCCTGAGTTGCTGTCAAGGGTAGAACCCTGATGGCACTAACGGAATTTTAAGTGATAATGACAACATAAGCCAGACTGGCAGCGCTACGTGTGATTTTGTATATCCTGTGTGTGTTCGTTGTTATATAATGTCGACGACTGGCAATAAAGAGAGTTGAAAAATTAAAGACCGATCAGCTTACAGTCAGTCACCTACAAGGTACTTAGCAAGGTAATCGCTAACAGAATTTCTGCCACCTTAGATTGTAGTCATCTTAATGAACAAGCAGGGTTTCGTAAAGGCCATCAAACAATAGACCATATTCACACGACCAATCAGGGGATGGAAATATGCGCTGAATATACTTAACCCCTATAGATAGCCTTCATAGAATATGAGAAAGCATTCGACTCCGCCGAAACCTCAGCAGTCATTCAGGCATTGCGAAATCAGGCTGTAGACGAGCATTACGTAAGACTACTAGAGGATATCTACAATGGCTCCACAGCTACCATCGTCCTCCATAAGGAGAGCAGTCATCACCAGCCTATCTACACGCACTGCGAGGCAAAGGCGTCCCCCATTATTCTCCAATTACCCCTGGACTGTGCCAACTGCGACCAATTTATCCCCGCAAACGTCTAGATCTCATCTGCCCATCTAACTTTCTGCCGCCCCCTGCAACGCTTGCCTTCTCTAAGGATCCACTCTGTTACCCTCAATGACCAACGGTTATCTTGCCTTCGAATTACATGCCCTGCCCACGTCCACTTCTTCTTCTTAATTTACACTAATATGTCCTTAACACGCGTTTGTTCCCGGACCCACTCCGCTGTCTTCTTGTCCCTTAATGTTACACCTATCATCTTCCGTTTCATTGCGCGCTCAGTCGTCCTCAATATAGGTCGACCCCTCTTAGTGAGCCTCCAAGTTTCTGCCCCGTAGGTGAGTACCGGTAAGATGCAGCTGTCATACACTTTCTCTTTTAAGGGACAATTGTAGGCTGCCATTCATTATCTGAGAAGATCTACCAAATGCACTCCACCCCACTTTTATCCTTCGAATTATCTCTGCATCATGATTGCGATCCGGGGTCACAACTCGGCCTAAGTAGACACATTCGCTTACTACTTCCACGGCCTCACCACCTATCTCAAACCACTGTGCTGTCCCGAGGTTATTGATCGATACTTTAGTTTTCTACATATTAATTTTCAGGCCCACGGTTCTACTCTGTTTGTCCAGTGCGGTAAGCATCCTTTGCAATTCCTCCCCCGAGTTACTTAACAAGGCAACGTCATCAGCAAATCTGAGGTTACTCAGGTATTCTCCATTAACCCTTACTCCCACCTGTTCCCAATCCAATGTTCTGAATACTTCTTGTAAACATGCTGTGAATAACATTGGGGAGACTGTGTCTCCTTGTCTGACACCCTTACTTATAGGTATTTTACTGCTGTCCTTATGGAGGATGATGGTAGCTGTGGACCCATTGTAGATATCCTCTAGTATTCTTACATAATGCTCATCTACCCTCTGGTTCCGTAATGCCTGAATGACTGCTAGGGTTTCGACCGAGTCAAATGCTTTCTCATAATCTATGAAGGCTATATATAGGGGTTCAGTATACTCAGCGCACTTCTCTATCACCTGATTGATCGTGTGAATATGGTCCAGTGTTGAATAGCGTTTGCGGAACCCTGCTTGTTCTTTAGGTTGACTGAAATCTAAGGTTGCAGAAATTCTGTTAGCGATTACCTTGGTAAGTACCTTGTAGACGACTGACAGTAAGCTGATCGGCCAGTAGTTTTTCAAGTTCTTCATGTCACCTTTCTTGGAGATTATGATGATGTTAGGATGAGTAGGATTAGGATGACGTAGGAAGGAGAGCAGTAAAATACCTATAAGGAACGGCGTCAGACAACCAGAAAGAATTTCTCCAAGGATATTCAGAGCACTGGGCACGGCGGCACAGCCAGAATGCGGTGGTGCGAAAACCGTTTGTCATCCTTCTACAGTTCCTTGGATTGCTGGGCCCCCTTTTTGCCCAGCCTTCCGATCTGCTAGTGAAAAATGCCCATGCGCTCCGCCCCGCAACCAACCCCATCCTGCCTTGCCGGCCATCAACTTCACTCCCGAACCCTCTGCCTCTGCAGCTATCAGCCACGTGTGCATCACTGATACAACGGGTTGTCCAGGCGGCGCCGTTGCGCATTCCGGCTATATATGAACGTCCTGTTCACTTCTCGGCCACTGGGCACGGGGAAACAGCCAGTATGCGGTGATCTGAAAACCCCTTTGTCTTTCTTCTACAGGTGAGCAAACTTTACGGAAAATGCTTTCGCTCAAGCGACCCGTTCTTACTGATGCTGTCGTGCCCAATGTCTGTAGTGTGTCGTATGATGTTTCTGGCTTATTGCGGCAATTACTGCTTCTGGGGGCAGATATTGATGCAGATCCTGATCTTGATTTGGCTAGAATCGTTAAACAATTAGAAAGTATAGCTGCTGACACAAAGGACATAAAATAAAAGTGACTAACCGATATAGCGAAAAAATGGGACACCTTGGCGAATTTGGAGGACACAGTTGTTGCTTGCCAAACCGAAATAGCTTCTATGAGTGCCCTAATTCAGCAACTTGAAAAGCAACTTGATCAGCTAGAAAACCATACTAGAAGATCAAACCTGATAATACACGGGTTACCGGCAAATGAAAACAAGACCAATGGCACACTTGACCGTGTTGTCAACAAAGAAATAGTAATTCAATGCATACTGGAGCTAGAACCAGTTAGGATTCAGCGCATCTATCGAATAGGTTGGCACACTTGACCTTGTTGTCAACAAAGAAATAGTAATTCAATGCATACTGGAGCTAGAACCAGTTAGGATTCAGCGCATCTATCGAATAGGTAGACCAGAACCAAACAAATTTAGACCAGTTATTTTTAAGCTACAAGACGCAAAGCACGTGATGTCGATTCTTAAGCAAGGATATAAGCTAGAAGGTTAAGATTTCTCCATTCGTGAAGATTGTTCCCGTAAAGTGCGAGACGTCAGAAGTAAACTGTGGGCAAGTTCGAAACAAGACCTCAACAAAAAAGAAAAAAGTGTCTTTACTTTTCGAAAAACTATTCATGAATAGCAACGTTTACACTTGGGATACCGAAAAGGGTGAACGGATACTCCCACGAAAAGAGCAGTGCCATTTTACTCGGCGAAAATGGATGACCTGGGGGAAACAAACCACGTCTGCTTGTAATTTGCGACCAAACATACTTCCTAGCCAATTACCTGAATGGAATTGGGAAACACCAGATCTTTATCCTAGCGGACAAACGTGGAGCTGCCTCTTTCCCTCCCGCGTAGTACGCATCTTATTGTTTGTGTAACACGCCGACCCACTGCACTCTACCACTGAGGAAACCGGACCGGTCGCATTGCGGTGTTTGAAGGCCACGTTGAACCTCGCGCCAACACAGCGAACATGTCATCAGTAAGGGCATGAAACCTTTGGCTGCGCGTGCCCCTTCTCCCTCGACTCCCTACCCGTGCACGCATAAACCGGCAACCGGTCATGAGCGGATACTTAGAAGTGAAAGATACTATCGAACATGTCGCTCTCAAAGCCCTTCAAGGTTAACCAGGGATATTGGTCCACGTCGGCGTTCCGAGCAGAAAGTGTAGGACAGCTGCATCTTACCGGTACCCACCTACTGTGCAGCAACTTGGAGGCTCACTAAAAGGGTTCAACTTGAATTCAGGATGACTCAGTGAGCAATGGAACGGAAGATGATAGGTGTAACATTAAGGGACAAGAAGAAAGCGTAGCGGTCAAGAAAAAAAACGCGTGCTAAGGACTTATTAGTAGAAATTAAGAATTCGGTCTAAGCACGGCATGTAATGCGAAGGCAAGATAACCGTTGGTCAATAAAGTGTAAAAAAGTGGATCCCTAGGGAAGGGAGGCGTCGTAAGTGACGGCAGAAAGTTAGAGGGGAAGATGATATCAAGAAGTTTACGCGTATAAACTGGTCGAAGTAAGCACAGGACCGGGATAGGTGGGCGTAGACAGTCTGATGATGATGAACCTCCGGCTACCCTATCCCTAAGGGTTGACGTGGCGGCGTTCAAGGCGTGCGCAAAGATTCCTACTACGGTGTGCTTGCTGCGGCTCTGGGCATCAAACAGAGACATGTTCTTCGCCAGGTGCTATACAGCTACGGATGCAGCGATGGCGTAGAGGTACAACACTCGCCTCGCGTGCAGAAGGACCGTGGTTCGAATCCCGGTGCCGGACAATTCCCACCGGATTAAAAAAAAAAGAAAAAAAATATCCGCGTATTGATGGAATTGCACAAAGGGGCTTGGGGTGCGGCCTGACCCCGGCGACCATTGCCGGTAATGCACTCCCTCACCAGAGCAGGATTGGCCACCCTGGTGTAGTACCGGCCACAACCTCCCATGAATACGCCAACTAACCCTCGGCCCTCAGTCCCCAGCGGCTGCGAAGCAACTGACCACGGCGGCGGTTAGACCTGTGACGCAGCAGAGGGTGCTAAGAATCACTGGATCCGGACAGGCCGCCAATGGAATCTGAACCTGGCAACGTTTAACGTGCGAACCTTATCTAGCGAAGCAAGTCTCGAGGTGTTGTTCGAGGAATTAGAGGGCATTAAATGGGATGTAATAGGGCTTAGCGAGGTTAGGAGGGCAGGCGAAGCCTTTACGGTGCTGAAAAATGGACACGTCTTATGTTACCGTGGTCTAGAGGACAGAAGAGAACTGGGAGTGGGATTTCTAGTCAATAAAAGCATAGCTGGCAACATAGACGAATACTACAGCATTAACGAAAGGGCATCAGGTCTTGTAATTAGGCTCAATAAGAGGTACAAGCTCAAGGTGGTGCAGGGCTACGCGCCCACATCCAGCCACGACGGCCAAGTAGTGGAACGCCGCTATGAAGATGTGGAATCGGCAATGGCTAAAGCAAAAACGCAGTATACTGTAGTTATGGGGGACTTCAATGCTAAAGTAGGCAAGAATCAAGCTGGAGACAAGGCAGTTGGGAACTATGGTCTGGGCTGTAGAAATAGCAGGGGGGACCTACTAGTTGAGTTTGCAGAACGGAATAACCTACGCATAATGAATACCTTCTTCTGTAAACGGGAGAGTCGGAAGTGGACCTGGAGGAGCCCGAATGGGGAGCACAAAAATGAAATAGACCTCATATTATGCGATAACCCTGGCGTCGTGCAGGATGTGGAAGTGCTCGGAAGGGTAAGGTGTAGTGACCACCGTATGGTAAGATCTCGAATTAGGCTAGAGTTGAGGAGGGACCGCAACAAGCTAGTACGAAAGAAGCCGATAAATGAGCGAACAGTAAGACGTAAAGTAGAAGAATTCAGGATCGCGCTGCAGAACCGATATTCCGCCCTTAACGAGGAAGCCGAGCTTACGACACAGGAAGCCAGCGACAACCTTACACGCATTCTCACGGAGTGTGCAGTAGAAGTCGGGGGCACTATGGCTAGACAGGATACCAATAAACTTTCACAGGAGACGAAAGATCTAATCAGGAAACGGCAAACCATGAGAATCTCTACCGCAGCTGACAGAATAGAACTAGCAGAGCTCTCGAAGTTAATCAATAAGCGCAAGACAGCTGACATACGGAAGTATAATATGTAGAGGATCGAATACGCTGTAAAGAACGGAGGTAGCCTGAAAGCAGTAAAGAGACGTCTTGGCGTGGGGAAAAATCAGATGTATGCACTTAAAGATAAGCAAGGCAATGTCATCACAAATAGGGATAAAATAGTCACAGTGGCCGAGGAGTTCTATAGGGATCTGTACAGTAGCCGGGACATACAGGATAATGCCGAACGAGACAGTAGTTCAGAGGAGATAGACATCCCACCAGTAACGACCGAAGAAGTAAGGAAGGCTTTGAAAGAAATGAAAGGGGGCAAAGCACCTGGTGAGGATCAGATAACAGCAGACCTCTTGAAGGATGGCGGAGAAATTGTACTTGAAAAACTGGCAAACCTGTATACGCAATGCCTGATGACCGCAATGGTACCGGAATCTTGGAAGAACGCGAACATCATCCTAATCCATAAGAAAGGCGACATGAAGGACTTGAAAAACTACAGGCCGATAAGCTTACTGTCAGTCGTCTACAAGGTATTTACCAAGGTAATCGCTAACCGAATCTCTGCAACCTTAGATTTCAGTCAACCTAAAGAACAAGCAGGGTTCCGTAAAGGGTATTCAACAATGGACCATATTCACACGATCAATTAGGTGATACAGAAGTGCGCTGAGTATACTCAACCCCTATATATAGCCTTCATAGATTATGAGAAAGCATTTGACTCGGTCGAAACACTAGCAGTCATTCAGGCATTACGGAACCAGGGGGTAGATGAGCATTATGTAAGAATACTAGAGGATATCTATAATGGGTCTACAGCTACCATCATCCTCCATAAGGAGAGCAGTAAAATACCTATAAGGAAGGGTGTCAGACAAGGAGACACAATCTCTCCAATGTTATTCACAGCATGCTTACAAGAAGTATTCAGAACGTTGGATTGGGAACAGGTGGGAGTAAGGGTTAATGGAGAATACCTCAGTAACCTCAGATTTGCTGATGACGTTGCCTTGCTAAGTAACTCGGGGGACGAATTGCAAAGCATGCTTTCCGCACTGGGCGAACAGAGTAGAACCGTGGGCCTGAAAATAATATGCAGAAAACTAAAGTAATGATCAATAACCTCGGGACAGCACAGCAGTTTGAGATAGATGGCGAGGCAGTGGAAGTGGTAAGCGAATATATATACTTAGGCCAAGTTGTGACCCCAGATCCCAACCATGAGGCAGAGATAATTAGAAGGATCAGAATGGGGTGGGGTGCATATGGTAGACATTATCAGATAATGAATAGCAGCCTACCATTGTCGTTGAAGAAGAAAGTGTATGACAGCTGCATCTTACCGGTACTCACCTACGGGGCAGAAACTTGGAGGCTCACTAAGAGGGTTCAACTTAAATTGAGAACCACTCAGCGGGCAATGGAGCGGAAAATGATAGGTGTAACATTAAGGGACAAGAAGAGAGCGGAGTGGGTCAGGGAGCAAACTGGTGTTAAAGACATATTAGTAGAAATTAAGGAGATGAAATGGACTTGGGCAGGGCATGTAATGCGAAGGCAAGATAACCGCTGGTCATTAAGGGTAACAGAGTGGATCCCTAGGGAAGGCAAACGCTGCAGGGGGCGGCAGAAAGTTAGATGGGCAGATGAGATCAAGAAGTTTGCGGGGATAAATTGGTCACAGTTGGCACAGGACCGAGGTAATTGGAGAATAATGGGAGAGGCCTTTGCCCTGCAGTGGGCGTAGACAGGCTGGTGATGATGATGATGATGATGATACAGCTACGCTGGTCATCCACATTCGCAGTGAGGGATGGCGCTGAATTGTTCACAGGAAGTGATAGCCTCTTAAGTGTTTATGTCAGGGTACAGCCATGTTCCGGGCCTTTTTGTGATTGCAACGCAAGTACTTTTTAAAGCGTTTCTTTTATTCATCATACAAGTCACCGGAAAGCAAACAAACAGACGAAAGGGCGTTGTTGTATTAACACGCTTCCCGTGTTCCGGGTTTGCCATAAAATACCAAAAATTCTTCAAAACAAGAAAACTTTGCAAATACGCCCACGATTTGGAAAGATGGTTTCCGGAACTGCGCAAAAACGCTGAAAATAACGCTCCGCCAAACAACAGTGCCCTTCACTGTCCCACCCCTTTATTTTCCATCAAGTGCATTAAGTATACAAGAGTCAAAGTACGAAAAGACATGACACAAGTCGCGCGCATATCAGAGCGAGCTCAGTGAACACACACACACACGCACGTATACATCGCCGATCTGTCGGCCCAAATGCTTTCTTTGTTCGCCGCCTGGAATGCCTTGAACCTGTTCGCTTGGCACACTTGATAAATGTGAAAGAGTGAGAGAAGCAACTTTCGCCAGGACACCATTATACCACGTGCCAGTGTGCGTTCACACTGCTAGAGCTAAAGACAGGACACGTGATTTATAGGCTTCAACAAGGCGAGGAAGTATGTCTCGTAGGCACACGAACAACTAGGAGGCTTCATACAAAGCGAGTCAAGCCCGGAAAAGAGTGGCCCCGGTCACAGACACAGAAGATGAAACGCTTGGAAGCACGGTAATTTTTTACCACTTTCTAGGCAACATGTTTTCTTTCGCAAGGGAGCTAAGCATGGCAACCACGTAAGTCATAGTTGGTATTCTGTTTTCGTTGTTTGAGCTTTTATGGTAAATTCTGGTTTAGGCCTTGGAATTGGCTTTTAAAGTATAGAACCCTTTATATAGACGCTTCTTAGCGTGACAGATACCCAGAAAAGGACGTTGTCGTATCAGACAAGAAAATCCCGGGCCATCTCCACTAACGTGAAAGCTGGGGAGGTGCGAATCATGCTGTGTATAAGTGTATTCAAAGATCGTAAGTCTCTCTCTTGCCACAGGGCGCGCGCTGATTGGGTGCCGGAGAAGCTCTGGTGGGAGGAGCAATCGCGTGCTTGCTGAGGCGGTGGCGTCCTCTCTTGCGTTGTACCGGATTTACGCCATTAAATGAGACTGACAGGCCGTAAGTTGTCTTCGTGTCACATGCCACAGCATGCTACGAAGTATGCTTTACAGGAGAAAACATGGCGTTTAAAACGAATGTCCAGACGGAATTTAACAAATTTCTCTTTTAATGCAATTGAATCCTGATTATTACTGCGTTTTAAATTAGTTTAAATCATGTTAGGGTATTCTGAACCGGTTTTACCTATTATACACTTGTTTTCGACCATTGTTTGACAACTTGATTAACCGTGACGACATGATATGACGACAGGAGACGCCGACAGTCTGATCCACTAAGGTGCTCTGCCCCTGAAAGTAACCAAGCTATTTTTGAAACGCTGTTCTCACATCCACAAAGCCGACGAATTGTACAATGTAGAGGTTTAAGATATACCTGAACACAGATGCACGCGAAAAGATCATAAAGACGGTTCAGCAAAGCCTGTTATTAGTGTTCCTACTAGGCACACTTTCTCTCGTGTTTTGAAGCAGATTTAATAATGACTGATGTGTTACACTCAACCGAAATAATGCTAGGACAGCGAGCCGTTGCAAAGTATTTAGGTCACGGTGTGTCATAAGTTATGAATAATGCCAAAGGTAACTAAGCTCGGGGCATACAGTTGAAGAAAATTATCTTCGCTTGCGGTTAAGTCAGATGACACATGCGAAAGTAAACCGAAAGGCTGCCGTTTTGATCTTTCTGACGGCACTCGACGTCTTCTACCTTAAGTGGTTGTTCATGAACATTCCTTACAGTGTGGGTAGATGATACACGTTGTGGTCATAGCAAGGTAGCGAAGCAAGCAATTAATGAAGAGTATTTCTTGGCCTGAGGAGTAATGTTTTTGTTACTATAAATGCTCGCCTGTGGGTGTTCTGCCCAGCAGAGAAACAGGAGAATTAAAGAATCACTGTGAATATCAACGTTGGCATTGCTGCCCAGCAGAGAACCAGGAGAATTAGAGAGTCACTGTGAATATTAGACATTGACATTATTCGCGCCATTCACACAATCAAAGCAGTCTGACACCGGAAAGAGCATCTAACAGTAAGACCACAGCGATGGCTTCGAAAGTCATGCTTAACCACATGGCTGTACACCGAACGTGACAATATGAAGACCGCGTTCAACGTTTCACCATTTGAAAGAAAGCTGAAAAACCATTTTAGGCTCTGAATTAAGCAACATGGTGTTATCCATATTGTCGTGGCGAACGTGACATGCTCTCGTCGATTAAGACAACGTAAAGACCGTCGATTCCTCAAAGAAAATGTCCATCCTATTGTAAAATATCGCCGTAGCCTTCCCTCAGGAGGAGAGTAGCTTGAAGTTCTCGACCATTGGTGTTTGATGCTTATTCGTCTTCCTCTTCTTCGGCCTCGTCTGAAAGCGAAAAAAAGAGGACGATAGGGAACATACTGCATTCAATCTAAGTATTTGTTTACAGCATTCAAAGAACTAAAGAGCTGTGAAGACGTTGCATTGGATGCAGTGCTCATGCCAGAAATTATGCCAGAGTCTAATCAATGTAGCAGCAACTGTGATGCAGCAAGAGATGCTCAGGAAATTACGTCGAAAATTGAAGCGTTAGCGGCAGTGCTCCAACCAACAGATTTAACAAAAGAAATATCTCTACAGGCGCCTCCTTCTTTTCTTGCCTATTGTCACATCTTGCTGGAGGCGATCGGGGCAAAAGAGCGGGAGGGCTTTCAGCTATCTCTTAAAGGAGCCATGAAGACAAAATACGACATCATTCAATTAAAAAAAAACTACCCTTTGGTAACACAAGCCAGCGTGACATTAATTTAATGCATCACAAGGTAGACGATTTAGAAAACCACTCCAGGCGTTCTAATCTTCTTTTTTATGGTATTCAAGACACGGGCGAATCAGAAGCGTGGTGAACGTCCGAAGAAATAGTAAAAAAAGTCTGCGAAGACCAGCTGGGAGTAACAGCAGCATCAATTGCACGTGCTCATCGCCTTGGTCGATTTTTGAGCGATCGCACTCGACCCATAATCGTGAAGGTTTTCAATGAAAAAGAAATTGACACAATACTAAGCAATAGCCACAAGTTGAAAGATACAGAATTGGGGATTTCGCGAGATTACTCTGAGGCAGTTCGTGAAAAGAGAAGAAAATTATGGCAGTTCTCAAAGACTATAAAAAAAGAAAAAGACCACGTCAATCTTGTCTTTAATAAGCTAAAAATTAATAAGGATGTTTACATATGGGATACCGAACTCAATTGTGCGAAACTTGTTTCCCCTGTGGTTTCTGCAAATTGACGTGACGTAAGCCCTTCATCCTGAGCTAAGCTGCCACGAGCAACATCAAAAAGCAATATTAGTACTGACGATAGCTGTCACTTTTTATACACTAACATTAGGATTGTTACTAGTAAAAATGTCGCATTATCTTCATTAATAGACTCAACATCTGCAACCATTATAGCTTTAACTGAAACTTGGTTAAATGATTCTGTTCCTAGCAATAGCATATTCATTTGTGAATCAGACTTTAACATTTTTCGTTGTGATCGGCAAAACCGCCGGGGTGGCGGTGTCCTTCTTGCGGTAAGCAGACAGTACTTGGTTGTGCCAGTGATTATCAGTACTTTTCTGGAATGTGCAGTAATTTATGCAAAATTCAAATCCAGTAACAAAACTGTTAGCGTTTTTTATCGTCCTCCAGATTGTTTACACGGTTTCACTGCAGAATTCCATCGTATTCTTGCCGAACTTGCTCGCCGGTTTCCGCGGTCAAACATAATAATTTTTGGGGATTTCAACTTCCCTGACAAAAATGCGGGGTCTACTTAATTAACTTCTAGCACACCATCCGAGTCTAATGCGTTTCTACAATGTTGTCTTGATTTCAACTTCACCCAATTAGTTACAAGCCCAACACGACGTTCAACCCACTGTTCGAATATTCTTCACTTGGTACTGACTAACAACACAAATATATGCTCTGATATAACACATCTTAATGGTTTATCCGATCATGACGTGCTAACCGGTCGCATAGTTGTTCCTCTTATCAGACGGCAAACATTTAGCAAGCTCATTCGATGTTACAAAAAAGCTAATTTCGATCGTATTAACCACGAACTATTAAGTTTTGCCATTGACTTTGTAAAAGATAACTTGTCGCGGACCGTCGAAGAAAACTGGTTACTACTGAAAAACGCTCTCACTACTCTGATAAGTACATCCCGGTCATCTCTATAAAATCCGATAATACTGTCCCTTGGTTTTCACAGAAACTTCGCCGCCTAAACAACAAGAAGAAAAGATTATTCAGACAAGCTGACAAAAGTAAATTAGCTGCTTCCTGGCAGCGGTATACGGAATGTGACAGAGAATATCAAAAATTGCTCAAAACCACGCGCTTACAGTTTTTTCAACGTGATTTATCATCCATGCTAACAAATAATCCTCGGCGTTTCTGGCGTGTCATCAATCCGAAGCATAATCCCGACATCGTCTTATTGATCAGAACGGCGTAATAATAACTGGCAGTGACTGTTCGGAACTACTGAACAAAACATTTTCCTTGGTATTTACAGTTGAATCTTTCCTCCCAAAGGCAACCATACGCAGTAGCACTGATGCATTTATGCCTGAAATAACCATAACCGATGCTGGCCTATTTTCTCTTGTGACTAATCTCAAGACTTCCTCTTCGGCTGACAACACTGGTTTAAATAAAATTATTCTAAAAAATATAGCACAAAGCATCTTCCCAATATTATCCGCTCTATTCCAACAGTCTCTATTTACCGGCGTTATACCCCATGACTGGACTGTGGCGAAGGTTGTTCCGTTTTTCAAATCTGGTGATCGTACCTCACCCCTGAACCATCGCCCTATTTCACTAACCAGTACCATATGGAAACTCATCGAGCATATTATTCACTCCCAGATCATTAACTACATCGAAAAACATAACCTTATTTTTCGGCATCAGCACGGTTTCCGTAAGGGCTATTCATGTGACACCCAACTAGCTGGCTTCATTCACGAAATACATTCATCTGTAGACGCTGGAATTAAAGTGGACGCAATTTTCCTAGACTTTTCAAAAGCATTTGATCGTGTTCCTCACCATCGACTTATTCACAAGCTTACGCTACTGAACATCGACTCTGCTGTTATAACATGGATAAAATACTTTCTTTCTAACAGGATGCAATTTACACCAGTTAACAATCACAATTCTTATCTAGTCCCCGTAACATATGATGTCCCTCAGGGAAGTGTACTCGGACCCTTGCTTTTTCTAGTTTATATTAATGACCTACCAGACTGCATTGAATCTAATATAAGTTTATTTGCGGATGACTGCGTATTACCGTAAAAACCCGCGTATAATACGAGGTTTTTTTCCAAATTTTACTCTGTTAAATTTGTGCCTCGTATTATATGTGGATCCCAAAGTTTTCCCCCGAGAATTTTCACTTTCGGTTTCAGCGGAGGGAGCGCCATCTTGCTGTGGCGTTAGCTGGCTGCTGCTTCTCTCAGCCGGCGCCATTTTGATTGTTTTGACTACGCGAAGGATCTCGGCACGTTCACCGCAAGTCTATCAAGATGTCGGGTGCACTAAAACAGTATTCGGCTGCAATTAAAAGAAAAGTTATTTTATGTGCCGAGACCATCAGAAATTGCGCTGCAGGACGGCAGTTCGGCGTTACCGAAGGCAGCCTTCGTGGGTGGAGAAAGCAACTGGTGCTTGACTGGATAAAGTTTGTGTGGTGTCGGCGGCCTGGAGCACTGTTGGGGATTCCCGTCAGTGCTCGTGTTGGACGCCTTTCGCTGCCACCTGGCCGATTCCGTGAAGAAGTTGTTGCACGAACCCCGCACCGAACTCATTGTCATGCCAGGAGGAATGACATCCCAGCAGCTGCCCGCTAGACATTTGCATCAACAAGCCTCTCAAAGACTGCATCGGGTCCTGCTACCAAGAGTGGATGAGGACAGGATACCCGTAAGTGACAGCTACCGAATGGCTGACGCGGGTTTCTCCAGCGGTGCTTTGTGGCTGGATCGCGGATGCGTGGGCCAGCATTCCAGAGGAGCTCGTCAGTCGCTCTTTTAAGAAATGCGGCATCTCGAACGCCCTTGATAGCACTGAGGACCACTTTCTGTGGGAAGACATTTCCGACAAGGTGACTTCAGCAGACAGCGGCAGCGACCCTGACGATGACTAAACGGACGTCGGGAGACGGTGCCAGCGAAAACTGACAAAGACTGAACGGTAACTGCAGTGCAAATAAATGTTTTATGTGCTCTTTACCTCGCATTATATGCGGATGAAAACTTTTTTTCTGATTTTGATGTCCCCGAATTACACCTCGTATTATACGCGGGTTTTTACGGTATACCGTAACATTAAATCTAACCATGACCACGATATTCTACAATCTGACCTTAATGCTATAAACACATGGTGCTCAACCTGGCTAATGCCTCTAAACCTTGCTAAAAGAACTAGTGTCCTTTACTAATCACGCCTCCCAAAATTCAGCATCCTACATATTAAACGACAACCTCGTGGACAGAACTTCCACCTATAAATACCTTGGCGTACATCTAACCAGTAACTTGACAAGGAATAATCACATTAACCATATCCTCGCGTCTCCTAACCGTTCTCTTGGTTTCCTTAAACGTAACCTCAGGCATGCTCCCGCGCGTTTACGAAAGTTAGCATATATTACACTAATACGCCCTAAACTAGAGTACGCGGCAGCCATTTGAGACCCTCATCAGGCATATCTAATAAATGACTTGGAAGCCTTACAAAACCGTGCTTTCCGCTTCATTTTTTTCTGATTACTCACCCTATACCAGCGTAACCGAATTAAAAAATCGTGCTGAACTCGAAACCTTATCGCATCGTCGCAACATATCTCGCTTAACATTATTTCATAAACTGTACTACCATGCCTGCCTTCGTAACGAATTTATCTGTGAACCCGCCGCATTTTTCCGCGTCGAGATCATTCATGCAAAATCAAGCGCATCACATGTCGTACCGTTGCTTTTGCCGAATCATTTGTTCCTGGTACCACAATAGACTGGAATGATCTACCATCAAACATTGTTACTGAACCGAATACTACGAAACTTACTAATGCTTTGAGCAAAAATATCAATGTATAATATGTATCATTTCACTGCCTCATTTCATTCAGTTCTTGCGTTGTCAGATGACATGTGGTAATATAACATGTGGTTATAATCTGTGTAGTTCGTTCTAGTTACTGTACCAATAGCTGTTGTTATGGTTCCACCGAATTTTTTCTATTTATTTGCACTCTAGCAATGTTAATTATTTCTGCCATTTTTTAGTTCTCGTGCTTATTTAGTTATTGTTCTAGTTTATGTGACACCCGTTTAACCCCTCCCCCCAACCCTATGCAATACCCTCCCCAGAGGGCCTTTAGGGTTTTTTTTAAATAAAAATAAAAAAATAAAACTCATTCAGCTCCATTCCAGCCCCGACAGACTTTTCGACCAAGAAAGGCGCCGGAATTAGTGAGAAAATTTCAATTTTTTGCGCTACAGTGACAAAATAAGAGCAGAAGGGACACAGTATGGGTCTGAACTAAGAAAATGCTTGTCATTGGGTACTGCACGCTAGCATTCAAATGATAGAATCAAACAGAACGAGATGATCCACTACAATGACCCAATCATGCTTTTTTGGCAGCATATTAGGTCGGCAGCCACCCATCCCTCGAACAAGATTCCGTGACGTCATCCAGAAATCCCTGGGAAGTGTCTGGGGAGTCACTACTGCTTCATCTATTGTCTTCCACATCTAAACCATCCGTTTGACGTTTGCGATAACATTGGTATCTTTGCTACCGGGACAAGACTGTATTTTTAATGAATCAACCTTGTGCCTTACCTTCATGGGCCCTTTAAAGGGACACTGAAGTGAATTTGTCAAGCTCCCGTTTTTGCTTGCACTGCGTAGACTGGCTCAAATTAGCCCACTTTTCGTCGTTTATCCGGTTGACAAATCGGTAATTATTTTACACAGCGCGAAAGAAGAAAAACTACTATGCGCGGTTTGCGGCGGCCGCACCAACTAAAGCTGTGACGTTGGGAGGAGGGAGCACCGTGATTGGACGATTCCCAGGGTTAGCAATCAAACAAGTTTCGGTTTTGGTTCTGTAAAACACAACCGATGGCGTTGTTGGATGGACATTCTCAATATCTCAGTAATCATGGTACCGCGCTTCTGCCATGTTGTCGGCTGTAAAATGCGTAAGATAAGCCTCCCAGGACGGCTTGGAATCGTAGCATTCACTAGCCGAGGCCTACGCAGTGCATGAACGCCCTCCGTGTCCCCGCAGACGCTAAAATGCCATGCTCTTTTCCCCCATATTTGGAGCTTGCCTCACTCATGCCTGTATCGTAAAGAGCGTGTTCGCACCAGGCCAAGGGTCTGTTGATTCTGGCCTGTGCCCACTGCCAGCAAGCAGTCGGTGCTTATTGCAACAGCACGCCAACCAGAACTCGCTAGCGCACCAGTGCCAGCCTGCGCGCGTTCTGTGAACTAGTTCGTGGAGCAATGAACGTTTCGGCCCAAAAATGGTGAAGTCAGTATAGAAACATCGGCGAAAAACGAAAAAGTTAACTTATAAAAAAAAAACACGAAAAGCTCGCACCCGCGGGGATTCGAACTCGCGATTTGCAAAACACTTGCAATGACATATCCAGCGCTCTAGACTACTCGGCCACGGGACGGACTATGCTGACCTTGGTAATACAAGGTATATATTGTATAACCAGTTTACACTTTTATTTAGTTTTGGCATTTCAAGCAGCTTAGGTGACTATTTGTTGTTTTGCGCTCGTGCAGTAAGCACCCCCCAAGTTTCCACAATGTATCACGTCTAGCATTTGCATTTCTTAGACGGAAAAGCGTTCGCAGATGCGTAGTCGTGCTGCTGACCGCTGTGCTTGTTCGCCCAACGCCAAAAAGTGCTTCCCGCACCGTAGTTTTACGCTGTACGGTAAAAATATCAGTTGATTTTATTTCCTTAGTACCTATATTGACTTCGCTGACTCTTCTCCCGCCTTCAAGAGGCCTTATATTTTCCTACTGGCTGGCGTACCAGTCAGCGAAGCGTCGCATGTGCGCTTGTGCAGCGCTTGTGTGAAGCGACCTTGACTTGGAGCTAGATACAGTGTACAAACTAACCAAGTAAAGAAAGGCACATTCTTCCATTCACAAACGTGTCCTGGCTTCGTTTCAACTGAGCGAACGAATTGCGACGACCAGTCGGCGGCCGGCGGACGAAACGCTGGGCCGACTGACTCTGCCTGAAGGCCGGGGAGCCGTGCAGTAGCGCAGCCAGCGCAGCCAATTGCGAGCTCGGCTTCTCCCGACGTCACACGAAAACGCCACAGAAAATGGGCGAGCGTAAAGAGAGGAGGACAGCATTTTCGAATTAAATGTTCTACTAAATAAAATCGCGTAAACGCGCCCGGAGTGGTCGAAACATGGCCTGGGGACTCCGGACTACAATTTGCGCTAGTAATCCCGCAATGTTTACATATCACTTCAGTGTCCCTTTAAATGGACGTGTCGAGTAAAGTAACGCTCATCACTGGACATACCCTGCTTGGGTCTGCGCTTGTTCTGGCGCTGGTCCCCGCCGGCGGGCGAGCGGCAGGGCTTGGTGACCACCTTGTGGCTCTCGCAACCGGCACTGTTGCCGCTGACCAGTGGCATGGTCTTGGTCCGGGTCTGGGTCTGAGTGTCGCACTCGCTCCACTTGACGCTCCGGTTGTAGCGGCAGCCCAGGCCTGAGAGAGAAACGCGTCAGCACGTGAATGCAGTTCCTCTTACTATAACTTTTAGAGCGAAAGTTCTACTACACACTGTCTCGCAAGGTCCACTATCGCGTTATGATGACCTTGGGCCACCAGAGTGCAAGTTTGGCAGGTGTGACGTCATGTCACATGATCTACAATGGTGAAGTGTCGCAGCTGCACTCGCTCGAAGCCTCGCTGTTGCGGTACAACTTGACTAGGCGAGGGTTAAACTTCCGCTTCGCCAACGCTTGGTCGCTCAGCCTCGCCATAGATGGCGATCAAGCTGAGTCATCTGTGCGTGCTCTTCAGCTTTTGCTCATGACTGGTTTACAAGTACAAACCTGGCCAATTTCAGCCTAGCCACAGGGAGAGTTGGTAGAATAAGAAAACAGAAGTCGATCCAATAATATCTTCGTTTATCGTATCGACGAAGACAAGGACAGATATGCTTCAGCAGTGCGGGTTGGAACTACTGGAAAACAGAACAACAAAGCAACGGCTGAACTTTCTTTTGCAGATATTGTACAGAGCATTAAAACTAGATAAGAAACACTATGTAAAAGCGCCTCCAAAACTTGTTTCCCGGAAAAATCACATCAGAGCCATTCGAACTGTTAGTAGGCATACTGACGTGTATCGGTATTCCTTTTTTCCGGATGTCATTGAAATATAGAATAAATTAACAAATGATGCAGTGGAGTGCTCGGGTGTACAATAATTTGAATTAGCTATTAGTGTTTTTTAGAAGTAGTGCATCCTCCCAAATCTGTTCACGACTGTGCGCTATTACAGTATTTTGTTCCCACGAAGTATTTTGCATTGTTTTGATCATGACTGTGTGTTATTGCAATGTTTGTTGCCTTGTTTTGTTTCCTTGCAGTATTTTGCGGTGTTTTGTTTCCTTGCAGTATTTTGCGGTGTTTTGTTCATGACTGTGTGTTAATGCATTCTTTTGTTCCCTCCCTGGAACGACCCTCACTAGAGGGTCAACAGTATTATCAAATAAATAAACAAATAAAATAAAGACATAAATTTTTGAATACCTACAGGAAGCAGTACAATAGAAAACTAGGACAGTATTCACCGCTGTTGATAAGGTTCTGCCAAGAGCGCAGTTGTAAAACGTCCGAAACGTGTTTCAATTCCAAACTTCTCATTGGGTGTCTTTTCTGTCGACGTTATGTATAGTACAAGACACGAGTCAACAATGTTCTATAGAGAGTTCACTCTATGGCCCAATGACTACTGTGCCATCTATGCATCGTCATGGGCTCCCTTTTTCCATTTGTTTCGGAATGAGCCTGGCGGCATCACTGGACAGTTGCAGACTTTTATGATGCCTTATGGCACTGACCAGGATATAATACAACTGACCAAGCGTGAATGCCTTCAGGTATATCTTATATGTCGTTCCTCATACTTAGCTGTCAAGAGTCGGTTGCACATCTGAAGCAAAACCTAGGCCAACAAGCGTTCTTTCAACTAGTGGGGGCTGGTCTGTATCTGGCAAAGCTGTGGTGCCTCCAATTAACCACGACAGATACACCATCAGCAGTTATTTTTCCAGCAACAAAGCTCAGAAGCTGTGTGGGAACGTCATGTTTGTGTAATGTAACATGGGATGCTGTTCTAAAGTCTTTATGCGGAGCGTGACGTTTGCATATTGAGAAGAACAGCGACATCCCTATTTCACCGATGGGCTCCTAGTTTCCCTAACCTACAACACAAGCCCTCCTCAAATTGTGGATGAGACTGCTATTCTCCCAGGAGCAGTTAAATCGCAAGTGTGCTGAACGTTGTGGGAAGCGGCCCAGCGTCCCCTCCAACATCTCACAGGGGAACACCCGCTTGTTTTATGCATGGCCCAACCTTTCCCTGCATGGCATATAGGCAGAGAAAGGCGGCTCTCCTGAAGTGCGTTTTTGACGCGGCATACGTGAGGCACGTGAGGTAATTAAAGAATAATGGGAGAGGCCTTTGCCCTGCAGTGGGCGCAGATAGGCTGATGATGATGATGATGATGCTGATGATGACGTGTAGCATAGAAAGCTTCGCTTTAATAAAGCCGCTGATGTTCTGGCTTTCATGGCAGTTTTAAATGAGTGCTGCGGAGCGGATCACGGGCGATGTACGGGGCCTATTGTAGTACAAGGCCCGCCCACACGTATCTCGGGGTATTGGAAGACTCCAACAACGGTTTACCGCCACACGTCGCGACTCATGTGAGCTATTGCGAACAAACGCTGTTGTTTGGCACCCCTGCTAAGGAGCGGACTCTCACGGCATGCAATCAGCAATCGAGACCATGCCACCTGCCAACGCTCTGCAAGACCTAGTGGATCCCTTTTAACACCGGTCACATGGCCAGTGCTGTAATAACGGAAATAAGGGAACTGGAAATGGAATGCTCTAATTCATGAAAACCTTTCAGGGTGCGCTCCCTGATGGATATCAGAAACCCAAAACTGTTACAACTTTGTTTCGCCTACTCATAATGGACATTGTTTTTAATCGTTACGCATTTTGACACTTATCAGCGCCATTGCGATGACGCGCCTCTTCCTATATTCAACTAAAAAGAAAATATGCCAGCAAAATCATGAGAATTGGAGGATTGTCTCAGACTTCTGTACATTTGCGGCGATGGTACAACCTAGAGTGCAACAAATGACGCTTCGGAGTAAGCATCTTCTAACGCCAAAAAAACTGCCGACTTGCGCACTGACAAACTCACGCCTATGTCCTCTTCAAATGCCTAATGGTAACCCTGCATAGCGTAGGTAATTGCAGTCTAAACATTGGCAGGGGTAGCAGAAATGCTGCCGTCTTTGAATGCCATTTGCAGCAAACCAAGCATGTAGGCGGTCCATTGTGTGCCCTTCCTCCCACCAAGATTTATCTCCCGCCACAGCGATAAGAATGATGTTAGGGCCGAATTTCAGTCCTGAGACAAAGAAAGCGAAGCTGTCGTCAGTGGGCTGTTAGCGGTATTCGTGCAGGTGTGCAGACATAGTGCGGTTCAACTAACACCGCCAGAACAAATTTAGAGCCCTTCTGCTACTGCGAACATGAATAATAGCAAAACTCTATTGGTGGATAACTGTATTGAGTTATGCATGGTGGTGACTTATTGCATGGATTAAATGACGCACATAACTTCCTCAGAGTTCATTCTGAAAGAGTTGAGTTGTTTTCTGTAAATATATTTTATTTCTATATATGGGCGTGTATTGTCAGGAGACGCGAATTCCGCAGCGTTACCAACTTCACTGTGAAATAGTTAAGACAAGCAAATGAAACTTCGTGCAATAATTTTTACGATCAAATTTCTTAGGTCTTTTCAAAGATCTTAGATCAAATTTCTATGATCTTAGGATCAAATTTCAGTATGAATTTTTCGAGGCATCTAGTTAGATTGAGAGCCACAGAGAATTTTACACTAGCTTTAGGGCTAGCCCATCGGATTCTCTGCCAACACAACCCGATGGCCGCGCGCAATTACTAATATCTGCTGTATCACTCTCGTGCCCATGTGAATTGTACATACTCAGGCAGCTGGCAAAAGCCAGTCATGTGGATATTGCAAGACAGCAATGACAACGCTCAATAAACAATATTAAGCTGGGAAGAATGTCAGTCGCGCCGCATAAGTTCTGTCGCTATGCCACCGTTTCCTGTGCGCATTCGTGAGCTGGGAATTAACTGTCGTATGTGATATGAAAGGAGGAAGTAGTGACAGAAGGATGACTTTACAAGTGTGACACGCTCCGCTGTCGCGGTAACTACCGAGGTGCTTGTAGGATGAATGGGCTCCAAATTTCAGATAATTAGGCTTAAGGAACAGTGCATACTGGCCTTACCGGGGGAAAAAATTGTGACTTCAAATTTCTGCAATGTAACACTTTCTTTCCACTTCGGAACTTCTGTCGTACTAGCAGAATTTGGGACTTGCAATGCGTTGGAGATTGTTTTATCATGTCACATGTTCTCTGTTGCGCACTGCGTTGCCGCTACAAATGAAGCTAAAGTGCTCGGTCCTTCACTTATTTTCTTTCTTTGTGGAAGGCGTTGGCGCAATCCGTCTACACCGCGCAAGTGCATCAGAGACAGGAAGCCGGATGCCCTAATTGGGGGGATGGAGGGGGGGGGGGTCTTCAAGGCCGATTGGGCAACGCCACTTCTTGTTGACACGTTGTGAAAGGAAGCCGAAATATTGGCCGCGTAAGTTGCAGCCTTTGCGTGGCGCAAATATAATACATTCAGTAAAGCTTTAAAATGGGCTAGTTGGCACGTAATAAGTAATTCTGGGTTGTTTTTCGCATGTCCAGGTAACATTACTTGATGACAATCACAGATGTGCAAGTGCGCATTCAGTTTGTTCTTGCGAGGCTCTCTAATTTCGAGCGCAAGGCTGTCTCAGATAAGGGACACCTCCGGAAAGACAAGGAAATGTAGTAACGGTAATAAGTTTAATGGAGCTTTTATGAGGCGCTGTATTAATTATGCTGCACTCCATTTTAACTGTTTTGAAGTTACCCTCCCAAAACTCTACCTAGTCCCTCACCATTAACATAGAAGAGCACCCCAGGAGGAGGCAGAATCTGGCGCACGTTCACACGCACACGCCTTCTAGCGCGGGACACTGTGCGTACTCATCACACGCCAAGGAGCGGAAAACAACGAAAAGGTTAAGCAACGATAATTAACGTATGAAAGCAAATGGCAACTCACACTAAAGAGGACTCTTGAGAGGTTTGAAAAGCTGTTAACTAGACCCTGAACCGTAAAAGGACAACAGCAGCCAGAATTCACTGCATGCATGCACGTTAACTGGTTTAAAGTCCCACCGCACGCCATGAGGTCGGCACCACGACCATTTTGACCGTGTCGCTTTGATTTCTTAATCTGTTTGTTTCATGCAAAGCACGTATTGGTGTAGCGCAGAGGCACGTGACAGGCCATGAAGTCGCCGCAGCACCACAATAAAGCCCTTGATCTTTCGGGGAAAGTGTCAGAAATATCTATATCTGAATAAACCCTCAGATCAAGAAGCACCAAGTTTGGAATCTTGATCCCTAACTCGTGGAATCCACGGTATTTAATGACATCTTGTAGGCTACGTAAAAAAAGTGGAGTGCTCTTCGTGTGACTCAACTCAGAAGAAAGAAATACAGCCGGAGAAAAAAATTCAGTGGAGACAATTCTGGCAAATGAACACGTCTGGCGTGTGGAAAATTAGACGACTGCTGATTTCGCGTTCAGGGAAATGACAAGTGGTTTTGTTTAGCCTAATCCCGGCACAGATTGAGCAGGACGGAGAAAAAATAGGCACAAATTGGGGTTTCATCTCTGGAAGCTACCACGTACTACGAGGTGCGCCGTATTGGAAGGCTCCGGATTAATTTCGGACCGCACGCATTCTTCAACTTCCGCCAAAATTCGACACCCAGAATATTAAATTTTGTACCCCCGTCAGAAAACCGTCCACTGAAGCCGTGAATCCAACTCGCGACGTCGTTCGCGGTAGCGCAAAGCCTACCTTCGAAAACTGTTTTTAAAACTGTTATTACCTTCGAAAACTGTTTTTAAAAGCTTTCTTTTGCTACTCAAGGGGCACGGGGAGATAAGCAGTGCTGTTGGAAAGGTAAAAAGTTAAAAGAAAATCGGAATTCTGGGATATTCTGCCAAATACAAAATCTACCATCAAATTTCGAAATAGGGGCGTTGAGGACGAAAAACCGATTTGTGAGGAGCTATTCTCTCTATCCCAAATAAAAGGGCATCACTTAGAGCACCTTGAACCGAAACTGTATCCTTGATAGAACGTTTTAAAGCGGAATGTTTAGATCTACCAGCCTTCATTATGTTCCCAAAGGAACGTTGGCCACCATGACAGTGAGAAGCTCAGCAACATGCTTTTCGCTGTACGTGAGACGAAAACAGGCATTTAAGAACTTGTCCCCATCTAAAACAATAATAACATGTTGTCGTTCATGTTCGTGTATGCGATTTTGGAATCAGGCATTGAATCCGATAGAGCTGTTTGTATACGTGTGGTAGTGTTACGTTCAGTCACCACATGGCGCCACCATTCACACTTCAGAAATTTTAGTGTCAAATTATTACTATTTCCAACAATTTAGTAATTCCTTGCGGTTACCCCACTATACAAAACGTTCAAGCCCATACTCACTAGAGGACACGCACTGCCATAAAATCGATTGTCTGTCCCTTGCAGGGTTTGCTGAACATAAAATACACAAAAGTTCAAATGCTCCCGAACAACTCACCGGACTTGCATTTTTTGGTGACTGTGCGGTTGGGCTCACAAGTGGCGTCGCTGCGCGGCTTCAGTTTGTCCACCCTGGTGCGTGTGTTGGCCGTCACGTTGCACGCGTTCCAGACGCCTTTCTCGTATCGGCATGCTGCGGAATGACGGCAGAATAAAAGCAGCACGACAGATACACATCACAGAGCGCTCGTGAGGTCCTAAAACAAACAGAATCAGAACGGCTTATATAGCGGTGCAAACATTCATGAAACGACCGAAAGCTCTTCCAGCAAGCAACATGCTTGCAGGAAATGCCAACATAAGCTCGCGGGAGGTTTTGTACGCTAGCATAGCAGTAGTGTCGCGTCCCTAAAACTTGCAGCACTGTCGCCGTAAGCTGCGTGAAGCCTCATCGAAAGTGGACAGGAGGGCATAGTGACAAGGAGGGTTAAGAGTCGAGGAGGCTAAAATAAATCCAGTCCATCAGCGCAAACCGGTAAAACAACCATCTAAGAAAAAAAGCTGCGCAAAGAAGAGAGACAACGACAGAGAGAGATCCATGAGGGCTGCGCTGAACTTCCGAATGGTTTTATGGCGAATGAACCACAATGTATGGATAACGGTGCGACCGGAGACTGATCTGCGCATGGTTAGAAACTTTGGTTCTTTTTCTGAGCCCTTGATAGAGGGCATGTTGACTCACACCTCACCAAGTGTCAATTCTCGTTCCGAATCAACGATTTCACGCGACAGCCGTGTTTTGCATTTCCTAATGACGGAGGTATACGTTCCAAATCGGGAGAACAGTGCTTACAAGTCAGGCAATGGCTTTCTAAGCAGCCTTCTCATATTTCCCTTCCCGCGCACTTTTTAACATGAAAGTGTTTTATGTCCAGGTGCACCAGTATTTCAGTCACGTCATTTCCGTCACGGAAGTGACGTCGCCAGGAAAAGTGCCATTGACACTGCGGCACCCAGATTCAAGCCCATGCCTCTTGAGCCCTCTCGCAGCAACGGGAGGTACGTGGCGCTCTACCGATTGCGCTATATGAGAAGACACGTGAGCAGGTCTACACCTTATGTCCTTTCCTATGACTCATTCAGATGGTGCTGCCGTGTAGGAGAGGCGAAGCGAAGTAGCACGTCATGACACTAATGAGCGCCGACAGTTGGCGTCTCGATGCCAGCGCCATCGTGTACGGGGGCCGCGCGTGAATTGAGGCACCCTCCGCGTTGGCGTTGTTCCCATGGCCGTTGTGTTTCAAGCTGCTGTTTCTTTGCATGTCATTTTTTGGTTTTGTTGGCCCGGAATAAACCAGTTTTTAGATGCGGCGCATCTTATAGTCTGGGCATGTCCCGCGTCGGCGTCCGCACTCACACTGCGCATGCGCAACGCTCCTCCTTCCCTCTCTCCCACAGCTGCGCGATACTCGCGCCACTTCTTCTCTCGTACCAGCTGCGTGCACTCGCTTTCGCTTCTCCCGCGTTCTCGCTTCTGCTTTCGCGGCGCATGCTCGGCGCATGCGCATCTCTCCTCCTCTCGTCCACTCTCCTTCAACCTTGAATGTAAATCGGGTAGCGCGCTGCGCGCGTTCAGTTCAGCGCTTGCTGCGGTTGACTCCACTTCACTCCGTTCTTCCGATGAAGTGTGATGGAATCAACCGTTGTGTTCGTAGTCCAATTGGGGGGAAATGTAGGTGAACCCCGCGATGCCCCGCATACTCAGCGTTCCCTTCGGGAAGATGGGGCTAATTTTTTGTCGTTTTTGCGTGTCGGCGTCACTTCATCTGGCGGGGTCAGGCTCGCAAACCCATCGCACATGAAGGAGGTTCCTTTAAGATTCAACTTCTCCTGTAAATGAACCTTTCACTTTAGTTTTTTACCAATCCCTGTGAAAGAGGGATCAACAACAATTTTTGCATTGTTCGCGTGCTCGTACAACCTACCGTTGACATATCTCCCAGTTTCGCCTAAATGCACTTTCCCGCACCTTAAAGGCATTGGTAAGCTGCGACTTCAGCGAATTCAACAAACGGTCGTCCACTCTGTCCTTGCCTGTCTGTGTTTGTTTGTATTTTTGCGCCGTTCATTTCATCGATCATGTACCTACACGCCCAGGTTTTCACGTTTATCGGTAACACAAAGAGAATGGATCTGCGAAGGGGGACTCCGCAGCCTGAATCCAAATATTCACCCATAGTTATTTTTTTTTTATTTCCTGGGCCATAGTGAGCTCCAGCCGCTGCCATGGCAGAAATGCACAAACGAGGTGACGTGTATGTGCAAGTCAATGCGCATGCAACCACGATCACGGAAGCACACCTACCTCTGTGAAATGTGGAGTGTCGGGTGGGTGTGGTTTAACTATGCGTCAGTCAAGCTGAACACAGCTGCAATTTAAATCATGTCACCAGCGCTTCTGAAGCCCAACTTTGTTGTAAACTTCTACAAGTGAATTGCCAATGACTAGCGAATACTGCCAAGATAGACAGGTTTCTAGCAGATTTTGCGACAGTGTAAACGATGCTGGTTTCGCTTAATTTAAATATGAAATGCTCTTGACGTGGTTGTACGCAGCCCAACCCAATTTAGCTGCTATGCAGAATTAACCGCCCAACTACAGATTCACAAAACCTATATGGTTCTATTTATAGTTATGTTTATTAACTCCTGTCAGATTATTTGAAGTAACAAATGCCAGAAATGTTGGCAGAATACATTCACTTAACATTCCATTACACATAAACTATTATTTGTGGGGATACTAATTTCTTCTTCCTTCTGAAAGGGTGGGACACGAATAACTAGATATCATTAGAGCAGGCCGGTGTGCTTGTTGGAGCAGGCTTAGACGAAACGTATCGCAATTTCTTAGGACGTGCGGCGCAGCGATTGTAATGCTGCATTGGGCAAATCCTAGGCAGGTAACTCGCACATGAGACATGTAGTAATATTAAAGGGGTCGTGAAGAGAAAATCAATTCGTCTTTGCTTAGTTTCATCTGCTTGACAAACCTTTTAGGAACACACATCTTAAATATTTTACACTCATTGCGTCCAAAATTTAGGAGACGCCTTTGAATTGCTCGTTTTGAGACGCATCGTAGGCGACCATGCGCGCATTGTCCGTAGGCAGCGAAAGTAGAAGTGACTTACCGTTAAAGACATTCGAGAGGCAAACACTATTTGTGTATAATGTTTTGTAAATCTGCAAACCCGATACTTTAAAGTATTGCGTCCTTTATTCGTTGCCATAAATAGTTTTACACCGACGTGACCATCGGCGTGAGCGCTTCAGATTTTTCGCAACGGTTGTTGCAGAACTGAGATCTACCGAGCTCTCACTCACTCGGTTTGTATCAAGTTTCCCTGCTGAAGTTGACGTTGTTTTAACGAATTCTCTTCGTGATCTTACCTCTCTTGTATCGCTCAAGCAGCAACAACAACGAAAACAAAACAGTGCCCCGCGCACAATTTGAACTTGCGGCCGCCGCGCCGGCCTGCATTGAGTCAGACACTTTACAGACGTAAACAGAATGCTGCAGAGAAAACTACCACGAATGCCTCTCCATATTTGTAGCCCAGCACTACAGTTTATTTTGATAAATTTTAATCAACCCTTCGCTTTAACTGCCAAGTCACTGTTGAACGCTTCTGCAGTAAGACACAGGGGAGCACATCCAATTACTGAAACAACGTTAACGTTGTTTTGGAGGAAAGCAATCGAATTACGGGATGGTGGGACTCGGTGACGCGGTGTATCACCGCTTCTCGCTAGTTATTTTTGCGCTTGAATGGTAAATGACGAGTTGGTTTTAATTTCCGACTACTCGAAGATACATGGATAGACGTGTTGTTGTAGTAAATCCCATTTTAAGCTTTCGGCCAGTTAACTCGTCAGGTCATAAAGTTCAGTTTAGCGTAACTTATATTCCAAGCTGTATGAGACAGACGTCGGCAAGCTTGAGCAAGAATGCCACTTAGCAGAACGACAGTTTAGCCTTTTACGAAACAGTGTAAACAGTTTACAAATACCCAGTTTTCTTTAAACACCGTTACTTCGGCCTGCGCCACTCGCCCGCGTTGTTGACTGAGAGTTCTACCATGTTGATCAGTCGTAGCATATATCTACCATCTCCCGTCCAGTTGCCAGGCGAGTTCCATCATGGCCCCGTCATTGTAGCTTTATATGACCCTTTGCGAGCCCGCTCTATGCCGACATGTTGTGCGGACAAAATTGAGCTGTAATTGGCTCCTTTACATGACGTCACTTCATGACTTGAGGAAAAAAGTCTCGGTGAAACCGTAAGTGCATTTTTTTCCTATTTGTCGATATGATGCAACGAAAGGGTTATGCATAGTTTGCTTCTCTAAGTTCCACAGTTCTAAGTACCCACACAACACAATTTTTTTTAATTTCTTCACGACCCCTTTAACTTCAATACAGCTGTTAGTTATTCACCCCTCACTTTGTGGAGCACAACTTCCTTGTTTTGTTTAGGAGCAGTTTAGGAGCTCTGTTTAGGAGCAGTCTATTTTTCAGTGTCTAAATTTCAGCCAGGTTATTGTGTTTAGTGAATAACGTCCCATCTTAAAAATATTTAAATTGGTTAAGCCTCCGCAAAACTAGGCAATAATGTTTGTATTTTCTTATTTTCTTACGAAGCAACATTCTTGAAAAATGTCTTCGCAAAGTTGTCGTACAAGATCAATTGGCATCCTCCTTAAACATGAGGAACCCAGTCAAGGCGATATCGGAAATGTCCCATCGGTACAGCGCAGGGCAGTCGTGGTGATGCTGTCGCCATTATTAGGGTGTAAATAAATTTTTATACAAGGCATTCTACATCATTAATGTGACCCAACCAGGAAGTAAACCATATCTGGAGCCCCGTAAGAAATAGTGACAAAGTTCTTGTACTGCGTTTGAAGGATTCCTGTATTTAGAGTTGTGTACCTTCCCTCTGCAGAACTTTCCTACAATGCAACGTGAACATCAGCTAAGTCTAAATTCATGTCTGACATTCTATTTCTATGGAGCCTGGCAGACTTGTATCGAATATAAGTGTCAAAATGCACCTTAAGTGAGCTCTGGTCTTTTGCAATGAGTTTGCAGAAATGCTTCGTAGACCTTTCTGTGCAGAACCACGATAATAGGCAGGTAAAAACTGACACGCAAGGACTTAGGCACGCAAGGACAGAATACATGATAACATGTCTAAATTTACCGTAACTTTGCTGTAACGTTAAAGATGCACTGCTATTACAAAATTCTGAATAAATTTTCTCTCAAATCGAGCGACGACAGAAGAAAACTGATTAGGGACAGACTTACTTGAGGCTGGTACTTTGAAAGGCAGCATTGAGAGGAAAAGCGACAGAAACAGAATGAAGTCATAGTTATATAACATCAGGCAAAGACACGATGTGGGCGGACGAGAACAGATAATATCTAGAAGTATACATTTATCGTAGCTTTACCTTTATCGTGGCTTTACCTTTGCCCACTGATACGACAAACATGTTACTTAGGTAACATTTGTCGTATCAGTGGGTAAAAAATGACAGTGTCAAAAATTCACTAGATGAAATAATAAACTGCACAAAGCACTTAGCTTATTTGCATTATTGTATAGGTGGTCAGGTAAAGCGTAAGGTACAAAGCCTAGACAGGTTTGTGAAATTTGATTACGTTTTAAGTTTTCAATTCTCTTATCTTTCATGCATCAGTTCGCTATCAAAGCGCAGACGACAGCATTATTGAAAGACTGCCCGTTCTGTGCATAAACAGTGCTAAACGAAACTCGGACGCAGAAATAAGAACTATGACGCACAAACTGACAATATTAGTTTTAAACGCCAGATATTACCACAATTTATGTAACTGTGAGAACAGTACATCATCAGCAAGGGTTACCAAGGCGACAACATAACGTAAACTTGCAAATCATGCAGTGAGCTTCATGTATGTCTGCTCTGTTTCATTTGCCGCTGTACGAAAATGTCATTTTGGGTTGACTCTGTAGCATGAATTTTGAATGTGAACATGTTTTGGCAGTGTTTTGTTATTCTTTATCTGTTCTTGGCGTCGCCTCAAGCGAATTACAGTATATTATTCGCCGTATTTTCGCTGATATTCCGGCCCCGCTGGCCTTCAGTGTTCAGTATGAAATTGTCGGGGACGACAATTTAAGTTTCATAGATTAATCCCAGTTTAAAAAGCGTTACATGAATTTTTATTAGAAGAAAACTAGAAAGGGTAAAGAAGTTTAACTGCAACAATTTCAATTAAAGTTGAAGAAACATAGTGTTAAGTGTGACTGCCGAAATAATATTATTTATAACAAGTTAAACCAGGCACTTGTTTATGCTGCACAGCCAGGGCTTTAAAGCAATTAGCCTCTTGTTCCACCCCCGGCAGTATGTAAGAACTAAATAAAAGGTTAAGCGCAGCTGCGGAAACGATAATCTTTTTAACGTGTTATCAAAACATGATTTAGTTTACACAGTGCGGCGAGCGCTTTAAAGCAATTATCCTTCAATGCTGCCTGCAGGGGTATTATGGAAGCCCCTAAACAAACCGGATGATGGGAAACTTTCCGCTAAGCAGTCCCAACACAAGTAGCCCGCGGAAATATATGCACAACCTGGTGTTTAAATTCTGCCGAACGGTGTCTATGCTCGGCACGCAGAAGAAAAACTTGATGTCGAGGGTACGAAAAAACAGCAGAATCAGTTTAGATGGCTGAAAGCTGTAAAACGCCTCTAATTATCGAAACATTTTGCAGTATATACCGCAATGTAAAGTTTTGTCGAAAGCGACCGTGTTATAGTTGAGTGCCGCATGGGAGTTACGTACCACCCGAGGCTTTTATGCGTGCTCTACTAATTATGTTCTTATGAACGTGCATTCAAAAATTTTGAGTTTGCCACTAAATGATTTCGTGCTACAAAAAGGGTCGAACGCCTGTTGTACTTTTCTTTTAATTATTGGGTTTAGAGAACAGCACTCACCATAGCACAACGGGATATCTCTTTGTTTATGAATGTTTAGAGACAATTGCAATGTACGGACTAAGTATAATACAATAACCGTAATATCATTTATGAACACATTATTACTAATTTGAGCAGGCTGGGTTTTTGCACCTGCGAAAAGATGTGAAAGGCTGGTGTTTAGCAAGCAATAAAAGACGTTGACATCACGTGGAAAGGGGATGCTGCTGACGCTGTTTGGTCGTTAACTTGTAGCGACAAGCGGGTAACCCGAGTAGAAGAGGAGACAAGCAGTCTGCTGTCCTCACCCGACACCCCCCGTCGACTCTTTCGAAGCCAGACAGGCCATCTGGAGAGAACTGGATGTTACCGGAGCTGCTCGGTCGACGGCAACATTTGGAAGATTGCATGTACGAACAAGGAAAACGCTGTTGCTCTTTCTGTAATTCACTCCCCGATACACTAGTGGAATGTACGTGCCGAGAAATGTGCTTGGTGCAGCCTTACCAAAGACACAAAAAAGTCACGAAGACAAAATAAAGCTTTAAAAAACACCTTTTGTTAACTCGCTCATCTGAATTCAAGCCTCGGAGAACGTTTAGTTCGGCGCAACATGCAAGAAAAGTTGGACAACTTCAAAATGTTCCATTGCAGCGACATAATACAGGAATGAGTGACGTATGAAGGCCAACCTTTACATGAATACTGAGCTCTATGCTGCATGCCTGATCATCTTGACGCATGCCCTCGGTGTCTTAGGCGAGAACTGCTGTGTCCTGCTAGGTTTTTTGTTTACAACACAAAATTTTCCGTCCGACAAGAGGCTAACAGTTCCGCTGTAAAAGGGGCATGACCATGCTACTCACTAGCTCATTTCCCGCCCCTAGACGCTATGACGTAATATGCAGAGCTGTGCAATTGTCTGAGGTCGGCAAAATCAAACGGAAGTTTGCAGGGCTTATAAGTTTGCAGAACGAGCTATTTTCGGTTAAATGTAATGCATATTCATTTTTAGCAGTAGTAAAGGCGGGGTAAACAATGGAAGTTCCGAAAGTACACGTAAACATACAAAAACCACTGCGTACTGTTGTTGGCCATGCGTGTGCAATGTGATGGCACACGATATGCTTGCTACAGCTGCACACCATTGCGGCGCGTTGGGCTTGTCTCACGCGACACTGGTCGATGGGCGTAAGCGACGGAGTCGCACGTGGCCCAGTTCGTCAACTATACCCCATGCTTCACAAAACGATTATTACCTGCCGTAACAAAAATAAACGAGTCAAAATACGGTCAAAAACAAAGCAAAGGCGGACAGCGGTCCTGCGCAGTATGGTGATGCCATCTACGGGGAGTGACGGCAAACAAGGTGTTCCGCAGTCCGCTGCCGACTAAACAGTGCCCTAACGCCCGCTTGAAGATCTGTCCTGGTTACGTCATCGCAGGTGCCAACAAAATGTGGTGGGAGAATCAAAATTCTAGCTCAAATTAATTGATTTCTCACTGAATAAAGCACCGTTTTTCTGCCAGACAAGCGCTAGGGGCACTATAAAACCCCAAATCTTTCGAATAAAACAAACTTGTACTTGTCTGCATGGCCCCCTTAAGGATACATGCACCAAGACATACTTTCTGCGGTAGGCTGATATTCGCAGCAAAGGTTTAAAGATAAGCTGCAATTGAGACATTAAATTTGCACTAAATTTAAATTTGCACCTTAAATTAAATATGCACACCTGGGCTATGAGACGTGGCGTTGTGAATGCGTCGGGATTATTTTCGACAGCTTCAGGATCTTTAATCCAAGGCCTCGTCGTGTACACGCAGGCGTTTTGGTTTTAAAGCACCTGCTACATGCGAAGAATGTGGCCAACACAGTCGTCGTTTGAGTCATCCGCGAATAGCTAAAACGTCCATGTGATGGCCACGTGAATTGCATTAGTATACGTTTACCGTATGACATGTCTATGCAGGTGCATACCAAGGGATAGCACAATTTGTATGCATTTGATGCGATGCTAAAGTTTATACCATGTGCAGTAATTGTACAATAAAACATTATTCTCGGCATATGTCATTATAGAAACAACCAGGTTATCATACGTCAGAGGGTAAAAGGCAAGGCAGAAGTGTGGTGCATCGGAAAGGCCCATTCTTGTTCATTATGTACATTACTTGTAAACCATACCGCAAATTCTGTTGGCTTACGTGTCGAAACAAATTGCTTACAAAGGTGATATAAATACGAACCAAATAAAGTCAATAAAAATTCGCTTTTAAAAAGAAATGTGCTGTATGCCAGGCATATGAAAATTAGGTCTGCCAGTGTGCATACGTACTTACGTACGTACGTACGTATGCATGCATGCATGCATATATGTATGTATGTATGTATGTATGTATGTATGTATGTATGTATGTATGTATGTATGTATGTATGTATGTATGTATGTATGTATGTATGTATGTATGTATGTATGTATGTATGTATGTATGTATGTATGTATGTATGTACGCACTTACGTGCGTATATATATATATATATAAGCAATGAAACTTTGAACATGTCAAGAAGCACATAAAAGAGCACTTTGAACAAGGTAGCAGCCTCAAATTGTTGCCAACGTTTCGGCAATAAGAGAAGTCTTATTGCCAAAACGTTGCCAACACTCTCAGGCCACTACCTTGTTCAAAATTCTCTTTTTATTGGGTATGTATGTACGTTTATAAGCATGCATGCATTGGAAATTCCCGTTGTACCATAAACTGAACAAAAACCACCATGAAAACCATTTCAGCTGTTTTATAGAAAGTAATTTACACATGTTCGTTACATTTTGAATTTCCTTTCACACATTTTCCAAAGTCTGGTGGAAAGCAAGAGAGGAAGGCAGATGACAAAATCCGGAAGCGGAAATGGTGGTAGTAGATAAAGACGGAGAAGGCAAATTTATGCGTGAGGGAGGTGGGGAAAAAGATCAAGAAGGGGACATGAAATCAAAGAGAGACAGAAGGGCGATAAGACAAGCCCTAATTCTCGCAGCTGATCGGATACTGGGCTGACAAAACGAATGAAAACGACCACCTTTGAGGGGTTATGACCTTGACAACCGTAAAATGAATGAGCCTTTGAATGCACGTACAAGTCGCAGGCTTGAAAAAAAAGAAACCTGGTGGTACTAGCCTCGATAAAAAGGGGCTGAAATGAAATGTCATATCCACCCAAATGAACTTATCACTTAATTACTACAGGAAATGAGGTACAACTGCATGAAATATTTTTGCGTGGATTGGTGTGCAGTTTTGTTGCTGCCACTGCCTGATTTCTGGTCAGCAAGGGGATTCAGCGTACCTACAAATTTTTCAGAGCGCAAAACGGTCGAAAAAGGATCATAGAAGGCGCAGTCACATGGCATTTTTGGCTGGGAAGCCCTGCACCACATTAGATTTCTTAGACAACACTCGGTCTTTCAGGGGTTTAATCTTTGACCCCCCCACAAGAAAAACTGCCGTCACTTCATTAGCATTGCCTACAGATTAACTTTTCAATCCCCTTCGGTGTTGTCATGCCAGACTGGAGGGCGTACCGAACATCCTTCCGACACTGACCTTTTTTGCAGTTCCTCGTGAGCTCCTTGGTTGGTTCGCACTTTCCGCTACCCCGCTTCAGAAGGAGCTTGCGTTTCTGCGTGTTGCTCACGGGGTCGCAGTCTTCCCACGGCTCCTTCTTGTAGCGGCACTCCTCTGGGGCAGTCAGCACCGGCGCGAAAAAGAGGGTTTAGTGCCGCAGGAGTAGTCGTGACAGCGCGCGAACGCTTGGGACAAGCATTCGTTTCTAACGAAGGCTTGACGTCATCACTACATACGCCATCAGCCGTGAGTCTATCCGACAAAAACCTGGTTATACTGGCGCCACTCCGACAATTCACTCAGTGCCATGAAATGATACCGAATACTAAAACTCTGCAGCTTATATTCCTTGAAGTTTTGGGCGTATGGATTTTTGCTTTATATTGCCACACTCTTGCTTAACTGTTTGTTTCCTGAGGATTATTCAGCGTTTTTTAATGCGTAGCATTCTTTGCCGAGTACCCCCACAGCCAAGACCGTGTAACGCTCTGCCTTTCCACAGCAACGCAGATGTCGCGGAAGCTACACCTGTTATTGCTATAATGGCGTAAATGGAGGTAGCTGGTTTCACGAAAACTAAAAAATAAGAAAAATACTTAAAAATTACGGAAAATGGCGAAACGTGTAACGCCCTGCATTTCCACAATACTGCAGATATCGCGAAATTTCAAAATGTATTCGCTAGAATAACGTAAATGGTGATCATTGGTTGAGCGAAATTTTGAAAAACTACAAAATAATAAAATATTAGAAAATTACGGAAAATGTCAAAATGTATACCGCATGACATTTCCACAATATTGCAGATTTCGGGAAATTTCCACCTGTAATCGTTATATAGCGAAAATGGAGATAATTTGTCTTACGAAATTCCGAAAAACTTAACAAACAAAAAATATAGAATAATTACGGAAAATGGCGAACCGTGTAACGCCCTGAATTTCCACAATAATTCAGATACCGCGAAAGTTCTAAATTTAACAGCTGTAATAACCTAAATGGAGATAATAGGTAGGACAAAATTTGGAAGAACTAAAAAATATCCCAAATAATTAAAAATACAGAACATGTCAAAACGTATATCGCATGCCATTTCAACAATATTGCAGGTTACGCGGAAGATCCACCTGTAATCGTATAATAGCGGGTGTTGAGGATAATGAGTAAAAGAAGCAGGGCTGCACGGGCACGAGGGTACGGGCCTAGCTCGCTCCTCATGCTCACGGCAGTTGGGTTCCTGATCAGGGCAGCGAAACGGCGACTGACTGTCGGGCTCCCTTCATGCGTCGCTATCCGCGACAGCGTTAATAGAGATCAATGGTCGAACGATATCTTGAAAAGCTAAAAAGTAAAAAAATATAAAATAACTACGGAAAATTACGAACCGTGTAACGCCCTGCATTTCCCCAACAATGAAGACATCGCGAAAGTATCACCTGTAATCTTTAAGGCATAAAGTTGGGCTAGTTGGTTATCTGACTGCATTTTACTAGCGAAAAATAGACACGGACGAAGAAGAAGTACACAGGACACTCGCTAGTCTCCTAGCGAGTGTCCTGTGTACTTCTTCTTCGTCCGTTTCTATTTTTCGCTAGTAAAATGCAGTCTGTAATCTTTGTAGCAGCGTAATTGAAGATAAATGGTCGGACAGGATTTCGAAAAAAAAATTGGCTGTAAAAAACTCGCACTTAAGACAGGTGGCACAAGAATGTTACGCATAAGTAGATAATTCTATGAATTTCTGCAGAATTTTCTTTTCAGAAGGAGCGGAGGCGGCGCATTCAGTTCACTGCGTCAATGCATCACGGCATAATTTTTCACATAAAGCTTTCCTTAGAAGACGAGGTTGATGCACCTCCTGTCTTTTTTTTTTCAGAAAAACAATGTTTACAACAATGGCACCACGACTTAAATTAATGACTGATTTTTCATGCTGCTAACCAAATGAACAAACCGGGCTTTCTGACTACCATCACAAACGTAAAGCATTGTGCAGGTTAGTTACGGTTAGTAACGGGGTTAGTTAGAAAACTACGCCACGAACGTGCAACACACTCAAGAGCAAGCGGTGACACATGCTGTGACAGCGTGGTTTATGATTTCTAAAAGCACAGCCTAATCGATTTCGTCGGTTGCAATGGCAATCACGCTGCTTTATTATTTTGCTCGACAGGTTTCAGTTCAGGTAAATCACCAGCTCTGCTAATTTCGTAGAAGTTTCGTGTTCGCAGAATGATGAGCCTGCTCTTGAAAAATGTAGTTCCACGCAAAACAAAAATAGCAGGAGTGCCCTGAACTGTGAGTACGCTGGGCTGCAAAGAATTGCCGCCACCATTTTTTATGCGCATTCAGTAGACCTATGAAGGACGTTTGTGACTCCTACGGGAAGGTGCTCTCTCAAAAGTTTACAACGCATTTAACAACACTGTCTCAAGAAATCTTCGATTTCCTCATTGTTACTGTACCGCATGTCGCTTGCACATTGCTGTCAGACTGACACTGCGATTACGCATTTTGGAAAAAAGAGGCATGGTACCCTGTTCGAGACACACACAGAAATATTGATTGCTGGATACAATTTTCTGCTTAAATAGAGTGTAAATGAATTATTGCACAAATTTTAAGGGCAATTTCTCTACAAAAAAGGTTTTGGTAAAGCGCAACAAGTTTAGCTCCGCAATATTTGTGTGGTCCAGAACTACATATCAGCTTCGCATCAATTCAGACGGCACATATGACGTGAGGAAAATACTCATAATTATTTGAATGATCTGGTCACCGAAGCCAGCTTTTTCCACTGGCAATTAAAACGTAAAAATAAGAGGCACATTTTTGTTACCTATGTAGATGCCGTTTGCCAATATCTCCTTAAGAGTCTCGTTGGTGAGCGCAGTCTCGTTGATGAACGTAGTCGCGTTGTAGCGGCCGTTAGAACCGTAGTAGCGGCCGTTAGAACCATAGTACCGGCCGTTAGAGCCGTAGTAGTAGCCTGGTCCGCCATAGTAGTAGCTCGAACCAAAGTACCCTCCGGGAAAGTGGGGCTTCCAACGCCTTCTACGCGGACTGAGTGCTTTGTAGAGGAGCACAGCTCCCAGGACCTTGGCCACATCATTCTGTTTGAGGCCTTTCTTCTTGAGTGTATTCTGGAGTCCGTACGCTGTTGCGACTGGAACCCCGCCATAGAACGGATGCGTGGGCGCAAACACGTGCCCTTTCTTCCGGCCTCCGATGCCTCCGATGCCTCCATGGCCCCCGCTGCTACCCAAGAGCTGTCCCAGCAAGCCACTTGGTTTCTTCGGTGCAGAGGGATAATAGACTGGGTAGTGGCCGCCTCCGCTGCCTGGGTATTGGACACCTGGATAGTGGCCGCCTGGGTAATTACCCGGATACTGACCGCCTGGATAACCTTGTCCCGGGTACTGGCCAGAGGGATAGCCCGGTCTGCCTTGTCCTGGATACTGGCCAGTGGGAGGGTAAGGGTAGCCAGGCTGGCCTGCGCCAGGTGTGGGATAGCGTCCGGGGGGATATCCGGGTTGTCCATGTCCTGGGCTTGGGTACTGACCAGAAGGGTAACCAGGCTGACCTTGTCCGGAGCCCGGGTACTGGCTAGGGGGGTAGCCTGGTTGACCAGGGCGGGGATACTGACCGGAACCAGGGTAGCCTCCCGGAGGGTAGCCGGGTGCCGAAGGACTTCCACCCGGGTACCCAGATTCGGCAGGTGGGGCGCTTGGTGGCAGCGGCTTGAAGCCTGGAGGGTGATGGCCACCCCCTGGTTGTTGCATTGGGTTGCTCTGGCCGGGAACAATCTTTCCTGTCTCCATGGGGGGTGCACTTGGCACCTGCGGCCTGTTTCCTGGTTGACCAGGGTATGAACCCCCTTGGCCAGGATAAGAAGGAGCGCTTGGAGGCGGCCTATAGGTCGGCTGCGTGGGATATGTCGCGGGCCTCCGAGTCGGTTGGGTTCGCCTCGACGTGGGGGATGGTTTCCTTGTTACGTAAATGGGTCCCGGAGGCTTGGAAGGTTTCTTGCCTCCTGGTCTTTTGAACAGTGAAGAAACCCGGCTGGATAAAGAGCCGGATGAAGACCCAGATGAGGAAGATGAACTCGAAGAACCTCTTGAAGAACTCCCAGAAGAACCTTCAAGTGAGGCCGGAAGAGAATACAAGAACTGTGAATGTGAACCACATGGCAGTTTAATCACTGCAGGTGGTTTCAAAGTGCGAAGCTGCGGAAGCTCCTGCAGCAGTGAAGCAGTTGCCAGCTGTCGTAGAAGGCTTTAGAATTGCAAGTACAGGACGGCCAACAGGATGTTGTTTTTCCTCTTGATGCAGTCAGGACGAAAAGCAGAAGAAAAGCAGAAAGCTTGGTGGCTGCGAAAGGTAAGGCAAAATCCAAGAAATACGAAGCAGGTGAGATCAAATTGAAGTTGGAATTTCAACTGCAGAACTAGATCCATCGCTGCTGGCTTGGTGCTCCAGTTATTGAAGGTCGGTCACGTGATCCACCTTGCCGCATAGCTCTTGAATTGAAGCATATATGAAGCATTGAAGCAAGTTGAACAGTTCGAAAAGTGAGTGGGGGCGTGTTCGAAGGAGTGAAGCACGCAGGGCTTGTAAAAGCGGTGCACGGAGATAAAGCATGCAAGCGCACTGCAATTTCAGCAAATACCTCAACGCATATCCTCTCCTGTCCACTCTGGAGATTTCACTACTTTGATCATTTGGAAGCTAAACGCCGGTCCATGCGTGACAAACATGTCGCAAAACTTAATTATTCGCGGGTTCGTACATGGTGTAATCCTTCCAATTAAGTGGAACATGGTGTGGTTGTTGTCCGTTACAAAGAACGGAGAGGCATGAAAAGTAGACCCATACGCAAGATATACCTCCTGCATCTTGTTTACAAGCTCAGCGCCATCGATTCGTCCGTTTGGACGCGTGGATTACATCCATGCGTATACAAGCGGGGCAAGAATTTGGCGAGCCTGAATGTATAATTAAGTACACTGCATCGAAGAACTCGACACTTAGCCGAAGCATGGCGAGTGTGCCGTAACAGTGCTGGAAAGAGCATGTCGAGTGAGGCGACATTTACCGTGTTAGGCAAAATAAATTAGTGTACATGTATACCCTTTGTCAAAATTTGCTAGGCCAATTGTAAGCCATCTCGACCACAAAGAATTCAAAGAATAAGCTTAAGCTTTAAACGTGAAAAACATATTTTGTGACAGTAAGCAACAAAGGTGTTTTCTCTGGCTTTCCGGCGTAAAACCTTTCAGCCTCGCTCGGGACGTAAGGTTGTGCATCGAATGTTTTGCGGCCTGCGCACTTTCTGCTTGCCGTAGAAAATTTTGACAAAGACTGTACTTATGATACCAGTTACGATAAGATATGTTATCAAGCAGACGAAATTTTAAATATGATGGAAATAAAATTTTATTCTTTTTTCGATCATTTATAACTAGTGAAGTTACATTGACTTTAAAACTACGGAGGTTTGATCTCGATTGGCATAGTTTCCCCAAAACAGCACTTACCCAGAGATCAGTGAAATTGGAGAATGTATACGTAGAGATCCAAGTCCAGTTTGAGGTAACAGATAAAAACTTAAAGAAGCTAGTAATTTTTTCATCCTTTTTACGCACTCTGATGTTTAATGCAAAAAGGTATGACTTTGAATGTTAGCAGCAGGCATGAAAAGGCAGTGCGGACAACCATGGCTTAATAAGGGCCCCTACACAGGAGATATTTAACGCTACAGATGTAAAACAGTATAACCACATGTGTAAGACAACCTAAGAGTATACACAAGCTTGACTGTATTATAACGCAATTCCACAGCATTGTTCGTATCAGTGTCAAATGTATTTCTTTAGTGTACAAGGCAGCATGGCGGACATTACGATACTACAATACGGCGAGTAAATCCATCAAAAAAAATCAAGGCCACGTTCTCCTTTGTGAAGCACCACTCCACCACTCCGAAGCACCACTCCATTGTATGGTCGACTGAGGCAGTGGGGAAGTCGCTTTAACATTTCTGTCTGGATTTCCCCAGACTGGCATCGATCGCATTATATGGTGTGGACAACATATTGGTACTGTTGTACTAAGCTTTTCGCGGGTAATGCTCACTTTTCAAATAAAGAAAGAGACATTCTCTAATAGCCTGCCGTAGGAAATTCTGTGTCCAGTCTATCAAAATGCTTAGCATGGCTAAGTGGCGTCGGCAGATGTTTTGTATTAATATGTAAGAAGACGTCTTGCAGGATACAGACAAAACATTTCTATCAGTTTTGCTCGAACATTGCTCACAAAGCAGTGGAACGCAACGAAGTAAAAGAAAGCTAGGCACAATTGTGGCGATTTGAACACTACTAATCTTGTGGCCGTTCGTGAATACCATTGCGAGCATGTAAAAACCCC